>NW_024066038.1:1364325-2046488 GCF_014898435.1 Botrytis sinoallii
CCCCGATTCCACCACATTTCCCATAGCCGCAAGATATGCACCCCGATGAGTATAAATCACCCCCTTAGGTTTCGCCGTCGTTCCACTCGTAAATGGAATCGCAATCGTACCATCCTCATCATCAGCCTGCGCATGCAATCCATTCCAACCTTTCCCCCCATTCTCCACATCATATTTCAAGCCCTCCAAAACCGCATGATCGAATTCCCCCTCATCTCTATCCGTATCCTCATCCACAATAATTTTCACCCCTCGATTCCTCCCCCTATATCCTTCCAACAACCCCACAAATTCTCTATCCACAATAATACAATCCACCTCCGCAAACTCAAAAATATAAATAATATCCTCCTCCTTCAACCGATAATTAACTCCCACATGTATTCCCCCGGCCGCCGCGACACCAAAAATACTCTCGAGAAAAGCAGGCGTGTTCGGACATAGTATTCCTATCCGAGCAAATTTATGGTTTTTGAGATAATATGCTAAACCGCGAGAGCGATCTGCAAATTCCTGATAAGATCGTGTGATCGTTTGTCCATTCGCAGTAACATGATGGATAGCTGGAGCATCGGGTTCAATCGCTGCTGCGCGGGGAAGAAAAAATGTAGGTGAAAGGGTATGGATGTGATGTTTTGGAGCCGGCAGCGTTGTTGAAGATGTGTTTGATCCAGAAGAAGGTAATAAATGATTAACCAGACTCTGAAGCCTAGAAGCAGGACCTGACATTTTGGAATCCTAATTTGATATGAATGATTTGGAACAGTCCGCTAGCCAAGTCTCGGTGTCCTGAATGATTTTATCGACTCGACGTCTCTCGAGAGCTTTTATAATTACTCTCTTTGCCTCTCTATCTCTGACTGCGTCCTCGAGTCTGTACTACACCTCTTCAGCCTAGTTCCCCCGTCTTCGTAATTTCTCTTAACGATCCGATCCGTTGTCTCAAACCCTTCGTTTAAGCTCGTATTGTCTTCCCTAACCTTACCGGATCTGGTGAATGTATATCAATCGACCAATCGATATAACTCTAATATCTTCCTCGAATGTCGTAAATATAACTCTGAAAAAACAATCCCAATCGACCAATTCATCAATCAAATCAGTTCAAATCAGTTCAATTCGAATTAAAATCCACTCAGACCCAACTAAATCTCTTCACCCAAAGACCCGATCAATAAGTAAACAAAGGAGTTAATAATAAGTATCCTGATACATAGGTATGTAATCTTACCTCCTCCAACATCCATCTATCCATCTAGGATAATAAAAACATTTATACTTTACCAGCCAGAACTAGAGGCCCCTCCTCCCGCCGCAATAATGTGGAGTAACTTACAAGTGCATTCCACAAAATCCAATTACCCCACCATCCCCTCTCCAATCCAACCCATCCAATCCATCCAACCACACAAATCCAACCAATCATCTCCAATAATCCACACTCCCTTCACCCGCGGCAATGTTCAACCCTTTGCAAAGGAATAAATTCCGCCCCGCTCGGCATCGGCTTCGGAGTTCCGGAGCGGGTACTCTTGTCACTGTTCTATTTCATCGACTTCATCGTGCATCTGTCTTGCTTGATTTACGAAGAATTCCATGAAGATCCCAATTGAACATCATAATCATGTGCATCGTAATCATATATTCCTACCTGGGTAATCCGTGAAGACGGAAAGGAGGGTTTACAATAACCGAAAGGTGCTTCAACAGAACATGAGAATGCAAAATGGGAAGTTGGGAGGTGGTGATAAGGGGTAAATGCAAAGCACTTCAACAAAATAATAATGGTGGACGATCAGATCCTTGAAAGTTTGGGAATCTAGAAATCTTTGGTTCTACCTATGGGTATATCAGTTGAGCTGTTAAAGGTAGCCAACAAATTACATCATATCATGATGATCTTATAAGCTCAAGTTTCATAAGATCCACCGTACTCTCTCCAACAAAACTGCTCTTTGAATTCACAAAGAATTTAAAGTAACTTGTACCAAACCGATGCTCATTCATAAACTGTAACTAAAATGGATTTCAATATTATTTTTCACAATTCCACTTCCATTTCCACAAGACCAAACGCAATGTATTCATTCTTGATTCATGCCTTGGGCTTTTCATTTTGCTATGAACTGCATGCAAGCCGAAGCATTACACATCAGAGTTCCTTGCTGCATCAGACTCCTTTTGCCATTACAGCATTTCCCAATATTGTGTAAATGGTAAATGAATACCAGGCCTTGAGATCTTCCAATGAATGGTAGAACAAAGCATTGACGTTGTTATTGTTGAAAAGAAGAAACCGTTAAACAACCCAATCCATCCACCCAGCAGCGCAAAATCACATCAAATAAGGTCCAGGATATTTAATAGCCGAGAGCAGCCAACTCAGTCTTGGTCTTATCGTCGATCTTAGCAGACTTCTGGGCTTCTGAAAGCTGCTTGCGTGCTGCCTTCTTGCGCTCGTAGTATGCTGCGCTCTTAACCTTTCTTCTCTCCTCAAGTCTGTAATCATTCGTATTAGTAACCATCTCGGGAACTTCCGGAATTCAACCCAATCCCAAAGAATTTACTAACCTAGCGACAACATCTTGGTATTTCCATCCGACCTCGTGGCTCAATCTACCGACAGTGCAGTATTTGCGTCCAGGCTTCAATCTCAACACTCTCAAAGCTTGGGGAACGACAACGCGCTTGACTTTGTCGTATGGTTGTGGGACACCCTCGAAAACCTTAAGTCTCTCCATGGCGGCGGCACCACGGGCGGTCTTGTGAGGAATCATACCACGGACGGTCTTGTAGAAGATTCTGGATGGGGCACGGAAATGGAAAGGACCTATTCGTGAAAAAGTCAGGAAAATTTCCTTGTATCGAGTGCGAATCGCAGAATCGCAATTGGCGGATTATGATATCTTACCTCCACGGGTTGGGTTGTATCTGGTCATCTTTCGGAGGTAGGCGTGGTACTTGACTATTATCGAAATTGAATCAGTCTTCCATCATTTCATATATTCCACCCAGACGCGACATCAAATCCATCATCTCCAATCCCATCGCAATTTCAGATAAAGGTGAAAACGTACGCTTCGCACGGAAGAACTCTCCAGAGATGTTCAAGGCCTCACATCGTACAACGACGATCTTCTGGCCGTTGAGCAACTGCTTTGCAACAGTGCTTGCAAGTCGACCAAGAAGGTGACCCTTGGCATCGATCGTGATCTATTATAAGAAATCCAACATCAGCAATTCGTTCCTATTCGTATTCGTCCACACTGCTGAGTTCCCCCAAAACCATTTCCCATGATTGTTGTCGCAAGATATTGAATGTGGCTTTGGTTGCCATGGATATGTATGGAATTGAGCACTTACGACTGGCTCGAAGGTCGACATCGTGTCCTGGATAAATTGTCAGAATGAAATCGAAAGGCGTACAGAAATTCAAATTGCTCTACCTTCGTTATTTAATGAGGGCGGTGTCGTGGTTTGTCGGTTGGTCGTTGTCTTCAAATTCCTTTACGGTTGATGGATTCTCCAAATTGACACCGGTTTTCGCGCTAAAAATATTAGCCGAGTCCCAGGGCTAACAACCCCAATTTGATGGAAAATTGAAAAGAATTATTTATTGAGTGAGGCAAAATGATGGCGATGATGAATCAATAATTTTCTCTTCAATGGCAATGTTTATTTAATTTCATGTTGAACTCACTTTGATCATGTCCAGTATTGTTGAGAAAATTGAAGTTAACCATGTGTGCAATTGCAGCCTTGCCATTTTTACGTTGATCGAATTTTCACTTCAAGCAAGCCTCGCCAACCTGATGGCAGATAATAAGGCAGCAATTTTGATCGCATGAACTGAGCAGATACCAATGATTGTTATCTAATATTTCAAATCAAAGTGATGTTTATGACTCAAGGTGACTTGATATCACCCGGCAAGTGATGGTTGCAATACAGTGCGCGAGGCAGTCAACCATTTCAGCACCTGATAATTGGAATGATTCGGACAATTATTATCAACTGGGTGCTTGGGACTTATCCAATACTCGGACATCCATACTCGAATGTCCAGGACAACACAAAGTCGAATATTCAACACGGCTGCGGAGTTGTGAAATTCATCAAGATACTACCTAGAAACGGTACGTAGACTTCTCGATGTATCAGGCGGTTGTAGAGTAGAATGCAATAAAATACTCCGAATAAAAGTGTCAAAGCCCTTTGAGTTATGGTCACAATTATGATATCACATGTAGCAGGAGGCAAAATGGGTTATACACTTTAGTCTTGACATACATTCAATTCCTGTAATCTTTAATATAAACACTCTGGCCAAATAGCATATACATGCATTTCCAGAATATCAAACCACAAGTCATATCATGCTCATATTGATGCTCCTCGATGCAAACAGAATGATCAACCCTCTCGCATCTTTCCCATGTGTCAATGACGCTCACCCCTGCACTTCAATTCGAACCCCTCCTTTCCTATCATCAACTTATTAACACATATCCCATCTATGCAGTACGCCATGCCAAATTGCAAATATTGCAATATACCATTCCTCCCTAGAAGTGGAGAAGCCCAATCATACCCAGTATATGCATAGCATCCCAATTGAACAAATTTTGTAAATGCAACAAAAGATAGATGCATTCCTCAATGCAGAAGTAATCCGGAGTCGGAACTTGGTGATTGATTCACTTCTACTCCCAAATAAAACTGATGTAGCCGAAATAAAACCCCCCTATTCTGCACCTGGAACCTTTGAATCAAGTTCATTAAGAACATCTTGAACCTCTCTCACAAGAGCTTTCCTAGTTTCCCTCGCTGTCTGGTCACCCTCCGTCTCAACCGCATCCAACTTCAATAGTACTTGTCCCATAATAGTCTCACTCAACTTCTTATGTTCGAAATCCTTCTTCTTTTGGTCTTCTGGCGGACTCGCAATAAATGCTTCTGCTAACGGTAAGATGTCATTGTGGAAGGTATCTGAAATAGCGTTTAATTTCTCGATTGGTGTTTTGGGTGTTGGAGGAGGGATTGGTGAAGCTGTTCTGGAAGTCGCAGATGATTCCATTTGAGGTGTTTTGAGATTATTATTGCTCTTCTTCTTTCCCTTCTTATTCTTCGATTTGCGAATTCGTTTCCTGAGCTTGGCGGCGGTCCCTTCTACTTCTTCGCTTTCATCTCCCGAATCTTCACTTCCAGTTGCTGCGTCCCCGACAATGCAAAGAATCTCCGACTCATTTCTTATTCCATAACTTCGAACAAGGGCATGATCATCCTTTAATTGTTGTCCCTTGTAAACCAATTTCAACTTCCTCCAATTTGAAACTTCCATCAAGGCGGCAGCTCTTTTTCTTACATCACTGACTTCTAACTTTCCATCCCCAATACTGTAAGCTGGGAATTTGACCGGATATGTAATCCCCTTGTTCTTCACCAATAGCACATCATCTTCCTCTTGTGCAGAATGAGGTGGTCTCAAATGTGGATCATAGATTCTTCTTGGTTGCTCCAAATCCTCACCAGTTATATATTCATAATCCTCATCTTGTACCTGCGGTGGATTACCTCGACTCGAAAAGGGACTCAAACGACTGGCACCACCACTGAACCAACTATTTCCCCAACGACTCATGCTCACAGCAGCTGCAAGTAAAACAAAGGCGCTACCCGCTAATGCTGTAGGCGGAACCTGATCGATATGTGTATATTTTGCCGCTTGTTCGATGTACGCTTGAGCGGGTTCAGGTATTTGCGAATAGGCGGATTGAAGATGTTGAACGGTCGTGTCAAGATAGGTTTGAAGAGAATCAGGAAGACGTTGAATGGCAGAAGACAGGGTGCCACCTTGCGAGTCCAAAACGCGGGAAGCCACCTTGGCTGATTTTCTGTCTTTAGTCCTGTGGAGGGGACTTTTTCCTTGAGAAAACTTGTGAATGTGATATGACAAGGCCTTCGATATATGTGGGATGTAGGGTTTAAGGTGGGGTGATTGACTCGTATGTTAAGGCTTTCGATGACGGGGTCTCGAAGCTGATGGAAAGATGGAACAATTTGGAGAGTAATGGATTTAATGTTGTCTTTTGTCTTTTGTCTTTTTCATGCGCAGAAGTTTTGATTGATGAGGATTGATTCTAATTAAGAATTTGATGGCGGTGAGGATGATCAAGCGAGTGAGAGTGAGAGTGAGAGTGAGAGTCAAAGTTAGAGTCACAGTTAGAGTGAGTGAGGATGAGATATTATTGTGTATAATTACCGATCTCGATAGAGGTCAGGGTGAATATCAAAAAGTATTATAAGGCGGCCGAATGTATGATGGATGGGGTCTAGAAAGGGTTCAGACGATATCAATCCTGTACTAGAGCGAGATGACATCTGTCCATTCATCAATTGCCGGCCGCTTCTCTAGTTTTCCTTCTACTGTACCGTATTGAACCGTACCGCACCGGCTGTCTGTAAAGTACTGACTGTATATATATCCTTTCTTCTACCCAGCATGATGGAGTATTTTACAATAAATAAGACACATTCAGACATACGAAGCATCCATCTCTTACTCTACTTGCTTACTTGATAGTACCCAATAACCTCAACATCGCTTCTTCTAGCCATCCATCCATATCAAATAGATCACAGGGCTGTCCACGGGGATGCCAACACATGTTTTTCTTAGCAGATCAATTACAAGACAAGTACGAGTACCACCAAGGGATGCTTTGCCTCACTCTTGCATGATTCCATTCTACCTTGATGATAGGTATCCAATGTCAATTCTATGTCAATTCTTTGTCCATCATTCCAATGAATCAAAGCATTGTTACTAATTCATCGACCAAGGAAAGATCTTTATGATTCTTATATCACAACACTCTCAGAGTACAATACTACTACTATCCTCGAGCCACTCATAAAGCTTTAGGTATACCTATTCAATAGAAAGAAATATAACAATAATAGCTGCATACCTACGAGTAGTACTCTACTCTACTCCGTACACACATGAATACATTTGTCAGCAAAGAATTCAAACCATTCAATGACTCTGTCCTGGTACTCCGTCTAACCAAAGTCCACAACTCCTTTCGAAAATCCATCCCACAGCTCCCAGCTGATCTACAGAGTCCCATGCCTTCCCTTTCCATGCCTGTCCAGTGACGCAATATCCCAATCAAATCTGCAATCACGCCCAGGTAAGCTCATTCGCAGGTTCGTAATTTCGTAAATGAATGATTACACAATCCTCTCCATTTCTAGAACCTCTCCGCCCCTCACCCAATTGCTAATCAATCAAACCACACCAAATCAAAATCAACCCCTCCTTCCCACCATCCACTTCTCCCTACACAAATCACACAAATCACAGATATCTACTAGTACTCCTTCCGGAACTCCCCATCCCCATCCACATTCGACATTTACATATAAACCACCCCGCCCACCTCACCTGCCAGACCTAGGTATAAACCGGTCTCATACCATTCGCCCATCATTAATATCTTCCGTCGTTTCTTCACCACCACTCCCATTACCGCCGCCAGAATGTCTGCTGCTCAAACCAAAGCCGAGGGCATTATTGATGGTAACGCTGTTGGTATGTTGTGATTTTTTTTCTCTCTCGCTCTCTCTTTCTTCTTGTGGTGCTGGGGAGATACTCAGCTATGCTGCTACGCGATGTACTCTCTGGATACGAAACTTGTCTGCTCCTCGAGTAATCTCTGAGCTTAGAGATTACTCGAAGAGAGGAGTATGGAATGCTACAATGAGAAATCAAGAGAAGAGAAGAGAAGACAATGAGAATATCACACTCGAAACAAACAACTAACCAGTCTATAACCAGCCGTCTTCAGCAAATCCTACTGTCCACACTGCAAAGCCGCCAAGAAGCTCTTGACCGATTTGAAGGCAAATTTTTACGCTATCGAGCTTGATCAAGTTGGTATGTTTGACCCGTTTCCTCTTCTTCCTCAATGCCCCTCCCCTCCTCTCCTTCTTCTCTTAAGATATCTTCAACTAACTCTCCCCCTAGACGACGGATCAGCTATCCAATCCTACCTTGTCGAAAAGACTGGCCAAAGCTCCGTCCCTAATATCTTCATCGGACAAAAACATGTTGGTGGAAACTCGGATTTGCAGGCGAAGGATAAGAAGGATTTGGAAAGTCAGTTGAAGGAATTGAATGCTATCGCGGCTTAGAGGTTTCTTGAAGAGATTGTGTTGATGGATCAGAGGGGAAAGAAAGTGGAGTGCTTGAAGTGGATGAAGTGGATGAATTGCATGATTATGGGAAGCGCATAGAATAGCTCGTTTGCTGAGAGTGCAGGAATGAATCGATGAATATGATACATAAATATTGATTTATTTACTCGTGTTTGGTGATATGCCATGCTAAGTAATACTGTGCTCTACCATGCCAGACCTCCCATTTCATATCATATCATAACAATACTCATACAGACAAACATACATACATAAACAAGCTCCAATCTATACCCTCACCATCCCCTCGACACTCCCAACTGGACGTTCCACCAACCTCATAACCCCCTCCACCACACTCCTCCTCGCCTCCTCACTACTCACATTCGCACCCGCCAGATACCCCAACCAAATGCCCCTACTGATCCTCTCATCCCTCACCTCTCCCAACCGCTGACTCCCACTCACCCCATCCTCATACCACACCCCCAACTTCCCACTCTCATCGCGACTCAACAAAAGTTCCCGTCCCTTGGGTACACTCCCCCGATTAAACAACGCCTTGAATTCTCCCACCGCCTTCCCAAAGGCTTCATCCCCAAACTCCTCTCTATTTTTCTGTGCGCGCGCCGTAAGACTCCGCACCCACGCGTCGCGCAGATGATGGAAATCCGTATTTCTCGTGGGGACAATGCGGACGATGGATTTTATTTCCGGGTGTTTGAGAATGGCCGACCAGATTTCTTCACTGCGGGCGGGGTCGAGCAGCATTGCTTTCAGGGCATCTTTTTCGTTGGCGACGAGGGTGGAGGCGCCGTTGGGGGCGGCGAGCTGGAGCAGAGAGGTTTGCAGAATGGGGATAGAGGAGGGGGAGATGTACAGACCGAGGACGTAGACTTGGATGTGGAGGAAGGAGACGGTGCGGATGCCGAGGCCGAGGAGTTGGTAGGGTTCGGGGGCGTGCGTGGAGGGGGAAGGGGTGAAGTGGAGGGTTTTGGGGAAGGGGGGGGTGCTGCTGGTGCCGGTGGGGATGAGCTCTTCGTCTTCGGGGGCGGGTTTGGGAGAGGGAGGGAGAATGGTGACGGGAGTGGAGGGGGAGAGGGAGTTGCTAGAACGAGAACTGTCGAGTTTGGAAGGTGGAGGTATCTCGATGGAGGTTGCGGTTACCCAGATGCAGACCATGCCGACGAGGAAGCCGGAGGCGGAATATGAGATGCGGCGTTTGTAGTAGGCGCGACGGGTCGCTTCGAGTCGGTGGAGCGAAATCGGATCGAGCTGGGGGGTTGAGGGGGATTTGCTGGTTATGCTGCGGGTGGGTGTGCGGAGGGGAGAGAGGCATGGTCGTTTGGGGAGGGTGCGCAGCGTGCGGGATGTGAGGGGGAGGAAGGACATTTTGGTGGTTTGGGTGCTGCTGGGTTGGGTGTGGATGTGCGTTGTGTTGTATTGTGTTATGTTGGGTGAGTTAGATTTTGTGTAGACCCCTAAGAAGAGAAATTGAGGTGGGTGGGTGAGGGGTGAGTGGTTTGAAATATGAGCTGATTTGATAATGGATAGATGGATGGAGGGATGGATGGAGCTTGCACGCACCCTCGCGTATTGAGAAGCTTTTTAGTGGAATCTGGGGAAAAGCTAAAAGCTAAATTTTATTTTTTCTAATATGATTTAATTGGTTTGTATCGTGCAGTACATGTATTAAGGATTTATATTATTATTTGCTTCTACCGGTAGATTACAGATGATGTTTATGATTTTCTATCTATATTGTAGATATTGGAATAGATGTCTGGGTATAAATAGGATAGGGTGAAATTGATTCTGTAAGTATGTTATTTTTCTGTGGAGGGGTTTGATTGTGATTTGATACTACCTCTCTATCAGTTTATATAAAAGTATCTACTTCTTTTCAATACCTGCTTATATAGATATATATATTGTTTTAGATTTTAATAAATCTTTAGGTAGGTACTATTAGATACTAGGTAGACAGACAGACAGATAGATATCCTTCCTTCTGATACCATCATCATCATCATCATCATCATCATCAACAACAACAACAAGTCACTAGACTTCCATACACACAAAGTATATTCTAGACTACCTATCTACCTACCCCCCTGCCCAACAATACTTAAATCATATTACCCGAATAATGCGATATGATAGTCGAGTATAAAATAGATATCAACTCCAGCTACCTAGTCTATATCTAAAAACCTCTCATAGGTTCTTGAATTCGAAAGTAGAGATATTCGGTGCAATTATATTATTTGATAATGAATGATCTTACTAGTATTACTAGAGGTTATGCTAGGTATGCATATAAGAGAGAGGTAAGAGTAGATTTCCTTATGGTTGTGGATGTGGAAGATGGATGGAGAAGATGGTGGGTGATAATGTTAGATGTTACTTACTTTGTATGGTGATACTATGTTTTTGACTAGTAATAGATACATAGATGACGCTCCGCTAGTCCAGACACTATCTACATAGGAACTATACTATTGCTTGAGGATTGAGTCCTCTCAATACTATCTGCTATATACTTCGTAGATACATAAATGACGCTCCGCTAGCCCTCCGGGGGCCACTGCCGTGGAGGCAGACTATTTGGATAAATAGAAATCACAATATTCGATCAATAAAAGTTTGACGAATTAAAGTTCTAATCGTTCTAGATGTCATTCACATTCAAGTCTATAAATAGCATTTTATATGTTTTTGATAGGATGATATGCACCTTGAATAGTTTTCATCACTTCAAGGAGTTTGAATGTAGATGATTTGATGATGGTCTAATTGAATCAATTTGTAATTGTTGAGGTATCAGGTTTCTTTTTAGGTGAAAGAAAGATTAGGATCTTGAATGAATCGTTTTAATAGATGGAATAGACAAATCGAAGAATGTTGAACTGTGCATGTTGTCGTTCGCCAGCCAAAGATTTATCGTATATTATATATCGAGGGGATTGCTGACTAAGGACGGTATCAACACACACATTTGATCCATCACTCTCTCCCTTATCAAGCTTCTTCTTACCTCAAACCACTATCCCACCAAACCCTCCAAACACACATTTACCCTGTAAAGCAAAGCACAAAATCCAAAACGGAACTTCTCCTGCAACCAAAAGCCAAATGCAAAGTCCAAGCCAAAGCCTCCAAAATTGAAAACATTAAATAAGAAGAGAAGAACACAGCACGATCAAATATTGCTTGTTCCCATCGCTCAATTTCCCTGGAAGCAAACAAAACTGATAATTAAATTAAAACCTCCTCAACCAAATACCTTTCAGACTTCTTCGTCATCCATAAATATTCCCAGAAATTTACGAATTTCGCGACATTTTTTATCCTCCCTTACATACCCAAAACCCTGGGAAAATCTTCCATGATATCGACGAGGCTGAGCAACCCACAATTGTCAGCAACCTCCTCATTTCACCCCTTTGCACGACATTGGTCTCGATATCGGTTTATCAACTGCCTCCAAACGTAGCGCCAAATCTAGAAAAGCATCCCGGCGATTGCTCCATCACTGCCTCCCACTTCAGTCAGATACTTCGACGACATCATCTCCCTTCATTCATCACGATGAAGGCTCGACCTACGAGGATGCCTCTCCTCAACTCCGGTTTTCCATCTCGTGCGACTCCTGATATAGGTGATGATTCGCATTCATCTACGAGTAATTCCCCCGCGCGTGCCGATTATGAAGAATCCGATTTCTTCGCTGGAAACAACGATTCACAATCCTCAATCGGCGTACCAACTTTTCAAGATATGGCTGTTACAGAGACATGTATATCCGCATCCAATAGACTGCCCGCCGAAGTTCTCATCAACATATTCTCAAAACTCACTCATCCAAACGATATTCTATCTTGCATGCGAGTATGTAAGAAATGGGCTAGGAACAGTGTGGATTTATTATGGCATCGACCGGCATGTTCAACATTTCCGAAACTCGGGCATATCTGCAATACGCTCACCTTGGAAAATCCCTATTTCGCATATCGAGATTTCATCAAAAGATTAAATTTGGCAGTTTTGGCAGATCGCGTCAGTGACGGGACTGTTCGTCCTCTTTCCGTATGCACAAAGGTGGAAAGATTAACATTGACCAACTGCGAGGGTATCTCAGATAGTGGTTTGACCGAATTGATTACCGATAACAGTCACTTACTTGCTCTGGATATTTCTGGAGTGAAACAAATTACCGACACTTCCATGTTCACTTTGGCGGAGCATTGCCGTCGATTACAAGGTCTAAACATATCGCAGTGTGTTGGAATTACTTCTGAATCGATGGTGAAAGTGGCGGAGAGTTGTCATCACCTCAAACGGGTAAGTTAGCTGAAATTGATTCAAGATTTATACTGACTTAACTTGTAGCTCAAATTGAATGAGTGTGAGCAACTGGACGACAGGGCTATCATGGCATTTGCTCAAAATTGCCGTAACATCCTCGAAATCGATCTCCACCAATGTAAGAATATTGGAAACGACCCAGTAACTAATCTCATCACACATGGAAATGCTCTCCGGGAACTTCGATTGGCAAATTGTGAATTGATTACCGATTCGGCATTCCTTAACCTACCTCATAAAGCGATATATGATCATTTACGAATCTTGGATCTTACAAGTTGTCACCGACTCACAGATGCTGCTGTTGAGAAGATTATAGCTGTTGCTCCAAGATTGAGGAATTTAGTCTTCGCAAAATGTAGGCTCTTGACGGACCATGCCGTCCATTCCATTAGCAGGCTGGGAAAAAATCTTCACTACCTTCATCTTGGACATTGTGGACAAATTACTGATGCTGCTGTCATTAAACTTGTTCAAGCATGCAATCGGATTCGTTATATCGATCTAGGTTGTTGTGTTCACCTCACAGATTTATCCGTCACAAAACTAGCTACTCTTCCTAAACTAAGGCGTATTGGGTTGGTCAAGTGTGTAAATATCACCGATGAAAGTGTTATAGCATTAGCCGTCGCACAAAAACAACGACAATTAGCTCACCGAGGACATCATATCGATGAACCAGCCTATAATGGGAGTTGTCTCGAAAGAGTACATCTTAGCTATTGTGCTAATTTAACACTCCAAGTAAGTGGAAGACAATTGTGCATGAGGAATTTCGCTAACAAAATTACAGAGTATCATATTACTACTTAGAAATTGTTCGAAATTAACACATCTGAGTTTGACTGGTGTTCACGCTTTTCTTCGAAGAGATCTCGAACAGTTTTGTAGAGAGGCTCCCGCGGGTAAGTTCTTCACTTTATGCTTTCCTTCCATGTGTTGACATCATTTAGAATTTACCGATCATCAACGCAATGTATTTTGTGTCTTTTCCGGACCTGGTGTAAATGGTCTACGCAATTTTTTAACTCAAAATTTAACCATGGAGTCGGATCAGGTAGCTCCTGAAGACGAAGGAGCCCTTTCTATTGAAGGGGTTACGAATTCACAACAGCCTCTGGGGGCTCAAGATGACCAGATAATGTCTGGGATGATGAATGCTACTGCATTAAATCCCGATGAAAATGACGGTGATGACGACGAGGTGTTGGATGCAGTATTTCCTTGATACTCATTCGATTTACCGCGCAACCCAGTATCTTATAGCACTTCATAAGCTATCACTTTAAGGATATTAGACATACGATACACTCTAAATAGAAGTCAGAGAACGTGCATCGATATATCCAATCATTGGGAAATGGAGTTAAGGAGTGGGCAAGGAATAATTAATGGACGTACATACCCAATTCATTACGAATCGTCTTTCGCATATCAGTCAGGTTTTGGACGGGAATGAATGAATGAATACATGGAGGTTGTCTTCATGGTACATAGATATCTTTTCAACTAGCGAGCGGGCGATGGGATTGTAAAGGCGTAGTATTTGTATATGCACATTTCTTGGCGCTTTGGGTGATGATGAATCGTGGATTTGGTAGAGGCTTTTTGTTTTTTTGCTAAAGTGAGTGCGATATGGAATGATTGATTGGGTGGATGGAATGGAATGGAATGGATTGGAATGGGCTTTATATGAGGGTATGGGTGGAGGTACAGTTCTATTATATCAATCAATCAATCAATCGTTTCGCGGGTGGCTTACCTCGAGATTCGCTAGTATTGTAGATGATGGTATTGACTGGGATACCTGTGTCTAGATAAAAGACGTACTGATCCGATGAGTGGTGAGACTGAATTTCCTCGCTGTCTGTCTTGTCTGTCTAATTAATGGATGGATGGATGGATAGATGGATGGATAGTAATACGGTAGGGTAGAAGTAGAACATGATGTTATGCTATGTTATGCTATGCTATTGACTCAGTTCTGTTCTGTTCGTTTTCATTCACTTCAATGTGATGGATGTGATGGATGTGATGATTTGATAGGATATAATGTGATTTATTGATATGATATAATGTGATAGGTAGGTAATTGTTTATTCATCTTTTTATTCATCTTTTTCATTTTCTTTTTCTTTTATCCTTTTGTTTGAGAAATCTTGAAATAGAGATGGGGTGACTGGACTGGACTGGTTGTCAGGGGGGTACGTCATTTGTGTGTGGTGTTGTGGTCTTGTGGTCTGGATTTTGGGATTGGGGGTTGTGATTGGGGGTTTGGGATTGAGGGGTTGTGATTCTGGGAAAGAGGGTTAGAGTTTGGGGAATGGGGATGGGGAGGTGGGAAGGTGGGTGGTATATAAGGACTTGAGTATCTCTTTCTTTCTTTCTCTCTTTCTGGATGGATGTAAGACTTACATACATACATACATAATATACCTACCTACCTACATACATATCTTAGGAACCTACCTGGATCCAGAACGAATATACATACATACATATCAGAATCAGAATCAGAATTGGAATTGGAATCGGAATTGGAATCGGAATCAGAATCGGATTGGATTTACTTGTTTTTTCGTCCATTTATCTATCCTGAACTGGAAACCCGAAACTGGAAACTCGGAGTGAGCAAGATCAGAAGGAATTGATTTCTGGTATACAGAATCGTATACACATACATACATACATACATACATACATACATACATACATATACAAATATGCATTCTATTAAGTTCGTCTCTCTTTTTGGTTTGTGGTTTTGGTTTTGTGAGTTTTGAGAGTTTGAGGGGCTGGGATTTTGAGGAGGTGGGATTGCGGTGCTGCTGATGTTTGGAATGAGGGGATGAGGGGGAGAGGGAGGGGGAGGGGGAAAGTTTGTTTGAGATTTGAGATCAGGAATTCGGGATGGGAATGGGGATCTAGATGAATTTGTTATTTCTTTGTTGCGAGTTGCTTGTTGCGAGATTTCATCTTGCTTAGAAGTTGATCTGGGGATTCTTTCGTGGAATGGAATGGGATGGATTGTTGTTGTTGTAGTAGTAGAGATCTGGATGGGAAAGCTGCAAAGGTTGAAAGGTTGAGAATATACTGATTCGGTGTGCTTGCTCTGTTTAGAAATGCCTCGAATTATGTTGCGGAGAAGACGAAGGCTGGGGGGAAGGAGAGTAGTAAGGAGATTAATAAGAGTGAGTTCTATCTTCATTCTTGACATTAGGAGTAGAATTACCAGGCTAATAGGTTTGCGTGGCAGGTATAGCGAAAGATCGCAATATGCCCATTAGTACTCGTGTGCATGCGGCTGTGAAGGCGGTGGGTGATAAGATTGAGAAACATGGTCATGATGTATGGATACCCTTTTCTTTTTCTCGAGTGCTTGTGGGATGTTGAAGATGGAGTTGTGGTGTTTGGAGAGTTGATGAGGTGTTTGGTGAGGGAATGTTGTGGTCAGTGGTGGTGTGGATGAGTGGATGGGTAAGGGTAGGGGCAATGAGAGTGAGGGCGAGGAAAAAAGGGAGTTTGGGCTCCGAAATTGAGGGAGACCGGAGAGGAGAGAAGAGGGATGAAAGAAAGCGAATGGTTGAAGTACATAAGCTGACAAGTCTTGGGGTTCCAGGCAAAAGCGTCGTATCATAAGGAAGTCGTTAAGCATTAACGTTATGGCCTAGATCGAGAGTTCACGGGGTTGAAGAGAGCTTCAATGAACGGTGGCGCTGATGTATTGAAGAGCTAGTGTAGGATTGAGCTGAGACATGAGTTGAGTCTCTGGTTATAGAAGGGAAAGATGGTGGGTGGCAAGAATGAACGATCCGAGTTGTGGCGCTATACCTGGAGTTGATATCTTGGGGATTGGAAGTTCATTATTAGATATGGGGCTATAAATCAATTGTTTTTCAAATTGCTTGTTGATTTTTGTCTGTCAATTTTTGTCTGTCAATTTCTGTCTGTCAATTCTATCAACCACGATATCCAAGTGGATATTGTGGTTTGAAACACGCAGGTTTAACTCATTAACTCATTGAATATTGAGGTTATTTTTTTAATTTACATTCTCAATTTTTTTTTAAATTTCTTTTCTTAAGTTTGAAGGAAAACTAATTTACAAAGAACTTTTTTTTCTTGTTTTATCTTCTTTCGCTGGCCCATAACTCATTCCTCTCTTACATAGTATAAGGATATCAATTGATTCATGTTGCTACAAAATCAATCTCATCATTCCCGAAAATCACATGCAAACTTCTACTCGAGGTCTACAAATAGATCATTATGGCAAAAGCAATTGTTGAATTCAAGGTCTACAGTGATGAAATATACCCAAATACTTGTGGCACTGTGGCAGAGAGGGCAGCTAGCATTTTATGAACAGATTGCACAAAGATTGTGTATACCCGCAGACAATCTAAAAATCATCTATTTTACAAATGACCTATCAAAAACGTTGCTCTACAGGTATATACCGCTAGAACTAAGACTAGATTTCGAATGTTGGAGAGTTCAAGTGAACCTGCGGTCTTGATTTTCAGTCTCAGAACATTCACCCACCAAACCCCTCCTTTAAACACCCGTTTGCCCTTCTCTCAGACTTTCCATTTCACAAACGCCAAACAGATGACTAAAGTCGACCAAAGTCCAAAATTCCGTTGTGACATTCAAATATCTTCATTGTATGTGTACGTGTGGTCAATGGACTTTAATAGTACAGGCTCTAAGACCTTCTAAACGTGGAAGCACTCAACTCATATATCCAGGTCTTCATTTCTAAGACTGACTACCAAAGCTGAATTATTCTTCAAAATCCAATCCATGTACAAAAAAGGATCGTTGTCCAAGATGGCATCCACATTCAAGATAGGCTTCATTTCTACGATTGGTTTCATAGTCAAGATGATCCTGCCAGGCCCTTTCAAAAAGGGCTTGAACGCCGGCATAAACATTTCGAGTGACTTGAATGGGTGCTCCCCTGGGATCCCAGTGGAGATAAGCACCCTTTTCTAGATGAAGAAAGCATCTCTCATCTTCTCTCATTGGGACTTTGACTTTTTGTCCCTTGTTTTGGGAAATAGAGTTTCCAGACCCGCGTTCTTCTGGATATGAAGGTAGAGACGAAGACGAAGAAGATGGTGAGACTTTTCCACTGGTAAACTCAAATGGTATTTCACCGTTCGGATTCCACGTCGAAAAAATCTTCACCCATCAATACTTGTGTGCCGCCTTGGCCTCGGGTAATTGCGGAGACATTTAGCCTCACAGCATCCCCTAAAGCACATACTTGAAATTTTAATCCATGCCAGAAGTGTCTGTTGCCAGAATTCTCATGTTCCTTTATGTAATCTTGAAAATCCTTTTCTAGTTGCACCCCGTGGTTCAATCTATTGTTAAAATGAGACTGGATTCCAACGATGGGCAATCCGAAATTGGTCCCCCTCCCCCAAATCCAATTGTATCTTGGTGCATTAATTGGGCTCATGATAATCTCCCGGACAGAAGGATAGAGTGGCAAGAGATGATGCCGTGTATTTCCCATCCACCTTTCGCCCAGGTGGATTGCCAGGATCGCCCCAATTGACGATTGCAGTGTTTGTTTCACCAAGAAGGATATATTGGATACTGGAAATCTGTGGGCAGCACTGGGTAATGAAGTTCCACATATCTTTGCTTGCAATATTCTTCTCCTTATCTGCAGGGAGATCTTCCGGTTCCCCAATACGCACAAGAGCATTCCTTGCATTGCCGGCTTGTAAGTCGACGAAAGTCTCGTTGATATCGGGATCTGCTACATGATAGCCACTACCTCTATCAGAGATCAAGAGTCGAATGCCTTCAACTACCTCATATCTTCCATTATTTCCCGGTGGCTTCCACAATGGACGATACTCGATGCTGGAAGTATATGCTATGGACCTTAGCTTGAGATGTTGAGGTCCCAATCCCAAATCGCCATTGACCAAGGAAAAAAGTACGGGATCCATAATCAAAGTATCGCGACCCATGTCGATGAAACCACGAACAACAACGTAGAATAATCTCCCATCCGAATTCAAATAATATTTGTGTTCGTGTGGTATCATATGGGATCGAACCGGGTAACGAGCCTTGAGCCTTACACACTGTGTATTTCTGCAGTTCCCAAACGCGTGCGGCTTCACACCCAATTTGACTTCCCATTCATGCGATAATTGAATCTCGGATATGATGTAGTTTTGCAGCCAGATTTCACGAGATTCCCGACAGGCAGATCGGAGGGGGGGATTTCTCGGGCTGGGTCTCGTCTCCTCGGTAGAGGTCACTCCCATTTTCGTAGAAACAGAATTGCAAACTGGACTGTCCCCACGTCTCGGGGCGGTTGAGAAATCGATGGATTTGTGCCCGTGTGCTCATTGATGACATGTGGATGATGCGTGGTTCGGGTAAGCTGTATTCCCAGATTTTGGCTCGGATTGTGTAGGGGACGTCCTTGAAGCGATGGAATGAGGATTCGGCCTTTGGTTGTAAAAGGGGGGGGTGGGTCGCCATGGTTTCTGACGGTTTTGTTGGATCGGTCATGTTTCGTTGTGGGGATAGGAGGCTGTGATTTGAGGTTTGATGTGAACGTATTTGTTTAGTATGATGATATAAGATATAGGATATTGGGAGTATGATGCTGAAGATGACTGAAGATGCCAGAATGTATCAAATGAGATGAATATATCAGAGGTAAGATACTGGTAATTCGTCGAATGTATAGTTATCACATGTAAGATAAGATATCGGAAAGTAGATTGTATGAAGTAGAATCGAATAATGAACAATTGCAGAACAAGAAATATGGGAAAGCAGTCCGCTCTTATATACACAATTCAGAACAAGACTAAGACTACTCAACGACAAAAATTCCTAGTGTGGGTTCAAGCTTTTCACTTTTAGTACCTGGTCTAGTCCAACGCTATTATCTACTCAAGTACACTATTTCGTCATTGACACATATCAGATTCTATTAGGGTATGAGAAATCTTTTAGGGTGATCTAGTTTTTTTTCGCTTTCTAGTATATTAGCATCTATGTTAGATTACTACACGTGGGTTTTATGATCATCAGGATTGGAAAAGAATGATACTTTAATGAGATGTCTATTTTTGAAAGCTGCGAGAGGCTTGGAAGGTTTTTTTACCAGAAAGGAGTTTACTACGAGCCGATGTATATAGAAAATTCTAATCAATATTCTATCTAATTCCCAAAATAAACCATACCAATCACTCATATAAGGTTATACCACATAAGGAAATCTCACACCTAACACACCTTCCCTACAAACACCAAAAATCCCCAACATCTTCCCCTTAGCTCACAAATCCACCTAAACAACCATTCTCAAATCCACACACCATATTCCCTCCTTCCAAGAAATTCTTCGTGAACTTAAAGTTGAAGTTCTTCGGACAATGCTAGTATTTAGCATAGTTGATGGGGTACAGTTCGAAGCGAGCGAGGTATTTTAGCCCCCTTTAAAGTTTCTATAGTGATTAATCACGTGTAACCCTAACTTACTTTAGAGCTTTGAAAAGTCGTTATTGGAGGTAGATTATGATTTTTCTTTTCTTTGGGAGGAATGGGAGGGGTGCGGAGCATATGTGTAGAGTTAAGGTTTGGAGACTTGGAAATAGGCACTTTGTGGTTTAGTGTTGGTTTGGATTTTTTATGGATAGTAGTAGTAGTAATAGTAATAGTAGTAGTAGTAGTAGTAGTAGTAGTAGTAGTAGTAGTAGTAGTAGTAGTAGTAGTAGTAGTAGTAGTAGTAGTAGTAGTAGTAGTAGTAGTAGTAGTAGTAGTAAAATCCATTCTCGGTCCAGTCTATCTATTTCTTTATGGATACTAATTGATATTATGGAATACTGATAATAGGTATGACGATATAGCTCTACAAGAGTACACAATGACCACATTCTCTATCCATAACACCTAGATATATACCATCAAATATACATTTCATATATTACATCAGAGTCTTTTTTACTACAATCTAAACCATCATTTCCTCTTGCGAATTCTCTTCCTCTCTCATGATAATAGCTCACTCACAAAAAGCATAAAAAGAATACTTCTTCCCCTCCACACCCATCTCTAGACTACTATTTTTTAGCAGTAATCAGAGGAACTCATAATCTCATGAGTTTTATACAATTCAACAACTACCCTACCTATAACCAACCGCATCTCATCATATCCATGAACTTTCCCGCGTTATCCCATCCGCATTCAAGATATGATTGCCATCGAAATCTAGGAACAAATCCATAGTGGTATTCATCATTGATCTCTCGCAGCGCAGTATAGCAGTTCTCGAAGTTAAATCAGTGAGAAGATTCAATATTTCCTTGTCTATGGTGATTGTAAATAGGTATCCATGTCTATTATATTCAATGATGATCGGAAGAGATACATACGAATATGTGTTGAATCAATTTGCAAAGGGGCGGGAAGAAAGATGATCTAAATATTCGGGGTACCCATCTTAAAAGATGGACGAGGGCAGGATCTTAGCTCTCGAAGATCGAGGCAAATGCCAATTGTTTGATATGTGAGTTGAGTTATTTTGATGTTTAGAGTATGTTTAATCTTCGAGATAGATTTCGAACTTGAGATGATTTCAACACTAGAGGTAGATCGAATCTCTAGAACGATTCCCCCCAAAAGCACCACATGAGTATTCCCACCTCTACTTCCACATCCACGACTCCATAACCAGACCATCCCAATACCTCAGTGGGAGAAACTCGAGCAACGTTCTCCCTATACAATTCTATTTTCTTTCTCCCGCAATCATGAAATCGAATATAACATGATGCATACAATATACAAAAGTGACAAGACAAGACACACAATGAAAGGAAACACTTAGGATTTAGACGTCACAGCTCCTCGTATGTAATACCTCAACATAGATCGCTCTAATAGATGTTCATTTTAGGGAACTCCTAACCAGACACCTTCCGGTGTACATCTGTATATAATTTTTATGTTATGTAGTTTGATAGAGAGAGGAGGTGTTGAGGAATAAAGATTTCCAAAGCTGTTTGGAAAGCCTTAGATCGGGGAAACGTAAGATTACATACTGAACTTGTAGTGATTATAATGCACCGAGTAATTCGGATTAGTAGACTATAGATGGATGGTTTGACTTCATTGCGTGAAAGGTCGAGGAGACGCCTGGAAGTCTTTCTTTTAAAGGCCGAGGTGTATAATTTTGGCGCCCAAGAATATTTCTGTTGGACTATGCTCCAAACTATTGGAAATCCAGGCGGTATTCACAAATAGATATTTTCGCTCTTTGAAACTGCATGAGAAGTATTTAAAGGTTGCAATTAATATTGAAATGAAAGTACTGAAGAGGTGACCTAATATTGTTAACCCACGTGTGCAAATGTAGGATTATTTAAAGAGATCCTTTCTCCCTCCTGTCTTTCTCTTCTTATGCCTCGCCTCGCACTCCCCAATTCTTCCATTTCATCTCACCTCCCCGCTCGCTCATCCCCTTCATGATCATCCAGACTCCTGTTAGCCTCCAACTCTCTTATCCTCTCTGAACGTCTCGGCTTAACATAAACCTCATACCCATCCCTCTTATCCTCCACTCTCCACCCCATCTCCTTGTTCCCCAACTCCACACATTTGTACATAAAGTTTTCTCCCCATCTCTCCTTCCACCTCGTATTCAGAATCTTGATCTTCTGATCCCATCTAAAACATCCCTCCTTCAGCTCCAATCTCTTCAAATTCCTCAAGCGGGAAATCATCTCCGTAGTGCTTTTGAATAGACAAGGTTCTCCTAGCATCAAAAACTTGAGCTTTTCCTCCATCTTAGCAATGTCGAGACCTCGAGATAACGGAATTTGGAAACTCTTCAACATTTGTAAACTCCCTTGGAACAGTTTGACCGCACGATCAGATTGTATGTATAGCGTGTCCTTTTCCCAATTAAAGTATATCGGATTCCTCAAACAATGTGCGAATTCGAGTCCATATTCCTTGCACGCAACTTCTCTCGCCATAATGTTAACATGTAGAAGTGCCGGTAAAGTGGTCTTTACAACGAGCTTTGCACTTTTGTATTTGCCCCCGTACTTCTCTCCTGCGTACCATTCCCGAGTCCATTTATCAGGTTCATCGACGAGAATCTCGACGGCCTTGAGAGAGATGATTCGGCCTTCGGGAAGAGCTTCTTTGAAAATCATGTTTTGTAGTTCAGGGGCTAGCTTTGCGAATTGATGAAACGTTGCTTTTTGGTTCACAGGACGTCGGGGTCGGATATAGGTAGACATTTCGGTGGATCTGATATTATTCTCGAGAAGATGTTGACATGGTTGATTCATGATTTAGATGGAAGCGGGATACTCGCAGATGATGAGATCGGTGAGCTGTTGTTTTAAAGATCGAGGGATCTATATTGCGAAGCAGATAAAGAGGACCTCGAGAGGATCTGTCAATAGAATGTTAGAAATAAAGTGTTATAATGAGACTTTCCAGTGCCTTTCATTCAAGTGGATAGAAAAGAATGGTAAAGACCAGAATGCGGTAATCCTTCGTAGTAAACTCCACGACTTACCAAATGAGATGACGGCGATCTTTCAAAAAGAATGCCAGATCGATTTGGGGCCGACTTGTAAAGTTGAAGATGATCCCATCTCAAAACTGATCTCCATTTCTAAGTAAAATGAAGAGACTGACGCGTTCGCGCCGTGATTTGTTATTCTCAGCGCGAATTGAAAAACGTTCAGCCTTTCCCCTTTACTCTCAAATCACATGTACAGCCTTGTGTAGGGCTGAGAGCCCGTGAATGTCATGGATCAATCTTGGGAAATTCTTTGATGAAAATGTGTGTAAGCGACTTGACTTGGAAATAGTGAATATGTGATGTGGTAGCCTCGCGGTTTGTTTGCTCTTGCCCTTTGAACCGATTTGTGCCTTACACCCTCAGCTGGAGTTCAACGTTGGCTCGATCAGGTGAATATCCAATCTTCATATCTTGGAGAATGTACGAACAACCATCAAACAGCCGGTAGAGATGATAACGATTGAGTACACAGACATTCAATGTTCTTTTCCGAGTTCGATTTATCTAGTATATATCCACGGTGCATATCTAGAATTGCCTTCTACTTTGCAGCTACCGCGAGAATATCTGCAACCATCCTCATATTCACAGGACACTCAATACCCAACTCTTGTGCTCTTCTCACAATGTATCCATTAATATAATGAATTTCTGTTTCACTGCCCTTACTAACATCTTGAAGCATAGAGCTTCTGTTTTGTGAAGTGGCCGAAGCAACATTCGAAATGGCGTTTCGCAAACTTTCTGTTGAAAACCTTTCTTTCAAGCCCGGAATTCCTTGAAGTTCTGGAAGAGAACAGAAGACTTGACTTATTTCGGATATCAGACCGTCAAAGTCACTTCTTATACCTCCGACCATGGAAGGTTCCACAATCATACCGTTTAAACAATCGTTCAAGGCAGTGAGAGGATTTATGACTGCATTTACAGCCAATTTTTGCAATTGAAGGAGTTTGAACTCGTCCCAAGGAACTTCACTCGCGCCGAGAAGTTTTGAGTCAATGACTTGTTGCAAGAGATAGCTTCCATGAGGAGTCTTCTCAATATCATCCCCTGGATTACCAAGGATAACGGAACCATGGCCTGCAAAGACAGCTGTGAAGTCGTCTGTTCGATACACACCATGAGATGCTATACCAAATAAATAATGTGGTCTTTCTTTAGGATCTGGGAAGATGCTCTTATTGACTTCTTCAACCACTCCCATACCGTTGTGTATGAAGATTATAGTTGACAAAGGGGTAAATCGATATTTAATCATGGAAAGTGCCTCAGCCGTTTTGTGAGATTTTGTGGTGACTATCAGATTAGATATATACTTAATATCTAGGGGACTTGGAAGATCATCCATGGACACAAGCTCTGCATTATATTGACCCTCCCAATTCCAAACGCCGTCATGATGAATCCCAATCTTTGGTCCTTTGGCTTTGGCTATTTCATATAGTTTTGGGCGATGGAGTAACAATGTTAGAGGAGGGGGGTTTGGTTTTGTAGCTAATGAGTGCGCAAAGAGCTTTCCCAGATTTCCAAGACCCAAGATGTGTATGGTAGAGTCCATTTCCGATGAATTTGCATTTTTAGAATGATAATGTTGTGAATTGGTTTTCTGTCGAGTAAATTGTATGGAGGGAGTCAATATACATCTGTGGATTCTTTTGAAACCTGGGAGTTTACAATGTTTGGAGTAGGAGGGGAACATTGCCTTGCTCTCACAATTTGTTGTCACAGACAAATCATGATGTTGTTGATCTATATGATGACTAATTTACTTGCACAGTTGGTACTCGATGGTGACCATATTTCCTTATTGTTGATAAACTTTCAAGATTGGGCATGCATGCTTTCTCTAAACCAATCAGATGGAAACGTGAGTAAGTACTCTAAATGATAGGCAAGCCGTGGCATTAAAGAGTGAAACAGTGATTTCAAGAGTGATGGCGAGAAAGTTGAAAGTTGAAATCTTGTACTCTGCAGAAGTCAACAGTGTGGCAATCAAGGAGAAAGCCCTTGGCACGTGATCTTATCCGCTCGCTATCTACGTCAGATTATTTTTAGCCTATCGCCTTGAATGTGAATTAGAGAGGACCTGACTGGTGGAGTGGGTGAAAGGAAAGACTGTGGGGAGGTGATCTAACATAGCCTTGCAGTTGCAAATGCACTGTATACAACAAACCTCACTAGAAGAAAGATAGAGAGAGACCGTAATTGATTGATATACTTTTACTACATTATGCCAAGTCACTAAGATGTTTTACACCTTCGTTTCAATACAAATGTTTCTTCAATACAAATCTTTCTTCACTGTAGATAAATGTATATCCTAAAGATCAGAATAAAAGTCGGCAATTACGAGTGTGAACTTGAAATCGATATTCCACGGTAAACCACTCTCCATTAATAAACACACACTCATAAATTACTAACTTCCTGCCCAATCCAGGTGGCACTAACTTAATCGATAATGAAAAAGCCTTGAAGTGTTTTAGTGTAAGAAAAAAACCCCCACCAAAAGATTTCTCCCCACCATCATTACGATCATCCTGAAAAAAAGGTCAACTCGATAAAAAAGAAAAGAAAGAAATCAAAGAATTTCTTCCTTCAACAATCGATTATTATCACGATAACTTCAAATAATTAATCAACATGGTTTCAGCATCAAAAGCCGCTCGTGATGCGAAGAGAGCCGCCGAAGGAAAGCCAGCAAAGAAGACTGTTGCTTCCAAATCAAAGGCTGGCTCCAAGGCTGCATCTGGTACCACAACACCTGGCGAATTAGCCACCGACGGTGATGGAAATGTTCTCCCTGATGAGGAGCAACCTGCGACAAAGGATATGGATGAAGTCAAGAGATTGGCAGCACAAATGGATAAACATGGTCTCTCTGATCGTGTTACAACTGGTGTTCTCAGTTCCCTCAAGCAAAGTCGTGACGTTAAGATTACATCCGCATCGCTGGTTTTCCACGGTCGTGTCCTTTTGAACGATACAACCATGGAACTTACATATGGACGTCGTTATGGTCTCTTGGGAGAGAACGGTTGCGGAAAGTCTACTCTTCTCAAGGCTATCGATATGCGCGAATACCCTGTTCCAGATCACGTCGATATCTACTTATTAAACGAGGGTGCTCCTCCTAGTGACTTGGGTGCCTTGGAATGGGTCGTCAGAGAAGCAGAGAATGAGATGAAGAGGCTCGATGATGAAGCCGAGCGTTTGTTGGAAGAGGAAGGACCAGAATCTCCTGTCCTTTTGGATCTCTACGAGGTAAGATTTTTCAAAAGATAAGATATACCGTGTACTTTGCTAAATGGAAAACAGCGTATGGATACCATGGATCCATCTACTTTCTCGACTCGTGCATCCCTCATTTTGACTGGTCTCGGTTTCAATAAGGTCACTATCCACAAGAAGACCAAGGATATGTCTGGAGGATGGCGTATGCGTGTCGCTTTGGCCAAAGCTCTTTTCGTCAAGCCTTCCCTTCTCCTTCTCGATGACCCTACTGCACATTTGGATTTGGAAGCCTGCGTGTGGTTGGAAGAATACTTGAAGAAATGGGACCGAACCCTCATCCTTGTTTCCCACTCTATGGATTTCCTCAACGGTGTATGCACCAACATGATCGATATGCGCTCGAGACAACTCATCTACTACGGTGGTAACTACGATTCTTACGCGAAGACTAGATATGAACAAGAAGTCAACCAAATGAAGGCTTACCAAAAGCAACAAGATGAAATTGTTCACATTAAGAAATTCATCGCTTCAGCTGGTACATATGCCAACTTGGTCAGACAAGCCAAATCTAGACAAAAGATTTTGGACAAGATGGAGGCCGATGGTTTCATTCAAAAGGTTGAGGAGGATCGTGTCTTCACTTTCAGATTCGCAGATGTTGAGAAGCTTCCACCACCAGTTTTGTCTTTCGATGATGTCACTTTCTCATACTCCGGTGATTCCAAGGATGATCTCTACCGAAACCTCGACCTTGGTGTTGACATGGACTCCCGTACTGCTCTCGTCGGACCCAACGGTGTTGGTAAATCCACCCTTCTCCGTCTTATGACTGGAAAGCTTTCTCCTACTGGAGGAACTGTTTCTCGTCACACACATTTGAAGATGGGTGTTTACTCTCAACATTCTTCTGAACAATTGGATCTCACCAAGTCCGCATTGGACTTCGTCAGAGATAAGTATGCCTCAAAGAGTCAAGATTACCAATACTGGCGTCAACAACTTGGAAAGTATGGTCTCAGTGGTGAATCACAAACCGCATTGATGGGTACTCTTTCCGAAGGACAAAAGTCCAGAATTGTTTTTGCTTTGTTGGCTATCGATGGACCAAACATGTTGTTGTTGGATGAACCTACCAACGGTTTGGATATTCCTACTATTGACAGTTTGGCTGATGCTATCAATGCTTTCACCGGTGGTGTTGTTGTTGTTTCTCACGATTTCAGGTAAGCATTTTTGATTCTGGTTAAACGAATCATGTGCTAATTATATATAGATTACTCGATAAGATTGCCAAGGATATTATGGTTTGCGAGAACCAAACCATCAAGAGATGGGATGGTACTATCGCCGAGTACAAGAACCACTTGAGAAAGAAGATGGTTTCTGCAGGTGCTGTTTAAATTGACTATATATTAACCAAATTCCGTACAATATTCGGTCCAAAAACAAAAGTTTGATTGATGCATCTACGGACGACTACACATACGGGGTGGCATTCATCAAGGGATATCCCTCTCATGACCCGAAATTGAGGAGGCCGCGGAGGGATTAGGGCGGTGGATGATTTGATGAAACACCGCTTTCTTTTGGTGGGATAGAATGCGAGTCTGTTTTAGATGGCGTTAATTCGGTGCAGAATTTACTGGAGAGAATGAACATTATTACATGAATTTGTTGTTTTGATGGTTGAAGAGTGATGTGAAAGTTTTGTGATTGTAATGATGTCTTTGATTTGTGAGTGATAGGGCTGGGATGCATGGCGCAGGTAGGTATTTAGTCAATCTCTTGTATTCCATAGGACCCCGCCATGTTGGAACTTGGAGGGTGATGGGTGGCATTTTACAACTGTGGTAAATTTGGAGTGTAGGTCAGTAGGTATTTTTTTTTGATGATTTCTAGATGATAGATGACAGACGATAGTCCCCTTGAGTCTTGATTATTGAGTCTTGATTACCTAGTATTTCCTAAAAGAAAGATAAGAGGGGAATGTTTGGACCTTGGATTTCTGGGATAGATGGATGGTTATGTAATTGCCGAAATTGTGGATTGATTGAATGATTGAAAGGAAGGAAGAAAGAAAGTGTTACAGTACATTCAATTTTAACAAGGCGCCGGTTCCGAGTAGGAAAATCGAGTACATAGATATTTCTGTGGAAATTGTTCTGGATGGGGTTACAATAGAAGTGTGTGGTGTGGTTGTGTGTAGGTATTCGGTTAATGGGCGAGACGGGGAATGTGTTGGTGGCGTTGAAGGGGACGGGGATTGGGGATGGGATCATTGGGATAGGATGAGATGGTGGTTGTGGGGCTTGGATTGAGGCTGGATGTTGAAGGGAGGAGGGAGAGGAGGGAGAGAGGAGAGAATATTACGGGATGGGATGAGGTGGTATAGTGGTGGGAGTGGAAGTGGGAGTGAAGAAAGAAATTATAAGAGAGAAGAAAGAAAGAAAGAAGAAAAAGAATGATTGTGGAAGAGTGAAGGGATGAGACGAGTAGGTAGTGAAGATAGATCTAGTCCCGGTAGTATTCTTTGACTTATTCTTTGTATGGGAAACCTCTTTTCCCTTTCTCTTCTTCTACGAGTTGAGTTGAGCTGAGTATACCTACCTGCCTGAGGAATCAATCAGGATGGATGATTTACTCCGTACTTTGTACGATGATTACCTCCACTACATAAATTACATCCATGGGATCAAAGCTCACATTCTCTCTAGGTACTCGAGCATGCAGGGGTGATTTCTTCTTCTAGACCCATTCATCAGCCAATCATATGAGAGTTACGATGTCATAACGTGAAAAGAACGCAGCTCTCAAACCACACCTTTCTCTTCACTCCCAAGAGTGTGAGGAAAATAAGGAACGCTTCACTCCAACTACACTACACCTACGTGAGTGAGATTAAGAAAGTCCAGATCTGGAATGAATGGGGCATTATCCTTTGTGACCCCAAGAAAATGAGAAATTGGTGTATTGTTGTTGGATTCGAATATGAAGAACCATCTCTAAGGAATTTGTTTTATTTTGGATCGATTCTTTCCATGATATTTTGACATCTCGATTCCGAGGTACCGTTGATAATAAGTATATCTTCTAATTTTGGACATGTCAATATCATACCTAGGTAATTAGGTCGTAGGTAACACTTCCAAGGAAATCCATAACATCATAAGGGAAACATGGAATGTCGTGATGAGTTGCTTCTTCTCTAATCATCAATCAATCAATCAATCAATCAATCAATCAATCAATCAATCAATCAATCGATCAATCGATCAATCTAACCAACAACCCAATTTTCGGAACTCTCCTTAAACCTCACTCACAACTTACTTGACTTAATTAATCGTCTTCTCTTTCATACCTTTCTCTCCCTCTCTCTCTCCTAGGCGCGCATTTTTGCCTGGCTGGCTGAAGAATCAATCGTATGATGATCTTTCAAACTCAAACTCAAATCGAATCGAATCAACTTCCTCTCTTCCTCTACCTACCAACATATTATTAAGAGAACGGGTTGACAATTCAACGTCGCGGAAACGGCAATCGAGATCAAGATACTTCCATTCATTTGTATTGTATCAGTATACCACCAACCTACCTACCGACTCTCTGCCTAGATACCGACGACTGTTATCACTTCCACACATTGCTTGCCAATTATCAATTACTTCTTTCTTTCCTTGATCAATTCACTCACAACTTTATCGTCCAATCCAATATATTCGACCTCTTCATTGTATACCTACTTAGGTACATCTCGATTCACTGGAATGAAATTTCTCATCTTGGATGTTTTTTTTAAAGTGATTGATGATTGTGATAAGAGAGAAGTTTCTAATTTCGTTGTATCAATAACCCATCAAGAAAAAGAAAATATTCAAGTCGTCTGGTACCAATTCCCAATTCAAATTCCAGAATTCCGAATCTCCTCAGTATTCTCGTTGGCGCATCGCAACCCTCTCGGAATTTGATCCATGGAGCGCTAGATCGATAAAATATAAACTTAAGTACCTGGTTATATATATGGGAGTGGAAGGGGTGCCAAATTCAAATATGGACTCGAGATTTCATGCTACAGTGATGCGACGGGCAGAAGATGATCAAGAAGAGGCTGTCTCTTCAATAAGGCGAGATGGGATAATGAATGGACCAAGCACAACCAGCGTCAGCGGCTCAAACATAATTCGCGACGTTGCTTCACCGAGACAACAATCACAAACGGAAATTCGTTCAATCCTTAACCCATCAACTTTTTCACCTGGCGCACCTCCACCATTCAATCAATATCATCAACCAGCGGCCGTACCTCAACTTATACAACCAGCACACATTCCTCTTCCGACAACTTCAACTTCAGCCTTGGGTCTAAGTGCCCCTTTGCATCAAAAGGAAAGAGATTCTACTTATCAACGCGATCAAAAACCACCCAGCAATTACTACGACCCGACTTCCGACTCGAGTGAGAGAAGACCTACGGTTACGGAATCTATATGGAGCGATAGGGAAGCTAAGACATCACAAGTAAGATATTTCCCACACACCCACGAAAAGGATAGTCAATCTCCTAACATCTCACAAAAGAATCGTGAATCTTATCCATACAACCAAAATCCACCACCTGAATCATCTGCGAATGGTTCACTAAATCAATATAACGGCGTCTATAAATCTCCTGTTAATTCTCATTTTCCACCGCGATCCCCCATCTCACACGCGCACCCACAAGGTCGCGTACCTCCTCCAGTCACACAATCACCACGATTGACCACGATGGAATCACCAGTGAGTCGGCATAATGGGATAAGTGGAGGGCCAGTACAGCATGACAGGCCAGTCATTAAACAAGAACCTGTACCTGCTAGTGTAAGTCAAAACTATGTTCACCTTCTACTTTTATCAACATCATCTAATTTATTGCCTTTCAGACTCCAAGCAGACCAGCAGATCCAATGTCCTTCTCGAGTATATTATCTAGCGCTGCTCCTGAACCAACGCCAACACCAAAGCCTCAATCCACTCCCACTCCCGCCGCATCAAAACCTCGCAAACCTTCACGACCAGCTATGCCTACGTTGAAGCCGGAACCCTCTCCAGCCCCTAGTTCTCGACAATCGTCCATCGCACCAGCTCCTCCACCACCTACAACCTCACGAGTACCCGCAAAGCGCAAGGCGAATGGAGAAGCGAAATCTACACCAAAACCTAAGCCATTTACAAAGGATCAAGAAAGGGATATTGTTATTCTGATGTCAAAGCTAGATAGAGAACCGGAAGATAGCGACATGGAATTTGCAGAAGAGAAGAAACTGTATGAGACACGATCACTCAAACGAAAAATCGAGGTCGAGAATCTGGAAATTGCCAAAACCAAGAAGCGTCGAACTGATTATTCCAACTTGATGACCAAGAAGATGGGGAAGCATGCTAAAGCGGGTGAAGAGCGCTATAGAGAGGTCGAAGGAGATGCAGCCATCTCCAAAGTCCAAGCCGATGAAATCCAAACAGAAAAGGAGCGTAAGAAAGATATGCAGAGGAAGCGTCGTCGCGAAAAGACTGTTCAGCATAACATGGAAGCAAAGGAACTTGCTCTGGCCAAGGCTAAAGAAGCACTGGATGATCAAGACAGAAATAAGTTCCTTCGAGATGCCCAGAGAGCTGAGAAGAAGGCACAACAGACTAAATTGGTACTTGCTAGAGGAGATAAGGGTCCAGAGATTCGAGCCGTTTCGCCTATGGAACCTAATATGCAGGGCGGTAGTATGTCGACGTTTACAGCTGTCGATCCTGATTCAACCAAGAAACCAAAACGCGGTGGTGCTCGCCCTAGAAAGTCCAAGGAACAGAAGCAAGCAGAGAAAGATTCGGCAGCAGCAGCTCAAGAGGCAATCGATAAAGGTGAATCACCAGCACTCATGCCAATTAGGGATGCGACAGAGTTTAGAGACATGAAGCCACTTCCATCGAAAGAAGGAGGTACAAAGATCAAGCTCAAGTTGAAGGCACCAGTAGAACCGGTGGAAGTTAAGGAAGAATCTCCTCCTGTTCCTGTTGATCAACATAATACGAAAATGTTTCACGTTGTCTATGATCAAATTTGGAAAGATCTTGCCCGAAAAGAGGTTCCCAAGGTTTTCAAATTGGCTATGGATTCTTACTCCATTCGAGGATCGAATTTGAAGAAGACTGCAATTCTAGCCTCAAAGGAAGCCAAACGATGGCAATTACGAACAAACAAGGGCACCAAGGATCTTCAAGCTCGTGCCAAACGTGTTATGCGAGAGATGATGTCTTTCTGGAAACGCAACGAACGTGAAGAACGTGATACTCGAAGAGCCGCCGAGAAACAGGAGATTGAAAATGCCAAGAAAGCCGAAGCCGATCGTGAAGCAAATAGACAAAAGAGGAAGCTCAACTTCCTTATTTCACAGACTGAACTTTACTCTCATTTCATCGGCAAGAAAATCAAGACGGACGAAGTTGAGAGATCTACCGATCACCCTGATGTTGCGGCACCGGCCGAGCCAAATCATTCGAAACCAGATGATATTGATCTACCTGAAGGTTCTGCTCCTGCAAAGGTCACGAATTTTGAAGATCTTGACTTTGATGCTGAGGATGAATCTGTATTGAAAGCTGCTGCCATGGCTAATGCTCAAAATGCTATTCAAGAAGCCCAGAACAAGGCCAGAGCGTTCAATAAACAAGATGATGCGCCTGCTATGGATAACGATGGGGAGATGAACTTTCAAAATCCTGCCGGTATGGGAGATGTCGATATTGAACAACCTAAAATGCTTCAAGCTCAACTCAAGGAATATCAACTCAAGGGTCTCAACTGGCTCGTCAATCTTTATGAACAAGGTATCAATGGTATCTTGGCAGATGAGATGGGTCTTGGTAAGACTGTTCAATCTATTTCGGTCATGGCTTATTTGGCGGAGAAACATGGTATCTGGGGTCCGTTCTTAGTCGTTGCTCCTGCATCAACACTTCACAACTGGCAACAAGAAATCACCAAATTCGTTCCAAAGTTAAAGGTATTACCTTACTGGGGCACAGCAGCTGATCGAAAGGTTCTTCGAAAGTTCTGGGATCGTAAGCATATCACTTATACCGAGGAAGCTCCTTTCCATGTCCTCATTACATCCTATCAACTTGTCGTCTCGGATGTCGCCTATTTCCAAAAGATGAAGTGGCAATACATGATCTTGGATGAGGCTCAAGCTATCAAGAGTTCACAAAGTTCTAGATGGAAGAGTCTACTTGGTTTCCATTGCAGAAATCGTCTTCTGCTAACCGGCACTCCAATTCAAAATAATATGCAAGAACTTTGGGCTCTATTACATTTCATCATGCCTAGTTTGTTCGATTCTCATGACGAATTCAGTGAATGGTTTTCTAAGGATATTGAAAGTCATGCTCAAAGTAACACCAAACTGAACGAGGATCAACTCAAACGTTTGCACATGATTTTGAAGCCTTTTATGCTTCGTCGTGTCAAGAAGCATGTGCAGAAGGAATTGGGTGATAAGATTGAAGAAGATATCTTCTGTGATCTTACCTATCGTCAAAGAGCATACTACAGCAACCTTCGAAATCAAATCAGTATCATGGATCTCATCGAGAAAGCCACAATTGGAGATGATAATGATACTGGTACGTTGATGAATTTGGTAATGCAATTCCGAAAGGTTTGTAATCATCCAGATCTTTTCGAACGTGCCGAAACTACGTCGCCTTTATCTTTCAGTTACTTTGCCGAAGCGGGTTCGTTCTTGAGAGAAGGTCCTAATGTCACCGTGGCTTACTCGGCACGTAATCTGATTCAGTACTCTCTACCTCGATTGGTATGGCGTGAAGGTGGACGACTTGACTTGCCTGGACGAGATAATGAAGGTGCCGGTGTCAAGGCCAAATGCTTGGAATCACTTTTCAATGTTTGGAAGCCTGAGAACATCGTTGACAGTTCCAAAGAAGATGGTGCATTCTCATGGCTTCGTTTTGCAAATACCTCAGTTCAAGAGGCATCTACAGCTTCGAGCAAGGATGTTTTTGCTCGTGCTGTGGATATTGTAAAGAAGCCACAAAGTCTTGGTAGGCTTAGCATTGTCTATGATGAAGAGGAAGACAAGAATTATACCCCGGTTCATGCTATGCTTCAAATTGTCGAGAGGAAAGATCGCAAGCCTCTTGCTGAAGTCACAAATGAGGGATACCTCAACAAACTCTTCAATGTGGCTAAGAATGTTTGGGATGAATCTGGTATAAGCCGAATGGAACAATGTGGTCGACCAAGTGCAACCGCTCCTCCTATTGAAGTCGATTGTTCTAGTCGAGGTGCTGTTCTCGAGAGACAAAAGATTTTGTTCAATGTTTCGATGAGACGCGCCTTATTTGGTCCTTCACCTGTTGAAGAAAAGGCATTTATTACCTCCAAGGTTTCACCATCATTCTATCCGCCAAAGCCAATGTTACCAGCACCTACCTCCGAAAAACAACGCTTCACCAATATCAAAGTACCATCCATGCGTCGCTTTGTTACCGATTCTGGTAAGCTTGCTAAGCTTGATGCTTTGCTCACCAAACTCAAGGAAGGTGGTCATCGCGTTCTTTTGTATTTCCAAATGACACGTATGATTGATCTCATGGAAGAGTATTTGACATATCGCAATTATAAATACCTTCGTCTTGACGGTTCTACCAAACTTGAAGATCGAAGAGATACTGTTCATGATTTCCAAACTCGACCAGAAATTTTCATCTTTTTGTTAAGTACAAGAGCTGGTGGTTTGGGTATTAATCTTACAAGTGCGGATACAGTCATCTTTTATGATTCTGATTGGAATCCTACAATTGATAGTCAAGCTATGGATCGAGCTCATCGTTTAGGTCAAACGAGACAAGTTACTGTTTATCGTATGATTACTCGTGGTACTATTGAAGAACGAATTCGTAAGAGAGCACTTCAAAAAGAAGAGGTTCAAAAGGTTGTTATGACTGGTGGTGCTGGTGGTGGTGTAGACTTCAATGCCAGAAGTAAAGAGAATAGAACCAAGGATATTGCCATGTGGTTGGTGGATGATGAAGAAGCTGCGGAAATTGAGAGGAAGGCCGCTGAACAGGCGAGATATGAAGCTGAGAACCCTAATCTAAATAAGAAGGGTAAGAGTAAAGGAAAGAAGGCCAAGGAGGGTGCTGGCAGTTTGGAGGATCTTTATCATGAGGGTGAGTTTTAGTCCCATCTTTAGATTTACATAGCGTGGTTTAATTTCATTCTTTAAAAGAAGGATGGGATGAGTACCATGAGATGATTATGAGAATTTTTACTAACTATGGTGAATAGGCGAAGGACATTTTGACGATGGATCTAATAGACCCAGTGGTACTGCAACACCTATTGCAGGTGATTCTAGCGCGAAAAAAGGATCGAGTAGAAAGACTGCTAGTGGTGGGAGAAGTAAAAAGGCAAAGACAGCTAAAGAGAGGTTGGCCATGGCAGATGGAGATGTGGATATGGCATAGAAGTATGAGGATATAAGGTGATATGGGTATTATGAAGGGATAATGGGTGGGAATGGGTGGATTGATATGGATTGTACGATTGCTTGGTAATATTATGATGGGGATTTGCAAATGGAAAAACATCATTGGAGAATGAATGGGCAAAGGAGTAGAGAGAAAAAGTAAAGAGATTTTTAAGAAAACTTGAGATTATTAAGAGTTCAATTGCAGATCAGATTTAAAGGGGAAGCTTGGAAGCATGCATGGATGGATGGATGGGCATGAGCTTGACTTGGCTTGGCTTGGCTTGGTTTGGCTTGCTTGAGCTACCTATCTATGGCTGGCTGAGATGGGAAAATGTCATTTGTATTATACTTAGGTACTTATATTATTTTACTTTGGTGACTGACTCTACTTTACTTTACTTGATTTCTTGCCTTATCTTGCCTTGGTGGAGATGGTTTATTATGATGATTTAGAGTAGAACAGAAGTAGATGTGGTTTGGTTATTTCTTATTCAATTTTGTTTTCCTAGTGGGATTTCTTGGGGGGGGGGGATTACTTTGAAATTTTGATTTTTCATAGGGGAAATGAGGGGTTTAATATTTGATTTTTCATAGGGGAAATGAGGGATTTGATAAGGGAAATGATGGGGGAAATGGGGGAAATGGAGGATTTGGAGGATTTGGAGGATTTGGAGGATTTGGATGGGGATGGATGAAGATTTGGAGAGGAGTGGAGGGGGATGATTGGATGGATGGAGATTTGGAAGTGATGTGGAAGTGATGTGGATAGATGGATGGAGATTTGGAGAGGGATAGATGGAGAGGGATGTGGAAGTGATGTGGATGAATGAATGGATGAATGGATCGCTTGTTCGGGTATATGTAATATGTAATAAGTATGCAATATGCAATATGCAATACGATATATTCTTCCTTGTTTATTTGCTACGAGTAGGTACTGTGATGCTGTGATGCTGTCATGCTGATATTGATCTTGATATTGATATTGATACGAGGTACCCCGCAGTGAAGTTTGTGCTGTATGTTGTACTGTATGTCTGAAATGGGAGAATGATATGGTATGGTGGGATGTAGTTAGATAATTAGATAGTTAGAAGGGTAAATAGCTGGAAGGAAGAAGACTAGCTGCATGCATGCATGCATTTCTTTCCGAGAGGGGAAGTTGGGATGTGTATGGCTCGTGCGGGTTTGTATGGATTTGGATAATAGAAGAATAGATATTTACAAGGTAATAAACCACTCACTCACTCACTTACCTAGTACTTACTTACCGAGCTTACTTACCCTTCTACCCCTCTTTTTTCTTCCAAATACCTGCTAGGTAGGTAGTCGTGATGTGATGTGATGTAATGCTTATAAGCTAGCTGCGAGGCTGCGAGGCCGCTTGGATCTTGTGTGATGTGCATTTGTATGTATTAGGTATCTAGATACCTAGGTAGGTATTGTATTTTCTTATTTATATATATAAGAAAAGAAGTATTTCTCTTTTCTCTTTTTTAAAACTTTTTCTTTAAAGTTTTATTCTAACAATTTTTGTGATTTTGTTTTTGTGATTTTATTTGTTTGTCGTGCATGGAAGATACACATACATACATACACATACACACATACAATGCAAACCCCAAATATCATCAGTGCCGACGTGGCACCGCAATTCTACGATAGTATTAGTGATCGCTATGATAAGTATTATGCGCAGAATCAGGGCTTGTTGGATTTTGTCAGAGAGAGTTTGGAGTTGCTGCCGAGGGATGCTGAGGTGAGTGATGTGTGGATGGATGGATTTTTTCGTGTGTTGGGGGTTTCTGTGGGGATTCTTGGGATTGGGAGATGAGGCATTGGATTCAGGAGATGTACTTTTTCTTATTCACTTTCTCAAAGATGTTGAATGAATCACTATATCTCCCCCTCTTGTGAAAAACACACAGGGAATTGCGTTCCCCCGCCTTATCTAACCCAATCTCAAATCAACCAACTAACTAACTAACCTCCCTCACCCAGGTCCTAGACGTCGGATGCGGAACCGGCATTCCCACCTCCCTCGCGGTGACGAACTCCGGTCGCAAAGTGCACGGCATCGACATCTCACGCAAGATGATCGCTCGCTCGCGGGAAAATGTTCCGGCGGGAACATTCGAGTTGGTGAGTATGTTGGATTATGTACCGAGAGAGGGGCTCAAATATGATGGCATGTTTGTTGTGCTATCCATGTTTCATTTCACGAGAGAGGAAATGCGGAGGGCGGTGGGGAGGTGGAGGGAGTGGGTGAAGGGGGGTGGGGAGGGATATGTTTTTTGTGGGGACGATTGCGGCGGAGGATGCGGTGGGGATTGGGGAGGGGGTGGTTTCGGATGATGGGGTGGGTATCTATTTCTTTATTTCTTTTTCTTTTTTTTTTGTTCGCTATAGAGATTAGAGAAATGACAATACTGATTATAAACTCGTGCTAGCGCTACGCAGAACATGTCCCGGGAAAATTCATGGGCGAAGTGAACACGAATTTTCTGTACACGCAACTAGGATGGGAGGAAGTTTTGGCGGAGAATGGATTTGAGATTGTGAAGGAGGGGAAGGCGGTTTTTGAACCCCCGGAAGAGGCGGAATGTGATAGGGAAGTGAATTTTTTATTACGGCGAGGATGAGGTAGAGTGTTGGTGGAGATGGGGAGGATGGGAGGGGAGTGGAAGGGATGGGATAGGATGGGATGGGATAGGATGGGATGGGGTAGAGAGGAGGAATGAATGATGGAGATGATGGGGATGGTGGATGGATTTCAGGTTTGGGAATAATGTAGTATTGATTGAGTCTCTTTGGTTCCACATCACTGAGTACAAAATTCAAAATTCAAACAAGTCATTACTATTTTCACATAACCACAATTTCAAGGCGCCAGGATTCTCAACGCAGTTTCTTCACCAAGCTGATGGAAATACCATTCATTAATTTCCCATGATACTTCTCATAATCCTTCTCAAAGACGAAAAAACTCCTCGTAAGAATATCCTTCCCCAAACTCCAGAACCACAAAACTAAACTTCTTCTCTCCACGAATCCCAGCACCCATTCTTGCCATCACCATGCGGCCACTATTTTTCTTGGAATAATATGGGTATCCATCTCTTACAATCTCCTCGGGATACGAGGAGTTCCTCAAATTGAATTTCCTTTGATGTGACAACTCGGCAGAACTTGTATACATTCTTTGCTCATCCCTCCGTCGTTTTGATTTTTGGAGTCTTGTTTTGTCTTTGGAATTTGAAGGTTGAAGTAAGTTGAGTTTGTCGGTTGGAGTTTCGATTCTATATTCGGATGTGGTTTCGAGAGGGTGTGCGCTCGCATCTTCCTGTGTATGTGAGGGGCGCCCACCCCTTATATATAAGCTTGATCATGGTGTTTGGAGTCTGCTGTATTTTTGATTCGTAGTTATGCGTTGATTTGTAGTGAAGGATAGTTATTGACATGTGGGAAAAGGAGTAAGACGTAGTGTTTACTTACGAAGTTGTATGGATATCCGTCTCTTACCATCTCCTCTCCCTCGGAGGGCGCGGAGGGATCTCAAATCGAGTCTCATTGATGTGATAAACTCGGTAGATGGTGTGTAGAAACGGGTATGATCGAACACCATGCGCATGGTGGAGATATCTCAGGGAACCACTTGCTCTATTTTTGTTAGCGGAAGTTGATTGAATATTTGACTGATCTGCTAGGGGCTTAAACATACCTTGGCTATCAAGACTTTCTGCGCCAAACAGATAGATGGCCTTGTACGGACCAACGGGCTCTGAGAAGCTGCCATCTTGATTGTGGTGGGTTTCCAGGGGACCCACTAGTACCGTCCTCGGAACCATTATCGTCTTCGTCAAACTGCAGGTATTTTTTTGTGTATGACTTCTTGTCGATGCAGTCTATTGCAAATGAGTAAGTAATCGAGGTAAGAAGATAAGAAGGAATTCTTCACGCGACTTACACCGAAGAATCAACCATTGTGCGACAAGCCTGCGAGACAAAAGACTTTGAAATCGATCTATTAATCTCCAACAAACAAATCAGCAACGAGAAATATTTGAAAGATTCTCGATGGAATTGTAAAAAACAATTACCATCAATCTATCGATCCAAAAATAACCATTATTGAAATACCTTTCGTGAGATTTTCGCTTCGAAGAAAAGCCGTTGTTTCTCCGAATAGGAGAGAGTAGTTGGAGAAAGTTTGGAAAACTGGATTTGGGAATTAAGGGAAGGGATAAAGAAATTTTTGCAATACTAGAATGAATTTTGATCACGCTGTTAATGAGATTAGGACTTGTCTAGTGGGAGGAAATGAGTCACCTCCAATCAAAAATAGGGCTTGAGCGGGTTAACTGGGGGAGAATAAGACGGGCGGATGTGACATGGGTCGTGGATTTCGGCACACGTAGATTTTGTTTTTGTTTTTTCAAAACTATCTTATCTTTCCAAATTAAACCGTTCAAGAGGAGTTCGAAAAGGGGAGAAAAGAAGCCAACAGAATCTTCTACATAGCCTTACCTCCTTCCGTCTCTACAACTGTATCTTAACAACTAAAAGCAAACGCCTATCGTGCGAGTATTCTATTCCAAAGGTCGTCGCTCCCTACGTGAGTACCACCTCGTTCTCATTGCGGTAACACTTTTAACTGACACACCTTCCCAAGACCCCCCATTTCTAATTCTTCCGAAAACTCAAATGTGAGCAGATTTTCAAAGTTATCGATTGTGCATCTTTCCATTGGGAATTTGTATTCTCTGTTGAAGGTTCAGATCAAGCAAGTCATTCATCTTCTTTGGCATCATACCGCTGGTGATTATTCTCCGCGGTAACTTTGTAACATTGAGCTAATCTTTTATCCATTCAATAGCTATTCGTCGCAATCCTGAGTTCATGTTCAGGAACATTCGAATTCAATTCTAAACGTCTCATTGCAGCACGCAAACGCCAAGGAAAGAGTCACATGTTTCTTTCTTCTTTCCAAACTCTCTTCATCAGATTCGATCTACCGGAGGCATCAGTAAATCAAGCTTTGTCTCTCCTGTCTTTCACACCCGCTATTCCTTACGTGACGGAAAATTCACCCAAGGGTACCTGCTGCTGCCCACTAAAATGAAGAGTAGCCGACTCGCGTGTTCCTATTCGCGGATGATCGATGCTCATAACCAGAGATTGATAAGTGTACAATCCACTACGACACGTTCACCAACACCCCTTCGAGCTGCTATCAGTTACCGGAATCATAGTATGTACTCGCAAATCCCACTTTTAAACATTCGCAAACCTTTGAACTAACTGGATTGACAGGATAAAAAACTCCATCGAGGTTTTTACGCTGTTCTCACAACCTTCTTCATATCAACAAGGAAGAGGTCGCAAGTTCCTCCGCTGTTTTCTTTTTTTTCTTTTTGAGATAAAGTGCTACTTCAAAAGTCTGCTCGATCAATGCTTTGTCAGTTCTCTGATCACCGCAGTTGATTTTGTCAAATTTCAGCGAGATGTCTTACAGATCTTTCTTAGTAGGAGCGAGAAAGAGACTATTCCCTTTATATCCTATTTGCCGCAGAGAAAATGAGGAATCGCTGCTGCGTCTGGATTTGCTTCTTGGCATCGATAATGACCGATCGCTGTTCACATGCCATGGACAATTGTCGAGACACTCTATTGATGTTTGAAAATCCTAAAGCGACTTTGGGACTTCAGCGAGATGTCTTACAGTACATGAGCACGGCCATAACAAATAGGCCCGCTTCAGCCCTCATCAGCCGGTCCAGGATTGCGTCCCGTTGCTTCGGCATCAATCAGAACGGCCACTGAAGATCCTAATCATAAAGAGGACATCTTTCCCACGATTGCTGCGCGCATGACCCCGCTTCAACAATTCCCTCCTCTGCCTCCCCCTTGCCACCAGAAGCAGAGCATCTGCAGAACCAACGAAAATTCGAGTTTAAGCAACTATGCGCGGTCCATGAGCGTCTTAAGTCAATCTGGCAAGGGCACCTTCTGCTTACCCCACTACCAATTCTACACCAAATCCTCTCGCCCATGACACAGGCAGTTGGGAACCCTTCTACTCTGCAAGGTCTGCGATGTTTCTAGATGCCTCAAGATATCCAATTTGAAGTGGACAATCCCGCCACATTATCCAAATCCCCTGAGATCCGGCTCATCCTGGTCCAATGAAATCTTGCCAAACATCACCGTCGACCAGGATGAGCCCAAATCACCAAAGGGATAGGACTTCCCGCGTTAGATCGCGCTACAAAACAGCGACTCGTTCTTGAGTTTAACAAATTCCCCTGGATTGCAGATCGAACGAATAATCAGCATATGAACGCGGGTGGGTGGATAGCCTGTAAGCATCTACCGGCTTCTCAGCAAAGAGCACATACTAATTCTCTTGAACTTCCAAGTTTCAGTCCCGTTGCTGAAACTGGGGAGTTGGAGCGGATTAGGATGTGCTCTTTGTTGAGACACGGGTGGATGTTTACTGATTATTCATTACCTGCTTTTATGTGCTGATTGCAGCTTGGATCTTGGATCTTGGGCGAGATGTCTTGATGAGACTATTCTTCGTTTTTGATATTCCCTACTGGCCATTGCTTTAAGCAAGTATTTTTTGCTAATTTCACTGAAATGATGCAGGGTACGAGGGAATAGCATGGAGAAACAGCGGACTTTCCATCCAAACTTCGATTATATGGTCCCGGTGGTGACCTTTGGGCTTGGAAAGATTTCAAAAAGTGTGGAGGAGAAGCGCAGTTTGCAAGAGGAGACAAGTGGGAACGTATGAGGGCGATGTCGCGCAGGTAGGGGTGATCAATTTTACTTCAGGGAGGACGATGGAATCAATGTCCACAGTTTGGTTCGTGGTGGCTGTCCTTAGCACTGCAAATACTGCCATTGTTCTTACGAGCAGATAGCATCATTCTCAAAATAGTAATTAAAGCTTTCCTTCCAACAATCGTGTTATCCCTGAATATAAACTTGTGTGAAGACCGTCTTAATAAGAAAGCAGGATACACCCGATAAATCTTTCGCGTACCATATGCAAGTTGTTATGAAATGTGAAAAGATTGACAGTAAGACTACAATTTGAAGCGGATTATATTTTCTGCATTTTCCAATATTCTCCACCTATTTCGCATCCCCAGTTGTCACTTTTTGAATCATCAAAAGGTACCCACCAAAAAGGATACTTCCCTGCAAGAGAACAATTGTGCTCACGATGCCAATACTATTCAATTCAACTGGGCCGACGGTGAAAGGTACAAGATTATCAACCGCGTCAGCCTTGGCGCAAGGGAATCAATTATGAGATCATGATTTCGACGAGCTTATACGCAATGAACCACGAGGTTTGAAACAACATCATAATATCAACCGCTAGCTATAAACATTATGTGCACCGAGTGGGGTGGGTAATGAATATGTAAATTGCTCTCGGTGAGATAAAGTACAGAGCAAACTAGAATAATTACAAATAATACTCCCATTTTCCAATCAGACCATCCCATCCAGCTCTTGGTGATTTTTCGTGGCCTCATGAACCATAGCGCCTGTGTATATGTAGGTATGAAACCATCCCAAAGTCCCAATATGTTACATATCTACAAAAGAATCGAACCCCATTTTATTTACCAAGCATCTTCATCATCCCAAGTAATTTCCTCATCTTCCTGTTTGCTATCTTCTACTGCAGGAACCTCGTGACTTCTACCAGTACTTCCACTAGAATTCCTTGAATGGACACTTCCGCGTTCAGATGATGTAGCGTTAGCATTAACAGGCGGCGCGTTAATCAACCAACCAATTCCACCAGCCAAAGTACCAACGGCAGCATTACGAAGTTGATCTCTCTTCCGTAATGATGTTCGTCCACTTGAAGATCCAGTAAGATCTGTAGCCGGTCCAGGAACTTCTGCTTGCATGGGAACATTATGGCTCTCACCCATAGTTTCCGCACGTTGTGACTTTCCTCTGAACATCGATAGCGCTGATAACCCTGTTTGAGCACGAGTGATACTTTCTTTTGAAAGATCGAAAAATGACACAGGTGCCTCTTCATTCTTGTTTTTTCGAGGGGTTCTGGCGTTGGAATATTTTCTGGCAGGTGTAGCAGCATAACCGCCTGGCATGTTCTTATCATCGGCTTTCTCATCCCAAGCTTCTTCTTGTTCTGCCTCTTCCTTGATCATTGTTTCGAGCTCTTCCTCACATCTACGATATGCGTTTAGAACCTCTTGCAAAGTATCCCGTGGCGCCAATCGTAGAGCTTGAGCCAAGCAATCCATTCTCTGTTGGAGATGCCTAATCTCTGGGTTTCCACTAGTATTACCGAGATGAGTAGCTCGTGTAGTTTGGGAGTTTTTACGATATTTGCCAGCTTGTAAAGCTGCACGCCATGACCAATCATCAATTGGTCTAGGTGGGCGTTGACCAATACATCCCGTATTTCTTCGCTCAAGCTCTGGCATACGTGTGTGTGCTTGACGACCAACAGCCTTGAGACGAGTGACGACGTAAGAATAAGCTGTCTCAAAATCGTCTTCCGCAAGAGCCATATCAATACACATACTGATAACACGTTTTTCGGCGATCTTTAATTTCAAATCAGGAGTGGTTGGATATCCGTCTGGGATTGGTATGTTTAAACCGGCTTTGGCCATTTCTCCAGCCATACGTAAAAAGTCGTTGATTTGTGTATAGCTTTTGTCATTCTGTTCAAGTATTTTGTTCAAGATTGACAAAGGATCAGGATTGACTCGTAGGCTGACTGGTTTGAATGGCTGTCCTTGTTTCAACACCAAACTGTAACGGCCTATTTCATCCGTTACTTGAATGAGATTGCGTAATTCTTGAGCTCGAGGATGGCCGTTTATTGTATCTGGAAATGCATTGAGACTTAAGAATGGGTTAGCAAGTTCTATATGAGATCATAAATGCATAGAGAATCTTCTTCTTTCGTCCCATGAATGGCGATTGAAGGGAGAACAAAATTGGACACGTGGCCCCAATATAAAAAGGTAAAAAAGACTTACATTTCATCGCATTTTTTAACTCCACCTCTTGACTTGTTAGGATTTGTGGCAATATCGTAGGCATTCTCAGCTGCAGTAAAGATGGCGTGTTGCAAATACTCTTCTGGGATAGGCTTTTCCGCTGGAGTTTCATAGATAGATCGAGCAAGAGTATATCCTAAATGAGAAGATTGTCAACAACCGAAGGGGCATGGTAGAAGTAGATACGGTACATACGGGCATTTGCGATGAGCAATTTAAAGGCTTCTACCTCAATTGATTCTTTGTGGATTCGACCGAAAACACCCCTTCCCTGACTCGCATCGGTCGTGCCCTCAAACTCTTCAGCTCCCCAATCTCGTAACCATAACAACTCATTCCTCATTTTGATCCAGAAGCGATCATCAGAACCAGAATGATGACCAAACGAGGAGATGAATCCTCTAAATGCCATCATTTGCTCACGCTCATCTTGGAGTAAAGCGAGCTCTCCAGCTCTCTTAACAGTGCACCCCTCTCCTCCTCTAGTGAGGAGATATGCACTAACCAGTAATGCTTTGATTAAATTAATGGATGATTCATTTGGATTCGTCAAGGTATTCTTCTCTTCTAAATGATTATTTCGAAGATGCTTTGCATTCTTTCGGTTACAAATAACTTCCTCAAAGGTGGGTATAGGAGTCAATATAGCTGCTGCTGCTTCCAATGTAGGCATCTTATCCATATCAAGTAATGTAAGAATTCTGGAAAGAATTCGATGAACACCTTCCAAAGCTTCCATGGAGCTTTCAGGGATAAGGTAAGCTGTCGCAAGAGCAGCTTTTGCATATCGTTGTTCTAAATGGCGTTGATCCTCTTCATCTAACCATTCCGTTCCATCCTCAAATCCTCCCAAGTCTACGTCTCCTGGCCCATCCCATTGTTCAATTGCCTTGACGGCTGTTGTCCAAGATATACCTGCTTCAGCAGTGACCCATGCAAATACCAATTCCCAACCAGCGTACTTATGGTTTATAATTCCTGCCTTTTCTAACGATGCTGCTGCTTGTGACTGCTTTGTGGAGTTATCCTGAACTTTCCTTCGCTTCCGTCTATTGTCTCCATAAAGCCATGGGCCAGTCAGTCCACGCAAATCTCGCCCTACGGATTGATTTTCCTCGCCCGATGTGCTTGAATCCTTCCCTGTCTTTGAGAGCAAGTACTTTGTTCCTTTAACATCATCTAAAGCTTCAAATTCGCGTATGGTGAGTATTGGTTGAGTACCTGAGTGATATTCGTAATTGAGACGAAGGAGGGGTAGAATGGTGGAAATTGTCCAGGTTCGTAGATATGATGAATATGATAAGAAAGGAGCTAATAGTGTTGGAACTTCACTGAGTAAGCCGGTGTTTTCGTCAATTCGCAATGCACGTTGTATCAAAAACATAACGAGGTGGTCGTCGAGAATATTCGACGGCGCATCTTTCCATCGTAGAGGAAGGAGATGTAATTTCTTGACCCTTTTATGGACTTCTGCGGGGTTAATGCCTTTGATCGAGTCTAAAATAATGGTATCCTCCGAATCATCTATGATTTCACCCGATAAAATGTCCTCTATAAATGGCACATATTTGGAAGACTCCAAACTTTCTGGTAGATGGGTAAGAAGTATGCGGAAGACAAGGTCATTTCGTAGAATGTTTCGATGTCGCGACACAAGAGTTCGTAGAAGTCGTAAATCTGATTTTGTTGCAAAGTCTATAGCAAGCCATAGAACCATAGCAGGTTCCAAATCTGGGTTTGCCATTGCTACCCTTTGGTCGAGCATTCCCAAATGTCAGGAACTGGATTTTCGATGTGTTATATAACCAAGCTGTCGGATAGCAGCAGCTAGAAAGTTCCCGCTGTCTGGCTTTCAGGCCTAATATAAGAGGCACATATGCATACTACCCCTGTATGGTTAGCGTTAATTCAATGCTGTAATTGAACATCACATTTACAACCTCAACCCCTCCAAACTTCACAATTCAACGCAAAAGATGGCATCTGGTTACGGTCTTAGTGGGGGTATGTGTTGAATCATTCTTGCGAATGAATGGCAGATGTTCCGTGTTTGGAATGAAATCAATGGCTAACTAATTGCTCTCAAGGTCCTTCCCGATGCTTTCCATTCTGGCAAGAAGTCTTAGCTTGTTACGTCGTCAACACCTCTACAGAGAGTGATGCAGGAAAGAGAGTGTGCGCGCCGGTCTTGGAGGATTACTATGAGTGCCTACATCACAAGAAGGAGGTCGGTACTTATCCATCGCGGAACTGGCGGTATTCGACCGCAAGCCCTAGAATTATTTGCTGACCAGGTTGTCTCTATGATTAGCACGCGAGAACAATGGCAATTCAAGCCGCATATCACAAAGCTGAACAAGCGAACCCCCGGGACGATGCGCCGAAAGCAGGAGTAGTAAGAAATCTGGGGCTGCTGGATAAGGAAGAAGATACCAAGAAAGTGCTGGGAATGAAGTGAGAGTTACAGGCAGAATTTGGCGGATGTTGTACATTAGGAGCGATCATGATCAATGCCAGTAATTGAAAAAGAATCTTTGGTACTGCTTATTTGGGCGACAGATGTTAAAATGGCTACTATCCATTCCAAGTGTTCGGCGAAGGATTTAGGGTAGCACTTCCGGGCTGGTAAGTTAATCATTCTCTGACCACGTGCGTCCTTGTTGTGAAGATTTCAATCTCTCACTACTTTATCTGGGGGCCATCTCAGTCACGTAGGAATATTTCTCGTGTTACGTGTAAGTACCAAACGGCCAGCCTCAAACATAAAAGATTGGCAGGTGAATATGATATGTTCGTCAATGGATATCGGAGTTAGGGATGGATGCTATAAAATTCGAAGCAATGTACTATCTTCATCGAATAAACTGATCTTACTGATTCATGACCCAGCTCAAAGGGAAAAGGTCGATCCTTCTTCCGGCATATCTAGTTTGCTCCCCCTTTTCTCTCAAGAATAGTCTTACAGACTGAAGCCGGTCGAAAGCTTGGTACTCGGTACTGTTATAAGTGAGGGAAGGGAAACATGATTTTTGTTTGAGGTAGACTTGCATGTCAGCTTCTTGCAAGGCTATTCAAAATCTTGTCCCTTAGGATGTTCGCTATATCATTCGTATTCCACCTCAAATACTAGATATACTTGGGAGATTAGTGACAATAACACGGGAGACATGAATATCCCATATGTCGCCATTTGAAAATCTCATCTCACAAAGAACAGATGAGATTAAAATGTTGAAAAATGAAGAGAAGTTTGAATATCCGTGTTTGGAGTGATGTTCGGGATTAGTTCTCGTCCGTTTAGTAAAGTGAAGTTCGCTACTTCTTCATACGGTAGCTTCTACTTCAAGATATCATACGTCTTTTCAGAATCACATTTTCTTCTACAATTTCATTCAGTGATTTCGTTCATTCCATTCACTCATTTCTTCGTTTTCCATTCACATCAATCCTGGGCATCAAAAATGGTATTTTGAAACAAATCTCCCTGTACGATTTCAATACCTTCAATACTTTCAAACCTCAAGATTCTATCTCTAGCAATTTTGTCAAGATGCCGGCGCATAAAGGGATCAAACTGCAAATAATTTCGCAGTGGGAATTGAAAATGCACCCAGAGTTTCCGCATCCAGAAAGTACTCAATTCACATTTCGATCACCAAAATTGGACAAAGAAGCTTTCGAAGGCCATGGTCACTCACCAGCTACTAAATCTAATGACAGTAAAGCCGATCGTTTGCTTGGTAGACAGTCCTCAATTATTTCGGTGTATATACCATCAGCATCAGGTAAAAGCCTCCCAAGGTGAAGAAGAAGATGCGCGCGCACATCTAATACTTATATAGGATCTCGATTTTTTATACGTTACAATGTCGGCGGCGCCGCAGATCAATGTCCATGGTTCTACTTCAAATTATATATGAATGGCCGGCACGTTACATCTTGGGGAACAAATACGAAGAACCGACCGAGCGGGCAAGTGATGAGAGCATTGTTCGAGCCAGGCGTAGAATGGGATTACAAGGAAGGTAAAACAACTTACAAAAATCCCGGTACAGAATACAGACCATTCTTCTTCAGCCAGGAAGATGGAGATTGTGCTGCTGCGGATGATGGTGGTTTGATCGAGATCAAGGTCTTTCGCGCTCGCGGTCGCAAGAGAAGAAATCCGCAGCTTGTGCAACACAAAGATCAGTCAAAATATGGTGTTATGTAAGTCTTATAACGCACTCTACACGCTTCTGTCGTAGAATAGCTTGCTCGAATGATTTAGCTAATCTCATTCAGTATGCCCACTCATGGCCTTGTAGAGAAACCTCAAGATGCGAGATATTACGATTGGCATTTGAAGGATGCGAAAGACAATCCATTTGTAACATTCAAATTTCATTATAGAAGTTGGGATCATCTGGAAAAGTTGCATCTTATACCTCCTAACCATCCTAGAATTCTTGAAACCCAGGTCCCAGCTTTGGCTAGGCACCTAATGGCCTCAAGTCAAATTATACCTCGACCGGACCAACCAACTGAATCACCACATACTCCAACAAAATACTTGGGCAAAGTTTATACTAGCGATCAAGTACACGATTCTCTCCGAGCTGCCTACCCTCCATTCGACCTTAGCGACAGTCCTTGTGATTATGATGAAAGACAACCTTGGATGTCCCGAATCTTGGACACGAATCAACTAGATTCGTTGTTAACGGTCAAGAAGGATCATAGAGATGCATTTATTGTTTCTTCTAATTCTACGACGGAGCCCGATCCGTTCTATATATCATCATCTGCTGGAGAGAAAGGTATCGGGAGAAAAATCATGCCAATTTCAAAATTTTCAGCGCTATCCATTGATGGTGCTGGATCGGCATCTTCACATGAATGGTTGGCTAGTGAGTACAATACTAGACCGTTACCTGATATCCCAAGTCGAACTTCGTCAGCGGCTTCCCGGGCATCAGCAACATCTCGTGCACCATCTGTTACTCCTTCTTTACTTTCTTATATTGACAGAGATCAGCCATCTCCCGAGCCAGTTATTGGAACTGCAATTGCAGTATCCATTGACTCGGATGTTTCTGAGATATCTATTGAGTACGAGAATGATAGTGAAGAAGACGAATTTGAGGAGGAATATAATTTTGAAGGTTTATCAGCTTTGTCTCCACCGCCTTCTAGAACTGATGTATGGTTCCAATTTGATTTCATCCATTTTATCCTTCTCATGTCTAATCCCTGGCCACAAATTTTCCTTACCTCGCCCAAATTCGGATGAAACCACAGTACTAACAATCTTGATAAATAGTCCAGGAGACAAGGAATTATCTCACCATCAACAATACAACCTTCTTTCTCCCTTCCAAATGTCACGATACGTAGGCAGCAGCATTCAGTAGATGAAATCTCGTCATTGAGAATCCCCCCAAGAAAAGATTCCATCACTGGTAAATCATTCATCAGCACAACAAGCGACGACAACACAGGCACACTTTCCCTCACCGAATCAGAGTGGATGCGACGTACACCCTCCCCCGTAAAAGAATCAGAATGGATGCGACGTACTCCCTCTCCCGGCAAGGAAACTATAATTGAAAGGCTTTGGAGTCCAGCACCAGAAAAGAGAGAAATTTTGAAGAATAGATTGCTATCTTCGGAGAGAATGGCGGAAATGATGGAGTTGAGTATAACTGAAGATGATGATGACTTACCGCAGCAGGAACATGAAACTGAAGACAATGCATGGGATGTAGATAGGGGCTTAGATGGCGGTGCAGTGGAATTGGTGACTTTACGTCATCAGCATTATCTGAGTGAACGAAGCGGAAGAGAGAATGTTGGAGTGAATTATGATGATGGAAATGTCTCTGGAGAATATGAAGTTAATGCTATGAAGATGAGGGAGAAAAACGGAAGTGGGAGTTCACCGGAAAGTTTTGAGAACCGTATGAGTATGAGGGATGGGAATTGGATTTAAGGGTGGGAATATTGTTCTTGGGATGAAAGGGCAGAGTGTATGAGAAATTTGAGTATATGTAATAGTAATTAGCTAATATTTAGTATAGCTATGGCTGGCTGTAGCTATGGGTGTGACTATCTAGGTAGTCAATGAGTCGATACTAAAGTAATTATAGAATAATCACTTTGGTAAATAAGAGAAGTTTTGATTGAAATAAGATCTGAGGTAATAGGATGAAGGTAGATCGTGCAGCACTGTGAAAGTGAGAGAAAGTAAAACGCACGTAAACGTGAAAACAAAACTGTACTAGATGGGGAGAGATGCGTGGCTTAAATTTCGAATAGCTGGATTTGAATCAACTACTATTCATTGCATATGAGTAATCTCTATCTACGTATATATCTACCTCAGCTAGCTAACCAACTGACTATCTATCTAGGTATCCACCGAGTAATGAGTAAGGAAGCCAAAAGAAGAATCAAAAAAGCCAACACCGAAACAAGAAATCAGAGCTCGAGCTAGAAAGCTCAAAGTAAAAGAGAGATACCTATCCCGCAATCAAGATATGGCGAGGAAATGTATGTTGTACTATCATGTTACTTGCGTGGGATATGGATATGATATTAGGGCAGTTGTTCATATTTCACGATTTTCTAAGTACTGGGCAGGAGATGAAGTGGAGGTCTTCTCAAGTTCCCAAGCTGCGGTTGGGAAAATTGGAGGGATTTGTATCTTGGAATGTGGAGAGGTGGAAAGTTGGAAAGGAAGATTTGATTTAATATGGTTCATAGATGGAAATGGACATGGTTATCGCTAAGGTGCACGAAGGTCATAGTAGTATATCTCGATTTTCTGAAGATGTATCTAGCTAACACTGTTGATCCGTGATAATACCTACCTACGTATGTACAGCAATCCTCAGAGCTCACTTATACAAACTCTCCTAGCAACAGGAGAAACTACGCGGCAACAGATCAACCCCGATAGCCAGAAACAGAAAAGTGTGTTACACACAATCCCTTCTTGTCCTACCATCAACCACGCTGCGAAGCGCACCGTACAGCCATTTGCCGACCATACCAAGCCTCTTTATTTCCCGGGAGTTCTCCTATTTTCCAACGTTGCAGCAAAGGGTGTCTGGCTTACTTATCGAAGCCACATTCCGAAGGCATTTGCCCAATACGATACGTGATATGTATTTGAAAATCGGCATTTGAGCGTGGTTGTATCGGCAAACTTGGATTTCTATCACTGTGAGAGGTATAGAATGTCTTCCCATGTCATGGAAAGCCATTGATATCATCCGCACCTTTCTTGTCCATTCTTATCCTTGGTTCCGTTGATGTGAAAAAAAGCAATCAGTTGGGTTTCCATGATTTGTCATGTTGGCTATCTGATTTAAACCTCTCATTTGCCCAAGGTTGTACCGGATCATTTCCAGTTTTCCCCTAGCTGGAACCGCTCGCAGAGGAACATGTGTAAATCATCTAAAGAGTAATAAGAAGGTAGGCAACTACGCGCTTGAAAGTAATAATCTTCTCAATATCATGCTTGGTATATCAGAATTGGAGGTTTCTGCAGGAATCAAGATCGACGCTTGAAATGGGAACTCCCCAAGGTATCTTCTCTACAACTCTAATCAGGTAGTTGTTTACACTGACCAGGAAACAAGTTTGATGGGTACAATCGTCGATGGAAAGAAATTGAGGCACGCGTCACCAAGTGATCAGGTAACACAAAACTTACAAGGCCATAGTGGCAGCTAACAGATGTGCCAATCCTTGCCAAGTCACTTTCTTGCATGAATCCCTTCTGGTGCAAGAAACTTTTACAGATGAACGATCAGTATTAAAAGTTAGCCGCGCTTTCCAATAACGAATATCCGCCAAAAAATGATGTTGCAATGTTAATCATGCAACTTCCACCGTGTAGAAAGGGGCGCGCTTGGTGTATGCGAACATCCGCACAAGGGATCCTGGTCAGTCTGTAAAAGCTACCACACGTGGAATGTTTGTCCTTTTGCCACGTGAAGTTAATAAGTCCTTAGACCATTGACCACTCTCCGAACCAAACATATCTTTAATGAAAACGGCAATGTGGCTTCGAGTCCGATGGCAAAACTAAGCAACTAGCCTACGTTTGCGAATACGACAGATGATATGATGGATATGAGTCCCTCAGTGAATGGAGAACCAAGAGTCTGTACTAATCCTTGCAAAGTAACGGTGCGATGCAGCTCCATCATAGTTCTTTTTTAGCTAAGGTAAATGATTGTTGATCTTTGGCTGGCATCCATCGTCTTGTGCACATGAAATATTGGGGAATGAAGATATTGGCCAGAATTGACTTGTCAAAATGCAAGTACCTAGTGTGTAAAGGGTTCTGCATAACATGGTAGGAAAGGTTCCTGTGCAGGTAGACTTTAAAAAGTGGAACTGAAAGTCCTTGTGTAACAAGCCGCCGGCTTATGCCGACTAGCACTTTTGCAGTCTTTTGTCTTCGCGCAAAATTCACCCTTCGAAGCCATTCTACAGATACCCCCTAGTTAGACATACTTGCGAGATGATGACAGAGCAAAGGCAGTTTTTGGTCAGTTTCAGTGGCGGAACGGCGGGATGAATAGAAGACAGCAGTAATGGCAAAAGTTTGTATTGGCTATCATCATTATAGCGATCAAAACGCCAAACAATTTCAGATCCTGTCAGTTACTAAGGAGTTTTGCCGCTGAGTTCGGTAGGGAGTATGCAAGTATCCGTCCCGGTTCCTTCGTTACCAAGAAAGGGTGAACGTATGTGGGTACTACTACGGAAACGCGCAGTAATAGAATTAGGCAGTAAATGATCTGAATGACCGGGCATGTTGAGATATTTGCAGCGTTTTCAAGCCTTTTGGAAATTGTAAAGAAGAGAGCTATGACAAAATTAAAAGAAAATGCAATCAAGGGGATGACACTGATCTGAGCTTCCTTCTTCGGAGTCTCTGGAAGTTGATAATCTAATGAAATCGCGCTTGGCCCGATCATTGTAATCAATGTCATTATTTCCCGAAGTATGAAATATAAAGCTTAAGGCCCTAGCTTTCACGAGTGTTGCATATACTGATCAACACTTGTCTTGTGGGTGGGATCATATATAACGACGTCTAATGTAAGTGTTCCATCATATTTCCCTTCTAGTATCTGGTTGCGAACTTTGCGGGGAAGGATTAACACTCGTTATCCGGTAGAAATATTGATTGGTTGCCAAAAGGTTCTCGCCGCTTCACCAAAATAGCAAGGAGAGAATCTAGTGCCCAGTTTGTAGCTTGACCGCCTTAACCTTTGGGTGTATCTACACCATTCCTGCATATGTAGTATATGCAGAAGTAATGAGTAAATTCGACTTGTTTAAGTGCATCTCGTTGTTGATGTATGTGTCGCAAACGTACTTAGCAATAAGATAGCGGTCAAGAAAGAAATGGTGTTAAACCACAGTGATCCCCGAATCATGTCGAACAGCATCGAATTCTTTTTCGCAAATCATTGTGTGTTCCCCTTAATGTCGGAACCATTATTCGAGATGGATAGCAACGCTTTCAGTGTCGTCAACCCACCAGCTACGAAAGGTTGGGAGCAAAATTTTGAAAGCTTTCGAGACCACAAAAATTTTCCACTGGTAGGTAGACAGGGACTGACAAAGACTTATCATGAACTGACTTAAGCAGTTTCAAAACGAAAGTGGCGAGCTCTGTCAAGATACGACACCACTTTCGGGGAACCGGGAAGGCAATAACAATTCGCCAAAAACGCCAACATGTGCAGTATTACATCCACGACGGCATCCTTCCAAATCGCATTCCTATTCCATTCCCTTACATCCAGCACATAACATGACGCAAGCTTATGGTCCAGATTCAACACTTGGGGTAGATTACACCCAGATGGGTATAGATCAGGGTCGAGGAAGTTTTACAGCGTTCCAAAATTGCAGGACTTCGACACCATTTTCAATGGCACACGGATCTTTCTCCGGCAATGCTTCAACCACAGATCGTTTCAACAATGTCACCATAGCTCCAAGTGTAGACTATGACGATCTCCACAAGTCCAATACAGACAGACTCGAATCACACGAGTCTCTTGCGTCAGGGTTTATTACGCACGACGGCATATTGGGTGATTGGTGGTCGACTGAGAATGGCAACCTGATGAATAAAATCAATGATCATCTGAGTGGAATGGTAGCATCGTATGACATTCCGATCTTTCCTGATGGCCTTCCTAGACCACAAAATGAGCAGCTAGAGAATTTTGAGGAGAGCTGGAATGATGAGTGGGTAACAGAGAGTGAATGGCCACCAGCCTCTTTTGTTCCGAGTACGATCAAACCCAGAACGTTGAACCTTAGTGCATCATTTACTTCCACTGCCTCTACCACCACCAGGGCATCCAGCCAAGTCTCGACATTTTCACCAGAGTCCACTGCTGTCACAAGTACTTCGGATTATACCCCAAGTCCTTCCCCAGCCGAAGGACAATCCAAAGACCACACCCCCCAATCACGTTCTCGACACATGCTCCCAAGTTCGAGACCGATCAGAAACCACATCCCCGATAGGTTCGATGAATATGAAACGGCCACAAACAGGCTAGTGGAAAATCGGCACCCAAGCGCTAGCACTCCCATTCGTGCAATTCAAAATACTCGAAGCCATAGAACAATTAAGAATGACCTTGATATCAAGCATTGCAATGTAACGCTTACGCCCAAAAATGATTTTCTTGATGGTAAATCTTCGTCAACCATCGGGAATACGCCACTACTTACTCGATCTGAACAAAATAACTTTTTGATTCGCTCAAGGCAAGCTGGTATGTCATACAAGGCAATTCGATCCAATGGGAATTTTACCGCTGCGGAATCCACACTCAGGGGCCGATTTCGAACGTTAACCAAAGACAAGAAAGATCGAGTAAGACAGCCGAAATGGACAGAAGACGATGTGTGTAGATCCTTTAACTTACCGGGGACAATGAGGCTAACACTTATTTTTAGATAAAGTTATTGAGCAAGGCTGTGAAAAAGCTTGGGCGCAACACAAGTAAGGGTTCAGAGCCACAATGGAAGAAAGTCGCCCAATACATCTATGATAATGGAGGATCATATCATTTTGGTTACGCCACTTGTCGAAAACGCTGGATTGCGCTTAAGAGTGTTGATAAGAAGGTATGAGATTGTGCCAAGATCTGAAAAGGAAAAATATCGAAGCCCAAGATATAATTCATATCGGATAGAATGGTTACCTATGTGGTGAGAGACACAACGCATTCGTGAATCAGCGGGTTTGGAAAACCACTTGACGTCGAACAAAATACCAGCGGGTGATCGAGAGTCAGCTGATTGGGCGTCCAAGTAGAAAGGTAATGCTGGGCTGGCTTTGTGTTATGACTATGGTTTAATAAACAGATATCTTAGCCTGTATCAAATCCATTTTATATCTTTCCGTCTAATGGTTTATCGAAAGTACCAGAATTTGTATGTTGAGAATCAGCTGTATTATGCAGAGGTACTCCTATCGTCTTGAGAACATTAACAAGTATTCCCTCGTCCTTACGAACGGCATCCCATTCAATCTCACTCTTAACTAGTAGTGTACCCGCTAGAAGAGTGCCATTCAAAGCAACAGATCCGATGATTTTGCCATCAACATTCTTGATCTCAAGCCCCTCCGACGTTCGAGGACATAATACCATGGATTTATTGGTAAGTCCCAAGTTGTAGCTGATGGGCGACTCTTCTTTGTGGTCTTGAGAAGGCATAGTTTTCATCAGCTGACAAGCTTTCTGATGCAATTCTAAGTAGGTTGCATGCAAATCTGACGGTTGAACATTGCTTTTGAAAGACGCGGCGAAGTATGTGAATGGGAGCTCTGCATAAGGTATCAGCCCATATATACAAAAAAGATACAAAATAATTACCTGGCGCGGGTGTGTCAACGAGACTGTCGATCAATGGAGACCATTCCAACTCTTTCTCTAGTCCTGCTCTCATCGATTCAACTGGAAGGAATTGGATGTGTCTATGGGGCTGCGACGCTCCCGAGTATTCCCCCGAATTGAAGAATCCAAACAATTCTTCTCCTTCCGCATGGTATGATTTTAAACAATTGTATGCCGCCACAAGATCAGCTTCCTCCAACAAGTGTGTCTGTTCTTTGAACTCTTTCGTTGAAAGAATGAAATGATCCGGTATAACAGGAAATTTATTAAGTACGAGGTTGTGCGACCCAAACTCTGTTACAAGCAACGACGGGGACGGTTTCAGAAATGGATTGAATGGCTTTTGAGAGATATCTTTGGGCTTGTCGGTCTTAGGTTTATGTGCCAACGCTGGAGAATATCGCAATTGAAACTATGACAATCAGTATGTATAGCTAATGAGGGACAACCATATTGAGCTCTTACCGGTAGCGAATTGCAATGCAAAATGGTCAATTGAGTCTGGAAATAGGTGATATCGCCAGCAGCTTGAGCTGCTTTGAATTTCTCGCGAACTAGAGCAGGTAAGTTTCGCATGATTGTGGATTTGAAGGGTGAAGATATTGAAGGATGTTGATGACCTAGTTTCCAAAGTTTCCCCAGATAAGATAGGGTTGTGGCACCAGTGGGGGCATGGATTGACGGGACACTTCCCAACCATCGAAATTTATAACAAAGTCATTCTTGGATTATTTGATATTAGAAGTTGTGGTTGAATTGTAACAGTTCGTTAAATATATATACGAGTTGATATATCAAGAGATATCCACAAGTCCTTTTTGTATTGTCCCGTCAGTCCGGACAACAACAGGTGCGGCGATAAGAACAATCCCCGATGACAGTGATATGTATCACCGTCATCGATGTGTGCAAAATATCAATGCTTTTAAAATTTAAACGTTGAAATTTTATCTCACCCATTCGAATTCATTCTGAATTCGGACTATTGATTCTTGCACAATTTGGTATCAAGTCGCACTAGACGGCAATACTTTTTGCCTCAGATGTAGCGATGCGGCAGCGACGTCAAGATGGCGAACAATGATCATATATCACTGTGGCAGATTCACAACGCCTCACTTGACTAGCCAATGTGTCAAACAAGATGATAAAATCGTATAGTCATAGATATAGAGATGATGTTATCAATCCTGTTGGTATTCTCACTCGTCTTGGAGATAGTACCTAGTCTTGGTTCCATGAAGAGGGCTACTAAGATCTAGTTGATCTCCTAGAACCCAGATATGCTCATGTTTTTTATTCGATCATCATCACACTGTTCTCAGTATACTTGGCACTCCGTCCAAAAGAAAGTTCTTGCGGTTCTTGCTACTCATTCCAACATTTGGCAAAAACTTTGCCGCACAGCAGAGTCAATACAACAGCCCTAATTCCCAACATCACGGCCTTCCCACGCGAGACAAAGAACACATGATGGTTGTTTCTCTGCTGTCAATTTTGAGATGTTTTCAATATGGACTCGGAGGCCCTAGGTGTCGCAAATAGCCTGCAGGTTATAAAGGTCTTGATGCACGTTTATTTTAGTTCGGCTTCACCAACTTTTCGGAAACGAAGGGAGATCTCGACTTCTGCTGCCGCAGTGTGGTATATAATTCATACCTTTGTGTTTCTATTTATATTAGTGCTGAAGTCAAACAATCAAGCGGCATTTGGATTTCTATTCTAGATATTATAATAACAAGATTGCTAGATTGCTAGATTGCTGAATAGCGAATCTCTATATCACAACACTAGAAAGTACTATCCAAGAATAGTTTTAGATGTCAACTGTAAGCTAAACTCACCGCCTCAAACTTTCTCTTTTTATTTAAGGATTTAAATGAGTGCTTCAATGCTATTATTGGCAAGAACACTTGAGTAAAGTCACAAGCGATACATGAATCACCTCAACCTGGCTTTACAGTCACAATGGGGAGCACTCTCTTGATGTATACGTTTCAAAGAATTGCAATTAGAAGCTCAAGTAAATCCACCAATACGTACAGATCTTCAATCAACGGTGCAGCTCCGGCTTTCTCTACTTTATTTTTATTTCTACCACCTTCTTGACCTTCTCGGGAGCACTCGCTCTTCATCTACCGCTAGATTCGACTTTTGACTCGACAACTACTGCACTAACCGCCTAGCAGTGCTAATTATCTTCTACGAGCTATGAGGTCAATATCGAGAAGCATGCCATTATTCGAATTATAATGCCTCGATAAACAACATCAACCCATAATCAGTGAAACCCAACTCAATGCTGACCCGTTTTGCAGGAGTGAGTCTATTATGCCATTTTTAACAACATACATGTTTTTGATACAATAATTTGAGACTTCGAATCCATTTTTGCCTCTACTGACTAATCTCGAACTGATATACGTTTCGTGCTTTTCAATTCTAAGAATACCCAGAGGTCATCTCGCTCCAAATAGACTCTGCGTTTTGTTTCACAGTCACTTCTCTCTACGAGAAGGAATACCAGGTATGCTAGCTTTTTCCGGCATGCCATATTTATTTTTGAATTCCTCCCATGTCAAATATCGCTCTTACATACTTGGATAATTCCGTGTTGAACTTTGCCGCGACCTTCTTTGTGCTGCCAAAAGTGGCTGACGAGGATTCTCGGCCAGATCAAATGATCGTGGCTGCCGCTGCACCAGATTCTGAATTTAGAAACGAATTTCAAGTGAGTTCCAATTGCATTTATATACTTGAGATAGTCCTAGAACACGAATTCAAACAAAAAGAAAAACAAGTATACAGATCCTGAGACTCATCCTTCAGATCTGATCCACATATCCCACCAAACTCGTTTGCTCGACTTGACTCCATCGAATCCATCTACTCGCTATCACTCACTACTTTTTTACCAACATCCACCAAAACGCAAACACCATCCTTACGCAATGTATAAACTTCTTTCGCTTTCATCGTTGATTGTTCTCGCGATGTCTCCCGGGTCATTTGCTTTCAATTTTAATCGAGATGGAACCATACTCTCATCAATTACAACAATCCCCACAGGAAGAGCAGTCGTTCAACAGAATCTTGCCATCATGGAAGAGGTTGCTGGTACCTTGACTTGTGTTAAGAATGATGATAAAGTTGCAACTAGCAATGATCTCATATGTGTATGCGATGGCTTAGATTGCTCCGTAGATGAGAGTGGCAAATTTGTCGTTTCGCTTAATTGTGAGGAGGGTGAGGCAGGAAACTTTTCTTGTGTATCTGGATATCATTCCTCTGGTGTCGATAGCTCCCCTGACAAGAAAAAACGTGATGGCATTCCAAAGACCACCAACCAAAACGCGACCAGCCAACCATCTTTCAAAACACGTCGAGGCTTTAGCTTCATTGGGGGACTTTGCGAATTCTTCACTGGTGGCAGTGGTAAATACGATAAATTCTTTGAGAAACGCGAGTTGAGCTTTGCATCCGGTTCTAGTCAGTACACAGACCAGTAATCCTCTACGCACTCATATACGCAATTTGCAACTGGTCGCAACCATGACCCAAATAATCACCTTACAACTGTAACGGGCCGCAAGTTTTGTGGTCATTTTGGCTTCTGTCAGGACGAAGATTCCAACCTTACATTAGCTTGGGCCGATAAAATGGAAGCGATGACCATCGCAGATTTTGTTTAGATGAGCACTTCTTTATTTGAGTATTGACGATGGGTCTGGAAAAGCTTTTGTCAAAGCACTGAAAACTTTGCAATATGGGCAGGGCCTGGATTTATGTCTCTCCTTTCTTGTTTACCGGCGTTTCTCTTATTCTGATCTCGTTCCGGCCCTGAGGGCTCTTTGTATGTTTTTCTCCGCTCCTTTCCCAGACTTCAGTCATGCGTATCAGAGAATTTACTACTGGGTTCCATCAGATGATGCTATCCAAAGTAGCTGTTTATCATGTTTATCATGTTTATATCAATCGTTTCTAGTTTTTGTAATTTCCAACGTTGTTTTCATGTCCTAAGCACATATGTCGATGTTTCTGGTGATAATTCCGAAGCTAAGAGACATCCAAGCGAAAAAATTAATCGTAAAATATCATCGTTTCCTCAGTATTCAATGGTAACCGAACCTCGGACTGAAGATTGTTAATATTGCCCCACCATGCCTGTGAGCCTGTGTCTGGGGTTGTCGGTAATCTTTCAGCTCGCTCCTAATCGACACTAAGGATCTAGATTGCTGCAGTCATTGACGAATCGGGGATAAATAACCATATCTCAACCAATAACCAGGTAACAATCTTTAAAGTTTTTTTTATGATGCAGATCTTTATTCAGATATACACTTGATATAGAATCAGCACAAAAAACTGAAATTGTATATGAGCAGCGCGAGGTAGCCATCAATAACTTCCTTTCTGATTACTGACATTATTCACATCGGACAAGATGAATTTGTCATTCTCGTTCGTGTTCTTTTTATCCATCTTTCATGATGTGGCATGTTACCCAGTCTTCTCCGGGAAGGTTCTCGAAAGATCAGCAGATCTCCTACCAATTTATGATTATGTGATAGTAGGAGGAGGAACAAGTGGACTCGTCGTTGCAAATCGTTTGTCCAAAAATGCTAGTAAGTCCAGTACCTCACAAAAACTCGTCATTTCACTCTTGTTAACATTGATCAAGATACAACCGTTCTCGTGATCGAGGCAGGAAATTTGTACGACCTCAAATTCTCATGACTTTTACCCATACTCACATTTTATCAGTCACAAAAATGAGGATTTCATAACAGTCCCTCTGATAACCACCGCCAATCTCCCCGTACTTGGTAATGGTCCTCGTGGCACAATCTATGATTGGAACACAACCTCAGTTCCACAATCGAACCTCGGAAATCGATCGATTGATCTTTCGGCTGGGAAAGTAATTGGCGGTTCTTCTGCCATAAATGGTATGGCATTCATGCGCGGTAATGCAGCTGAATATGATCATTGGGAAGAGCTTGGAAATGCTGGATGGAATTGGGAGGGTCTACTTCCATATTTCAAGGAAAGCGAACATTTTACTCCTGCCGACGAAGAGGAAGTGCAGGACTGGGGCATTGAATACGACGCAACCGTCCACGGGGAAAATGGGTTTGTCCAGAATGGATATCCGAGTTTCGTTTGGCCTAGTACTAGTAAGTTTCTCCTTGTACAATATATCTTACCAATTTTTGCCTATTTCAAAGAATACAAACTAAACCTCCCAGAAAATTTCTTAAACGCCTTCTTCGAACTCGGCGTCTCATATATAAAAGACTCTTTCGCAGGCCTCAATGCCGGCGTGTTCTTCATCATTCTTTCTATTACCCCCGATACCAAAGAACGCAGTACATCTCAATCTTTTTTGCCTCCAAGCTCTAATTTGACTGTTCGTCCTAACTTACATGTATTGACCTCTAATACTGTTACCAAAATTCTCTTCTCTACTCCTTCCAATTATTCATCTGAAACATCAAAAGAATCAAGAGCCACGGGAGTAGAATATGCAGCTGGTGTGGATGAAGAGAAATTTACGGTAAATGCTAAGAAAGAGGTGATTCTAAGTGCCGGAGCACAGCGAACCCCGCAACTATTACAGATTTCTGGCATAGGACGACGTGATGTGTTGGAAAATTTAGGCATTGAGGTCGTGGTCGAGAGTGAAGGTGTTGGCGAGAATTACCAAGATCACTTATTGCTTACTACTGTCAACAATGGTAAGTTGTGTTATTTTGTGTCAATTTATAACTTGATTTTGAATGGCTTTACTGATTTGAGTCAATTTAAAGCTCCGAATATCGCGATTCAGACTGGGAATCTCAGTACGAACGCTACGTGGCTTGAAGAGCAGCTTGAATTGTATCACGAGAAAAGGGAAGGTGAGATACCGTTTTACATGATTATTTGAGGCATATAGCCATACTAACAGATTATCAGGGCCTTTCACAACCGCCTCAGCAAACGTCTTTGCTTTCCTCCCTCTCGCCACAATTCTAAATGTTTCTTCCCCCTCCACCCTCTCTACCCTCCAATCTCTTTCCCAGTCCAAAAATGTATCTCAATACCTCCTCCCATCTACCCCCTCTTCCGTTCTCGCTGGCTACAAACTCCAACATCAAATTCTTGCATCCAATCTTCTCTCCAAAAACACCTCCCACGTGGAGATGATAGTCAGCGATGGTATCATCATCCCCGCCATGCAGCTCCCCTTCTCTCGTGGCCGCGTCTCCATTTCCTCACCCTCTGCTTTCGATTTCCCTCTCCTAAATCCAAATTATCTTTCCAACCCAATAGATTTGCTTCAACTCACCGTCGCATTCAATTACACGCGTCTCATGCGTACTACTTCCTCTCTCCAAGCAATCAATCTCACAGAATCATATCCAGGTTCGAGTGTAACAACTCAAGCAGAGATTGAGGAATATGTGAGGGAATCGGTAGCGAGTGAACATCATCATTCGGGTACAGCATCGATGTTGCCGAGAGAATTGGGTGGTGTGGTGGATGAGGGATTGAGAGTTTATGGGGTGAAGGGGTTGAGAGTAGTGGATGCTAGTGTGATTCCGATGATTGTTGGAGCGCACTTGCAGGGGACTGTGTATGGAGTTGCGGAAAAGGGTGCAGCGAAGATCTTGGAGGATGCATAGGGTTGTTAATACTTCTGTTTCGGGTATGGTCTTGAATTTTATGTATCTGTCAAGTATGTGAGGTTCGACACGGCACTAGGTCAGATTTCAATACCGCAAAATATTGGATTCACTCCAACTGAGACCCACAATGGAGCATCCATTTCTTGTATATATCTTGCTGTTGATTGAAACCTCGTCTCCCAAGTTTTACAACATTGAATAAATTGCTCGAACAAGGTGATTCCGCCATCGTCTTCTTTCAGGGCCACACAAGATAATTCATATGCAACTCGTAACAGATAGCCTTCGATGTACAAAAATACTAAGTGTAATAAGTCAAAAATGCCGTCTCAATAATGCCAAACAAAACATAAACAGCAAAATTAGGCAATGACAACATTTACACCCAACCGACAACCCCCGCCAAGAAAAGTCCTTGTCGCACGATTTTTTTTTGCTCCCTGGATCACAATGCATATTAGGGACAGAGAATGAGAACAAGTCGGCGCCCATTTAAATCATTAATTTCATTCTTTGCTGAGTTCTTAGTCTAGAAAAGTTACCAGAAAGTTCTTCCTTAAGTAACGAACTCGCTTCTCGATTTCTGGTATTCACTCATTCTGTGATATAGATCTTTCTGGAGTTCCACTGATGAAGTCTCTTATTCCCTTCTTACGTATTATTGGTGAATGACCTTCAGAGAAATCCACTAGTCATCACTGCGTACCGTATGATTCTCGCACAACCGAGCCATGCTTTTCGTACTTGCTTATTTAAGAAAGTCTTAGACTACTTCCTGATATCCCCAATGCCCGGCGAAACATAAATCTCTCTACAAGTCTGGGAGATCTTGTTCATCTCCCTTGAATAGTTTACCAATTTCGATTCGGTGCAAATTGGGGCTTGAAACAATACAAGGGAAATCTCTAAGTGGCATATAACAACAACTCCTGACAACAAGAATGAATGATTAGACAGCAGAAATGAACCGATCGCACAAACGACTCAGCGCTAGAGTCTCTGAAGGCCACTATCTTGCGCTGGGCTTAGATAGAATTGTGGCATGTGATAAGAAGAGCCCATGAGTATTCCGAAGGTGAGATTCTCTTATGCCCAAGTAGTATTATATGACATCTTAAGAGGCTTTGAGTACTTAAAGATCTCATGGGCTATGATACAGACTCCTCACATAGTGACTCATATTTCCCAGTTTAATGCGCTTACAGAGGAGTGAACAGCCCTAGGAGCTGTCAATCTACCTCATAGAATATATCTAGGCAGTTAGGCACGATCAGCCATCTAGAACTAAAGTATCTGGGCATATAAATGCTGCGTTTAGATATTTCTTTATTTTCAGATATGAACATGATGGACAGCAAGATCCGTGGTAGAAGGATATCTCGGAAACTCTGAAAAAGAGTGCGCATCGAAGTCCACAAACTCCCAAATATCCAGTTGGGACTTTAGGATTCGGTGGACTTGATGAACAAAAGAACAGTATACCACGCAAAACAATGAAAATGCCCAGCGACAACAAAAAGAACTACTCGAATAATGATCAAAAGAATTCTTTTAATATTCGAAGTCCACCAATACCCGGGATTAAGGACCTTTAGGTTCGCTCCGGATAAATACAGATAAACGGGGTGCTCAAATGTTGAAGCATATAGCCTATTGTAGTCGTGGCGATTGTTCTGTGACCTCTACTAAATCTTCAAGTCAAAGGTTTTAAATAACAAATCCATTGTCTCGCAGTTTTCTTGTGGCGATCTCAGATCCACCCCGACCTTCCAATGCACTCATTGCGGTACATGATCCACTCTCCTGACTTGTATCCCGCTATACCTACAAACATCATATCTAACCCCTCTGATCTCAAGCTGTAGTTACCTAGGCAGAGCTATGTGCGGGCCTATATAAACATCTTCTATCCCTTGATGTGATCTCCAAAGCTACCGCTAAGAACTTTCAATATAACAAGGCTCTATCTCATCAAAAAGATTGGAGCTATTATCTTTGCAATTCCGAGAATTACCCACCTGCTTCCTTTCTCTTTACCAATCCATATCCCAAGTATAAACTAAATATCATCCACAAGAAGGAACGACGAGGATGGCAGCAACACACAAGCTTCGACAGTGAAAATAATCATTAGAATTCAGATAATAGAATTTCATGGCCATATCACTCTGATAAGATCAAGAAGTTTTCTATGACAAACTTGAATGATGTGCTAACATTTCAAATTCGTACCCTGTGGCTTGATCTTTCATCGTTCTGAAAGTGTTATAGACCGATTAGAGACTGATAGAGAGTGTAGTTTATATATCACTCCACCCAACTTCTGTAGATCCAACACCTTTCGATGTTCCATCAAGATATTCACTCTTCCTGGCATATGATTGCAAATCCCAGTGGATACGTACTCCAGAAAGAAGACGTGAGAAAGCGTCCATCATCTTAATAAGCAACTCCTCAAACATCCCACATTTTCCCTCAATATATAAATACAGCTTCTCCAGCCCTCAAAATTCAACCAGCAAATCTTACCATTCTCCCGGGAAACTAGAATGGTGTCTGTTTCCTTTCAAGAATGGGTTGGTGTGATACAATATAACTGGAGACACATAGATAGCATCTGAATATTAAGCACAACTACAATATAGAGCATAAGATGTCGCCTAACTCAAAATGAAATCGAGGAGCACCACAAAGACAGCGGAAGAGGTAGTCGACGACACTGAAATATCCTCGCTAGCAATGGGATATGATCCAAAATCGATACGCGAAGATGGCAAGAAAGGGGAGATTCAATTAATTGTTACCGCTACCGCTATACCTTAATAACGAGAATCAGAGAATGTGTGACTTTCTTTGGATCCGCTTTCGGAACATGATTAAAGCGAAGGGTTTGCATCTTTGGATGCAGTCCTTGGTGATGTAGAAATCATGAGAATCACCATAAAGCATGCGTTCTCGCATGGCTTCACAAATGTTCGTGGGGTTATAGAGTGGTATAACCTCGAGAGGGATTTCACAAAATATCGAACACTGTCCAGGAAAATTCATTGAGCATGTTTTTCCAGCCATAGCATTTCTGGGTAAAATTTATGACCTCTTGTCCCCCAAGAGATATAGAAAACTTCGATTATGATAGTATTTTATTTTACTTCTTTTGACCACACGTTGTGGGCGACGCGATTTATAACTCAAGCACTCATTCCGCCAGCTCCGTGATAAACTGCTCCTGTAACATAGGAACTTTCCTCACTCAACAAGAAGGCAATGATTGAAGCCATTTCCTCTGCAGTACCGAGTCTTCTCAAGACAATAGAATCATACTCCCCCTCCTTTACATGAGTCTCTCGAGCGTGCCCCATCATTGGTGTATCAATTGGACCAGGAGCTAAAGCATTCACTCGTACATTTCTATCACCGACTTCCATTGCGGCAGTACGGGTAAGCCCAATAACTCCATGTTTGCTAGCGACATAGGGTCCTATTTTCGCAAATCCTGCATTGAAGCACTTTGTATGAGCTTAAAATCAAACATCTTGATGTGATGGAAATGACTAACCGTGCGTTCCAGCAATGGAAGATACATTGACAATGCTTCCACCATTTTCAATTTTTGATAGCTCAGCTCTCAGAGAGTACATCATGCCGGTTAAATTAACCGCAATGATTTTGTCCCATTCCTCGTCTTCTAGATCTTGGATCTTCATCACACCATGATGTTTACCAATAACCCCCGCACAATTGGCAGCACCATCTAGTTTCCCAAATTCAGTCACAATCTCGTCAATCCAGCCTTCAACTGATTTACGATTTGACACATCGACTATCGAGCCCTTGACTTGTGTGACAAAACCACCCTCCATGACAGTTTCGAGAGATTCATTGGATATATCGCCAATGCAGACGATGGCACCACGTGAACTGAGAAGCTTGGCTGTAGCAAGACCAATCCCTGATGCACCTCCCGTGATGGCGATTACCTTGCCTTTCATCGACATGATGGTGGTGTTGAGCTATTAGTTTTCTCGGTGATAGTGTTTGCAAACAGGCTGGATATTGATAAAATGGATGGCGGGAACGAGGAAGTGACATTTAAGAACCAAAAAAGTAAGAATACCAGATGAGGGGTTGTCGCGATAGGGGGATGTAACCTCAAGTAATGGTGAGCACTAAGCTATTCATGGCTGTTCAAACTGCCAGCTGAAATGAGTCAAAGAGAATTATCACGAGATTGGCATTTTCTTCGATTGGTACCTCGCCAAAAATGAGTGGGTAGGTAGCTAAGGAAAGAATTGATTCAGATGATCTTCCTGTACTCCAAGTTGGATATTATATTCGTACCCATCTAGGTAGTCTTTGATTCATGTGTTAGACAAGATGCAGCAGCGTATTTAATAGTCGGCTCTTCCAAGAGACTAAATAGTCCCTGACTATCAATTCATCCTCTTGGTTTTGAAGGTTGTCGTCTGAACCTATTCTAAGACACATTGGCGGTGTTGATGGTGTTGGTTGTGGTTGAAGGTAGCTCAAATTCTCCATAATCCGTGGATCTCTTGATAAGCATAACTTTATGGATAATCTTCATAAAACAACGTGGAGTTATGCAAACAACGCTAGCCCCCGCATTTCCCGTCTCATGACAACATACTACTCCGTACTTCGTAGAACAGGGGAAAAGGTTAAACTAAGATGGAGCCGGTTGTTTCGTACCTTGAATGGTGTACCAAGGCTCCTTCCTACCTCCCTATGCAAAAGAGTAAGTTTGGTCTCATGATTGTCTTTCCATAAGAACAAAGCTCAGTAAGCAAGACTTTCTCATCCTTTTCCATCATCAACTATTTACTATTCTTCATCACATGGAGTCGAAATAGTTTGTGAATGTTTATTTATCATTTGAACTTTCCAATCCTTCTTGTCTCTTTTGAATCGGTTCTTTTGATGGTACTTTGATGAATACGAGTACATACATATATGCACGCAACATAACACATCAACCATGCGTTGGACAAATTACCTGCAGGCTGCATCTGCAATAGCAGCGACGGTCGCACAAGCTTCTACATTGACCCCGCCAGTGATACCATTGATTGTTCGAAATCCATATTTGAGTGCTTGGTTAGGACATGCAAGAGAGAATCCATGGGAACATTGGCCTATATTCTGGACAGGTCAAGAGGTATGGAATTGAAGAATATCTTTCCGCCATTCAAGTCCGGTCACTAAAACTTCTATTTTATATAGATTGGATTCTCTGTCCTTGCCTCAGTACCAGGCGCCGATACTGTTTATCCATTGTTGGGTAGACCTCACGATTCATTAAGTAAATCCGGAGATAGGTAAGTTGAGAGCTATTGACAGTCATTGTTGAATTGCAAACAGCAACTAATTCATTCATAGCTTCAATGTATCATATCCTACATTCCTAGGTGCTACTTTTGATGCTTCAACTACAAACCTTACATATAATATTCCGTCGCCTTCTAAATCCCAAGAACCACTCGAAGTCGTTTTATCCTTCCTATCCCCAATTACACCAACCTCTACTTTCCGACAATCAATACCTGCGGCATACTTAACTGTGTATGTCACCGGAGATTTTGATCTCGATGTATACTTGGATATAAATGGATTATGGGTTAGTGGTAACAGGGCCAATGCCATTGATTGGTCATTCAGTCAGAGTGAACCGGCAAAGGATAGCAAAGATCCACCACTAAAGATCTGGAAGGCCAAGAGAGTAGTTGAGCAATTGTTCACTGAATGGGGTGACCGTTCAGAATGGGGACAATTACACTTCATAGGCCCAGCTGAAGCCAACCATCAAGCTGGTACATCTGGTATACTACGAACCAACTTTTCACGAAGCGGGAAATTACAAAATACTGTTGACACCAACTTTCGAGGAATTATGGATGAGGAACCAGTTTTCGCATTTGCCTATTCATTCAAGCTCAATTCTACTTCCAATTCCACTTCTGCTGAAAGTGGGAAAACATACGCCAGTGCTCTCTTTACCATTGCACATATCCAAAATCCTGTCATTCAATTTGCTTCCGCTCGAGGCTTGACAGCTATGCGTCCATTGTGGGCTTCTTATTATCCGGAAGCTGATGACCTGCTTGAATACCATTATAACGACTTTCAAACAGCCTTTAATCTCGCAAGCAACTATTCGGATCAACTTGCAATTGATGCTTTACAATCTGGATCTGAAGATTACAAGGACATCCTCGCGCTCAGTGCACGTCAAGTATTGGGTGCTGCATCTTTTGCTGGTACTCCTGATGACCCTGTTATTTTCTTCAAGGAAATCTCGTCTGATGGAAACATGAACACCATTGATGTCATTTACCCCGCTTTCCCATTCTTCTTATACACCAATCCTAGATGGTTGGCGTATATGCTGGAACCTTTGATCGAACACATGCTTAGTGGTCAATATCCTAATGATTACGCCATGCATGATCTTGGTTCGTCATTCCCTAACGCAACAGGACATCCAGACGGTAGAGATGAATACATGCCCGTTGAAGAATGTGGTAATATGCTCATCATGGGTTTGGCATTGGTCAACTCACTTAAATATGACACTAAGCCAGCAAGTATCTGGTCCAATCAAGGTGATCACAAAACCACCCAATTCATTGAAAGTGCTTTCCCACTTTTTGTCGATGAGGATGGTATGGATGATAGTGTTGGGGGTCCCATCGAGGCCAAGGGTGAAAAGCAAGCAAGAAAATGGGTCAAGAAATCATATAAATTATGGAAACAATGGACTGGTTATTTGGTCAGGGAAACTCTTATCCCTAGTAATCAATTGTCGACCGATGACTTTGCGGGGTGGTTAGCCAACCAAACAAACCTTGCATTGAAAGGTATCATAGGAATCAAGGCTATGAGCGAGATTGCTGAAGTTGTTGGTGAAACCGAAGATGCTATTTTCTACCGCAATATTTCCGAAACCTACATCAAACGATGGGAGGATGAATTTGCCTTTTCCAGAGATGGAACTCATGCTAAATTGGCATATTCTTGGTACGGATCATGGACCATTCTATACAATCTGTTTGCAGATTCATTACTCTGTTTCCACATCCCATCAAGCTCTTCATCTACTTCAAGTATCGGGAACGATCAAAAACCTATTACTCTTCCCGATCAACAAACTTCAAAGACCGGATTTGTAAGTGACAAGGTTTACAAACTACAGAGTGATTGGTACCACTCAGTTCGACAGAAGTACGGTTTACCTCTTGATAGTCGTCATCTTTATACCAAAAGTGATTGGGAATTTTTTGCAGTTTCAGTTGCTAGTAAGAAGGTTCGCGAAGAAATTGTCGACTCAATTGCACTATGGGTCAACGAGACTACAACAGGTATATAATTCTGTACTGGCAAGTAAATAATATCTAAACCTAACATTATCACAGATAAACCACTTACAGATTTGTATGACACTGAGGGAACTGGTGGGTTCCCAGGTATCGAGTTTAAAGCTAGACCGGTTGTTGGAGGACATTTTGCTTTCTTAGCATTAGAAAGAGCATGTGATGGGAAGGCTGTTGCTGCATTAGACTTCTTAAATGAAGACGAGAAGTTAGACGTATATGAAGAAGAGATGATGCATACCGAAGAATTGTAGATTATAGCGGTATTATTGGTAGTCAGGTCTCTAGATATCTTTAACATATGAGTTTGGTTGAAACTAGGGAAAAGGAAGCAGTGCAGGCAAGTGCATTTCCTTACAACTACAAGTTTGATTGGGAGGTTTAGGATTATCAATAGAACCCATACGAATACCATTGATGTATATTGCAATTGGATACACTATCATTGATTCGCGTTCCTTGATTTCTCAGCTATTCAGCTTTACGTGCAGTACCCTGACCTGACCTGGTTGGTGGTTATGATGATTCTAGGAAGGATTGCCAATTGTGCTCGAGTAAAGATTGATATGATTGACATACGTACACAGATATGACATCAAACACTAGGTACAGTAAAACTTCAAATCATCCGTATAATTTATTCGATATACTTCCTCCACTCCTACGCATCAAGACCTAGACCTACCAGTAATATTTCTTTTTGTCAAACAAAGGAAATTACCTCTTGTTGCTTGTAAACCCGTACCTGATCATGATTGATGATTGATACATTGGCTGCCAGGTAATTATAAAACCTGATACCTGATACCTCAAATTATTTGTTTTCAGCTTCACCGCGTTATTTAGCTTAGCCGCTGTCGGTTAGTGTTAGCGCTAGGCCCAATTTTAAATTCGCGACAACTTCTTTTACTTGACGATCTGACCTAACGTGCCTCTTCCTTTCAACAACAACTTTCTTCCCATCTTGTTTCTTTATTAATCCATTACCCCCCCCCCCCCCCCCCCCCCCCCCCCCCCATCAACAGTATCAAATATTTGCATTCCTGCAATCTCATTTGATATTATTCTTTCTCTACCTCACAGATCTTGAGCGTTTACAGAGCTCGAAAATTCGTTTGCGACAGCTCCAGCTTTCAAATCAGCAAAACAAATCAACCCTTTTTTTAACCCATTTCGTGTTTTCGTCTTACAATAACACATCATCATCATCATGACTTCCACTATGGATTATGAGAACGAGAACGGCACTCGTTACGAAGGTATTTATTTTCACTCTTTCGCATGTTTTGAAGCTTTTCTTGATAATTTTGTAATCGTGTACTAATTTATCTTCTTCACTTTTAGATGAGGCTCCTCGATACGAGCGTGATCGCAGCGCATCTCCTCGTCCAACTCGTCGCAATGACAGCCCACGTGGAGGACCTCGCCGATCTGCTTCCCCAGACAGAAACGGTCGTGCCGATGAGCGGTTAGTTCATTTAATCACGAATCACAAAATAGCACATTCTGACAAATAATCACAGCAGCGGACCTAAGAATGATCGCGGACCAGGACCACAAGATGATGGTGCTGTTAACCCAGGTTCTAACCTTTTCGTCACTGGTATTCACCCACGTCTTCTCGAAGAAGAGGTTTCTCGTCTTTTCGAGAAGTATGGTGATGTTGAGAAGTGCCAAATTATGCGCGACCCTCACACCCGTGAATCTCGTGGTTTTGGTTTCGTCAAGATGATCACTTCTGATCAAGCTGATGCTGCCAAGGAAGGCCTTCAAGGTGAGGTTATCGAAGGCCGCACTTTGAGCATTGAAAAGGCTCGTCGTGCTCGTCCTCGTACCCCAACCCCTGGCAAGTACTTTGGTCCACCAAAGAGAGGTATGTATCTGATTATTCTTTATTTCATCTACACAACTAACACGTATACAGAGGATCCTCGTGGACCTCCTCGTGGCGGATGGGGTGGAGACCGTTACGATGATCGTCGCCGTGGAGGTGGATACCGCTATGAACCATACGGTGGTGGACGCTATGGTGGCAGAGACGACCGAGACCGAGGTTACAGCCGCCGTGATCGTGACGACTACAACGACGCTCCCCGTGGAATTGATCGTTACGCTGGACCCCGCGATGGTGGTGACCGTTACAGCCGCTCTGGTGATGACCGACGTGGAGGTGGAGGAGGATACGAAAACCGTGATCGTGGATACGACAGAGGTGGTCGTGATGATAGACCAGCTCGAGACCCGGCTCCCGCTGCTGCCTATGGTGATCAAGCTCCTCGTGGAGATGCTCGAGAGCCATATGGAGGTAGAGCCTACGATGATGATAGACATTCCCGTCGTGAATATTAATTGCTAACCAACATAGGTGGTGAGCGCCCTGCTCGTTAAATCGTACGATCTCGAAGAACGCAGAGGACAGCTTTGGATCTGCGACTTTCATTGATGCGGGTGTACCTCCACTTGTGCTTCTCTTCTCGTTTGTATTCATCATGGTCCAAGGCTTCGGGCAACGGAAAATGCCAAAAAAAAGTGCGCTGGTATACAAATGTTGCGGCGGAATTTCGAGCGAGAACATACGATTCCCTTTGATTTCATTTTACAACGGATGCTAGGGTTTCTTTCATAATATTCAGGTTTTTCGGTTCGACGTACGGTCATTTGGGCGGAGTTTACAGCAAAGACGATCCTTTAGTATAGGGGTGCGTTCTTCCATGGGACATATCACTGGCTTTTTTCGATCAGCTCCCTCATCACCTTATGTCCTCCTTGTACCACTATTCAGTTGAGACTGAGTTTTTTTTATCGCAACCAATTTGCCACGGCCCTATACGCCTCGAAGATCTTGTCGACTTCGTTCGTCTTTAGTCGCCATAAACAAAAGAATTCGATACAACTCATACTCACACACTATAATACCCATGACAACATTACAAAAGAATTATTCGCAAAAAAAAAAAATGCTATTTCGATACGTATTACATATTGACAGCAAGTTTCAACGTGCTTGTTAATTTCGAAAGAAGATTATTTTCGATTTCACTCAATGTCGCCCATAATGATAATTGCCACCTGTCGTGCTCGCCCCCAATCCGCCCTACTCACAAATTCACAATAGCATTCATACAAACAAAGAAACACCCATCAATCCCATTCTATAGGCGACTAGTCGTAAATCAACCATGCCTATTGCATCCATATCACATACATCGCAATGCCATCGAGACCAGTAATCGCTCAAAAATATTTGCATCCGGTCAAGATGCACTCCCATATTCGCAATTCTGAGACTATACGTAGTATCATTCTTGATGCAAACGGTAGTTATCATGAACACAAATTATTCGCACAAAGCCTTTCTTGTTGATAAAACAAGAACAAAGAAAAGAAAGATTTGAAATAAAGAAATGAAGAAAGAAAGGTAATTCTCCGAATGGTAGAGATAAAGAGCTGACTGATATTATCATGGTTTATTGTAGGTAAATGTTTGGATTCGCTATTACATTCCTTCAAGCAAGGGAATGTGGAGTGGCGTTACGCAATGGATGTATGATGTCTTACCTGAGAAAGTAAATCCCATGGTTCGGTTGAGAAATTACATGGGTAATGGAGACACGAGCCATGGCATTACGGGAAAGTTCCCGTCGCTCTGACATGATCTTTTATATCGTGGCTGACGAGAGAAAAGGAAAATAGGTATTTGAAGGTTTGTGTTGTTGAGTGCATTTATTTTTACAATTGTTTTTGTTCAGCTGATGTTGCTTTTTGTTCATTTCTGTGTTTGACATCAGATGTGAGTATGCAGGGTTGGGTTGAATGGGGAGGAGGACAATGCGGAGTTGAGAAGTTACGGAGGTGAGGAGGAGATGGTCTACTGGAGGAATTTGTGCGACGTTGTCTTTTAGTAGGGTCGCTGTCTATCGGTGTTAGATACTTTTCACGCTCGAATTTTTTACTATTACGAGGGGGTTAAAAATATAAAACTTGTTGCTTCGATTTTTTATATGAATCGAATAACGAAGTCTTGATACTAGGTAGGTAGTCAATTATTACCTACAAATCGCCTTCCTGTATTCCCGATTGTGAGAATCTAGGTAGGCATGTCGTTACCGTGCTTCTTCTTTCTATAGGTAGGTAGGATCATAGATGATTGTATTGTATCATATGGGTTACGATTCTCTCTATATCCCCTAGGAACACTCACTATGTGGTACTAAGTAAGTTATATCTATTATATCACTACTTCCCTCTCCCTCTTCTCCTCTCCTCTCCTCTTCCTATTCCTTCACCTTCAACCCACTCCCCTTTATATTCTTTTTCATTCTTTTCATATATATATGGCGATTGTGATGGATAAATAAATAAATATACTTAGGTTAGTAGTCGATGTTGTATTTGCTGGGGGGCGATGGTGGTGATAGGTGGGTGATTGTGGGTGATGGTGGGTGATGGTGGGTGATGGGTTGATGGGTTGGTTTACTGATTGATTTATGGGTTTTACTATTTTCGTACTTGAGAGTTTGGGGATTGAGGATTGAGAATGGGGATGGAGGATCGGTATATACTTTTCTTTTCTTTTCTTTTTGCTAGGGATGGGGGATGGGGACGATGATGGGGTTGAGAATGAGAATGAGATTTATGGGATAGTGGGCACTAGGTAGGTATATGAGTATCTAGGTAGATGGTGTAGGTAGGTAGGTAGGTGAGTAGGTAGGTGAGTAGATAGATGAGTAGATAGATGTATAGGTAGATAGGTAGGTAGATAGGTAGGTGAGTAGGTATATATATTATAAATAGTTTCCTATCTAATCTTACATAGATACATGGAAATCTGTAATGTGATGTGAAAAATCTGATATGGATTTCCGATAACGATTTTGGGGTTGGGGTAGAGAGGTGGTGGGTGGTGGGTAATGGGTAATGGGTAGTGGGTAAGGGGTAGTGGGTAATGGGTAGTGGGAGATGGTTGAGATAATATTTTTTGTATGGATATATGTATATGTATATATGTATATATGTGAAATAGGGCTGGGGAGAGTAGGGATGGATAGAGTATGCGGGGTTTTGGGTGTGTGGGTGGGACTGTGTGATGAGTGGTATGGGAGGTGGGAGATGGGAGATGGTGGAGGAGGGAGAAATTTAAATGAAGAATTAAAACTTATTTTGGAATAGATGGAGGATAATGAGTATTATGATGAGCTGGGGATGTGATGTGGTGAGATGAGGTAAGGTAGGTAAGGTAGGTATCCAGATGTGTGTGCGCGGAGGAGCGAAAGGAAACGGAGGAAAGATGTAGATAGTATGTATATATATATGTACCTATACATATCGATAAACATGAACAAACGAACTAATCATCACATCAGAAGAATCACAAGCACCAAGTAATCACCGAGAAAGTGGACAGCGAGCGTAACGTCAAGTCTTGATATTGATTCAACCTTTTTCTTAAAAATTCATCGCTATGCTATGAAACTATGCTGTGATGCTATCCTACTGTATGCAATACAATGCAGGAAAGTCTGTTCATCTATCTCTATACGAGACAACGCAACAAGTATATGGGTATCATACGCCAAAAAGTATGCATCCATTCAATGAGACCTTAAAGCCAAAGGACGGAAGGATTCAACAATCTCCAACCCCTACTCAATCATACACTCACTCTTCTCATCACACACGAGCTCTTCAAGAACAATTCCTATCTTCTCAATATTAGCATTTCTTCTTCCAAACTCAGATAGTAACAGTGAAACCCATTCATATCAACAAAGGGAAAAGAAAATGTAAAAAGGAATTAAAATCAGAGTTGCACAAAGTGCTCGGTTGTATCGCCAGAACGAGGTTCTTGAGGCCTCTCAGTAACACGGACCAATTTTGCTCATCATATTGTATATTGTGAGGGGAGAGATATGAATTGGGATTGAGTGCGGTACTTACATTTGGTGAATAATGGATATGCGCAGGATGGTAAAGCAAAGGTCGATAATTGTCTGCACATCAATCAAGTTGAAGTAGGCAGCAACATTGTGTCTTCATATCAGCTACAGAAGTAGCATGAAGATACACAACTTGAAGCAGTTGATGTGATGTTGTGTGAGTACAAGTTGAAGAAATTATTTTCCTGAAGAGATTTTATGGTGCGGGTCGTACAATCTCGCTTCTCATTTGTCAGGGCAACGGTCGACCCACTTAAACTTTCAGACTCTACATCGTACAAAGTAAACCAACATGTTGATATTGAATATGATTGATCAGTATTGCCGTCGCCGTTGTATCAAGTGATATGTTTCCGGCGATGTAAATTGTAACTCGACATTGATGAGTGCATTTGTAGGTTCCTGAGTGGGAGGATTCCAAACTATGAATTTGTGTCAGCATTTCGGGCACGAGACGTGAAGATGATTGAAACCTACCAATAATTCTCCCTAGGTCCTCAGTCTCAGTCTCTCAGATATAACAGATGCTCAAATCCCCATAGATTATCATTCAGAAGGGGGTTGTAAATTCTCCCACTGCGTCTTTTGATAAAAGTCCACAACATCCTCATCCATAGCGATTTGTTCCCTGGAGTAACCTGTAACCGTAAGGCCCTCCAACGTCGTTGCCCGTGATAAAGCAACATATAACTGACCTGACTCAAAAATATCTTTACTTGATACCTCAACATGTTCCATCGTCATGCCTTGACTTTTATGAATCGACAAAGCCCAGGCTAAGATGAGTGGTATTTGAGTTCTGCAAGCAAGATATCTATCTTCTACCGTTCCCATCAAAGTTTCTGATGAAACCGGCGCAATTGCAGTCGTCTTACCATCCGTAAACTTCACAACAGGTCTCCAAGGGTTCTTTTCAATAAAATGGTTCATTTGAACTTGTCTCCAATCTGCATGGTCACCCTGGATCACAGCTGCTGGCCATTTTTGTGCATTTACAAATCCGACTATTGTACCCTGAGAACCATTCACCAAGCCACCTTTTTGCTCTTGGTTGTGAAGTAAAACTACTTTCGCACCCACTTTCAACGTCAATCTTTTGGGAAAACGATGGTATTCCGATATGGCGATTTTATATTCTTCCATCTTCTTGTTAATCTCGTGCTGACGCAAATAATCAAGCTCGTTTCGATAGAGTTGACATGAATCATCAAGGGCTTCCCAGACCTTTGCTTCTGATTTTATCAAATCCAATTGAGAATCATTGAACCGGTCAACATCAAAACGCTTTGCCATGAGACGTGTAGGAAAAGCATTGGGCGGAAGCACCTTTGGACGTATCAGATCATGCCATTCTGCATCGCTCAATTTAACACCATTGCGAACTTTGTTCAACAGGTCTTTGAACTTCTCGTCCTTCTGTCGATGAATTTGCTCCAAATTGACATGTCTAAACTTAAGTTGTTTCCACACGGGAGCATTGAATGCCCATTTATCACCCGGCTTGAAAGGGTTATTGTCTGAACGATCTTTGCATAGATTACTCTTACAAACACGGTCAAAAACTCCAGCCATCTCAACTCCACATATCATGCAATGCTCGAAAGGTTTTACAGGAGGAAGTTGATAAAAATCGCCCAAAAATATCACTTGAATACCCCCGAAAGGTTTCTTGGTTTGCTTTACCGTCTGGAGAAGTAAATTGAAACGCTCAAGGAATTGGCTTTCAACCATTGAAATTTCTTCCAATATCAGAACTTCTAATCTTCGAAGAGCTTTTATTGTTTTCTCCTTTATGTTATTGTCATCGAGAAGTCGATCGAGGGGCATCTTGAATGAATCTGGTTTCCACCCAGCAACTGAATATGTTGTTCTTCCATTCAAGGGCAGCGCCGCCAATCCAGTAGGAGCAGCAACCTGAACTTTCGGGATATTTGAATTTTTGTCCTGTAGCGTTCTCTTTAGCTTTTCTATGATTTGCAGTAGGGTAACTGTTTTCCCAGATCCAGCGGCACCGGTAAGAAAAATATTATCTCTACCCATTGCCATCTTGACGACTAATTTCTGCTCGGTTGTAAGTTCAACAGGCTTAGGGATATCTTCACACGTTGAAGTGATGTTATCGAGAATTTCTTCATCAGATAACTCAAATTCTGAGTCTGGAATTTCAACATCAGGGTTTAGTGTAGGTGTGTTGTCGCCAGATTTTGCCTTCTTGAACGATTGTGTTTTTCCTCCTTCGGAATCGAGAAGTCTGTCGGGTGATATTGCACGCTCTGGACTTCTTGTAAGGTCAATAAAGGTTTTTTCGGTTGATATAGCACTGATTTCTGCTTCAATCGGTCGAGCAGAGGTTATTACGGCACTATCTTTGATGTTTATGGAAGAATCTTCATCTTCATACTTCCTTTTCAACCCTACCCGTGCGTTTAAATGATTATCAATCACAGTTTGATTCACAACTCTAGAGAGATCTGAAAGATTATTCTCTAATGTGTCATGTGGTACACCTTCAGTAGGCGCAAAGCCTTGAGTCTGTAACCACCCATTCCATGCTTTTTGAGCTTCATCATGGGTCTCATAACCTTTGAACTTGGCACCAGAGAAACCTGATGTAGATGCTTCACATTGAGCCCACCCATCAAGAATTCCAGTTGTTCTACCTCGACATACTACAAAGTAGTTCTTTTTGGGTCCTCTTTTACCCATAACGAGCGCTCTGGTTTGGCAAACATCCGTTTGATTGGGTCGTGGATATTTGGTCGACAATTTGTTGGCAAAGAGAGATAAGAAGACTGGCAATCTAATCTTTGACATGCGGTAGACAATCTAGAGCGTAGGATACCTTGTAGGTAAAGACCATTCAATGCAATTATAGAACCACCCGAATCATAGAATTTCTGGATCCAATGGTGTCAGAATAGATATGGCACATTCAAGGGAGCACAATGATTTTTGAGACAATCTTTTCTATATTGATGCGTAGGGTAGAAGTTGTAATGGGAGGTTGGTGTCGCAAGGTTGAGATGGATATGATATGATATGATATTGGATAGATAATCGCATCGAGCAGCCGGTATCAAGAGAAGGTCTAGATTATCCCAAATCAGATCATTAATTGTCAGCAGGATATGATAAGAATGATGACATACCATGTATGAAGGGAGTGAATTGATAATCCGGTAGTTCTGATATGGTTCTCGACCTTCAATATCAAATAATGCTGGCTGGTGGTATGGTATGGGTGTAGATGAACTTGGTGGTTATCAAATTGACGTGAATTCCAAATTCTTCCCACGATAATTTGATGGATACTTGGGTAGCATTGTCCAAAAGCCTTGTTCAACCCATGTGAGCCTCGTCCTGAAAGACTCCGGAAAGTCCGTGCTCCGAAAACACCCTGAAAATAGATTAACTTACCCCTCCCTGCCTCTAATGTAGCACCTGGTAGGTACCCGAGTAGAACTGCACTGCTACCTTTACTCCAATCTAAACGCCATCGCCATCCATATTTCCAATCCTTTGGCATTCCCTCAACCATTCCAACATGCACGAAATATTAATATCACACAACCAAAATCCAAAGGAGAAAGTCAATTGTCTATTTTGGAACTCCGGTACGCAAAAGACCTTATCAAGAGCATCAAAGTACCACAGATGATGAAAAAGCGGGTTTTCGGATCGTCCCTATTATCTTAGACCTTCCTAGAGCTTCTTAGAGGTTCTTAGTATTCCAAATACTCGCAACTTATGGGGTTACATTCCGAATTATTGTGGCTAATGAACAACAATGACACCAATGACAGCAACAACACCAACAACACCAATAACACCATCGCACAAGGTAGCTCTCATGCATATACGCTTAAGTGACGTTATGGCGGGGTGAGTGAGTGAATACTTCATAGGGTAAGTATGGGACGTCACCCCTCTTCGCAGTCTTCTATTTCATTCTTCGACATCCACTCTTCAACTCAACACATCACATCTACAACATTATACTATCTTAGAAACAATCTAACCTTTTCAATACCAAATACTTAAATCGCAATCATGGTCAAGGTCGGAGATTCCATCCCAACTGTCGAGCTCGCCGAGGGCAACCCAGGCCAAAAGGTCAACATTGCTGCCGAGATTGGTGAAGGTTCTGGTATCATCATCGGTGTTCCAGCAGCTTTCAGTCCAACATGCTCTGATTCTCACGTTCATGGTTATATCCTTCACCCAAAGCTTGAGTCCGCAGGAAAGGTCTTTGTTGTATCCGTCAACGATGCTTTCGTGTAAGAACTTCCCAACTCCGCAACTCCGACCCCACATCCTTGAGGCTGAACCTGGCTAACTTTATGAACAGTATGAACGCATGGGGTAAATCCCTTGACGCAGACAAGAAGAGTGGTATCCGTTTCCTTGGTGACCAAGATGGAAGCTTCACTCGTGCTTGGGATCTTGAATTCCCAGCTGCTCCATTATTGGGCACAAACCGAAGCAAGAGATACGCAATCGTTATCGAGGGTGGTAAAGTCAAGAGTGTCAACATTGAGCCAGATAACATTGGACACACTGGTATGTTTGAAAGACCGGCCTATACTTGAACAAATATGCTAACAGCTATCCCCTAGTCTCCGGCGCTGATAAGATTCTTGGAGAGTAAGGAAAGGATTGATGAAAGGATTGGTTTGAATAACAGCTTATATGTCATATAGACACACGGTCAAACATCGTGAGGGGAAACTTTGAGATTTGGGTTATGATAGTTACAATTGAAGAATTTTTTTCAAACATATGAGATCATTTATTCATGTCAAAATGTTGATGTTATTAAAGGAGTTGGGGATGAGAGGTAGAATGCAACTACTAGGTACATGTCTGCCAACACAGCCCTCGACTTCTACATTTCTCTGTCCCAACATCACCACACCGCAGTATCAACACAACATAAATTACCTACAGCTGGTTCTTGACAACTCTTCCCTTGTTGGTGTCAGTCCCCAGTGGAAACTACAACAAGTTGCACCGTTCCACACCGGCAGTGACCGTACTCGCCATGTAGTCCGTCCACATTGGTGACTTGAGGTCATTTAATCACTAAAACTTTAGCATCAAGTCCTTTGGATATTTAAGTACTCTTCATACATGAATGAAATATGGCCTGGACTCCTGTCTTTTCATGCTAACCATCTATATATTTCAAAGGCGCCGGCTATTCCGAGGAAAACCACAATGAAGAGAAGTCTTTCATTTAATTTCATAGATTCAATGCCTTATTGATTTTTTCTCTTGAATCTATTGAGGTTTAAAAGTCCGACGGCCGGAAGAATTCTCATGATGGATTCTGGAAGGACTCCGAAGGAGAGAGTTGTTACAGGGAACTAGGGAGTGTGTTATAGCTAGATAACGCTTAATGATATCGTATAGTTGTGGAAGTCCACATCGCATTTAATCAATCTATGCTGCATTGCTGCTATTTCAGATGAAACTCTTATGAATAAGGTATTCTATACGAACAGCTATAGATGTACGAAATTCAATGTTCTCTCGCGTTCTAGATTACTTGTGGAAAGCTTCTCGATCGGTGTGCACGCAATTAAATCTATACATCCTAGCCCTAGCAAGGTTTGTGAATATCACCGAATCAGCTCGGTGTAGGGATTGATATTGTGTATTATAGGGAAAATTTGGAAAATATGGAATCATCCCTCCAGGTAGACCATTCTGCTTTCAAGTTATCCATCTATCCATGAGTTGAGGCTGTGCCAAGACATCCAGGAGTTTGGTTGGGGTGCAGATACTTATATCAACATGGGATCGAGATACACGGTACCGACGCAGTGATACTGTGTGAAGCAAATAGACAAACGAGCGGACGAATCGATACATGTTGTTTATATTACGACCATCACATCCAAATGAACTCAATCTTTCCATCGTCCCCATTATCCCTTCCCCTGAATCTATCTGCTAAACATCGGATGGACCCACCCACGTGTTTCATCGGCCCGTCGCCGCTACACCTCCCTACCGGCAACGCGACAAACCCCAGATCGCTGAACCCCCCTCGTAGGTTCTTTCTCGCATTATTTCCCCGATGAGAGTGGATTGGAGATGGATCCTTTGTTTATTTCATGTTGATTTCACTCTATTCCATATTGCGCATTGCGTGGTTATGGACCTTTAATCTATTTCAAAAGGTACATATATATCTCGATTTCTCGTTTCTGTATGATCATTTTTCATCTCAAATCATCCATCTCTCTACCTTTAGCATATAAAATAAATCTCCAAAGAAAATCATCATGCGTTTCTTCACTTCCATCCTCAGCATTGCTGCTTTCAGCACTCTCGCAACCGCAACCCTCGACCCCGCTACCTCAAACACCAAGGGCTACGACCCCAAATCCCCCGCTTTGCACAGGTAAACAACCCTTCTCCCTTCCAAATACCAAATCAAATCACTAACCCTTCCCCCAGCCACAAAGTCTCCAAGCCATCCAAGCCGACGAATGCGCATACAACCACGCGTGTCTTCCGGGACCCAAACCTTTGCCGTCTTCCAACAAGATCATCAATATGATAGCGCCCACGGTGCTCCGTATGGAACCTGTTCCGCATACAAGTGTACTGCGCCTACCAAGTCGGAGTTGACGGCCGGAGCGGATTACTGGGTGTTTTATTGGGGGAATGAGGGAACAGGTAAAGGGGTGGGAACAACTTGTATCAAGAGTCCTGTGGATGGTACTGTGGTGTGAGAATTCGACGGGAAAGTTTGTTTATGGGGAAAGAACTGTGTTAAGGGATGTATTTGGTGGGTGAAGGGAAAGGGGGAAGGGGAAGGAGGAGTGGGGAATTGGAGGAAATGCGATGGAAGTGATGAAAGAGGTGAAGAAAGGCTTTGTTTAACTTTGTACATATTTTATTCGCGAGACGCCAATGAAATTTTCCATGCTTACTCGATACACATCTTTTTTTCTCATCTTGATACCTTCCTACCTATCAACTCACACTCTGCAATCCAAATCACGAGTTTTCCTCCAAAACCCAAATGTCTCACTCCTCCCCATCTCATTCGATATCCATCCCGGCCCCACTTCCCACCACCCTCATCACCGCTAAAAACGCAATCCTCCAACGCACGCACGCACGAACAGCGTGGAGTGTTAAAATAGAGTTTGTTGCATGTCTGCAGAATACCACCTTCTTTTGTGAGTTTCTGGAAGGGGTAGAGATGATGCTGATCTGTGAAGTTTTCGGGGGGTCTAGGCTAGAGAGAGATGGGTGAGGGTTTTGTTGCTTGTCTGGTTGATGTTACCTTGAAAATTGGAGTGCTGGGATAGGAAGGGATGGATTGTGGATGGTTGTTAAGCTGTGTTCTTTTTTGGAGGGGGACAACGATTTTGTGAAGGCTTGGGATGTGGTTGGTTGTTGGATGGGATGGGGGTGGTGTTTGCGTGTGGTTGCTGGGGAGAAAGAAATAGCTTCTTTTGTTGCGTATCTGTGAATGCTACGTTCGTTCCTTGTTCATCTGATTGGGGAGGGTCGGTGGTGAGCCTCAGATTGTCTTGGGAGGATGGAGATCTATTCCTGGATAGGGATGTGGATGGGGATCCTTTACTGTAGGTTTTGAGAAGGGGTTTTGTTGCATGTCTGGTGAATGCTACCTTCTTCGATGAGTTGGCTGGATTGGGTATGCAGAGCGGGGATTTGGGGATTAGGTGGTGAGATATGGATCGATGTGATATAGATGGATCTTTCACCCCATTCTTTGGAATGAGAAGCAATTGTTGCATATCTGATGAATGATACCTTCTTCTATTTCGTCCCATCTTTAACGCCGGGATGGAATTGTTGCACGTCTGGTCAATGCTACCTTCTTCCATAAACTGTCCGGATTGGGTATGCAGAGCGGGGACTTCAGGTCCCAAGAGGTAAGACACATCTCAATGTGATATAATGGATCCTTCACCACATTTTTGGCAACGAGGATGAATTGTTGCATATCTGATGAATACTACCTTCTTCCATGTCACTCCATCTTTAAGCCTGAGAAGCAAGTATTGCGTATCTGATGAATGTTACCTTCTTCCATCCATCACCTAAATCCAGAATACCACGCAAAGTCGCGTGAGCCGTAGTATCGACAACTGCGTATCTTCCACTTAGGTTAAGATGATATAACCATCTCGATACATTCTCCCTTAACCTCCCCATATTCTCACGACCAGAAATCTTGTCCACTTGATTAACACCACTTTCTCCCTCCCTTCTCCATCGAAGATGCCAAGTGCCAAGTTCAAGCACATGATATCTTAATATAATCTTACCCAAGATTTTCCATCTCTCTGCATCCTTCAAGACGCTTCCCATGACCGAGAAGGATTTGTTGCATATCTCATAAATGCTACCTCCTAGGTTTGTTTGTGTATTTTTGGTTAGGGTGAAGAATACTGTTTGGTGGAAGATCTGAGCATGGCCTGTGGGATGTGTGATGTGTGATGTGTGATGTGTGATGTGTGAGATGACGATGGACCGAGTCGAAGGATTGATTGTTGAAGAATGGGGGATGATGATGATAACGGTGATGATGACAGCAAGCGTGAAAGGTGGGGTAGATGGGCGCTTAAATTTTTATATTTGGAATTTGCAAAACTTCGGGATTTTGAGCGCTTGTGATTACAATGGTTCTGAGAATTTCGTGTGGGTGATTTCAGAATGATGGATGCTTGTGGTGGTAGTTTTATTATTGCATGATTTGATGATTTTTAGAGCAGAGTTTGTGTCACGGTATTTTCTTCACCGCTAGTCTCGGTATGTAGGTAGATGAGTAGAATTGACAGTGAGATCAAATTATATCTCTTTAATAACAATACCATCAGTATCTTTTTGATTGTCGTTCATTTTATTTGATTTGTCAATTTCGCAATTCTGGCAAGACAGTTCAAGGAGACTATAGCTACCATGGGAATGCTCCAAGAATATTGACTTGTTAACCCCGATATTCCATATCCAAATAAGTCTTCGCTTGGTAATACTTTTTGGCTTTGATTTTCCGATGCTGAACAAGTGTTGATTCATATAGTTTGTCCTGTGTGTGCATCTTGCGCTGGAAAGCTTAAAGGATAATGGGCCCAGGAGGGGTAGAGAAGACATGTGAATCATATACTCTACAGACTCCTTGAGTTAGTGAATCATAGACAGTAATCAAAGGTTCATACAGATGTCTTTCTGCTATTTAAGGCCTTTAACTCTCCTATCTAAAAATCAAAACAATTTCAAGTCAAGTCTGTGCGATGAAAGGTGTTCTGGTCTAGCGGTCAGTCCAAACTCGTGTTTATAACCGTATTGTACTGATACCTGTGTCCTACATTTCGTTTTGGTTGACGACATTTTGGTAGCTAAGCACGAAAGACTTTGTTTGTTTTCATCCAATAATGGAGTTTTGCTGTTGCTGTGGAGTCTTGCTGTCACTACGATTCCGAATGTGACTATGCAAATAGCGTATACGAATAGATCCCGAGACTTTGAGATAAACATTATATCTAAACCCCAGAGTTCATGCAATCTTATATAATGTATCCCTTCTACTGTGTCTGTCGGATGCAACTTTCTCCTTGGTTTTTTGAGCTGCACTTTAAAATGTCGGTTGGAGACAAGATATAAATAGGTAGCTGAGTGGTTTGGGGACACAATGACGATTCCTCTTTGGGTAATACTCTATTAATGACTTTCTCATCAATTTATCCGCTCTGATCAAGCCTAAGTAGAGCAGATTCACCTCGGAGGTTCATACATTTACCTGTAAAGTCTTTGGTGGGCAAGTGGTGACTTTACATATCATCAATGACTGACTCGCGTATCCGTAGAAATATTATATGGCGGTAATTAAACATTCAACGTTAGAACTCGTGTTAAGTGTATCCAACACCTTCCAGACAGAACTATGGGAGAACAATTACTACAGAGGATGTCATGCTTCTAGGATCGTGCCTAATCTCTATTCCCCATATTCTCACATCCTGTACTCTGGTACAAGTCTTGAATTCTTCCACTACCTACCTAGTTGTGATATCATCTAACAACTATTAATGTTATCAAAAGTTCTATTGCTGCCTGCTTTCCTACTTCATCTTACGTGTAGATCGTCTCTTCCACATGGCCAATGAATCAACATCTAGATCCGCTCACCTTCTATATCCAGCATGGTGTGTTTTCTCCATACGTGTGTCTTACACATTTATTCTGCAAACTCCATCCAGTCCTTGTGGCGCTTCTTCGTCTGAAGGCCATTAGTCGTTGGGGACTTCGAGCTAGGTACCCATGTCATGAGCTTTAAATAAGCATAAATGTAGTCATTCAGAGGCCAAGAACCTGTGATCTACCCTTGGTCAGATAAAACGCATTTTGTTTGCTACGTTGAATTATCCCGATTGAGATATTTCAAGCGAACTCAATCAATGGATGTGCGAGGGAAGCCCAAGCCCTGAAACGGAGATTTCTCATCTCATTGCATAAATGGACTGATTTCTCCGAAGAAATGCTGCAATACTTCTGATACACCGAGGGACGGAGAATATTGTAGGCGCTGTCGTCTCACGGGTCTAGTGACGGCATATAGAGGTGTTATATACCCTATTTTACTGTAGAGAATCATGACCAAGTATAGATTCTACGCAAGTGATCGAGCGTATCATTCGTTGTCGCACTTTGCCGCAGTGATTATCATGATCGTTAATCTTATGACTGTTGTCATTTATCTTTTAAATGATCACCACTTATCTCATCCATTATAAATTCCATACCGCATCAAACCCAGAAGACTCAAACTCTCACGCAGGAATGGGGATATTAGACATCTCAGTAAGGTTTGTACTGCAAATTCAAAGCTCCATGACTCTGGACTTAAGGTCTGTATGTGCCTTATGTCAAGAGTGCATGAGAATGAAGAGTCTTCACTCTGCCTCTCTTAAATAGATCTCGAAGGATTGACGTGGTAGTCTGAAGTGGATCTACATTTGTGAGCAATAGCATATGAGGTAGGAAGGGGTTTATTATTCATGTGAACGTTATTATATATCATCTGTATGATTAAGGCTCGTGATATCCTCAGAATACTGAGTAAGATAGTGAATATAAAAATAGCAGTCAAAATTTAGGCTCTCCAAGAAGTCTTATTCTCTCCATGCGATATAAATGAAGCTGTTTTCTACCAGAATATTTATCTTTATATTTAATTCAACGCCTTCAAACCATTACAACAATGTTTTTGAGATACTTTCACAGTACTGCTGGTTAAATCTATCAGCACTATATTTTCACAACGCTTTTGTTACAAATATTCGATTTTCTAGTCTGGGTTGAGATGTTTACTTTATTGTTGTTCAATGCTTTATCGTATTGTATGTGAATATGCTTGTGATAAATGGTAAATTTAGGTTTGACCGCCGTTTCTAAATCAACACTCGTGTAAGTTTTCAGAGATACTCTGGCGGGGATGTAAGGATTTTTTGGGGAAGGGGGTAGTTTTTGTGGGAGAATGATTACTTCACCATGTTACCCATGTATCTTCAACTATGTGTCTGCGGTTTGCAAATTGTTCATCCAAATTGATCATCGTTAAATATGACAATGGATTTTCTAGTTATTTGACTGCTCATGGTCCCTTTCATATCATTTCAATTCTTAAATTTCTAGTCTATGAGCAGCTTGAGTTGTCGTATATTCATACTCATTTATTCGACATACATACATGATATAATCCCACATATCTTCGACCAATTTTAGTCAACAACTCAACTCATACATGATACCACAGGAGTCATGGATCTTGTCTACCTATCATGATTGAAACCTGAGACTTAGCAGGGTATTGTTTATCTATCTCAAAGAATATATAGAACCCACAATGTGTATTGAGTGAGTCTTATTTTCTTGCACGCCTGGTCAATTTTGAACTCTTATCTGATCCATCCGATGCACTGGACTTGCATGATGTTGATCTGAAAAGTGGATCTACCGGGAAAGAGAGGGGGGAGTGTTAGGGCTTTCGCGCCAGAATATTTTCAGGATCACTATAAAGAGAGCCACATCGCCAACAATATTTCCTGTTACAATGGGGGTTTGAGGGGTGTCGAATTTAACGATGTAGGTCAAATCAAACCTGCAATATTTATTTGTGGCTTAACAAGTTATGCAAAGCATTTCTGCTGTAAGAAATTATCTTTGAATAATGAGATATTCAATCCACCATTCAAACTCTTTGTTGTCGGGATGATTGTGTCATTGTCCATTCACGCTAAACGAGAAGTTTTAGCGACAGTGATCTACTTTCTAGAAGATGCAGCATAACAATGAACGCGAAGTCAGTTTCAGTTTATCATTTCTGGTGATACTAAAAGCGACTCCGTGGTATGCAAATAATTAAAGCCATCTTGGAGGTGAAGCCGACATATAGTTATGGGCTATGGAACGTGAGAACAAGAATATGCCATGAGATATGACCTAAATAGTGTTATAAATAGGCGATATCCAAGATTGGCGATGAAAGATGAGGCACTGAACATTTCGTGTATATGAACAACCGCTTCAATTACCTAATTGTGGGCAACTTTTAGAGCAGTGAATTCTTTATGAGAGCCTCGAGGTTAAGCCTTGGGAGTTGTTGCATTGATAGGGCCTTATAAAGATAGTCCATCGCATCGAGATATCCTTCACCATAACCAATTATCAAACGACGCTTAAATTGTACTATGTTTCATCAACCTATTCTGAAGCATCAAAAATCTTCTTAGAGGCGGGTAAGATTACACATTATACTGATATTGAAGGGGTCTTGCAATCTTCCATCTTCTCATCCGACTTTCGCTATATCATTCATTCGTCGAGGATATCTATATTGTTGTTGATATATTTCGGATATGTGTTGAAGTTCCAAGACACTCAAATAATAAAAGTATCTTGTCGACCCAGATGTCATGGTGCATCCAAACCACAGTCAAGATTTCAGATTCCTTGTCGGCTAGACTCCGCTTCAAGTCACCAGCCCCTGGAACTCCACTCTCGTTTGTAAAACTTTCAGGACCTCACTATATATACTCCCTGGTTTGAATCATGTAAGACAAATCTCCAAACAAATTGAGTGACACAAAACAAGATATCCATCTGCGATAGTGTATTGTAAGTGAAGCTACATAAGTATTGTAGAGCGATGCATGCACAAGTCTAAAGGTCAGAGTCTATGTATCACAAGTCTGCCACCAGACGATATCATATACTATCATTCATAATCTCTCACCGTTATTCCTTTCTCAATCAATAGTTATTGTCAAAGCTAGAACGAGAACACTAACAGAACTTTCGCCGTCACTGAATTATATAGATCAACCCATATGTTCTCACTTTTCTACTCCATATCATCAAAACTAACAAAGCCTTCATTAAGTATCTACATACTTATAAAAACAATGCCGCACCTCAGCGATCGAAACTATGTATCAATCAACACCCTAAACCATGTTCGTTTGACTGGAGCTTGTTCCTGCAGGCGTATAATTCCCGATCGAAGCTGTTGCTTATATAATAAAATATTGGGGGTATGACGAAGAAGAAAACACTAAGACTAGCCTCGATTCACACTCCCATATCTGGTTGTTGTAAAATTGAAATCTGGATGTACAGTAAAATAAGTGAATCTCGCATCGGCCGAACTCCAGCTGCAAACTTGTACATTCAAGTTCGCAGTATCTATCAGATAGCCGTGATCTTCCTGTCCACGTAATTTTTGTAGGGAGGTCAAGGGGTCATCGAAGAGACTTGAAGGTCTGTGGAAATCTAAGGATGGTCAAATCATGACGTGAGATACTGTGTTGAGAGTGGGTGTTAGAAGCAGAGAAAGTAGGCGGTAGAAAATGATCTTCTTTGATCTAATTTTCATCATGTTGCCGTCCATTTTCTATAATTGCTGTCGAGAGAGGTATGGGATGCTGTCGTTACAGCCAATCTTTTTTCATCATTCACTCACTAATCTAATTTTCTCGGCCTCAATTCCCATACTTTCTCCAAGATCTACTCAGAGGCTCGATCATTCATCATCGAACTCGAATTTACCCAGACTATCAACCAGAATCTATCTCAGATTCGGAGCTACCGGTATCTCTATGACATTTCGATCTATGGCCTTGAGGAACAACAATGTGAAAATTCTAAATCCCCAGGGAAGGCTTCAAAACTAATAAGAGGCTTGAGTATAATCAACAAGTAAATTCTATAGCTACACTAACACAATCTAGAAAGCCACATCACATCTCAAGGTTCTACCTGTATTCACCACACCTGCAGGCTCAAATTCCTTAACTTTAAAACATTAAAAGCCTCGAGAATTAAGGAAACACAGCAAAAAAAGACACCAAATTCAAGATTGGCCAATTTTCCATGCAGCAGTAATCTGTCTTCGCAGAGTAGTAACGCCATATCATATTGGTAGTGGCATCTGTATGGGTAAGATCATCGATGTATGGCATTATCACCTACCATCCATCTAATCTCAGAGAAATTCAATAATCAGTTCCAGTTGTTTTGTTACTATTGCCGGATTGCGGTAGAACTTATTGTCATTCTCACTTATTGCCATATCTCAATCCATATGCCCCCCCTTCATCCCCTTTCTTCACCCCTTTCATCACCTTTCTTCACCCCTTTCATCATACCTTTCCCTAGTACAAGCAAATTTTACATACTGTGAGGGAAGAAATCTCTCTCCAAAAGGCACACATGATGTGTCTCATAACTCCGTTTTCTCATAATAGAGAAATGCGAGCGATATCCTTCCGTTTATATATCCATCACTTCGGTTAGAATATGCTCAATTGCTGCAGTGCAAGTGAGGTGGAGGTCACGAGAGACAGTGAATTGTTAAATGGAGTAGCGGAGCAGATTATATGGGGATATGGGGGTGATACTCCTCGAAATCTAACTGATTCATTCCCATGATTGCAAGTACCCAGGTAGGCATCACCAATCAAGAAATCGTGAATGCACCATTGAGATGTCCTGCAGGCACCATATCTGCTCAGAAGCAACATGAGAAGTAGATCCATCGACGTCCTAACCGGAAAATCATCTTTTTGTTTTAGCAGTCTTGTTGTCCATTTCTCTTCCACTTTCGTCCATTCTTCCGATGAAGTAGCCTTTCGTTGTCATCAAATACTTGTTTCCACATCACAGCCAAAAACCACAATGCAAAATCCTCTCACAATCCTCTCTTTATTCGGGTACCATACCTCCTACCCTAATACGAATCCAGCACACCATAAAGAGAGTTCTGTAGACCCTCGGTTACTGGCCGCCATTCATATTGTTATTGAAGCTGCTCTTGGATTGATCGATTTACTTAAGATACTCGGGAGACTTTATAGGCCCCTACTACTCTGAGATCCAGCAGGTATGAGAGAACAGTCATCTCAGAATATTCACCATTACTCTCAAGAATTGACGATAATCAAGCCCCAGCCCAAATCAGAAAGCAACTGATATTCATTACCTAGGAAGGTGCACATAACATAGAACACTTCTGATCGCGTCATTCACTTTTGTCCTACTCCAATTCACTCCACTCCCTTCCGTAAAACCCTCCAAACCCTAATTCCCATTCTGCACGCCAGACGACGGCTACATAAACATTTCTCAACCAAGAGTAAACTCCCTAGAGTCACACACTAAACCAATTGGCGATTTTCTCAAGTGAACCATTGCTGCTCTCAAGACCTTCAAAAACAAAGCACCTTGCGCATTGTACTTCCTCCAGCACACGACCCCAATCCAGCCTTAGAAACCCAAATTCTCAACTCATGAATGAACTCAACTCAAAGTGACAAAAGCAAAAACAGCCTATGACAACGATACTTCATCACCACTTACCGAATCCCATTACCATTATCAAGCTCTCTGCCCCACTGTGGATCCTTAGCTTGCTAGGCACTTGCCAGAACTTCCCTTTTAAATGTATAACCGCTATCCATAAAGCCATATACTCTAAAATCTTCTCTCACAATCGATTTCCCGTTCCCCTCCCTAAGCGAGTCAAACCGACTGCTTTGATCCAACCACAGCTACACGTAAGGGAGTCTTTCGCTAGTCTATGTTCTGCTGTAACGAATCCAGATCTCAGAATCGAAACCTTTCATACCCTCCTAAACTCCCCTGCCCGACTTCGGGGATGTTAGATCCGTCTGTAAACGCCATTTTCCCCCATGCACACAATTCATCCGTACTTCATCAAAAGTATCTGCCCCTCATCATTTCTCAATCCAAATGTATACAAAAGGTTCATAAGTTTAATTTGTATTTATATTTTTATTTGACGAGAAGAAAGGCTCATCTGTCTATTTATCTTCACGCCTTCTATATTATCCATCCGTGAATCCATCCATCCAAGTGGTGAGCCAGCCAGCCAACTAACCAGTCAACCAACTATCTATCCGGATATCCATCCAAGCGCCCGACCTGAACCCGTTCTTCTATTCGGTCTGGTGTTTAGAATAACTTCTCGTCTTTCTATGTTTATCCACATCTCGCACTTTGTGTGCTCTTGCCTTGGATCTTGGTATCTATTCGGCGCGGGTGAATTTTCTCCTCAACATCTGTATGCCTTTCCATATCATGTCCTCTTCTATACTACCGTCTCAAGCACCCACCTCACCACCAGCACTCTCTACTAATCTCCTTCTCCAGTCCTCACAAACCTGTTCAAATCCCCCGACTACTCCTCTACAAACACCAGCGCATTCCCTTTCCCCCAGCCTCCTCTCCCAATCTCCTTGTTCTACCCACTTCTCTCCTTCTTCTCTGAGCTCCTCTTCCCTTCTCATTTCGCCGACCAATTCCTTTGCTGATTTCAATTTCCTTGATGCTTGTACTGTAGTTTGTCTAGACATATGTAATGTATCCGACAAGTATGTGATCGTTTGAATTAAATCAGTGGTCAGAGAATGCAAGGAGGTGATTGATGAAAGAGATTGTGTTGAAGGGCGAGGAATGGAATCGCTAAGGGTGTCGAGGAGAGGGAGGAGTGTGTCTATAAATTCCGGAGTAGGCGGCGCGGACAGAGGAGAGAAGAGGGGGTGGGAAAGGTTTTGGATGAGACGGGTTTGATGGAGGAGGTGCGTTGAAAGGGCAGTATGGGTCGTTACTAGTCTTTTATTCGGATTAGTATTTCTATAAAAGGAGGATGAAGTATTTCTCTCGACGAAAGGAGGAAATGAAAGATAAAGAACATCCAGAAAGAGTGACAAACCTAGTAGTATTTCCCTCCACCCCAGACTGACCTCCCAAATCTTTCAAACTTTCAATGACCCTCTTAACAACCCCATCAGCTTGACTCCCATTATTTTCCGTACCCCTCCTTGCCAACCCCTCTACCATATCCATTCTCGCCAATAAAGCCGGTCCAAAGGCCGGACTCTCCAAATCCGAATCTCCTCCATAATCACTCCCATCATATTCAGACGGCGATCTCGCATGGCCTAACGCATGAACTCTCCCATGTCCGGCTGTCGGCGGTGTCAAGGTCGAATTTGAATTCATAGCTGTGTGTTGTTTTTTCGGACTCGTAACATCTACACCACTATCCCTCACTACATTCTTGTCTTCTTCCGCATCCTCATGATCCGACTCCGTTGGCGCCATGCTTTGAAAATTAAGATCTGCTTCGTCCATTTCTCCTTCATCTTCACTCCATGCATCTGCTAATTCATCTGCTAGATTTCCAAGTCCATTTCCTCCGTTTTGCGCTGACCCAAGTACATCCATACCAACTCCATCAACACTACTGCTAAAGTCTCGAATCATATGATTTGGTGTAGTGGGTGTATGTATGGAAGATTTGGAAAGTCTGCGTGAAAGGCTCATGGTTGAGGGTGAGAAATCCAGTGCGGAAGGGTGTCGACTATGCCTAGGAGTTTGTGGTGAAGGAGGCATTTTGACAGGTATGGAAGTTTAATTTCTCGGTCTTTCTATCGTCTTTAGGGAATTTTGTGATTCAGAATCGGATGCGGTGTTCTTTTATGTTTTCCTTCCGTTTGATGTGGTATGATTTCCTACAGTTGTATGTAATATATTCTCTCCTATTCGATTTCCTAAAACGAATTTATTTCGATCTGCAATATGAACCAATATCCGTATTCCTAAAAAGCCGTAGCAAAGTCGTAGGAGTTGTAGTATAATGGTATGAGTGAGTGAATATGACTCCGCGCACAAATATAAATGGTTAGTAAAACAACAATGTTTCTTTTCCTTCTTCGCTGTATTGTCGACGTGGAAACCCAAAGACACTTGAACCTTGTTATAGTATCAAACAACAGCTAAGGTCAACAGGGTAGTCCTCCAAGGTGATATCAAATCTCGCTTTTATTATTATTGTGAACCAGCGCAGAGTAAAACACCGTGCAAGATGGTTTGGCGAGGAGGATTGATGGGTCCCTGAAAGTCTAATCCTTATCTGAGATGATATGATTGATACTTGGCGATGAGGTAGGATGAGGGAGGTGTCTATCTGTGCGGTTGACAGGAAAGACTTCGTACCTACTATTCCATTTTGGCTTTCTCTCAGTCGAATATATTAGTCTGCTGTTTGGGAGTATAAAAAAACGAGAGACCAATCCAATAGACAAGCAAGTTCCTTGCAATGGTCGATTTTTGATGTGCCGCAATATCATCGGCGTTCGGTACTCGATGATGGCGGTGACACATGGCAATATAATTTTGGTCTCCGGTTTTGAGTTATGTTGTAGCTACAAACTACCTTTCATGAGACACGAATTTTCCCACAACATACCATACTGTTCCAATTCTTCAAAGAAAGAAAACCACAACCTAACAAACCGCACACTCAACGACGCAACAGACTTTTGAGTACAACATCATCGATTGAAGCTCCAAGCAGCTCAAGACATACTATCCTAACATCAGTTCAAGAAGCACCATCCCACTACCCCTCATCGAAATGACAACCCTCCGCCCTTTTTCCGCCCTCGACGTCCTGAAATTTAATCCCACAAACCTCGATCCCTTAACTGAAACATACGATCTCAGTTTTTACTTCTCCTATCTAGCACGATGGCCGCATCTCTTTACCGTCGCTCTCTCCCCTTCTTCTGCCATCACCGGTTACATAATGGGCAAAACTGAGTCCTCTCCACAATCGATGCTTCTCTCGCAATCTCCGCATTATCTACCATGGCACGCGCATATCACTGCTCTCACCGTATCTCCCTCCGCGCGACGATTAGGTCTTGCAAGAACTTTGTCTCAAGTTTTAGAGAAAGGAGGAGAAGAATATGATGCTTGGTTTGTGGATTTGTTTGTGAGGAAAAGTAACATGATTGCGCAGGAACTTTACAAGGGACTGGGTTATAGTGTTTTCAGGACGGTCAAAGGATATTATAATGAGTTTGTCGGGGGAGAAGAGGTGGATGAGGGTGAGGGGGAGGATGCGTATGATATGCGGAAACCGTTGAGGAGGGATAAGAATCTAAAACATGTTCGGGAAAATGGGGAGAGTTTCGAGGTTATGCCGGAGGATGTTTGGTAAGAGACAGGATTGGGGGTTGGATCAAAGATTTGACTTGGGATGATATGTGGAGTTTAAAGAAGGCGGTTGAGATTAATTTCTCCCGCAAAGGATCATGCTGTGTCGCTGGCTGGGGAGGATTAAATATTGAAATTTGGAGAGTTTAAGGCATATGAGAGGCATGATAATGAACATCATGGTATATGGATGATATATGTCTCTACGGGCGATGGAGCTCATCCAAGTATAAGGCACCCTTGCCTAGAACACCTATCTTTCGTTCGTCTACCATTTTGCACCATGTTCAAATATTCAAGAAGATGAATCGGCCCATCTTCAGCTTTTCCAGCTTGAAGTCAAGCCTAAGTTCTACCTGGAGAAACATTTGGATCATTGATTGATTTTGAATGTCTCGGAATGATAGGTGATTTTAAAACAAAAAACCGACGGCGGGACGAAAGTTCAAATGACCGACGCAATTTGGTGATTGGCTATCTCTAACGATATACGAGATATGAGATGAAGTTTCGTACAAGATATGTTATTCCGCCTATTATGTATAAACTATCCCATTCAATACATACGTCTTGTTATGCATGTTTCTTTTACATACTCTCACAATTTGCCATCCACTGCTTTTACCCTTCCCTCCTGTTCCCACTACCATACCTCGAGCATACCTCATCCCACCTATTTTCCACCCGCAGTACCCCCACCATCCAACTCTGGCACTCTACTCCCTACACTCTCCCCCGGCAAGCAAACCTGTTCCTCAAACGCTCCTCCCAACTTTGCGAAATTATACAATCCATGCACAATCGCCTCTTCATGCTCAACTTTCCCATACTATCGAGTGTTCCCTCTGTGGGAAATTTTTGACCCACTTCTCCGAGGACTCTTGCAGTTTCGGTATGTGCTGCGCTGTTGTGGATAGAACCGCCTGGGCGGGGGAGTGTAGGAAGGGAGGAGGATAGAGAGGGGAGAGTGAGGGTGTTCGATACTGGGGTTTGTGTTAGGGGGGCCGAGAAATGAGAATTAGGGAGAGGGGACTTAGGAGAGAAGCAAACTTTTAGGTTCAATCCCAATTTCAAATTCTACTTCCCCAAATATCTTTTCGAAATCCCCATCTAATCTTTCAACCTCCAATCTCGATGTTCTTTCTCCCCAGCTATATCTTCATATCTATATTCCATACAATTTTCCTCTTCATCCTCATTTTTCCTTCCTCTCCCACTCATACTCCTTAGTTTCTCAGAAATACAATGCTCAAGTGTTTGAATTTTAGAAGAATGAAACGTATGAACAGGCGGATATTGTTTCTCACTCGGTCTCTCAAGCAAAAACACAAATGTAAATTCACGCGGAAGCCCCGAGTCCTGCTGTGCATTTTCTTCGAGCGAAAAATGCAGGAGTGTATCCGGATACCGAATCGAATGCTCGAAAGTACTGCGTGTGGAACCTTGTCTTCATACATAAGTCGACATAATCAACGACCCAAATACGAAAAAGAAAAAACCAGCAGAAGCGGGAAGAAAGAAAGGGAAAACATACATCTTCATCATCGTCCCCACAACTTTACTTTTCTCCTCGCCAATGCTCGGCTTCACACATACATTTGCCGGTCCCTGCGTCACACCCAGCGAAGTTCCCAATTGAAAATTCCACTTCAAACTCTCTGTGCTTATTTTTCCATATGCTTGATGCGGCGCATATTTGAGGAACCTCAAATTCCTTTTTTGATCACGGACTTTGATATCGATTACTGCGCTCTCGAAGCGGTGCGCAGGGGTAGAGGGATGGAATATGAAACTGAGAGCGACGAATGTTATGTGTAAGGTATGTTTGGTGTGGAGATTGGCATCGGAATAGACACCGTGTTGGAGGCGTTGGAGATGCACGGATATGAATGTGTGGCCGGGGAAAGAGGATTCGAAGAGCAGGTGAGAGTTGATTTGGTATTTTTCGTCGGGGCCGTTCTTGTTGGATTTGGTGGTGGGGGGAATAGTGGATGAGATGGTTGTGGAGGGAATGTCGGAGATCGTTGTGTTGATAATGGTAGATTCGGAAGAGGTTGAGCTTGGTTCTTTGGATTTTTGGAGTGGAGGAGATGTTGTATTATATTCTTGTTCTTGGAAGTGATTACATTCTTGAATGTCTTCTGAATCTTCTCAGAAGTCGTATCTTGGGAACGCTGTAAGTCTTGCGATGTTTGATGTTTTCGAGTTGTTTTATCTCGGCTTGGCTCTTTAATAGGTCATATTTTCAAGGAAGACTTCCTCTCTGATAGTGTCTTCAAATTTGGCACTTCAGAAATGCGGCGACTAATTGATTTGCATTGCTTTTTCATGTAGGAAGTCATGTTGAAAATCGATGTCGAGAGAAGATCGATTGTGAAGTTCACTAAGATACAGAAGAAGGATATTTAAAGGAATTTGGAACTGGTTAGGAAAGTGCTTGTGACTCTCGCCCATGTAGTGGCAGTTTGAAATATCCAAGAACATAAGAAGCCGTTGGTGGTACTCTGAATGGAGGCATCACAAGAGCTTGTGTGACGAAATTCTCAAAGTATAATTGTAGCTAGAGTCTAAAGCTGGCGCATTCGGACCTTCCATCCACGTAACTTTTGTGAGAGGGAGTTGACAAATCACTGATGTTTAGAGAAACCATGTAGTTCAATCGAGAAAGATAGCAAGAATAATAAATTGCTAGCCAAGAGGTCTTCCATGACCTATGTTGTCACCAGTAAAACATCTAAATCCATTTCAATCCCTAGCTCATACATAATCAAACTTTTGGGTCCAATTGCATAGCAACCACTGTCACTTCAGGAAACATTTCAGTTCTTCCAGTTTCTCTGAAACCATTTTTCGTATATAGCAGAGTTCCAGCACGAGAGGCTTCTAGTACAAGGGGAACTTGTTCTTTTTGAGCCAAATCAATTCCATATTTGAGCATCATTCCACCAACACCACGACGATGACATTTAGGATGTACTGCTAATGCAGCTAACTCCAAATACTCTGGAATCGAGCCAAAATGATCAACCGATAGATTCCTCATGTAATGGATCTTATCCCAAGGCCGGTCGCGATCAAGGAAGTATTCAGAATACCACATTTCCGCTCCTATCAATGTTCTTTCCAATTCTGTTTGATGATTAGTGCATTCACAAGAGAGAAGGTATGGAAGATCATACTCGAAAATAAAGTATCAGTTTGCCACTTCTTCGCTGCTTCGCTCTTTCCCACTCTTGTCCAAAAAGCGTATCCAAGCAACTCAGATTGTCCAGACCAAAACTCATCATTTTCATCGCTCATCGAGACATAACAATGTGTGCCGGCTTCAACAAGACGTTTTCTAATGCGTAAATTGATACTTCGACGGAGGGAGCCATTTGCAACAGCTTCGGGAGGAAATAGTATTGTTTGTAAATCGTCATCACGGAATGCTTCAGTTCCGAGATCAGCCAGAGCGGGCAAGTCATCTCTTTTCAATCGTCTGAGATGCATAATTCTTTAATAAGAGTAAAACTTTGCGCAACGATGGGATTTAGATCTTGAGAAGAAGTTTGCCAAGAGTGATCAATACCATCATCTTGGTACTTATAGCAAGGCAGCAAAAATGTTTATCAGATCATTCGTTATGTTATCTATTACCAATCTATTCAGATAAACAGCTCGTATCAACAACTTATGAAAGTCTCCGTCGGCCTGAACCAATTTTTGCCTATCTACCTAGGTAGTACCTAGTTGTTGCTGACTGCAGTGATTAAGCAGAAAGATGACACACGCCGAAGCACGTAAAGAGAGGGTGGGAGCATATTGCTGCTTCCAAGGTTTCTTTGATTTTTACTCCGTGGCTGTACATAAGCGGAGGTGAATTTTGAATATTGAATCCCATCAAGTCCAAAATGTTGTGTTAATCCTATCGATTGATATTACCTACAAACTGTTGGATTGTATGTAAGGTTGTCTCGAAGTTGTGTTGTCTGGCTGTGCACCAACAAATGATCTACGCTTACAAATCATCCAAATTAGGCTTAAACCTTAAGCTTAATCATTCGGTTCATTAAATATTCCGATTCCCGTTGCACACTTGCACTGCACTACCAGTAGACACAAACATCTCTTCCTCAATTCATTCGGTATTCTTCACTACACCGACAGTGAATCATCAAGCAAGTCATGCCAACAGGCACTGCTCATTGCCAGCGCTTGCGCTTAGCTACCTAGGTAGTTTGACCCTTTGGGCTTCTGGCTCCTAGTCTATCTCCTTGTTGGTCTCTGAACTTGCTGTTTTTATGTGCCGCTAATGAGAACTCATCTAGAATCATCACATTCATCAATATCAATCGAAGTGGATTCAAATCTTCCTTGTCCTCTTCATTTACACCAGAATTCAAGGAGAACGAAGTCGTGTAGTAATGTTGTGAAAAGCCGCTCGATGAAAGTGAAACCTTTGTCAGTAGACATTGGTAAACATGCAACAAAAGATGTGAAATCAAGAATAACAACATTTGGGAGCAGAACTTGTACGATTGTCAAGGAAAATCAAAGTTCCAAGCAAGCGGATCAGCTTGGAGGCGTTGTTTGGTTGAATGTATCTACTAGGTATTTCCTCATCTTTCCCACCAACTTCTGTTTCTGAGAGCCCCCTTTCTTCTCGTCTGAGCCAATTCGTTGTTAAGTTTTTTTTTTCTGCTTAGCAATAAGAAATATAGATACTTGCACCCATTTCAGCTTGCTCTCAAAGATCATATGAGAAATCAACCTAGGAAAACTAGCAACCTTACATGAACCTTTTGAAGTTTAGAAATGCTTGAAGCAGAGCCGCACAGGTACCGATTTGTTCTTTCTTTGAATTCTGTTCAGTTGCATTCAAAATATTCATACTTGGGGAGGGATGTGGTTAGGCAGCTTCATGAGCGAGAGTCTTTCTTTGGGAATGAGTACATGTCAGGTAATTGATTTGGAGTGAGGAATTTAATATGGATATATGATTGAGGTTGTTTCTAGGGCTCACAGCGTTGGAAAGCCTCTTTGAAATGTCTAATTTCTTCTGTCACTTCTGCTCTTGCTCTTTATGATCTCCATGGAGTTACAATGCACATACCCTCTTCATATCCTGAAATGTAATTCCAACAGATGACAGTATCATTTGCATCCTTGGCATCAATCCCTTTGCTGCAAGAAGAAAGTTCAAAAGAAGAGACACTTATTATCCTTTCTTGTCTGTATCCAGAATGCAGATGGCATAGTACCTGCGTTTGTAGGTTTGATTGGCAAATGTAATTTGCCTAAGCAGCCCAAACTATGTAAAGGGAGGCGGAAGTCTTTGTCTAAAAAAGGCTTCTGGTGTCCTGTTCAATTCTCAATTATTCAGTACGGCTGTCAGCATATGACTTAATCTCATTCACTACAGTTCATACAGCTCTCTTTTGACTAAATTTAATAAGCAACTTCGGGTCGAGAATGGCTCGAGCGCCTTTGAAATAGTCTTTTAAGAACTCTCCAATAGCTCGAACTCGCACCAAAAACAACAATTCCATCAAGGTACATCACCACCATAACCATCATCGTCGCCACCACCATTAGCATATGACTGTCCCATCCTGAGGATAGACTTTCAATCTACCAATATTCGTTTCACCTCCTGATCAAACGTTTACATCTGGAGAATGATTCGTCAAAATCAGTTAATTTCGGCAATGTGGACCCGGAGATGTGTTGCTACAACCTGGAGATTACATCATGTCAAGTTTCACAACAATGTACAAAATCAATCCAATCTGGAGCAGGTTCGTAACCCTATTTCTGTTCCCCATACATCTACATATCTATACCATAAACATCACTTTTGTCGTTTGAAATCAATTTTGTTATATGACCAGAAAAATTAACAGCACACTAATAATGAATTCAACAGGACGCCGCGACACAGATACCATATTCTCTATTAGGAAGAGTTCCTCTTGGTTCTCAGGATAGAAAGCAGCTGGATTCAGGCGACATTAGTTCAATGCAATCAAAAATCAAAGAAGATGTGAATTTTACAGAAGTAGTCCTTCATACAGACACGCTCACATGCGAGAGAATACTCACAAATGATCCCACTCATCACGAAAGAAAAAATCTCACACTTCAAGAGGTACTGGCAGATTTGAAGGAATTGAAACAATATAAACAGACCTCATCAGAAGATATCTGGAAGCTGGAAAATAACAACCGGAAGCTGGAAAATGACACCCAGAAGCTGGAAAATAACAACCGGAAGCTGGAAAATGACATCCAGAAGCTGGAAAATGACACCCAGAAGCTGGAAAATAACACCCAGAAGCTGGAAAATGACAACCGGAAGCTGAAAAATGACAAAAAGCGAAGACACGCTGGTGAGGTGGTTAACATGAGAGATCAATTGGCTCGATTAGTCCTCTCCGGCGAGGTCAATAAACAACGCAAACAGCAGGTACATGATCCAAAAGATATGAAGGATACTAAAGATGTTCGAAATTGGTTTGCACACGAAATTGATCTGGATACAACATTCGAACAAATAGCTCTTTACGATCAATTTGATATCTGCTGCATCACAATCTTTGGAGAAACACAGAATAAAATCAAAGAATTGCTTACATGGGATAAGGATGGAGAATGTGAAGTTTACAACATCTTCAATGAGCACGGCGAAGCTTGGCACAATCAATTCGCCAACACCTGTATAGATCCTTTCAATAAATGGTTGACAGCAATATACGCACTAAAAGAAACAGAATCAGCTATGTTGGAGAACCCATTTTCCTATCTCGAAACTCGCATTCAGAAACAAAAGGATGGGATCAAGGAAGCAATTAGAGAATGGAATGAAACCTTTATGACGGATAAATCAAAGAGAGGAAAGAGAAGAGGAAGATGCCGCGAACTGATTAGGAAGGATTACACAGACAGAGGATTGATGGAGCAGATAAGAGCAGCTCTATTACAAGGTGTGACTTTGGTTGAAGTTAGTGGCGAGAGTAAGGAGATTGAGGAGAGTAAGAACAATGAGGAGAGTAAGAACAATGAGGAGGGCAAGGAGAAGTAAGAGGGCAAGAGTAAGAAAACTAAGAAGAGGGGTGAATTCTCAACGCGGAAATGGAGTAAAAAATGGTGACCGGCTTAGATAGGAGTATGGTTGGGCAAGAGGAGTTGTTTGCATTGGTTTACTCTAGGCCTGGGCAGGAAGGGGAACAACGATGTAGTGGGATAAATGCTTGTTTGGGTTGGTTCTGTCCTGGGAAGGCATCTCAAAATTAGATTCACGTTCGCAAAGATTAAAACACATTCCACTCGCCCTTTCTCTAACCAAAGCCCAAACTAATATGTTTTCATAACTCATACCTCGGAGATGTGCAACAAGACATATAGGGAAAAGTATCCACGTGATGTAGATTTACCTCTACTCAAGCCACGCCAGTCATTCTGATTTGATTGACTTGACCAGGAGAGCTCGCACATATTTACAAAAAGATAAATCAAAGTCAGTTGACAAAGTAAACAAATATCTTCTTTGCACAGTACCTACTAGGTAGGTAGATAGTTGAACTTCGATCGATTTGGCACGTGTCGAACAATACCCGTGCAATTTGAAAGTCCACAACTCCACAACTCCTCCACGATCTCAACCTGCAAAACGAAATATCATCTATGGATGTTCAAAGTGAGCTCTCAACCTAGGAATGCACGTTATCGTATCGTTGACCCGCTCACTCGATTCATACACACGAAAACTCCAAAATTAAAGCTTGATCACGATCCAAACAACTTCAACCCTTATTTTCGTGGACGTGTCATGGTGCACAAATAGATGCACGATGCCCGCATAAGAATATCTACACTTGACGGCCGAACCAATTTACGAGTGTTCTGAGGCGAATGAAGAATCTTGGGATACGAAGTTGATGATACTCCAGTAGTACTGTGGGTTTACACAGCAGCATCAAAATGAGACCCCCGAGTGTGGAGAAGATTTCATGCATGGTTCAACGGAGTTCCACAAATATTCTCACTCCGTACAGTACAAGTTACCTCTTGGGAGACAAGTTCAGCCTCTTCAAATGAAGTAGCTGTTCCTCAAAATTAAAAGGTTTACAACAAATATTCAGTCAATTGGTATTCGTTACCCCTCAACGAGAAATTTATTTGTCATATTCCTCATTCCACATGGAACTCACATTTTACTGTGTTCACGGTAGCATACATATGAAAGGACCAAATGCACCAATCTCCAATATTCTACATGTCAGCCGCACAAAAATACGCAAAAGCTTGCTTCATTTCGATAGTTCCAAGTGGATAGATCGAGGTACATGGAAAGCTTTCAACATCATATGGTTACATTCATAACAAGGATTCCATCTCAAGTCGGACATCTGATGCTAACGTTCCTGACTAAAACGGATGCAGTAACCATGAGAAAGATTAAAGCGGACAAGTTTCAATCCACTTGGAAAGATAACGTTACTTTTGATGTTCTGGTTGATATCAATGCTTCCTAGAAAGGATCAAGAATGATCTCAAGGCCTTTTAACTTATATTTAAAGCTGTCATGAACGCTCGGTCGTCATTGGGCGTATTTTGATAATAGATCCTCCGAAGAATGTGAGATCAAGAACATGCTCAAGTAAGTCGGGTACCCCACTTTCGGGCCACCCCTCTTTTGGGCCACCTTAAAAATTCATATTATATAGTTTTAAAACATCATTTATTCAACAACTACTCGGCATCATAATAAATACTTGAGGCTACACTTTCATCATCATCATTAGCATCTCCCATATCAATTTCACGATCTCCCGCCGCAATTTGCGCCTCCCTAATCTCTTTAATCTTAGAAAACTTCGAATTTGGACTAGTTTTCATTTTGCGTTTCTTTTTAGGAACGACTTGCTTCAATTGATGCTCCAATTGCTTTATTCGATGCTCAGACTGCAGAATTTCATAGTCCTTAGCGTCGAATCCCTTAGTAATTTTCCTAAAAAGCTGGCGGCGAGTATAGAGATCGGTCTCTTTGTTTTAAAGGAACATATACGAATATGATCTTAAATCACTAGCTTTTCGAGGCGTTTTAAAAGTTGAAATTGTGGACTCCTTATTCCATTGATGCACAGGATCATCATCAGAATGTAAATTCTGATTCGTAACTTCCTTATTGCTGTTCTCAAGCAACAATCTGGACATAATAGGCTTAGCGCGGTTTAGAGGCCATAAACCTGAAGCTTTCCACCCAGATAGTATATTATACTCTGTTAAACCATCCAGTCGTGCTTTCTGATAGCATGTGAGGAAATTAGTCTTTCCAACTGCTCCAGAATCCGATAAAGAGGCCAATTTATTGAGGTAGTGCCTGTATGCTCTTTTGAGAGGTGAGAATACGGATAAATCAAGAGGCTGTAGGACGTGTGACGTATGTGGTGGAAGGAATAAGAGGTGTATGTTGTGCTTAAAGCACTCATACATAAATTCAGTAGTTTCATGACTTCCATGCCCGTCCAATATAAGGAGTCTTGGCTCATCCGGTGAGGGGGGGGCTGTCTGAGGTATAAAGACCTTTTTAAGCCATTCTAGGGCAGTATCATTCGTAGTCCACCCATTATCTGTAGCAGTGAAATGCCACCCTTTATAGGGCTTTAAATCAACCGGAAACCATTGTTGTTGTACTGATTTTCCCTTCAATATAATGAGGGGATCAAGAGCTCTCCCCACGGCTGAGATGCACTCTATAAGTGACGTCCAAGCTCTAGAACCAGGCTCCTTTTTCTGAATAAAACGACGTTCTGAGCTTCCTAGAACTAGTCCATTTAGTCCCTGGCCTTCTTGTATGCCTGCTTCATCTATATTATACCGGTGCTGAGGCTTAATATGACGAATTGAGGGCAAATCCAACTTTGGGAACCATTGACTAATAGTATCGACAGTTGCACCTTTGACATGTGCTGAATCGATCCTAACTTATCTTTTAGTCCTAATCTCTGGATTCCTTCGAAGAAAGTTCGTAACCCATCGTTTCCCAAGTGTAGAATCACCTCCTCTAATATCGAGGAGGCGCTCCCCAATTTTCCCGAATTTGCCGATGTGTAGGACTAGTACCCAAAGACTCTTGGACTAATATCCAATCTGCCAATCGTTTCTCCTGCATCGGGGCTATCTTTTGCATATGTTGCGCACCTTTTTCATGAGATAGGTGACCATTTATACGGTTTTGAAGAGTAACCCTCGGAATCCCATAATCCGAAGCGGCTTGTCGGATTGAATGCCCATTCACCACTGCACGTAAAGCCGAATTAATATCAACTTCGGTATATGTCTTAGGCATGATGTAAATAATGATATATCAAAATTTTAAATCAATTGATTCAAGCGTTGTGAAGTTATTAAAGAATAAATAAGAGAGGTCCCTTCTTACGGTGAGCTTTTTTAAGGTGGCCCAAAAGAGGGGTGGCCCGAAAGTGGGGTACCCGACTTATGTTTTAAAAGTGATGTCGGAAAAAAACTTTATCGCGCCTCTGTGCCTCAAAACCATCAAAATCTCCCACTCGTAATAATCCACGATAATCTCACCGAGATAAATTTACATGATGTAAGTCGGTTACCCTACTTTCGGGCCACCCCTGTTTTGGGCCACTTTTCGATCACTTTTCACACCAAAAATGGAATTTCTAACTTTCTTATTTATGAATAGAATACATTGAAAATTTATATACATATAATTTAGATCGTTTTGAACTTATTCTGAAATTTTTAGATTTTTAGGATTTTTCTGTATTGAGATCTAGAGCTTCAAAATATCGATTTTTTAATTTGTATGGGAATCACATACAAATTTGAAAATTTTATAAAATCTTCAATAACTTTTTAATAAAAATTGCTAAAAATAAACTATAAAATTTTATTATAAATTTATAGCATATTTTATTTAGGAGATTCAGAAAAAATAGAAAATTTCTTATAAATAAATATTTAAAGGGGTACCCTCAAAATAACAGGGATTATTTATACTATTCTAAACTTACTGTATACTATATCTATATCTGTTAATTTTTTTGAATTTTTTTTTTAAATTTCTATATAGATTTGAATTCAAAACTTTCAAAAAGATATACAGTTTTCTTTTAATAGTTGTTGTTAAAAAGTTATTAAAGATTTTATAAAATTTTCAAATTTGTATAACGTGGTTTATCAGTGGGTCGGCTATATCAGTGGATCGGCCACTTTTACCTCGAATTATTATTCTATTTTCGACACGTGTTTTTTTTTATAACTAAACATGGAAAGTCATTCTAAAGAAGTATATATAATCTTAGCTATTCAAGCTATTGAATCAAATAAAAAATTGATAATTCGAAAGGCAGTTCAGCTCTATGGTATACCTCGATCTATATTGGGTGATAGAATTCGAGGTAAACCTAATATGGCTGAGAGTCGATCAAAAAGTTATAATTTAATTGAATTGGAAGAGGAGGTACTTATTCAATATATACTTAATATAAATAATAAAGGATTTTCATTTAAATTGAGTATTGTTGAAGATATGGCAAATTATATATTCGAAACGCGAGGGGCAAGGAAGGTTGGAAAGCTCTGGGCTTATCGATTTGTAAAGCGTTATATAGAATTAGAGATGTGTTTTAATTGTGTTTATAACTTTCAAAGAGCTCTCTGCGAAGATCCCAAGCTTATTAAAAACTAGTTTCACCTAGTTTCGAATATATGGGCAAAATATGGTATTCTCGATTGCGATTTCTATAACTTCAACGAAACTGGTTTTATGATGGGTATAATATATCCCGGAATGGTAGTAACTAGTACTAAACGAAATGGCAAAAGCAAGGCAATACAATTAGGCAATAAAGAATGGGCTACAGCAATCATATGTGGTAATAAAAAAAGGAAACTATATTATCATTCTTAGTTATACAAAGACAATATCATTTTTCTAATTAATATACAGAAAGTGGTTTTCCTGCAGATTGGGTTATCAAAACTACTTCTAATAAATAAACAAATAATAAAACGGGATTAGAATGGCTAAAGTATTTTGATAAGCATATAGTTTATCAAATAAAGGGCAAATATCGAATGCTAGTATTAAATAAACACGAAAGTTACGAATCAATACCTTTTCAATTATACTACAAATCAAATAACATTATAACAATCAAACTACCACCACATTCAAGTCATTTAACTCAACCGTTTGATATTGACTGTTTTGATGTATTGAAACAAGCATATGATTGTCAAATTAATAGATTTATTAAAGCTTATATCAATCATATCACTAAGGTTGAATTCCTTATAACTTTTAAAGCTGTATATCAATAATCAATTACAATTCAGAATATAAAAGCTAGTTTTCAAGGAGCAGATTTAATACTATTCGATCTTCAAGTTATACTTTTGAAATTAAATATTCGGATTCGTATGCTTACCCTTTTATTTATTAATTCAAATACTTAAATCTCTCAAACATTTCACAATCCAACTAAAGCTTTTTCACAATTAATTTTAGTAAAATCTCAAATAGCTTGCTATCAATCAAGCTCTTCTATATCTATATTTGAAACTGTATTGGCTTTAGCTAAAGGTATAGAGAGATTAGCTTATGAGAATACACTTTTAAGTGCAAAGAATTGTATACTTCGAAAGGCAAATGAGACATTAAGCAAACATCGACACACTAAAAAGATTCAATTATGTAATAAAGAAGTACTTATTGAACAAAAGGCTAAAGATATATTATCTCAGCAAAAGATTGATATTCAGATTCAACACAACAAACATCAAAAAAGAGAGAATTCTAATAAAAAAGCATCTTCTAATCAATACTATAATAAATACGAAAAGACTAAGCATAATACAAGAACTTATCAAAATAATATAATAAATCCTAGATTATTAAATTCTTCATAATTTCAATCAATTGATTTAATCGTTATTGAATAATATAGCTTTAGAATAATAATTCGAGATAAAAGTGGCCGATCCACTAATATGGCCGACCCACTGATAAACCACGTTATGATTTCTATACAAATTAAAAAATCGATATTTTAAAGCTTTAGATCTCAATACAGAAAAATCCTAAAAATCTAAAAATTTCAGAATAAGCTTAAATCGATCTAAATTATATATATATAAATTTTTATCAAATTATATTATATATTGATAGAGATATTAATAGGCCTAAAAGGTGATTTTTGGTGTGAAAGTGTCACGGATTGGTTATAACTCTACTTAGTAGGTTTGATGTTGATCAAACTACTTATACCCTTTTGGGGTTACGTGGCTTAGTGGTAGAGTACTTGGCGCCGTGACAGAAAGAGTGGCCCAAAACCCTGGTGGCCCGAAAGTAGGGTAACCGACTTAGCTTGGAAATTTATCTGCAATGTTCTCGGCTTGCCGCAAAGCCGAGCAAGTGTGCATTCGTCGGAATTTGATAGTCAGCTATTGTCTTCTTGTCTAGACCTTTTCATTATCATACTATAGATAGCTCACAACATCAAAGATTGTACAGTTACCATGCATGCGCCACGCGATTTTATCTGCAAATAATGTTGTGTTTGATACTAGGAATAAATACATGAATAACTTTGTGAAATTATTCTAGTTGCTGGCACAAACGAACACCGGGTTTGTCTCCATGAAGACTGTACCTTCATCACCATAATTTTGAAGTGTGAAGTGAGTATATATTGTCTCAGCCCACCCTCAAAGTTTATTCTTCTTCAAGTTCAAAGTGGTTCCAGCATTCCCAGTTCTCTTTTGACACATCTTGCTGTCAGTATTTTGTTTTTGTTAACCTCATCGCTATCCGAGATGTTAAGCTTCACCTCGCTCTCAATTGCAACGGCAATGACTACACTCTTTTTAGGCACCAATGCTGGTCCTTTACTGGCTGAAAGATGGGCACCAGAGCTTCCTACATGTACAAACACCACAGATTTTGTGTATGCAGGCTGTTTCATAGATCCAAGCTCCCCAAGTGCTTTGTTATTCAGGACCGATCTCAATAGTCAAAACATGACAGTTGAAATTTGTGTTGATTTCTGTAAAGGTAAAGTCTTTGAAAATTGTCGTCTATCAAGTGGTGACTAATGTATTGTAGGTAATGGATATAAATATGCTGGATTAGAATAGTGAGTACAGGCGCAAAGTTTCGAAACATACCAGCGACAGATGGCTATATCCTTCTAATTGAAGGTCCGAAACGATAACTGACCTGTTTGCAGCTACGGAGAATGTTTTTGCGGTGCCTCTGTTGGTGGCCCACAAACGTCCGAATCAAACTGTTCTTTCCCATGTACTGGAGATAATACCGAATCGTGCGGTGGGAATGATATACTCTCAGTTTACCAAGATACCACATTCCCAACTGTCGATAGTACTATCATTTCTGATTACACACCAATGGGATGCTATTCCGATCTTGGGCCCAATGGTCGTACTCTCGCATGGAAACAAGACCAAATCCCCGACGCTGATTTAACGATCGAAGCTTGTCTTCAAGCATGCAAAGAAGGAGGGTATGCTTTTGCTGGAGTTGAATACTCACAAGAATGTTATTGTGGCGTTGTACTTGGTAATGGAACCGCAAAAGTTGATGAGTCAAATTGTCAAATGACTTGTAATGGTAATACCACCGAGTTATGCGGTGGTGCAGCAAATCTATACCTTTACGTCGCCGAAGACTTGCTATCAACGGATCCTTGCAATGGTAATCCAGGTGGCCCAGTATCATCTTCGACCAGTTCATCTTCTCCATCTACTTCGGCTTCTACTTCTGCTCCAGTATCCTCGTCTACTGGAACAAAGATTACTTCAACTTTGAGTTCATCTATCTCGAGTTATTCTTCTTCTTTGTCGAGTGATACTAGTTCATCTTCAGCAGCTTCTACACCATATTATTCTTCACCACCATATACGCCTCCACCATATACGCCTCCGCCTTACACACCGCCTCCTTATTCCTTCGCTCCGGTATCTTCATCTATCTATTCGTCTGTTATAACCTCGTCCTCTTCCTCACCGGCTTCACCCGCACCAGCATCCTCATCGGTAAGTCTGATCCGCATGATAAGGTCTTTTTGAGATCTCGTATCACATGACCCTTCTTACCCTTGATTCATTCCTGTTTTTGTTTTGTATGAAATTTCTGATAAAAAGACACTAACTCCTTAAATTTGCAGTCATCGGTTTCATCAGCCGCTCCATCGTCCTCGTCGACATCTATTTCCCCATCTTCTCCCTCTTCAATTCCTTCAAGTTCCGCTTCATCGTCGTATTCATCCGCTTCAGCTTCTTCCTCTTCGTCCCCAATCTCATCTGCTCCTCCGTCGTCGGCTTCTTCCTCATCGCCAGCCTCATCATCGGTAAGATTAATTAGTTTGATGCTTCAAATTCTCCAATCTCAGATAGCCCTCACTTCTCTTTACATTTTATCCCACACAATCCCTTTGTACCCTAAAGAGCTCTGACTCATTATTCTTTCTTGAAATTTTATTTTAATAGAATGATACTGACTCTGAAACATCTAGTCGTCTGTTTCCGCTGCTCCATCATCTTCTTCCACGTCTGTTTCTCCCTCATATTCCTCATCGCCACCAACCACATATTCAGCTCCTGCATCTTCTTCCTCGATCTCACATCCTTCATCCACCCCTCCATTATCATCTGTAAGTTGAGTTTATATATAAAACGTGCACTCCTTTCCATCCGGTGTCTCTTTCAAATAAACTAGCAGTCTCATGTTACTGTTCGGATTTCTTCCTAACATCTAATATTGCTTTGACTACTGATCTATGATGGAAGGATTTATTTGAAGTGCGTTTACTGAGTATGGTTTTATGTAGTCATCAATTCCATTCAATCCTCCATCATCATCACCTTCCTCAACAGCAGGACCAACTTCTCCAACATTATCTTCCTCTACAATTTCCTCTACGATTTCTTCTCTTTCTTCGCCTTCTACTATTTCTCAATCTTCGACCACGACATATTTTTCATCTTCGGTATCTTCAACTGCTCCAACATCCTCGACAACTACAATTTTACCCTCGACATCCATATCATCCACACAGCCATCCACTACTGCCTCTCCGACTACACCAAAAACTATCGCTACAATATGCACCACTGCTATTGTAACAACTCCAACCCCAACCTGCGAATATAAAGTTAGAAACTGGTGTTCTAATCCCCTCCCTCCCTTTACCGATCAAAATTCTTGTTTGGCTGCTGCAAATTCTTGTCTCGTACAATTGACATCCTGTCTCTTGTCCGCTGGATTCCCTGGATCCCTTCAATGTCTACAATTTTCCTCTTGGTGTCAGGAAATTGAATCTTATTGTGGGAGCTATTGTCCTGGGTCTTCTTGTTCAAACACTGGATGTAGATCTAGACATCCTCCAGCAGGCTACACGCCCCCAGTTATCAGTGTAAGAACAAGTATCTACACATGTCCCACCACTATCCAAATCTCAACATTCAAACCAACATCTACCTCTTCAATCGCTCCTCTTCCTACGTGCAACAACATCTGCGTTCAACCTAATAATCCTTCTCAAGGATACAGTTCCTATTCCCCTGTTGGATCAATTCCAATTCCATGCTATACATGCAATAATCTACAACCAGAATATAGCTCTGGGTATCCATTTAAACTCTATACAGCCAAAAATTCAGAAGATAGTCCAAGTTACCAAAGACCGGATTGTGGGCAAGGATGTCAAGATGCTTGTGACGCGCAGTATGAAAGTTGTGTGGGTACTTATGCTCAGGGTTGTGGATATGGAGGTGGTGGAGGGGGTGATACGTATGCAAGTGCATTGGTCAAATGTGTACAGCAAAAGGCTGATTGTTATATTGTCAATGAGGGGGTAGGAGGTGAGGGGAGATGTGGGAGTTATGGGGTGGGGTATTAGATCAAGAGGGGATGCGGGTGTGAAGAGAATAGCTTGGATGGTGGTTAGGGGTTTTTTTTGTTGCTCGATGGATGCGAAAATGAGGGAATATCTGAGGGAGGTTCTTTTCTTTCCTTCAGTGAGATAGTTGTACTCACCTAGTTTTTGCTAACATTCATCTCGTAAGAGTTGAAATCTTTACATTCTATATAGATATTTATCACTATTTTTAACATTCTTACCCCTTGTATCATTCGATGCTGGACATTGTGTTAAACAAATATAATATTGAATGTGACGCTTGAAGGAAACGACTTTCGGTGTTTAGCATTGACGGTTTCGTAACTTTATTGTTGGATAGCTGAATGTAAGTTTAGAAATTGTGTTATGGAAGTCAAGACTATCTCACTATGGGATATATATTGACTCAGACAGTTTGTTTGCTCTTGACTGCGAGTGAGTCTTCTAGTGCAAAAAAGTTGTTTGTAAACATCGAAGTAGGTGTAGGGTCACGCAGTCCTCACGTGGGATGGAAGCTGCTGGTGGCTGCCCAGGTGAGATGGCTGCCAGGTGAGAATTAAATGTGGCTGGTGAATGTGGCTTGTCGGGCTTCCGCGGAAAAGTAACCTCGGGAGAGTGAAACAAGATTCTTAACCCCCCGATACTCTAGCCGATCGATGATCATGTTGTTTTTCCCAAGTATCTCTTGGAGGTCGTCTCTAAATTGCAATAAGCCCTTCTAACATGATTTATTGTTAATCTTATACCTGAGCTAAAATGATTCGTTGAATTTTCTCTATGGAGTTCATATCCGCAGGCATATCGGATGTTACCCCTTCATCGTCGGAACTTTGCTATGGAAACATCTCGGACCGCAACCTTTCTTAGCATTGATACAAATTTATGATTCGCAAGTCAATAAACCCCAAGATCCATGAATATACCAGATGAATCAAAATCGCGGAGGACTCTAGGTAATACCATTGGTAATGTTTATAGTCAGGTACACGGAATGAGAGTGGGGCATACTACGGAACTGAATTGCCCCTCTATCCTTAGACAAAGTATATATAACATGAATGGACTTGCAATGCCGAAGGGGATCTCATTCCGATTTTTGATTTAATAAAGTCTTCAAACAACAGAATTTATATCACCATGGGGGATTCTACCAAAAACATATCAGCTGATCATTCTGGTTCAACACGTTATTCAGTAATTAATGGTTCTCAAGAAGCTACTCGAACTCTACAACAATTGGTCAGTAGTGAACTTCCCTCAGAAGTATTGAAACATCTAGAAGACGTTACTTATACAACTGCAATCGATGGAACTCAAATCTATTTCCCATGTCCTTTCAAAGAAACTGAAGCTACAGTTGCATTAAAATCAGTCGAAGCAAGCGTTGTAGCTGCCATTGCGGATCTTCGTTATGGAGAACAGAAAAGGAAAATCGAAATCAATCTTGAGCAAACCGCTACTTTCTTATTCTCAACGTATATTGCTACAATTGCCGGAATGAATAAACAACATCCTGATGTTAAATCGAGACTGAAAGGTATTTTTCTTGAACATATTTCAGGAATATTTATTGATACATTTTACAGATACGGACTTGCTCAAAGCACAAGCTATCTTGTATCGCAGACTGTCAGCAAATCTTTATGAAACTAAGAATCAAGGGGAATACTTCCATATCCATGGATCATTAGAAGCTGGAAAAACATTGAATATGATTGGTTTGGAAGCATATCGACCAGATCTTACAGATTATAGGGAATGTATTGATGTTATCGAAAAGCATGTCAAACAATATACGGCTGCGGAATTGGAGATTATGAATGCTGAAATAAATCAAGCTGGTGTAACAGCATTGAAATGGGAAGATTTTAAGAAGACAAGCCATGTAAGAATCTTCACCTCACTCTATTATGTTTTACTAATTAATCATTCAGGGCCAAACACTTCTCAACTTACCTCCATGGCAACTCGATAGCCTTCAAGATGATTCCCCACCATGTCCATTCCCAGAAGTAGCTCCCGCAACTCCTACTTCCAAACCACAAGTATTATCCGGAATTCGCGTTTTAGAATTGTGTCGTATTATTGCTGGACCTGCCATGGGTCGAACACTCGCTGAATATGGTGCCCAAGTCATCAAAGTTACATCTCCAAATTTATCTGATGTTCCATTTTTCCAAGTCGATGGAAATACCGGTAAACACACCGCGGATATCGATCTTAAAACGCCAGCTGGTCGTGCCACGTTTGAGGAATTACTTAAATTCGCCGATGTTATTCTCGATGGATATAGACCAGGAGCTTTGGAACGATTAGGTTACGGTCCAGATAATATCGTAAACTTGGTCTCTGGAAGAGGCAAGGGAATTGTGTATGTCTCCGAAGATTGTTTTGGTTATCAAGGAGAATGGGCTGGTAGACCTGGATGGCAACAAATCGCAGATTGTGTAACGGGAGTAGCCTGGGCTCAAGGAGAATTTATGGGTCTCAATGAACCTGTCGTTCCTCCTTTCCCTATGTCTGATTATGGAACTGGATGTATGGGTGCTATTGCTGCTTTGGTGGGATTATTTCGAAGAGCTAAGGAAGGAGGGAGTTGGAGAGGAACGACTAGTCTTTGTCAATATGATGTGTTTTTACTGGGATTAGGATTATATGGGGATGATGTTAAAGAGAAGGTTAGGAAAGATCATGATGATCATTTCTTTGATTTGAGACATGCGGATAGTGTGGATGAGGTTGGTGGGAGAGCATTAAAAAGTATGAGGAGAGCACATCCCGAATTATTCGACGAGAAAAATATGCAAAAGACATTCAGCAAAGGATTCGGCGAGGAAATCAAATGGTGCAGAAGTCCCGTCTCAATTGAAGGATTACGAGTCGGATTCGAAAGAGCAAGTCGTCCAAACGGTTATGATAAACCGACGTGGGAGAATTGGGAAATCGAGAAAGAAGTGGTGGAAGGATAAATTACACACTTTGCTTTGGATAGGTAGGGTATCATATCTCAAATTTGTATCAAAGAAGCGAATACGATGTTCACTCATAATAATGACCTCGCTTGTTGTCATGTGTAACCATCGCCAACGCATTTATATTGCATGGACATCTCGCAAGCGAGTGCACTCTTTTTGCCTAATTACAACCCGGAAGCGCGGGATGGGATGGCGTATTGCCTATACCATTTTAACTCAACATTTGTATGCTTTATCCAATGGTTGACGGGAAAGTTAATATGGAGATCAATATATAGTAAGAATATTACGAACAAGTCCCCGTGATATGGAGGGGTAATCTAATGTGTATTAATAGATAGATTCATTCGCGTGGCACATATTTATTTGGGTTTTCATGATGCTTGGCAGGCTGAAATTTACAGCTTTTGAGGCGGGATTGGTGATCGAGGGCTGCCTTTTGTTGCAAGTCGATATCTGAATCTTTGGAGACGAGAAGAAATGGCTTGCAGGAACTATAGGGCGGATTTTTTAGTGGAGAAAATGCTTAGTGCCGGGGAGTTTATTGGTGTGGAGTTTGTGGAGTGGGCTTGGTAGGGGGGTGGGGTCGAATGGATGGGGATGGAGAGATGGTATGTCGGGGAGGTAAGAGGGTCGGGGACGAAACTGGTGGGTGGAAGGGATAGGGAATGAGGAGTGGCTTGTGAATGGTGAGATGAGTTTGATGTGTGGTGTGGTGTGGCCTGGGCTGAGCTGGGGCTTGGACTTGGACTTGAGAATTGATGACGGATGGGTGAGTGGATGTACGGTACTTGAGACTACAAAAGGTACTTACTCGCTGACTCTGTAAATGTATCTCGTAGTCTTCAAGCATGGACCTTGATGGGAAGTCTCATGAAGTAATGGTAATGCTATTTTCTGCTGATATACATATATGAAAAAGCACCTGGTGGCGGAATGAGCGAATAGAGATCCGAGCCAATGGCCAGGTAAAGATGATGTGTAATGAACATCATGTTCTTGATACCTATGAACACGCTTCTCCTTCTTCTTCAAGACGATTGGAAGATCATAGGGTGAGACTGTAAGCCTTCTGTGATGCGGCCAGTAAATGACAAGCTGGGCTTGAACATTTGGAAGAACAAGAAGATGAGTCGATGAAGATCCCGCGTTTTCATGCGTTCGATGTGATGTTACCGCACACGACATGGCTTAGTGAGATATGGGTGTGATGTTTTCTTGGAATGACTTCTTTGAGTTCTCGGGTTGGTATGTGAGGTTTTGAGGCGTTGGAGTGGGGTGGGCGATTGATTGAGCTGAGGGGAGACGGAGGGGGAGCTTGCGTTTGGTTGGATATCTGGGGTTTGATTGGACTTGCTTTTTCATGCTGCGTTGAAGCTGTACTAGGGATTTGCGGTGGCTATACTGTGGTTATAGATGTGAACCTATAGTGTGTGAGATGAAATGGATTGATATTGGTGAGAGGCTGTTGGTCGAAACTATTTGGGTGCATCGCATTGTGTTACAGAAATTGTGACTCAATTCCTTCTGCTTTTGTCTCTATTTAACTCTGTATTTGTGTTCAAATGGGGTGAGGAATGCTTTCATATTCACTTCCGCTTGTACTTGGCACTTTGAAGTCCTTGAAATATTGTTAACCTTGGAATATTTGATGTGGATTGGAAGTTGTACTCTTTCGTTCCAATAGACTTCAGTCTTCGAAATGGTTTAGTGGTTACATCGAATTTTGTGGACATGACGCTACGACACTTCGTATAGATTTTCATAGATTTTCATAGAGTAAATGGATGGTTTCTGACACTTGGTACTTGGCGAATACTTCCGTCTGAAGAATACTACCCTCCCAGAGAAATAAAAACATACACTTGCTGGTGGAAGCAGCAGCATTACAATCAGATTCATAACAGTAAAGGTTCTAACCGTCGTTCCCGCCACATCTGCGTTCAGATACAGGATATTTTGCAGCACCAGGAATGGAAATCAGAGACCCCTCTCCACACTACGGATGTTTTTGGCAATTTATGTAGATCCTAGATCTTTCCGCGGTCCAACCAGTCTTCACTCTGAGCATGTCAAATTCAGAAAATGGAACTTAGAATACTTGCAATTTATCTACGAAATTCATGGAGATAGGATGTTGTATTCACTGTATTGTGGCATCATATCGAACTACCATCATACCCCTCTTTCAGGATGCGTAGGATTTCTTGGGGTTTTGGTGGCTGAATTCAGCTGAGCAGATAATCGTGTAGATGATCGTATTTATTTTATTGGTGTATTGGGTCTTGCCAAGTTCAAGACTCAGAAAATCTTACAGAAGTGAATGATCTATCAGGTTGAGGAAGTTTGAGAAACTATAGGGCGTTGTTTTGAACTACTATGTGTATTTAAGTCAATGGAATAACCTCGCTTTTCCCTTTAATTCAGAAATTAAGGATCCTATAATGGAGGCAAGAAAAGGTGTGGTTGACTCTACTTCTCTCTTAGACTCTGATCCTACTCTGTATGATGATCTCCCTGCCAAAGTCCGTTCAGATACTGGACTCCTCTTCATTTTGGGAGCAATAATTATTTTTTGTGTCTTGGACAGCAAAGAGTTAAAATACGAAGCATGGATAGTAATTCCAACGGCAAAAACATGGTAAGTGGCACTGTTAGTCAGTCAGTATCGCCGTCGTTGGCGTGAAAACGTCTGATCTACTCACTTTTTGAATTCCCCAGATTCACAAATTTCGAGACCCGATTTTGCACCGAAAGATTGGCTTAAAAGACGATTCATGTGCCCCGATGCACGACCACGGCTTCTTATTGGTATCGAAGTGTCTAGGTTTGCAATCTTTCCTTCGAAAAATGCCGAGACTGCACCTTTATGTATGCACTTCGCGAAACGTATTATTTGTCACAATAAGTGATTTAATGTAACCGGTTTCTTCACCTTCTTTTAATTACACTTTGCGAATCTTGGGGCGAGGAATCTGGGAAATCTCTGTATTTTGTAATATACTGGCTTGTACACAGTATTACAATAAATAAGCAGAGCATGTTGGCAAATCTCAGATTTAAAAAAGTAGCATAGCATCTGTAAGTGATTTTCCAGAGGATTTTTGGACATGCTTTTTCTTGCGAGATATTGGAAAGCTGAGGTATCGTCCTACGGAAGTGGAGGATCGTGTCTCAAAACTTAATCTCAAGATATTATGTCCATATTATTCAGAGCACTAGATGTGAAGTTCAAACATCACTGGTTAATCATATTCCACAACAATTTTCAACTCACGATGACCACATTATTATATTTACTATGACCAAGTTGATCGCGGTCAAGAATTAGCCCTGGCTTATCAGGACGATGGGATCTTCTTGTTTTGGATGATATATAACGTCAAAAATCATTATATGAAAAATAAGATTGAGTTGTATTTTTCACCTTTTTTTATAATATAATCCCCAACTTTTGTTTAGCTGATGAGAGCATCCGGTGATCGCTTGAGTGATTTGATATAGCGTGACATGATGATCAAATGAATCTGTTATAATCGCGAACTGATTCTTAAGTTGTCTTAGAAAGTCGACTTTTTTACTTGATATTAATTCAATATTATATGTAGTACTCAATATTTCGACGATATTTTTTTGATTTTACATCGGGCGATATCGTTTAATATAGAATTTTAAAAAGTAAGATACCTTTAAATATAATTCTTTACGAATATATTATAGACTTTTTTAAAAGGCTCTGTTGATTAATTTAAAAAAATCATATTATATTCAATGTATAGTTTTTGAGAGAAGTCTTCTTAATTTTTATCTGAGAAATTATTTTCGAGATGGAAGTTAAAAGAAGTTTGGAAAATAAGACTCTTGAAAATAATAGAGGGCTTTATCTAAAACTCCTAATTCTACTTATTTCAAAAATTTACCTTTTATTTAAAATTAAATATTTCTTAGATTTTTTCTTAATTTTAGGGTTTAACTATTCTTTGTGATAGGAAATTAAAAAAAATATGCGATAATATTTTAGTTTTTGATTACATTATAAATTTTAATTTACAACTATATAGAGTATCTATCTAAGTAATTACTCGTATATTCAAGTCTCAATATTCTTCAGACTTTTTTCTTAATTTCCTTTTTATAACTAATATTAAGAGTAGAAATTAAGAAATGTATTATGAATTTTTTTTATTAATATATTTTGAATTTTAATACTAAGAGAATTTTAATATTTAACTGAGAAGCAAATGTCATTTACAATTCATAAGGTATTTAGATGTTTTTTTTTTAATTTTGTAGGAAGAGATACTACTTCATTTATAAATTAAAAGAATATTTCAAAAAGTATTATTTTTAAATTTATTATTGAGTTTTGTTCCTAAAAGATTATACTATTTTAATTTGAAAATAATTTTTATATTATATTGCTAATCGAACTAGCTCTTTCTCTGTATACTATTTACGCTCTATAATTGAGCTTCTACACATCACTTTTCTTCTTGTGTATTCTCGTTATTCTTAGGTTGCAATATTTATATTATGATTCAATAAACTGATATGCGCAAGATTGACTATCAGGTCAACCTCCCATACGATGTGATAACATGGTAGATTTCATGTGAATGGTTTAAACGTGATTTGCCAATTCCCTTTAGATCAAGCCTTGGAACGCACTACGGGTCAATAGGCTGAGTTCGTGATTATATAAACGCTCCAAGGCACCCACCTATTCACACTACACGTATCGAATTGAAGAGGAAAATCTGTCATGGTACGGGTAAAGACTTATATTGTACCATAAGGGTAGAAGAGCTATGGAAGAGTGAAGCCCTACTTATAGGAAGTAGGGCGCGCTAGTATTCTGTGCCTGAGGCACGAAGGCAACTACAGATCATGTAGTTGGCGCCGTGACAAAATCTGACTTTAGATCATTTCGGCTTGAACCATACTTCGGGTTATTTCTCTAACAACATGTGGATTACTCTTCGTCTCGTTTAACATCTGAAGTTTCGCCAAAATGAATTTTCTGCACGTATTCCAGAAAATCTATTGTCGTCAGTCTTCCACTTTGATTGTAACTAAATGTTTCAATCTTCTTCGACATCCTAGAAATCTCAAATATTGTCGATTACCTTCGAATTTTCTGCAAAATGATTCCACGAGTAGTTTTGTGGACTTTCTGTCATATCTTCTTAGTTTAAATCTGAGATGATTGCATTAGCCTGAGATTCAATCAATCGGTTTGTTTGATAAATTGTTTGGATCGTTGTTTTGGATTTGATATCGAGTTCTTATGTCATTCTCCTCCAACTCATGTCAGTGAATTTGTGATCATTTTGTTGCAACTTTTGCCCGAAGAGATCACATTATCTGGATGATGCAGGCTTTTTGTTTGAAATAAGCGAGTGAGTTTTGAATCTTTGCCTACTTCAGATTTGTTCGTTGCATATTTGAATCGTAGAAACGTGAGAAGCCTCTCAAAGTAGAAGCTTAGAATGATTGCCTGGTATCAGGCCCTGTAAATCTCTGTTTGCATATCTTCATGGTAAAGCTTTCAGAGATCAAATATTTCATGCTCAATTTTACAAGCCCTAACGGATTCGTGTGGTATTGCCGTTCATCTTTTGTCTCACTACCTAGGTACTCATTGTCATTCTCAGAGCTCGTAAAATCGCTTGTTCGACAGAATATTAAAATTATGGAGTTTCTATGATGGAGAGTGTAACTCTAGTATCATTGCTGGGATAATCGACAGTGAAAATGTCTAATCGAACGACAAGCCAACTTTTTTTGTCACGCTCCTCGGGTTGAAATTTTTGACTTGCGAATCGTAACTTCATTACCTTTATGAGGGAATTCCCCAAGAATTGAGATTAAATAGAGACTAGAATTTCAATATCTACAAGCAAATATTATTGCCAAAGTTTTCATTACATAGGGTTCATGATTACTGTCGTCGCTTAGTGTCGCTTATTGCGCAGAGCCCCTAATCATCTCTGAGTCGGATGCTAGAGAAAAGATGTCTCAAGACATTCGCTGGAAAATACGATTAAATGAGAGGATTTGTTATGAAATCGAGAATTCTTGTCGTGAGTGCTACAAATAATGATGAAGCTTCTAATGTATCAGCACTGATTTTCAATGATTCTTTTGACAAGCCTAGTCTTCAACATCGCATCGCATATTCCTCAACTGGTTGCTCCAAGTAAGCGTATAGCGTAATGACTATGAAGAAGAAATAATTTTAGATGTAAGGAGGTCTATATAGACGTTGTAATGAAATGACTACAAGAAACAAAGTGACAAAACAGCAGTGAATTTTAAAGTAAGTGTCGGACTCATATTCCCCTAGATCTAGATGCCATAGCTTCAAACCCTTCAATCTTCTCAATATCAATATATAAATAACTTACAATTCTATTTTGAATCCTCAGCAAACGAGGAAAGTAGAGACTACTTGATATCATGTGGGAATTTTTGTCTTCCAACTGTCTCCGAGGCTTGTTACTCTATCTCTATCTCAAAGTTATGCTCTGCAATATGTGACTAGCAGCAACTACGAGAAGGATATGATACTGGTACCTTTCAAGTCCCATTATCATTCTAATATTACGAGTTTAGCTTTTAAAAATATCGTACACCCACTGACTTCTTTCTGCTCTCGAACTCAAATCTAGATTTTCTTATTTCTCGTCACTTGCTTCTCTTACTGCCATTTCCTATTCTCATCGACAGAATGTATTAAACAACATTAATGACACCAATGATAGTGAGATAACAAGAGTTCAAGTACAATTCTCACTCCCGATCAATCAAACATAAATTCAGAATTTACCGTATTAATCTGCACAGCTCAACTTTGGTCTCGAAACCTGTGATCTGTACTAGTTTGGTTTGTTCTCACTACATGATAGAAAACTACGTCGAAATTCAAGCGTTTATATATAGGCCAGATATATTGAAACTCCCAGCACAGAGGTCGCAATACCTGATTGAATCATTCACAGCTACCTACTGAATGGTATTTAATTCACTCCATCTTCGAAGTGTTACATTCATTTTCGTTCCAGGCTCTTTTCTCAAGGTCTATAATTAGTCTTTTGCTATACATGATTATATAAACCCCCATCTTGCCTTCTTACATTTCTTCGAAAGGAAGCCTAGAAGGAAGAAACAGTAATATTGAGTGAAATATCCCACCTATTATCACGATCTTCCTGGGCTTTTCGTTCAATACTTTGAATAGGAGCTAGTTCCTAGAGTTCAAAATTGTAGAATATACCACTAGTTACAACTTTATTCCCACTTAAGAGTGTTACTATCATTCCCGGTCCTTTCGCATATTATCTGAATTTTATCCAATTTTTCATCAAGAATCTTGTTGCTGCTATTCCATCATTTTCGTCACATTTCAAAGAACAATACACCGCCCCATAGCAATGATAATCACCACCTGAGAATAGCGACTCAGCTCCGGAACTCAGGTTTGATACTATCAATAATTGTTAAATCAACCAAAAGATCATGATTCAAAATAAAGTATCTCCCTAGCCGCAAGTACGGACCAAGAAAAGGTTGGAATCAAGACATTTAGGAAGAAGAGAACAGTGGGTGACTGAAGCGCTTTTATAGAAAAGAGGTATAAAATCATTACCGCGGCTAGGTAGAGAAATTGGGGGTTAGTGAATAACACTGAAGCGCCGGAGAAGTTCCCATCCGCGGTAAGTGGAGTCATCACCCACTCAAGCCAACATACAAGTCTTTAATTCCACCACTGCATCTCTCTCATACCCCGCACCTCCTTGTTGATTCCTTGGTGATTCCTTGTATGTTTCTTCCATTCTCATATATAAAAGCATCGTCACTTCTCGACTATCCAATACAAACAAATCAAAAGCTAAGACCAAACGTTGAAGGGGTTCTTTCTCGCTGTGGGTGTTGTTTCGTTATCTGACATCGCTTCATTGAAAGCTTTGGAGGTATGACCTGGTAAAGCTAAGATCCTAGTCTTTATGGTGTACAAGAACTTGATATCAAGCTATTACTGCCATGTAACTCCTTATCATTGTCAATATACTCAAAATGCATTATTTCCACAACACCTGTTCACAATTTAAAAATTGAACAAAAGGAATCGACAAAAAACATACATGAATATACCCAAAATCTCATCAATACATCCTACAAGTTCAGACAATACAGAATCACTCTATTCTACAGATGCGGAATCCCTCCCCTGTGGCCAATTGAGGCTATTTCGTCATCATGTCTTGAAGAGGATAAACTCATCAAGAGCAGTGCTTTTATAAGTTATATGGGAGATAAGGATGCTCAAGGAGAGTATTTAAAGTGGTCACGAGTCTAGACATGAACAAAGAAGAAGAGTGAATTATGCGTCACGGAATGCAGATCGAGGTGGTCATTCAATTGAATATGCTATTTTCCCCTCAATTCTTCTTGGGCTCCCATAACTCCGCACAGCTCCATTCTTTCTCAGATTCTCACACAATCTATAAAAATCATCACCGCCCCCCTCAAGGCTCATAATTACACCTTACAATAAGGAATGATGATATAGAGACTAAGGAAACTAACAACTGCATCAGGCGCTCCTGCAATCCAAACTTTCCGCAACTTTCGGACCTCAAAAATCGTGCTTGGCACTCATTGATCAAAACAACTCATAAAATTATGCTTGAAAGTCGTTTTGATTGTTGTTAAACAAACATCTGCTACCGTCAACAACTACTTTCGCTACAAGCGACTCTACTTCGTAGCCTCCGATCCCAATTTCCCACTCCTACACTTCTTGTGTCTCGAAAGTCGAAAATAAGCCCAGAACACTTCAAGCTATAGCTTCAAGAATTTCATCCCAAGCTTTGGACCATATGCTATGCAAATGAACTATTCTGCGTTCCGTTACCGTTACCGTTATCGAAACAGGAGAAGCTTACGTTTTTGTGCCGAGAAACGAAATTTAGCGAGAGAGTAATTAGCGAGCGTGATATCGAGGAGGGGTGTATAGAAATAATCCATTTGAATTCTCCAGTAAAGTACTTCCGTGCGCGATTCTTTCTTCTCCTTCCCCATCCACTTTCAACATCCTACTGATTCCCAGATATTCACTTACGCAACCGTATCGCTCTCCCCTCCCAAAGTGACTCTCTACATTTTCCGACTCCTAGCATATATAAACATCCACTTCATTCTTCCTAAACCTTCAACAAAAATGATTAGAAAGATTTTGGCTACCCAGTCTATGCAATCTCTTTGTCCATTTCAACTAATCTCAAACCACCATTGCTTCCCTTTCCACTTTTTGACGTAAAAACCAGCGAGCACTCATTTTTCGTAACTTATCTCTTATTATCATCTACACTTCTTTATCGTCAACCCCCTAAGTCTCATCACCATCATCACAACTCCCCACCATCTCATCTAAATATTTCCCTGCCATCCCAGCTTGCCTCCCAAACCACCTCGTATTAAAGGACATTCTCTCCCTGATAAAGAAACAGAAACCAGTTGGTTCAATTCCACACCCTTTAATTTCAAAGACTTCCGTGTTCCACGAATGTAATATCTTACAAATAATTAGCTCAGGGTAGGTATTCAAACTTTATATAGGTACCTACACAACCCCGCGCTTGATTATTTGGAAATTCAACCACACCCATGCGATAAGCAACAATAGTGAATCATCAGAAATCATTACGCGCATCCCTCTCTTGACTAACTCTGCACTAGACCCTGTACCCATACCCACCCTCCAATCAATCAATCAACACCTCACAACCCCATCACCCATTTCCCCTCCATCAAGAAGATCAAATCAAACATTCCATAATTTCGACATACAGCAAGATGGAAATGGTGTACTTTCAAAGTTGCTCTAGATATCTATTTCCACTTCCACATTACAGCCCTCACCATTCCACCTTCTATCCCATCCCCCTCCTTCTCTTCCATCAAAGAAAAAATCCAACGGCATTCACCCGAGTATCATCACTACCCTAGAAAACTTACTGTCATTCCAAACTTTCTTTCCTCCTTTTGCCTTCCCATCATCAAAATCAACCCGTGTATCAACTCTCTCATCTCATCATCAAACCCTATTATCAAACTAGAAAATCTCTAATCTACCTGGAGCTCTATCCATCAATCAGAGAAATAATTATTATCACAATTCCACTCCACTCCACTCCACCCCAACCCCAATCCCCAACTCAAACTTCACCTCAATCTCCCAATCAAACTCAAAATTCCCACTCTCCTTAATATTTCCACCCTCCCCTCCTTAATATTCTTATCCTCATCTCTATCCCCATTCCCTCCTTCCACCCAAAACCACCCCAATCCCAATTCCCATCCCCATCCCCATCCCCATCCCCCCTTCCCAATCCCAAACCCCCTCTAATCAAACCTCCCTAACCAAAGCAATCAACATATTATATAGACCCAAAACCATACATTCAAACCCATACACTCGAACCAAGTAATCCTACAAAGAACTGACGATATCATAGCACGGAATACTAGATACCTACCTACCTATTATTATATCAAAAAGAAAAATAAAGGCTATTTGAGTACCCGGGCCTAGCTAGGTAAGTGAGCGAGTGACTAAATAAGTGAGGGAATCAGCGAGGGAATCAGCTCCACCTCACACCTCACACAATAATCCACCCCCCGCTCCCTCTCCCACCCCCCTCAAAAACAGGAACCCCAGTACCTACCTACCTATCCACATCACTCTGCCCTCCTTACCCACCCTCCCTACCTAACCCAACTCTTCCCCAATTTTACCAACCGAGATGCACCAAACTCCCCATCCAAACTCCCCATTCATCCTCCCCATCCCATCCATACTCTTTCCCTTTCCCTTTGTCTTCCCCTTCATACTCCCCATCCATCATCTACCCCTCCCCTCCCCTCCCCCAAGCAGTAGGGGCAGCACAAACAAAAGCATATCCTCCCTCCTACACTCTCCTTTCCCACACACCGCCGTTCGAATTCGAATTCAAATTCAAATTCCAACACTATGGATAATTATACTACCTACGACTTACCCGTCGATAAAAACGAGCTACCTATCTAATATTCCACCCTCCTCTCTTCATCCACTTCTACTTCTTCGCTACATAGTCACATTCACATTCACATTCACGTTCACATATACATTCACTACATCGCAAGTTCCATCATATTTCCATTAGATATAAGTTCCAATTGCTCAAATGTAGGACCACCAGGTCTCATTTTTCCAAAACCACATGCATTCTTCAATACATATAATATATATGTACCAGCATATATTCTCATTAAATATGCGATCCTATATCCTCCTTCCTCCCTCCTCGCTCCGACCTTATTTCCCATTTCATATACCCACCAATCATTCATGCATATACCCCCAATACCATCCTTCCAAATCCCAACCGTGATCAAAATCCCAGACCCTAATTTCCTTTCCCATTCATCATGAACCTCTATTTCCATGCCTCAGAAACAATAACCCTTGAATCAAACACCTACATCAAATCCATTTTTGGAAACATTCTCGGTCCCGCAAATCCCTTGACCACCACACTCTGAATATCAATATTTCCATCACTCCTCCCATCGGGACTCCACAACTTCAAAAGAATATATTTCCCACTAATCGGTGTACTAAATTTAATAGTACACTTACTCTTATCCCTCTCAATAAAGAATTTCGCATGAGGAACCATAAGTTCACCTCCTACAGCTGCAACTGCTTCTTGTGTTGCGATTTGAGATGCTTCTGCCGCTTCTGCTAACGTAATGTTACTAGCTGTTTCCCTCCTTTCCAATTGTGGTCTATTTCTTGAGACTCTTGCAGAATATGATGCATCGTAATAGTAATGAGTACCATCATCTGAAAGTCTGTAACCTGCTGGAGGAAATTCATCTTCATCATCACTACTTTCTTCCGGTAGTCGAAGATCATCTGAAATATCTCTAGATACTCTCATTCTATAAGCTGCTCGACGATTTCTTCGAGGTTGATCCTCATTATCAGAATAGTCACTACTACATTCCATAGTGACTTGATATGGTGAAGTAATATTGGTAAAATCGGATGGAATTTGGGCTGTCGGTGGAATATATGGAGTATTTAAGTCGCATTCAGGATCTTGAGCACCCAATTGAACAAGACGTCCCGCACGAGCTTGAGCAGTTGTCATACTTCTAGTACCATCATCATTATGACGAATAGACATTATAGAAACAGGTGGCCTTTCTCGAGATGGTGAGGAATATTGAATTTGGTATTGCGCAGTACGAGTAAGGAGATCGTTCGATGTTCCGGAGACAAATACCATACCTTCTTGAACTCTGAGTATTAATTAGCATTGCGCGGTATTGGAAACAGATCATAAAATACTGACGGGGCTGTGTATCCTTTATGAGGTGCCTTGATAACTATTTCTGAAAGAGAAAATGTAGTTTCGCCTTGATGTTTCAAGACAATATTACAACGATTACTTTTAGTACAGTAAACGGTATTATCATCTTTCAAAACATTATCTGAACCATATTCTCCTTCTGGACAACTTTGAAATAATCCTCCATCACAACTAACAATCTCCATTTGTAAAGTACCAGGTTCGACTTGACCATACTTTCCATATTTAAAGCCTTGCCACGATTCTCCTTTATTATCTTGATCCAATTTTCTTCTCTTGGTTCTACGACCAAACTCTCCCTCGGTGACATGATCGGGTGACGGTAGCCTGGAACCGATTGGGGTCGCTAATAAAGTTCGAAGGTTTAAACTTGCGGCTTCTAATTGTCTTACATCTTCGGATAAGGAGTTCAGAAGATTGCCTTCGACTGAAGCACGTTGTGGTTCCATATATCGATCGGATTGTAAGAGGCGAGGTCTTCGACGACCAAGTAGAGGAGGAATAGGCCTGGTTGCATCTCGCCTTCTTATAACTTCGGCTCTTCGTGCATTTACATCCCTTTCCCTCTCATTCTCATCAGCTTCCTCCCGACTTGATCCATGATTTAATGTTGAGCGTCTTCCTCCTAATCTATGTTGCCTCTCGACCCTACGTTCTGACGATGACATATTTCTTATATCTTCGGCTTCTGCTCTTCGTGCTTCAGTGTATCGACCTATTGCTCTGTAAAGTTCACCCGATGGACTGATGGTATTATTCGAATTAGGACCGCGCTCTAGAATTTCTTGAACTAATCTTTCTGCTGTTTCGGTGGGAGAATCTGTGGATGAATGACTCGGTGGATCATCAAAGTTCCCCGACTTTAATCAAATTAATTAGTGGGATAGATCATATGGCGAATGTTAGGAAGATGAATGTACCATTGAAAAGAGACGCCTTGACATGGGGGATTGGATTGAATTGAATCTTTGTAAGCCAATGGCGAGGCGATTGCGGAGAGAATGAATATGGATGTTCTCGAGTGGATTGACAAAGGATGTGGGGAGAGATATTATTCGTATAGGATGTTTCTTTAATAAGAAGTTTATGGATCGCTGATGTTGAATGTATGTGTGTACTCCGTATGTATGTATGTACTAGGTAGAGGTGTGTGAGTGGATATTTAAATATTTGATCGATTGGGTGATGGTGTTGTAGTAAGAAGACGTGGTTTGTTGAACCCTTGAAGTAATGAAGTGAGTGAGGTCTGAGGTGTGAGGAGTGAGGAGTGAGGAGTGAGGTGTAAGGTGTAAGGTGTAAGGTGTAAGGTGTAATCAGGTGTAAGGTGTAAGGTGTAATCAGGTGTAAGGAGTGAGGTGTGAGGTGTGATGAGTGATGAGTGAGGTGTGAAATGCGAAATGTGAGGTGTGAGATATGTAAGTGAAGTAAAGAATTGGTGTGAGTGGTGAATGATCATGGCAGAAATTCCTATGGGGCTTTGTGGGGTTGATTCGGATTACATAGAACTAGGACAATAGAAGATTAGATAGGAACATCATTAGACAAAGAACTGGGTAAGCAGGCAGGTAAGCTGAGCTGTGGATGGATGGATGGATGGATGGATGGCAAAGTGAACATCAATCAAAACTTGAACACAAGTAAAGATTTCCATATTCGATTTATCGTCGCAGCCTCAATATCAAAAAAGTATATCCTCCTTATAAGTTAATGAATCAATCAAAAACAAGGCACAATTTCAGCCTCACATCTCAAAAAATCACGCTAAGATAGCAAAAGATTAAGCTTTAAGGTTACTTATCATCAAACCATAAGATTACCTTCCTTCACCTACGAAGTCAAGTTCTAGAATTTACATATTCACATCTCCAACTTCTCTCGCCTTCCAATTCTACAACCAACAACCAGCATTCAATCGCACAATTCCACAATATCCAAAATGGATCTCCCTTCAATGGAAGTACCCAATCCCAACGTCGTGCCCATCATGACTTCAGCAGGTATCAGCGCCGGTAAGTCTTCTGTTCCCTCCCCTCCTAGCAAACAACAAACAACAAAAAGCAAGAAAAAACTAACATTCATTCCCTCAAAGATGAAATCGCGCTCTATGATCGACAAATCCGACTCTGGGGAGTTCAAGCCCAAGAGAAAATCCGCTCCGCCAACATCCTCCTCATAACCATGAAAGCCCTCTCCAACGAAACAGCCAAAAATCTCGTCTTGGCCGGAATCCACTCCATAACCATCTGCGATCATGCTATCGTTACCCCCGCCGATCTAGGTGCTCAATTTTTCATCTCCGAAGCTGATATTGGTTCAAACCGCGCTGAAGCCGCGGCGCCTCAAATACGAAAATTGAATCCGAGAGTAAATGTGATTGTGGACAAAGATGATATCAGAAGCAAAGGACCGCAATATTTTGGGGGATTTGATATTGTGATTGCGGCGGATCTGGACCCGGAGAGTTTGAATATCATTAATACGGCTACGAGATTAAATCACAAACCTTTTTATGCAGCGGGGGTTCATGGATTCTATGGCTTTATTTTCTCGGATTTGATTCAACATGATTATGTGGTGGAGAGAGAACGAAGCAATAGACCTACCCTTCTACAATCAGAAACACGAACTCGCAGTGTCATTGATGTCAAGACGAAGAAGGAAAATGGAAAATCTATGGAGGTTGTTACAAAGAGAGAGTTTTATTCGACCTGGTTTTTGGCTAGTGATGCTGCAACATTACCTGCTGAATATCTCAAAAGCAGACGTCGTTTAAGGGCAGTTACTCCAATTTTGACATGTCTACGAGCATTATGGGAATTTGTTCAACTTCAAAATGGTCGATTGCCTTCAACCAAAGAAGACCTTCAACTATTTACTGTCTTGGCTCATAAAAAGCACACAGCGTTAGGGCTTCCTGTTGAAACACTACGTTCGGAAGTCCTACGAAGTTTTCTCCAAAATCTTGGTAGCGAAATAGCTCCTGTTACAGCGGTCCTTGGTGGTCAACTTGCACAAGATGTTATTAATGTGCTTGGTCACCGACAACAACCCATTCAAAATATGGTTTTGTTTGATGGAGATACAATGGAAGCACCAATGTATGCTTTACATCCTGAAGGTACTCTTGGTGAAGGGTTGCTGAAGTCGGGTGGAGAGATCCTTTTGAACGGTCCAGTCATGGTACAACAAGCATCATTCCCTCTGGACGTCATTGAACTCTAGATTTCGGTAAATGCGAAGAAAAGTCGATAACATCAAAAGTTGGCGGATATGGCGTTATATCGGAGGAGTTTCAGGGTAAATGTACAAATAGATGATATCATAGTATGGCAAATAGCCAACTACGCATAATGAGTAACAATGTTTTCGCCGATCGTGTGGAAGATTGATGCCTCCTTGGAATCTTTTGCTTGTTGCCTAGAATTCTTCTTCTCTTGGGTTGTTGGTGCCGCTTCATCTTGTCTCGGTCCAATCTTGGTTTAGAGGTTCATCTCCGTCCCCGCTAACACCATTTATGATATCTTCCTCGTTTCCTTCATCATTCGACCCACTGTCGTCATCTCTTTCAATCCCTTTCTCAAACTCCCCATCATCCGCTTCAAAGTCTTCATTCATATCCTCATCTTCGCCTTCCACCTCACTCTCATCATCACTACTCTCATCCTTCTTCTTTTTCCCAACTCCCTGTTTCACCCCTCCCCCTTTCTCACAAACACAAAACTTCTGCTACTCCTCTCCTCTCCCTTCCATCCCCCTCCTCCCTTCACAACCCCCATTGTGCGCGCATGTTTATACCCCGGATACGCTCCCGCCTGAAACTTAAAACTCCGCTCCACTTCCAATCCAGCATGTCGACCTAGATCGCGTATATTCCACAACGTGTACGGTTCGCCTTCGAAGAGTGTGATGATTATTGAAGAGCCTTTTGTAGGGGAGAGGGAGGGGATTGCGCGCGCGAGAAAGGATGTGAGAAGTTCTGGAGGGTGCGTTAGTATTTCTTTCGGAAATGGAAGCGCATGTTCCTCGAATAGAATAAGGGATCAGAAAAGAAAAACAAACCTTGATTATACCTAACCTGCCGATTCACATCCGTACTCTTCCCACCCACATGCGGAAAATTAAAAATGATCCGATCCATCACTCCATCTCCCCTCCCTCCTTTCGCATTCGTCCACGCTCGCATCTTCGTCGCATCAACCCCATATTTTACAATTCCTCCTCCCTCTTCAATCTCCTTTATATTCTCTCCCACATGCGGATATTTCTCCTGCAGTATCTGTAGTGAAGATTCGAAAACCGTAGCAGTTAACTTTTTTACTTCATGATGGGTGATTAAGGAGCGCGCAAATGAGAGGTCGCCGTCGCCTATCAGCAGGATGGAATCGCGAGAGGAAAAGGGGATTACAGGAATAGTCTGGTGTGTTTGTTTGTGTTTTTTCGTGGGCATGCCAGAGGGTTTTGGGGTCTTGGAGCTGGGTTTCGATATTCCGGCTGGTTTGGGTTTTCCGGGTCCGCGGCCTCCCTTGATTTTTTTGGAGGAGGACTTGAGACGTTTATTTTTACCCATGGTAGGTTTATGTATATATAATTTTGCGATTGGGCGGGAAAATGGAGGATTGCGAATTGCGAATTGAGAATGTGAATTGAGGATTCGAGGGGAGGAAAGTTCATAACCTGGAGATGGAAATTATTGTGGAGATGCGGGGACGAGGATGGATTGCGGCCGCTTGGTCCGCTTGAGATTTTTATCCGCCCCGTGAGTTTCGTTGGTTTAAGTATCAATATTCTACAAGTTTCTTTCCATGTGTGGTGATATCTCTGATATCTGTTCTTCCGCGCTGTTAGAGATCCTGTCTGCATGTACAGTATCAAGTGGTTATTGTAATCCAGAGCTTATGTCATGCACCAACTAAAGTTACCGGTGTTTTCTTCACAACTTTCTCTCATTGTCCTCCAATTTTCCCAAATCAATGCTTAGATGTCTTTTTGAATATCGTCCCGGACTGATTATCTGAGTAAGAGGGTGAAAAGGATTCGATGTTGAGCGTTACATTTGCTTTTTTCCTATTTGGCTCGTGAAGAATGTGCATCTCTTCTTCTTCCAGCCTTTGCTTCAACCGCCTCGATAATCCGAAAGACCAGTCCCGGTTTCTCATCCAAGTTTGCTTCCAAGTCTGAATCTTTGAATACGGATGAATTTGTGAAAATATAAGAGAAATACTTCACATTTGATCAGAAGAGAGTGATTGGTCTCGTCGACTTGGAGTTCATTGTACCTGTTAGAAATCCTGGGCATCTCTTTAGAGGTCATTGATTAATTGTGACAGTTATCTTCTGGTAAAGAGTAAGCTCTGAATATCATTTTCTGAACACAAGTATATAAGCGTCGCTTGATTTTGGGATAAGTTTCATTCAAGCAATGCTCTGCACTTTTGCCATTGGTACACATTAATAAAAAAGTTCCATCTCCAAATCTCTCTCTAGCAGCACTTCTAGAGAAATCAGAATATCGGAGTTGTTTCCGTATGTAGTTGGGATACTGCACATGATGAGTTGCGTTAGTGTCTACCAACCTTTGCTGCAGTTGGAACTGATAATGGATATGTGCCAATAGAGGAGGAATTCCCCAACATTACGTGATTTTGGTCTCTCAAGGGAATAATCTCTTCGTCATTGTGCAATGTACCACTATTTAAAGGATGTAGTTTCCCAAAGGAGATTTTAGGATTGATTTGGAAAAAACGATCACTCAAGATGTCTCCAGCCACAAGAATAGCAGAGTTAGCCGCGTCGATTCAAAGAAATACCAGCAAAGTTGATGAATATCTTGCGTCGAATAACATTCCTTCTCCTTCTTTTGATGTTTCCTGCCCCCTCAGACTCTCTCTACCGCCAGACATTCAAGCTTCTAGAAATGTTATTCTTGAAGCATCGGATGAGTTAACTGCTCTTATGCTTGGACCTGTGGAATCTTTGATTCCTCCAGTATGTCTTCCCAGTGTTTTCCTTTCAGAAAAAATATAAATTGACTTTTTTTTTGCATAGCCAAATGCTTGGATAAGTGTGACCGCTTTACAACGATTTGGGATGTAAGAACAATATTCAAACCTAACTTAAACGTCATCAAATCATGTCCATAGACTCATGCCTTCTTCATTATGTTCTCTCCTACACCTTTAACCCACAAACAACTAACCATCACCCCAGCGCTAAATCGTTCCCCTCAACCCGCACCTCCACCTTCCTCGAAATCGCCGAAAAATGTTCCATTCCTGAATCCGACGTTCGTAGCTTAATACGACACGCAATGTCCTTCTATATATTCCACGAGCCATCTCCAGGAATAGTCGCACACACAGCATCTTCCAAAGCGCTTGCTGAGATCCCTCCCGTCTCCGATTTCATCGGTTTCGTAAGCGAAGAAATGCTACCCGCTTCCACTCGTCTCGTCGATGCTATGATCAAATGGCCTGGATCGCAGGAATCTAATGAATCGGGCTATGCACTTGTTAATGGAGCAGATGTTCCCATGATGCATATATATCAAGGGACTCTAGACGCTCGCAACAAATGGGAAAAGCAATGGCTTTTTTGAAAAGCAGACCAAGTGGAGAGTGTACAACGCGTTTTGGAAAGTTTTTCATGGGACGATGCTGCAAATGGTCTTGTGGTAGATGTAGGCGGTGCGAAAGGAAAAGCTGGGATTGAGCTTTTAAGGTTTCTTCCCAAGCTTAAGTGTATTGTTCAGGATCAACTCGAAGTAGTCAGAGATACAACCATACCTGATGATTTGCAGGACAGATTAAGTTTCATGGCGCATGATTTCTTTCAAGAGCAATCTGTAAAGGGAGCAGACGTATATCTTATTTGTAATGTGTTACATGACTGGTCTGATAAATACGCGGCTAGGATTTTGAAAAATTTGATTCCGGCGTTGAAGAGAGGAGCGAGGGTATTGGTTTGTGATAGGGTGCTTCCGGCTCCGTGTACATTGACGCCATATCAGATGAGGAGACAGAGGTATGTTTGGTTATTTCACGTTGTGGGAAAGAGATTCATTGGCTAACTCATATCAGAGCAGATGATTCATATATGAAGGGGATCCAGAATGCTAGAGTTCGCGATCCGAATGATTAGGAACAACTTTTTGTGTCGGTGGATGAGAGGTTTAAGTCGTTTCAAATGGGAACGGTTGATGGGTCGGAGTTGTCTACGATTTGTGTTACTTGGGAGGATGAGGATATGTTTGAGATGTAATGGGTTGAACGGCACGAGAGGTATTTCAAATAAAAATACTTCGATCTCGGAGTCGCCATGGCTCAGTTTGAATAAAGATGTTAGATCTGAACATCGATCTAATGAGCAATATCAGAAGAAATCCAAACTTCATTGCATATGCATCTTTACCATTCATCTCAATTCCAACTTTCAAAGCAAACTCACTCGATTTATCATGGTGGAATTGCATCAAAAATTCTTTTAACATTTTACATTCGTGATTTTACATAACCTATTATCATTTTCATCCACAATATACATCTTACTCCATACTCTTAATATCACTCGCAACCTCGAACTTAGCATCAGTCTTTTGTCTAACCTCCTCAACATCTACACCTGGTGCCAGCTCGGTCAATGTGAGACCACCATTGATTCTGTCAACTTCGAATACACACTAAAAATATGGGTGTTAGTATTTTAATTATTAAATCTTTCCATCAACCCAACTCATAAGGGTTGATAAGGCGTAGAGGGAATTTAGAGATATACGAAGACTTACCAAATCAGTAATAATAGTGCTGACGACCTTTGCTCCAGTCAAAGGTAAACTGCAATCTTGAACAATCTTTGCGCTTCCGTCTTTTGCTACATGTTCTGTTGCGACGACGATTTTAGTTTCGTCAGGGTTGGAGACGAGATCCATTGCTCCGCCCATTCCTTTGAAGATCTGTGGATTTGATTGATTAGTTTTGCTATACTTAGATGGGGGGTAAAAGGAAGATCAAGGAAATAGCTTACCTTTCCAGGAATCATATAATTGGCCAAATCACCATTAGCTCCAACTTGGAGTGCTCCAAGGACAGAGACATCGATATGGCCACCACGGATCATAGCGAAGGATTCGGCACTGTCGAAGGTGGAGGCACCCGGGATAAGAGTTACGGTTTCTTTACCGGCGTTGATGATATCGCTTGGAGACATTAGTTTGTCGTCGATGTTCCACAAATGGGAGAAAACTTACGGATCAACTTCTTCTTCAGTTGGATATGCACCCATTCCCAAAATACCATTCTCAGATTGGATCCAAACCTTTGTTTCAGGAGACAAGAAAGAAGGTGCGAGAGTTGGAATACCTACCCCCAATTAACCATTGTTCGCCACAGCTCAAAACATGGGAACCAAACATACCAATACCAAGGTTGACATAGTAACCATTCTTCAATTCCTTTGCAGTTCTCCTGGCAATTCTATCTCTTCTGATAATTGCATCTGATTTATTCGAAGTATCTTCTTTACCTTCTGGTGCACGAGTCTTCTTCAATTCTAATTTCTTAGGAACGGTAGCTGGAACAATACGATCGATGTAGATTCCTTGAAGATGAACATCGGCTGGAGCAATCGATCCAACTGGTACGATCTCTTCGGCTTCAACAATAGCGACTTTAGCAGCCTTGGCCATGATAGGTCCGAATGTTCTAGTGGTGTATCTATAATTTGTTAATATCATAATATCTTCGGCATTGGATCACGGGGAATCACCTGAATTGACAGTTTCCAGCTTCATCGACTTTCCATGCCCGGAGAATAGCAACATCTCCTTTAATAGCTTTCTCCATCGAATAAGTCTTGCCGTCAAATTCTCTGGTTTCTCTTACTTGTCCTTTCTCTAAAACAGTATTTTCTTTTGAGCCTTCTGCTGGGGGACCCAATCTAGTAGGGATACCACCTGTCTGTAACAATGTACCTATAAACCATCAATATAAATATTCTTTATCTCATCTCAAGGATCAAGCAGATACTTACTAACACCAGTAGGGGTATAGAAAGCCGGGATACCAGCCCCACCAGCCCTCAATCTCTCAGCAATTGTTCCCTGAGGACATAATTCAATAGCAATTTTTCCCTCGAGATATTTCTTCTCAAGAACCTTATTACTACCGATAAAACTTAAAATTAAACGGTTTACTTGACCGGATTGTGTCAAGGCGCCTAGACCACCTGGTATCGATGCTCCAGCGTTGTTGGAAACGGCGGTTAAGGAATGAAGACTTTCTGGTCCTCTTCTTTCTAATGCTTCGATAATAGTTTCTATATTTCATATCAGAATCACATCTTATGAAGATCCCCTCAAGGATCAAAAATCATGCAGAAAAAAGCCAAAATAACATACCAGCCGTTCCACACAATCCGAACCCCGCACTCAAAATCGTCGATCCGCTCTTGATATCCGCAACGGCCTCATCAGCATTCTTATATACTTTACTCGCGCCTCTGACAATCTTTGGTGCTTTGCTAACGTTCTCCTCATCTTTATATGGGTTTCGAGGCGCTTCTAAAAGTCGGGCATAGCTTTGAAAGTGTCGACAATCTCGTGATTTTTGACCCCACTGACAACGGATAGATGATGTTATGCGGAGGCCCGGAAGGCGAGTTGTGTTGAGAATACGGCGGGAGAGAGACATATTTACAGATTGAGGAAAGATTCAGGAATTGAAGGGTAATTGATAGAGGAAAAGAAGTTTTTGTAAGAAATAGTAAATGTCGTTGACGCGATGAAATCGGCAATTGATTTGAAGCCGGGGGAGTTAAGCGTCGGCTATTGATCTGGATCCGATGAAGGGGCGAGAATATTCACCAACCTCTCGATACAAAAAATGGGAATAATTCAACAAGAAGAATATATATAGTTGAGAATTGAATGGGGATAATAGAGTATATATATATCTATCATTCAATTCAAATTAGTCCTCGATATTTGTCTTGACTCTTCTGCCCAGCCAGCGTTCAGACACAGACACTGTCGGGTAACCAATCCCCGGTAGAAGTTATCGGATAATGTCTTTTCCACCATTTTGTACATGTGCATATACCGAATACTTCTCCCGATTCTTTCACTGCCCCTTTATGGAGTTTCTCGCTTCAGAACTGTTAGGAGCGGAGTCAAAAATATACCGGATCGATTGGAGGATTAATAAAGTCAGCAGATCTGGGGATTTCAAAAATGTGATCAAACCCCACATTTCTAAGTTTCACGAACGAGTACCAAAATGATGCTCAATAAAATTTTCTAATCAGTCCTAAATTCAAAGCAAACGCTGAACCTCAAAATTTGACAGTTCCATCTCCATTTCCAGGTGATGCAAGAATGTTCAAGGATATAAGTCAGTCTATGTATGCTATAGGCACAAGAATCAAAAGAGCAAAAGTTCGATCGATGGAGGTATTGAACCACACCCGATTTGAACGGATAACCTTTCGATCTGGAGTCGAACGCGCTACCGTTGCGCCAGCGGTCCTATTGATCTATCGAGTGATGCCTTTTTTCTTACTATATACCCATAACCACATTCACCTAGGAAGTGGGCAAAGAGGGGTTCCCATTGGAATCGGGGTATACGTTCCGAGAACGGATGTGGGGCTAGTGGGGGAAATGGAAATTCATTTTATGATTGCGGAGGTAAAGATCGCGGACAATTCAAGGTAAGAAGGAATTTTTCAAGAATAGATCACACGAGACACTGCCATAGATTGGATATGGCTGCCATCACCTTGAACGATAAGCAGCAATTTAAATAACAAATAAATCCTCTTGACATCTTTGAAGTTGCTTGTACTCTTACCGATGTTGTCCCACTACACTCAAAGCTTGGCAGAACGAGAGTAGCTTGAGATACTCAGGGCGAGAGTTTCAAGCATCTAATATTCAAAATTCGACTTTTGGAGCTCATGGCTCATTGAATATCTTTCCTGGATTCAATAGCCAACTATTTTGTTCTGAATTAGCTTCCCCTCCACTTGAATGTTAGTTGGGGAAATACTTTGGATCAAGAGAATGCTTGAGTTTTTTCATGACAGTAATTGTATCGAGGCCGAGTTCCTTCATCAAGCAATCCTAATAATAAAAAATTAGCTAGGGGGCCATAATGAAACTGTATTGGATATTTGAAGTTTTGCTGATGCTATACAGCTCAACCAAACCCCCAAATTCTCTTTACTCACTTTCTTACCGAGACCTATTCCATGCTCGCCCTAAATCGACTTAGCAATTGACCGTATACTTGATAGTTCAAAGGTACTAACAGAACTAGTTCCTTCCATCTCCAATGCTCTGTCAAGCATATCATACACACATTTTTTGACAGCAGCTGTCTCGACTGGATCTTTTGGGTTATACATAACAGCTTGGTGAAAATTTCCATCTCCTACATGACCCAGCACACTAGAAAATAAACCGAGTTTCCCCGATTCTGCTTTCGAAATATCTACAAAGGCATCAGCTTAAGTAGGTAGATAAGTGAAGTTCAATAAAATGATGACCTACCTATAATCTCGGCCAACCTTGACATAGGTACTGCACAATCTGTACTCCAAATTTCTGTACCTGGTGGCCGTTGTGCTAGCATGGCCCACAGAGCTTCTTTCCTCGCGGACCATAGAACAGACTTGTCTTCTTCTGTTCGTGCGAATTGAAACTCTCCACCTTTCCATTGTTTGGCTATGGTCTGCACTCGCTGGATATGGTCTTTTATTGCTTGCTCTGTACCAGAAAACCTATTTTCGTCAGTACGACATTGGCACGGGTAAATCAGTCAAAAGATAGCTACTTGAAAAATAATGTCGGTCGCTCTTCCCACATCCTTCCTCCAGTGCCTCCATTCTTATTGATGACCTGCATCTGAACTTCATCCATAACTTCCATGGCCGCTAACGGGATTCCTGTCCTAATGATTTTTGAAGCAGCTGTTGCAGCATCAGCAACAGAAGGAAATGTAACTACCGCAACACTAGTCGAATCGGGAACTACAGCCAACTTGAGAGTTATTTCTGTAATCAACCCCAAAGTTCCTTCTGCTCCTACGAAGAGTGAGGTTAAATTGTAACCTGCGGAGGTTTTACTACTTTATGGTTAGAGCAGATGATGCACGAAGATCAAATCAAAAGATGGAAATATACCGTGGCCTTCTTCGGGTTTTTATTACTGTTCCATCAGCCAAAACAACAGTCAGATTAATAACCCAGTCTTTCATGGTGCCATATCTCATTGCATTGGTACCACTAAGAAATGTGAGAATTGCCAGGAATATTTAGGAGCAGATGAATGTACCTGCAGTTTGTAGAGACCATCCCTCCAATGTGAGCCTAGAAATATTAGAGTTTACATTCAAGAATCTAAAACATTTACTCCCTCTGAATAACATACCGTTGGACTAGGATCCAGTGGAAGAAAAAGTCCAGTATCCTTGATTTGCTCATTGAGATTCACCCAATTAACAGCTGGCTGTACGACAACATCCATACTTTTGAGAGTCAACGTAGTTACATTACAATAGCAATCAGACTCACTCATCTGGATGGAATTGAACAATTTTATCCATCTTTACAAAGTCAATACTCAACCCCGAGCAGGGAGTAGAAATATGGCCTTCCACACTTGAGCCCGCACCAAATGGTACTATTTTTAACCAGTCAGTATTATTGATACCATGCGATTGTTCACAAGAACTCACTCATGGGAACTCTATACTTGGAACAAATCTTTGCAATTCTGACAACATCACCTGTGTCTTTCGGATAGACAACCGCAAGAGGTCTTGTCTCCGAGTTTGAAGTAGACCATTCCGAGTAAGAATGCCTCAATAGTTCTTCCTCATCATAGCTAATTGAATCATCTCCTAATTCATTGGCGATCTCCTGAATGGCCTGTTTTACATCTTAGTTAAATGGTTATCACGTGATAGTCCAAATTCCTTCCTCCAAAACTTACTTGAAGCATAACAGTTGGTTCTGCATACTTTATGGAAGATCCGAAGACTTTTTGATCAAGTTTACCTTGGTATGACATATAGCCATATCCAACACATAGTGATGCGGTTGCAGACGCGAGAGAACATAATAACACTGTTGACTTGCTGAAAGTGGAAGAAGTAACGGTCCCGTTATGAGCCGAATTAGAGACGAACCGTGTTCTCAGCATTGAGGATCTACCATGTAGACTTCCAGCTAAGGTCTGGCGTAATGTTGAAGTATTGGCTGGCATCTTCGCAGGGACGGAGTGTTTACTAGCTTGAAAAATAGGTGATAGAAGACGATTCATGTTGACTGCTTGTTTCATCAACTAGAAGTCCAGATTTGCCAAGATTCATATCAAACACAACGAATATAAAGTTTGAATTGTATATTAAGATATAAACGTCGCGAGGTGGTACATTCTCGTGACTTTTAACATGTTAAGCGGAGGAGTGAGGAAGCATTCCGCACTAATGCACCCCAACCTTGGCAGTACAGTCATCGGCGATTCTCCGGCAAAAACTGTATTGAACAAATTGAGAACTTATTGATTATTAATGACATCAACATCAATCCTGTCAACAATGTTACACTCACAAAATTCAAACAATCATGAGAATCATTACATGGCTTAGATTCTTGCCAGTTGTTCTTAAGCTTTTTGACGCCCCTGCCATGTTGTATTTTCAAAAATACCTATATCTTGAACCATCCACTTGAAGTCTTGAACCGCACAGACTCATCGACTTGACTTAATCGGATTGAAGTATAGGAGGAATTGCGAGCGCATTATCCATTGGCTCAGAAGCTTATATACGAATTGCGTGTGAACCTAAAAGTACGAGTCGTGAACAAAGCGACCTTACTTTTCCAATTGAAACACGTCCAATTGGAAGTGTCCAATTCATTCCTCTGTTGGTTTATATGAAGTCTCATTGCCCCAAGTATGGTTTTGATAGATCATATAATTTTTGACCTCTAATTTCACTTTACGGTATTGCTCAATATTACCTAGGCATGAGAGGTTTACCAAGGCGTCAATCAATACACTAGTCTGTTTAGTTGAAGGAAGAGTAATGGACTAACTCCATATCAGAGTATAAGACTGCAAGTACTTCAGACGTCATAGTAACTTTGAAAGCAATCACTCATGAATACTTAAGTTGGTAGAGATCCCAACTCTTAACCTTTCTAGTGATACGGTCAATTCGTTGCCAGCTTTGTTGGAAATTCTCCTCCCAAATCAATCCAAGATCACATCAGTTCATTTGTATACCACCTATCGAAAGAGATTCACAATGTCTATGTATGACAATACTTCTTGTATTTGCCAATTACAGCGTCATTTAATACATTCTCCTCGATATCAATACTTCATATTGGCAATTGAATTGCTTCTTCCCTTTTTCAAAACACTGTTGGACCGCCTCGATGTCATAATTTCTCGGAGTATACCTCCCGCACGCAATTTGACAGTATTAGACAAATGGCGTTGGAATGGTCTTTTGTGTACAGTCAAGAACGCTCTAAAGTTGTCCAAGATAGAGGAATTACCGATGGATATCCTGCTTGATATTCTTGACCGAGTACCCATCTCATCAGCTGCTGCCTTTTCGATTTGTAGTCCGCACATCAAAAAACGAATGAGAAATCAATATCTCCAGCATCTGAATACCCAGCCTTATCAAAAGCTACATTTCTTAGAGCTCCTCGCCAATCACTTGTCCAATCATGTTGTATGCGAGCTATGTCTCATCATTCACCATGTAGACAACGCAGGATCGTTGCAGTACTACAAGCGATTTTATGGCAAATCTCATTGGAATCGCATGCGTCGGATTTCGAAAAAGATTGATTCACAACTTTTGTTGATTGACAAATTATTACAACCCACCTACAGAGAGCGAGTTTTGACTCAGTTACTGGACGGATAAGGATATCCAGCATGGGACTGCAACAATGCCATTTGGATAATGGCTATAAACATGTTTTATCAGCGAGAGGATTGCGTCGGCCTACTTGATCCCATGTCAAATATTATTACGAATCATACGGAGTTGCTTGCCCCGGTGGCAATAGATTCCGGTATATTATACGATGGTGGGTCCTTTATACCTCTAACGGGGGGAACCACATCATTTTAGAGGGCCGAGAAGGGGCAAGTTAGTTCTGATATATGCCGGCGGTGGCGTTGGGATAAATCCAATGATACACTTATTATGAGAAGTCTCGCGGACTTCTACTCAAAGCAAAAAGCTCACTGGTGCAAATATCGGTGGGGTCGTTACAGTGCAACCATTGTATTGCGGAGTTCCAGGTTGATATCAAAAGTTCGTTGGGGCTGAGGCTAAAAGTTACACGCACACCATGAAAAAATCTGGGATAAAAATGGGGAGAGGGCGCGAATAGCAGGTGATATTTAGAAGACCTTTGTGGATAAATCATCCTTTTCTTCCCATTCTATTAGAAATTCGGAGTATTTTAGACATCCTCAACAAAGCATCTATAATTTAGCTACGAGATCCAAATTTCCCTGTTGTATCGCAAAATGTGCTGTAGTAATCCGTCTTAAAGCCGCCAGATAAGTATCAATATCAATTCGTGCATTCCAAAACGCATTCTAGCTGGAAAATCACATGAGTTGATCCGTAGGAAGTGAATTCGAGGGACCGGAGAAGTTGTTCGCAACAATAGGCTCATTATCGTATGTTAAGTACAATTTCGATTTCAATAGTGAGACAAAACTCGCAATTTAGTCCATAATGCATAATTCTTAGGCGTATCGAGTGATGCTAGGCATACATAAGAAAAATCTCTCAGCACTGGACACTTGTCTTGATTAATATAAGGCTTCATGGACTTTGGTGTCCATGGAAAGCTCGGCTCAAGATTTGATAGTCCTGCTAGAAGAAGAGCAGCCTGAAATGACAAGCAAGTTACTGTATTTAAGCTTCGCCTGCCATATTTTTCTTGTACCATATCAGATAACGCACTTGCATGCTGCATCAATGAGAATAGAAGCTGTATACGGAACAATATCCGTAGACGATGGCTCGGAAGATGCCCAGGGCCTTCCTTATAGCAGCAGTGAGTGGGGTTGTGGGGTGGGATCCACTCAATGAGCTTATCACACGCTAATCCTCTATGATAGCTATTTCTCAGTTACAAATTGATCAATTGCCATGTTCAGATTTGTGCCTGATTTCATCGGTGATCAATGTGATAAAAACAGTTACCATGTGATACCGAAGAGACAACAATCCTGCAACGGCGGCCACGTTTTGATCTAGTTTGATGTAGCCCAGCTCAGTCGAAGATCCGCGAAGCTACAAGTTTGCTCACTCGCATGTTAATTAACTCTGCTTTGGCCCGCCCGCAAGTTTTTTGATGACTACATAGAACGTGTAGGTTTTAGTCGCATTCAACGTCAACTAGGAGGCTCGACCCAGGGTTGGCGTTGCTTTGCAAGTCTAGCATTCTGTGCTTTGTTGTTGCCCCTCTTCTGAAGTTTTCTATTTTGAGAAAGCCCCATCTTGTGTAGCGACCCAAGAAGAATGCGTAAAGAGAGTATTGATAGTTCTAGAACTCTGCGCAGGTCCATATTTGACGGAATCATCATTCAACGAACATGAAAGTTGCACCCGTAAACCAGCAATATGCTTAGAACAAGGTTAATCAGTAGAGAGAAATTATTCGGCCACGATAAGCCACTTATTTATGAAGGCGTGTAGCCAACTAATTACATTTCGCCATGATATGTAAGTTCTCTTGTAACCAATAGGTGAATAGTACAAGCTGTGTGTTTGCACAGCCATCAATTTGTTGTTATTAACTTCAATTCATTGGCTCAAAGTGATGCCACTTGGTGATTCAGCCCTCATCTACACGAACACTCGCATTCAAGGTTGACTAGGTACCTGTCGGTGAGTTCATTTGGTAACAAATCCGAACACAAAATAATTTTCAAGCCTCATGAATTGTGTATTAATGATGGTGCAAAACGCGCTGCATTCAATGTTTAGCCATTTTGTACCATTTAGACCATCATGGATCAATTTTTATTTGACCAACATTTACAAGACTGCACTATAGCTGAAGAGAAAACAACATGTTTCGAAACTTTCCTTTATACTGTAAGTCACCTAATCTGATGAACGTTGTAAATCATCGCTGTTTTCTATCGGGACGTTCATGATCTAATTGACCGTAAAAGGATCCGGAATACCGAACGACGGTGACTGAAGAGACCATTCTTGAGGTCGAAGAATTCGATGACTTTTTGGATCAAAAGGTGAGATCTAAAGTTCAAGCAACGAGAAAAGCAATGTTCGATTGCTCAAACAGCGTTGATAAATTGATAGTCTGTTGTTGAAATCAAGTTAGAATTAAGCTTACAGATTCTAGGGCAGATTTAAAAACAAAAATCAAGGATGCATCGGAGGAATCAGACTCATGTAAGAATTTTCAGCGCACAGAATATTTCGTTTCAGGTATCCTAAGAGATGTCAATGACGAAGATGATTGCGAATCTTTGATATTACTAGACCATAGCATTTTCCACATTCCGTTTGACCAACTCATCATATCAGCCAACTCGGCTGTCTAGTCAATCAGCACGAGTGTGATTAGCTTTAGAGTCTCTGTTTGGCTTTGAAGATACCATCTCGAATTTTAATTCGATTGGGCGCTCTAGTATGACGAAACCTCCTTTACTAATATTACCAGCCTGCAAGGAAATGCAATCCATCCTAATACATTCGAACCCAAGTTTTTATCTTTACCTAAAGGCTTTCATAAAAAAATGGTGGACGCAATGCATCTTCCTCATTCATGGATTGAAACTCTAAGCGCAGTGGGCCCATTTTACTGGTCTGGATATGAGCAAAACGAAAATGATCTTTATCTTCGTAAGTGGTTGTAAAAATGATAACATGCTACAAAGCTGATCGTTGCCAGAGATAATATACCGCAAGAGTGACGTGAAAAAACCATCTAAAGCTCGAAACTGGGAATTGATTCTCTCACACTCTCTTAAGACTGGTATCACGAACGCTTTTTTCAAGAGTACACCTCGATCTGATGTTGCTCAATGTGTTAGATGTCTTCGTGAATGCGTCGGTGAAATCGACCATCCGCTGTTCCTTCCCACTCTTGTCTTTTCTTGCGATATTGATGTCGGAGAAGACAAACGCCACAGAGACAATCGAGAACGGGTCCGAATCCTAGAAAAAGATGTGATAGAAATATCCCACAAATATGCTGACCCCGACTTTACCAGGAGAGATAACGTCAATCTTCCACAAATCAACAGTGATCTAGTAGACTGCCATAAGAATGTTTTGTGGAAGCGACCGGAAGGGTATACTACTATTGTCCAAAAAATGGAGAAGACATTAGCGGACTTCAAAAATTTGTGGCCGGATGACAGAAAGGAAAGACTAAGGAAGATTCAAACAATGATGGAGGGAAGGCTTGAATTACTGCAGTCTAGACTTCAGGGAATAAGCACCCATCGTGAAGTTACAATCTCAAGGTTGAAATTGATTGGGAACGTGTTAGAAAATTTGGTCTCGCTGGATATTCACAAGCAAGAGAAAGAGAGACAATTTGGTAAATACAAGAGGCAGAGAACTGCACGCTTAATGGAAAACAAAGACCAAGAGCTGAAAGCAAAGGAGAAAACACAGAGAGAGCTAGAAATAATGCTAGAGACACGGAAGCAGACAACTATGTCATTGCTAGGCGTTTGGTTTCTGCCTGGTACTTTCTTTGCAGTAAGTTTGACTGAACACGAAAATTTATCTGCTTAAACAGCTAATTGGAGCATAGGCAATCTTTAGTACCACTTTTTTCAATTTCCAACACGGTGTTTACGCGGGGATAGTCGCGAAGAAATTTTACGTCTACTGGGCATCTACAATTCCGACCACTTTGACATTGTGGGCAATGTGGCTCCTCTGGCAAAGAAGAACTAAGAAAATGCTAGAGAAAAGAGATGAGGAATTTCGAGATCTTGAGCTACAAAGCAAAAGGGCACGAGATGATATATACAGAGAAGAAAACAACTTTTGGGGAGCAGATTAATTTCTTAGCTTTGACATCATATATCCCTCTGATTTGAATTCATTGTTTGCACATATGAAACAGCTTTTGGGGATTGGGAGAAAGATAGTCCAATACAATCGCTGGGAAAAGGGCAATACCTGACTACACGCAAAGGTTGACCACTAATGAGTAAGGTCCATTGGGAATTGATTGAGATCTTCCAAGCCCATGAATAACATGTAGTCCCATAAACTGCTGCTAGACAAACATGACGCTTTTTTTTTGGCACTGGCAAGAATACATCATAGATACAATGGATTGTCATCGTCCTGAAATCAGCTTGGAATCAGTTTTGATATCCAAACGCCACTTGGTCATTTAGATTCCTGTCATCCAGACTTTGATGTACAATATTCCATAAACAGTTGATCATAGTGTGCTATGCTCTTCCCATTTGCATCATCAAGATCACCCGGATTGACGACGATCAGGTGTGTTGTTCGGCACAGCGCAATTGACTCCAGTGATCAAATACACCTGAAATAAGTGATTCTTGGCACAATAGAACACCACAATGAATCCAATTTGACCATATCAGCTCACCATTCTTTAAATCATGCAGAAACAGTGAAAATATCTGCTTGGTAGTTCATCAAATAAAAAGCCGCCTGGAACTCAGCAGAAGTCCAGGGGAAGCAACGCTAAAAACACACGCTAAAACTGGCGAAAACGCGTCATTCCGCTATCAATTCGTTGCGACAACCAAATCGCAAAAAAATGTAAAGTAAACAATCGCTCATTCATCCATCCACACAATCCCCATCGTCGCAACCACAACTACAATTACAACTATACAATCAACCCTCATCCATACCCCGACTCAAACATCTCCGCAACCACAGAATCTCCCCACCACAACCCCAAACCCCAACCATGCCCAGCACCTCCCCCTCACCCTCCCCTCCCCCCCAAGCCCCCATTCCCCTCACCCCCGGCCCCCGCGCCAACGCTCTCTACACCGTCTATGAAAAATCTCTCGCTTCCGCTCTACACACTATTTCCTACCCCGCCTTCTCCTCCTGTTTCCCCTCCATCTCGCGCAATGCGCCGGAAGCGCTCAAAGCCGTGCATGGGCAGATGGTTTCCCGATTACGCCAATTCGCACTCGATGAGTTCGAGATGATTTTGCAGGAACGCAGAGTGGTGGAACGATTGAATGGCCTGGAGGGGGTGATTGAGAGTGCGAGACGGAGGAAAGCGAGGGGTGTGGATGCGGAGACGGAGGGGAGGGATCTGGGTGTTGCGTGAGTGTAGTTTTTTTATATATCTATCTTTCGTTCTTTATCTTTTTATTCTTGGGGTTCATGTCTACGCCCTTCTACTATTTCTCCCTACTATCACTATCATTCTCTCTATCCCCATAAACAAACAAACAACTAACTTCACCCCCCTCTAGCCCACACACCCTCCCCGCGCCCTCCATCCTCGCCGCCCATCTCACCCCCCTCTACACAACACAACAATCACAACTCAACGCCAAACTCCAAACGACACAATCGCAAAACGCGAGTCTCGCAGACGAAATCCAGAAACAGCGAGAGGAGATTGAAAAACTAGTAAGAGGGGTTGAAATTGTGGTTGAAGATCTGGATCGCGCGAATGAGGTTATGGATCGAGAGGTTGATGGATTGGGAAAGGAGGCTTTGGAGGCGGAGAATGCTTTGAGGGATGCGTAGGCTGGTTTTTGGTGGCTATGGAGTGGGGTTGTGAGACGTGGGGGGAGAAATGATAATGGGAGTTTCTTTGGGAGAAGACGGGAGTTTGGGTGTGATTGAGGAAGGTAATGGGAGGTGTATATTTATTGGCGTTTATTGGATTTCATCTCATGGCGCTTGGTGGTATTGAAAAGGGAATTCGGTGTACGCAGGAGTTACTTTGAACATTGGTCTTCATCCAGGCTAGGACACGAAAATGATGAAGTATAAAGTGTTTATTTATACTATACTGAAAGACCATGCATGCAATGCAATCTGCGATGGATTGCGCACTATATAACAATACAAACGAGTCAAGAAAATGTCTAGGCTCCAGAAACACCTCAATTCATATACCATGTTCCCGTCCTGGTATCTATAATCTCCTTAAAAGGTTTATCCATAACCAAAAAGAGTTGTATATTTGAGACGCTAATTTTACCCATCCAGCATGAACTCCACCATTACACCCAACCTAACAAATGAAAAGAAGTAAAGAAAACTCCATCCGAATTCTATAATTCAAGCCTTGACCGGCGTACCATTATGGCTTATTTTCCAGCTCCCACAATACTCTTCTCCATATTCCGGAGGTTCGCATCTGGTTAATGAGCCGGTACTCCAATCCACAATCCATTGTTTTCCCTTCATGATCAAGTAGTTTGATTTTCGAGGGGAGCGACTTGTGAGGATCGCCATGCATTTTTTGGCATATATCATATCGTATCTAGGAGACCAGGCATGTTCCGGACGCCATTTTCCCGTTTCGGGACAGAAAGAGTGGGAAGGGGTGGGGTTTGGCGTGCGTCGAAGCATGCGATGACGACGGGATCGACTACTTATGAGACCCATTTCGCGTAGAGCTTCCAGCGCGGCTTCGGATTCGTTCATGCATTCGTCGGGGATGCGTGATGTGTGAGGTGCGGATGATCGGGTCGAGGGTCGAGCGGTGGATGATCGAGAGGGAGTGGTGATGGCTCTACCTTCGGGAGTGTTTGAACTTGCGAAATTGGGATAATGTGTGCGAATGAGTTCTTCTTGCGCTCGAATAAGTTCATCGCTGACTTGTACCTCTCTGGCTTCTCTTCTTCTTCGTCTTCGTGGTCGTGGAATGGATTGATCTCGGGGTATTTGTCGCTCGTCAAGTGGAAGAGAGAGGTTGATAGCTGTGAAGAGTGATTGAAGCCAGGTAACGAATGTTTCAATTTTCACGCACGATAGAAGGAACTGGTCTGCTTCTGCTCTGACTCGAATAACATAGTGCTTCCTAGTAGCTATTAGTATTACCCTCTTAATACTTGGTGTATGTAAACCTACTTTACATAATCTGCAGCTATGCCAACTTCTGCATGTTGTAAATTGTAGCTTCCCAATAAACTTCCACGTTTTGTACCGACAGGTAAATCCGGTGTACTCTTTCGATCCCCAAGCTCCAAACCAAATACCCCCGAGCCTTTGACCTTGTGAAAAGTTAAGAGTGTTCCTCGCAAGGTTGCATATACTCGATACCAATTCCTGTCCGAAGCTCTGTGTATCGCGCCCTGCATTTCCATTTTCCTCATAAACACATTCTCCAAACTGATACCAGTAGAATATCCTGGGAGAATTTCCCTTCCTTCGTCTTCTCGAGGTTGAATATTTAAACGATTTCGCATATTTTGAGACCGAACGGAAGCATCGTAAGAAGGAGGAGAATCAAGTAGAGGATCTATTATTGACTGCGAATTTGTGGATTTATCGTCGACATCAATTTCTGGCTCATGTTCCGATTCTTCCTCTGGTTCCTCCTCAACTTCTGGTTCTTGTATGTGGTCGGAAGATTCATTATTTTGTTTGTAATATTCCTCCATCGATACTCTCCTTGAACTCGAGATTTGCGCGGATTGAGGATTAATTGTAATGTCATCCATTGTTACATGATTTCTGAAAACTTCAGTAACGTTTGTACTCATGTTTTGTGTATTTTGTTGATGTGTCCGCTCAGAAAATCTTATATCGTGTTGTACCAAATCCCGATCCTACATGATCTTTCTCATAACATTTGTACTGCATGCGGCAGATAGTGAATTGGCAAACGTTCTCCTATTGATTGTTTCTGAATAAGTTTCAATTGAGTTTTCCTAAAGTTACTCGGATATTCGCGTTGTAAAGAGGAGTTGAGACAACCGTAGAAGCAATTGAGTTGTGGAAGAATAAGAAGAAATAAATCTGACTCATGTCTTGTCTTGTCTCGTCTTGACTTCTATTTCTTCTAGAATAGAACAAGAATAGGAGGTGAGGTTTAAGTGATGTGTGTGACAGGCCAAAAATATGGTTTTTCTTGGGTGTTACCGCTCAGATCCCTTGTCAACAACATTCCTTCATGGAACCGAGCAACTGCATGGTAGAATGAGAATGGGAATGAGAGAGGGAATGGGTATGGGTGTGGGTGTGGGTATGGGTGTGAGTATGACTTTGATGAAGATGACTGCGGCTACGACTGTATCTCGTGTATCTCGTGTATCTCATCCTCATCTCATCCTCATCCTCATCCTCATTTATCACCCTCATCTATCACCCTCATCCATCATCCTCGACATCTACTCGTACTTACGACGTGCATTGTGCAGCGATTAATCAAATACCTGGACCAAAATCAAAGATATAATTGGATGTTTATTCTTTTTACTTGCGGGGAAATGGTTCAGGCTGAGGTAAAACAATTTTGATGAGTGTTCCGGGTCTAGTCTGTCTAGCTGTCTCGAGCTGTCAGACACCGTTCTCGAGTAAAGACTGGGCCTGTCCTAGTAAACTCTCTTCGTCATCACAGTCATGAACCGCCGTCAATCACATCAATTTGTGAACTTATCCAATGCTTCCAGAATTAGTAACGTAGATCATCAACTCATCCACTCTTGGATCGCAATGTGGTCTTTCCTGCAAAAAGATAGACAACATCGATAATATGTCGGCGCATACGAAGGAAAGGATCAAGTCAAGCACAACAGTTCCAGAATAATGAACGTGGGTCCTTACAGTCATTGTGAAGCTGGCGGCTGTACAGAAATCAATTTCTCCTTCTTTTCAGCAATTCAAAGATTGGATCCAACAATTTCCATCAACATCATCAATACGACCTGAGTCTCAACTCGCTCGGTCTAGCCTTTCGATCATAGCAGTGGGTGTTGGCGGCGCAGATGATTTTGGGAGCAATCAAACCCTTGTTCTTACTCAGGGCTTAGCACGCAGCACATCACATTTGTTGGCATGTTCATCACGACAAAGCTCTCTACTGGTTTTTATTTTCTGTTGCATCTCTCACTTCCTTGTCTTTCGACGTGGCTTCACTATCGCCGGATTGGAAGTATTTGAAACCGTTTTGTTGCATGTCTACGCCGAGGTCCTCGGTGTGGATTTATATATGATTACAACTCAATGGTCTATATCCGCGACCGAGGCTCTCCACTCTTCTACTTGTTTAAACCTCATCCAAGTGGATTTGCTAGAGGAAGGTTATATATATTCCTAACCATTTTTGGTACAAATCCGACTGTTGGGTTTGGTGGCTGGGAGTTTGATAAAGCTATACAAGATGAAGGTTCATAGAGTGGGACCCATAAAGGCATATCGTCCTTTGCTATCTGTCGTAAATTTGAGTTTTCCGTTTAGACTGTTGGAGTCTCTGTCACTACTTTTACATCTATTTCTGAATAATTAATGTGTGTGTTGGTGGCTGCATACAAACACAACCCTCATTTCAAGTCTCAAAAATCATACACCTTTTTTTTCTCCCCTACTTCCAAGTGGATGGATATTGTTGTAGAAATTTCCTAATCATTTGGTAAAGGTCCTCTCGGAAGAAAATTCTATTCTCACGTCTCAAGTGGTATAAAGAGAAATATACTACCCCGTCTTGCTCCTTTCCAGATTACTTCAATCAAACCATGAACGCGACGGTCGACCAATCCAGCCAAAAGCACGATTGCCATGGAGCAATATTACCTAGTCATGGTCAGGTAAGACTTCCATATTGAGTTCAAATAAATCCTATCAGTGAGGGGAAGATGGTGTTCTTTCTCGGCGTGCATTAGCCTCACTGTGAAGGACTCAGATGCACATAGAACTCGAAGACTGGTCACAGATATTACGGATGAGGCGGTGATGAGTGTGGCTATCAGATCATCACTATGGCTCAGTTAGAAAGAGACGTAGTGAATGGATTAACAATATTAGCAGTGAAGTCGAATTCATTGATCCATATAGATATACCCCAGGAGTGAGACAGTCTTTCCATAACTATACGATCCGAAATTACACCCCAAAATAATTTTACACAAACAAGCTTATCGAGATTTACGTGGCACTCGATATCTCACTGCTGGGAATCAAAGCTGAAAACCAAACATGAATACCACAATTCGGATTCGACAGTCGTACCCAGTATGCTTTGAATGTCCGAATACAAATATGCAGATACAGCATTGAAGCACTTCCAATCTTCAAATTCGATCTTCAAATACAAGTCGACAATTATTGAGCACCGTCGAGTCCAAACACAAAGTTGACAGACAGTAAACAACCGATTAGGTTTCGGTCTTCGGGTTTTTCGTGAGACGATTTCGGATCGGATGCAATGTATATAACGTGTGCATTAAGGTAGACAGGTAGACACTAAAGGTAAAGTGTGGGGTAAAATAGAATGGAGCGGGAAGATGTCATCTTGCTGCCAAAGAACATCGAGGACTCTCACCAATGAACGCCGACCAAATGCTTGGTACACTCTTTATCCATTATCGAGTCTTCTAGGATGAAGATAAGGATAAATGGAAAATTGTAAGTGTGAGCGATGGTTAACCATATGCTAACAAATGGCACGCTTCTCGCAGGATTGATCAACGAAGTAAACCACTAATATTGATCCAGGCTGAAATCAATCTATTTTCTCATGCCACAGGGTATCTACCTTTCGGTCATAGGTCAAGACACTCTTGTCTTACTGTTCACCATGCTGCACTACCTTCCAATAATGTACTAGTGTTAGCATCAAGCCACTTCGGACTTTCTATATCTTCTCTTCCTCTTAGATTATCGAAACTCTAAGCTCTCATCAACTTGTCAAAATGTTCTCATCATTATCTCTTTTTACCTTTATATTATGGATATCTTGTTGTTTTGGCTTCGACCTAAGAAGCGAGTACTTTGGGCAATCACATTCAATTTCAAAATGCTACACCGCTGTAAGTCTATCATAGAAAGAATAATTGATCATACTTAACTCTTCAGTGTCAATTTCTTTCTCGAATTCTCAAAGGCCGGGTATCATTTCCTGGTAGTGTTATATATGAATCTGAGCAATTATATTGGTCGCTGCAACAAGCTGAATTGCAACCTGAATGTCGAGTGACGCCGATATCTGCGGAAGATATCTCTACTACCATACAAGTACTCGAGTCTCAAGGTTGCCAATTTGCCGTCAAGAGTGGTGGGCACGCATGTTTCTCAGGTGCATCAAATATTGAGAATGCTGTCGTGATAGATTTAAGCAATCTTGACCAAATCAATATCTCGAGCGACAAAACAGAAGTTTCCGTTGGAGCAGGTACACTATGGTCCAATCTTTATCCGATAATGGACGCAGAAAAAATTGGAGTTATAGGTGGTAGAGTAGTCGGAATCGGAGTTGGGGGTCTAACACTCGGGGGTGGAATATCTTTTCATTCTGGACGGTATGGATTCGCTTGCGATAATGTTAATAACTACCAAGTACGACTCGTCTCATGTTTTCGCATCTGTAAACTCATCGTTCATTAGGTTGTTCTTGCCAATGGCTCCATTCGCGATGTTAATCGAGTATCGTACCCAGATTTGTATTGGGCTTTGAGAGGAGGTGGAAATAATTTTGGCATTGTCACAAGATTTGATCTGGCTTCGTTCGAGCAGGGTGATATGTGGGGCGGAACGACAACTTCAAATGCAACAGAACTATCCAATGCGATTGAGGCATTGGTCAACCTCAATATCAATCATGCTTCTGATCCATTTGCTGCAGTTTTTCTGGTATATGTCTACGTACCTCTGATAGAATCATCCCTCGTCAGTTTCACATTGGACTATGGGAAACCAGTCATCAACCCTCCTATTTTCGAAAATTTTACTGAGATACCTGCTTTATCTGCTGACTTGAGAATTGCGACCCTTACATCTTTGATCAATGAAACAGAAGAATCGCAACCTTCTGGACTTAGGGAATCATATTGGACATTGACCATATTGAATGATGCCAGTTTAATAAATGAAATATCCAAGATATTTGATCAGGGACTTCAAAACATCAGAAATGCTACAAATTTATTGCCTGCGCTGGTCTTTCAACCGATCTCCGAACCAATGATCTCGCACTTTAGCAAGAATGGTGGGAATGCTCTAGGTATAACCAAAGAAGATGGTCCTTTGATTCGTGAGTAAATAATTCGGAAGTTTCCGTACAGTACCATGTCTAATCTCACCGTCGTCTGACAACTCTAGTAATCAATATTGCCATTCAATGGACCGACATCACAGATGATAAACGAATTATAGCGTTTGCAGAGAATTGTATTGCACGATCCACTACTTTGGCCAAGGAGCGAAACCTTTGGCATAGATTTTTGTACCAAAATTACGCTGCGTTTCAACAAGATGTATTTCCGAGCTACGGGAAAGAGAATCATGATAGATTGGTCGAGATCTCAAAGAAATATGATCCAGATGGTGTGTTTGTGCGGCTGCAACCGGGATACTTCAAAGTTTATTGAGATACTTCCAAGACCTGCGGGTGGCAATTTATGCAACCTTTTATGGTTAAATGACATGAAATGTGGTTGTTCTGGTGCTCCCATTACTTTTTGAGCAATACAATCTGTGGTTCTCATCATGTGTTTTCCACGTGATATTTCTTGCTATCACTTTCTTTGATTTCTTGTCGCTTGCAAGGTCATAGCTAGATTTCAGCTGAGTTGGCAGGTTCGAGACAGGGTACTAGCTTATGGAAAGAGGGACTCTACACAATATCGAGAATTTCACAAACCGTTCCAGAGACTTGACTAGCTAAGTATTCAAAAATTCAATCTGCGAGCCGCCGCTCAGCTACGTACTCCGTACTTGAACGATTCTCATATTCTATTTCAACTTGTTCGGTACCGAGATTATTTCTCTTTCGGTGATTTCATTGAACACCGCTCCAAGTGGGGAAACCACGTTATCGGGGAAATATGTTCAAATAATGCTCCATTCTCGGGCTAAGACTTCTTATCAGATATAGATCCTTGTTGTTCGAACGATTCCGAACCATCTGATAAAAATTCTGATGTGCCAAGCAGACATTGCGGGAATTCTTCCCAACTTGCAATTTTCCCAACGATAATTCGTATCAGATCATCAACGTTTAGTGGGCCGAAGTCGTATTCACGTTGGTCATAGAATATCAAGAACAGTTGTATTGAAACCCTATAAAGAAGACCAGATATACTCAAAAATGAGGATGTTTTTCGATTTTACATTGATCTACTTCACGAACTACTCATTCCCTATCTTTTCAGCCTTACCTCGAATTTCGAGGATAAACTTCGGCTATGTCTAATAATCAGATAGTTGAGACCGTCTATTCGACATCGGGTACGCCATCAGTGGAACACGATACTAAGGAGAAAGATGAAGCCTTTGTGTCAGCGGTTTCTTCAAGCGATAATGAGGAACATCGATCGGATATCGCCAATAATGATGGACAATCCAATGGGAATGATATACCTTGGCAATGGAAGCTGGCTTCAGTCATCCTAGTGTCGATGATTGGTTTTGGTTCGCATTGGAGTTCAGGAATTACAGGTGCAATGAAATCAACAATCAAGAAGGAGATGAAGATTGATAATAAGCAATATGCTTTATTGAGTGCCAGTCAAGATTTTATGGTAACAGCTTTAATGATGGTTAGTGGTCTTGTTACGGATAGAATAGGAGGAGCAGGTAAGATTTATAAATCTTCGATTCTTCTCCGTTTACTCACTATCTCTAGGCGCAATCTTCTATGGCAACATCATCTTCACAATTGGATCTATTCTCATTGCCGGAGCTGCTCAGACCAGAAACTATCAATTCATGATTGGCGGTACAATTGTTCAAGCTTTTGGAGATATTGCTACTCAAGTTGCACAATACAAAGTTTTCTCTTCATGGTTCGCTCCCAATCATGGATTCGCTTCGACACTTGCGCTTGAGTTGGGAATCGGCAAAATCGGTGCATTTGTTGGTAAATCATCTGCAAACATCATCTCAAAGAACACAGGAAACTTTGCAAATGTCTATTGGGTTTCCGTAGCCATGAATGTTTTCTGTAATTTGATGACTCTCGGCTTCTACATCTTTACACGCTTCGCCAATAAAAAGTTTCCTTCTACATCTGATCCAGCTACTGGCGAGAAACTTACAGAAGGTAACAAGAGATTTGAATTACGCAAAGTTCTTGAATTACCTTGGACATTCTGGGTCATTTTGGCATTTTCATTGTTTGAAACTTCGACTGCTGGTCTCTTTACTAGTAATGCTACAGAAATGGCTGAGCAAAGATTGGGTGTATCATCTATACAAGCCGGATGGTACACATCAGCTATTCAATATGGTGGTAAGTATCCTGTAACATTGAAAAATCTAGTAAAATAAGACTGACATTTTCAGGATTTTTCTTTGTTCCTCTAATTGGAATATTTGTTGATGTATGGGGAAACAGAGTTACTCTCTGTAAGTAAACTAATTCTCTCTTCGTATAAGTCTTCTGCTAACACTTTTCAGTTGCCGTCACTGGTTTTGCTTGTCTAATATCAATGTCCATTGTAAACTGGGCTCCTTCAATCAAGGGTACAGATGCTGCATTCGGCATTTACGCTTTTGCATACTGTTTCGGTCCAACTTTGATCATCGATAGTATCAGAACATCAATGTGGCATCAAGGAGTTTTCGGATCCGCATACGCTCTCAAAGTCACCATGAACAACGCGTAAGTTCCCTTTCTCTCAATCACCATTCTTTATTAACCAAAAAAACAGCATGAGCATCATCGTCGGTATCGTCGCCGGAGTAATCCAAGACGCAGATGATAATTCCTACGACAACGTCACGATTCTCTATGTTGCTCTTTCCGCAGCATCGGCATTCATGGCACTCATCATGATTGGACTCGCATATTATTGCGTTGATTTCCGCATGTTGCAATGGACGCGCAAACAGAGAATCGCTAATGGTGACTTGATTAATGAGCGCAAGGAAAAATTCCATAATGAGAATGGACTCAGAAATCGTAAGATTTCAAAGTGTTGTATTGGGGCTTTGGTAGTGTTGGTCTTGGGTTCGTGGTGTGCGTATTTCTGGGGTGTGGCTACGGGAAATAATAATGGGTAATGAATGATTAATGGGGTGTGAAAATGGGATTCACCATTTGTAGTGGGTGAGGATTAACAGGGTCGATTTGATGTTGTATATAATGAGTTTGGATGATTCTACGTTGTTTTACATTAGGTACATTTTGATGATCGGTTATGGAGTGCGTACAACCGAGTTGGGACTCGTGGTGAATTTTCTGATCTTGTATGCCGTGTCACCTTTTTAGTTGGATATGGGAATGATAGGCGGAAGTTGGCCGTCTGTTGTTACTGCAAGCCATACAGTATTGGTCATGAATATGGGGGAGGGATAAAATGCTTTGAAGAAATGTTGTTGAATGTAAGTCGTTTGATGGATATATGACGTACGACTTAGGTGACGGCTTGAAATTTTTTCCCTTTTTGGGCTGAAATTACGAGTTTCTGATATTATATTATCATACTGAGATGATATGCTCACTAGTTGTGCCAATGAATATTAGTATTTCATAGGAAGTATCGGTTTGTATCATCACCAACTGTTGGCTTTTTCTTTTTTGCTTCTAGAAAATATGAGCTCTTACCCAGAAAACTTTTATGGGGTAGACAACATACAATAAGATACTTCATTGGACTAGTCCTGCTAATCTGCTGATGGACTTACTCTTCGATACTAAAAGCTTTCTGCTATGTGTCCAGTATTTAATTCCAAATGTTGGATGACAATCGTTCACATGGCAAAATTACCTCTATGAGATGATTATAGTGACCAGATCTCTGTAACAACTTCAGCAACTTCTAGAATTACAATCATGGGATTGCGTATAAGGTTTAGCGAAGAAATGTCAAAATTCGAGTCCTTTGCAGACATCTCTTCCTATCTTGTAATTTTACCAGTTATCCTCTCTACATTCTTTCTCAAGGTTATTATTACCCAAACAGTTCCTGTTTCTAAATAGCTAACGATTTTCATAGCTCTTTCTCACTGGGATTTATCGTATCACTTTCCATCCATTGGCAAAGTATCCCGGTCCGAGATGGGCAAAGATTACAGATTTGTATTCTGCTTATCATAGTTTGAGAGGAAGTCTTCATATTAGAACATTGGAAGCTCATGATAAACATGGTGAGAAGATCGGTTAAATCAACCTTAGCAGCTGCAGAGATCTTTTCAGGAAGTGTAGTTCGCTTGGGCCCTAATAAACTGGTTTTCAATTCAGCCGAAGCTCTTCAAGGTACTTCCCGTTCAGGTCATGAATGATTGTTTTCTAATTCATGATATTCAGAAATTTATGCATCAAAAAATGTTCAAAAATCGAAACGATACGCTACTCTAGTCACCACACCAGGTGTACATAGTGTCCACAATGCAGTGAATTTCTCAGTCCATAAACACAAGAGAAGGGTTATTTCAAAAGGCTTCTCTATTCCATCTCTGCTAGCTTTTGAGCCAACAAGGATTAGCACAATTATCTCTTAATACAAAATCTAGCGAGCGCACCTATCAAACGCAAAAGTCAAGATAAATGGTCGATACCTATCAATATGGGTATTAGCTTCAAGCACATATCCTAGACGTTGTGGAAGAATTTGGGTTTGGACAATCATTCAACCTACAAACATCTTCTGAGAACCATTTTCTTTCTGGGACGATTGCTGGAATATTAACAAGAGGGGGAGTTTTACTCCAATTTCAAGCTTTTCAAAAATCAGAATCGAAAGATTTTTCAACCGGAAAGTCCATACGGTGGTTGTGAAATATCACTCTACGGTGAGTAAATTGGTTGCAGATAGATTGAAGGAAGATAAGAATGCAAAGAGCGATTTATTTTCTTTCATTTTCGATGCACAGTATTCGAATAACGGTAAGCATGAAGATATTGAAACGATGACAGTTTCGGAATTATTTACTGAGAGTGGATTTTTACTTGCAGCTGGTAGGTATATTTTTACATTTCTAGAATAGCCAGATAGTTTATCTACTCACACAGAGAGGCTCTGATACATCCTCGACAACTCTCTCCGCGCTGCTCTTCTACCTCTCTCGATACCCAAAATGTTATGAAAAAGTTACCACAGAAATTCGATCTACCTTCTCCTCCCCCTCTGAAATTCACAGCGGTCCGAAAATCACCTCTCTCAAATATCTACGCGCTTGTATTGAAGAAGCGCTCCGTATGAGTTCACCACTCGGCTCTGCACTCTGAAGGGAAGTTCGTCCTGGAGGTATCACCATCGATAGAGAATTTATCCCTGCAGGCTACGATATCGGATGTGCAGTCTATGCTGTGCAGCATAATGAAGACTATTTTCCCAATTCGTTTGAATTTCAACCTGAGCGCTGGATGGTATCGGAAGATAACCTACAGGAAAAAATTGAAGAGATGAAAATGGCATTTGCACTGTTTAGTTTGGGGCCGAGGGGATGTCTGGGGAAGAGGATGGCGTATATGGAGACGGGGATTATGATGGCGAGGATGATGTTTTGTTTTGATTTTAGGAGGCCAGGGGATGGGGGGTTTGGAGAGGTGGGGGAGGGGGTGCTGGGTAATGATGGGGGGAGGGGAAGAGTAAATGAGTTTCAGTTGATGGATCATTTGGCCAGTACGCATTTGGGTCGTATGCAGAATTCAGATTGAGAAATGGGCTGGAGGGGGAGTTTGATGGGGTTTAGTTGGGTATTGCGGATTCTGGAGTAGGTTGTAGAAGGGATGGTGGAGAGGAAAGCTGGGATATTGTGTGATTATTCTCAAAGAAATCGGGATCTATATATCTTATTAAAGCTATCTGGTTTGAATTTTTGTTTAATACTTTATTCACTTATACAAGCAAGTCGTCGTTAACATCTGGACTACTTCACGTCTTGCAATATCATCGCAACTTTTACCATTCACAAATCTCATAAAATTTATTTATGAATGACAAATCAAACAATCCTTTTTTGTTGATTCAGAAGTCAAAAATCTGATCATTCGATAACTTGTAACATGTATTCCAAAAAGTTACAGAAATGGAGGAAACTTTCCATCCCAAATCCATTCACGGGTCTGCAGAAATCATCCTCTCAGACCTATTCACAAGCTTAGAGATATTAATCACACTTTTCTTCCTTCTATCTTCTACTATGTCTTCACATCTCCTATAGAAATGCAACGTAATCTTCCATGCAATTAGCATTTTAAAACCGAACTACGCCTTTATTCGTGTATACCAAATCTCCCATCGACACACTTCACAATATCCAAACAAACAGACAAACAAGCCATCGCCATCCCAAACAAAATGTCCATTCCATCTCCACCACCATTCAAACCTCGTTCCTCATCCTTATCTCCACATCCCCTACTCCCATCTCAATCCCACTCGACATCACATCTCCCCATTCAAACTCAGATCCAGATTCATCGCAAAAAATGTATATATCTCCTTACAACACACGCCTGTTCCCATTTCGTGCAACCGTTTACTCATCCGACGAATATTATTCATACCGAGAATTGTGTTGCGAGATTCGGAGGCTGTTGTTCGAGTCAGGGGTATCGGTATGAGATTTTGGGGAATGGGGGTGAGAAATGTGAGGTTTGTGTGAGGGGTGGGAAATTGATGAAGGAGAAGGGCTCGAGCGGAGAGATTCGGTTAAAAAATGAAGAAAGGGGGAATGAGTTGGAGGTGGAGATGCAGAGGAGAGATAGAGACGATTTGCCAGGGATGGATTTAATACCGAATACAGATAATGGATTGGCGAATGATCTGGGGAAGGAATTGGGAAGCGATAATAATGCACAGATGCCATCAACCCCTCCTTTTTCGTTAAAGAAAACTCAAAGTTCCCCGGATATGTATCGCCGTGGCAGCAACGATGGAAAAGGAAAACAGATGATGACATATGAACATCAACGTGCAATTCCCACGCAAAAAAGACCAATGATTGGGGAGAGGAAACGGGTTTCTATTGTTATTGAAGAGGGAGGTGGATATTATGGGGATACGTGTGGAATTTTCAATTCGAGTTTGAGATGTGGCAGGGAAAAGGGAAGGAAATGCTGGGAGGATTTATGGGGGAGGTTTAAGAGGTTATAAATGAAGATTAGATGGGTTTCAGGGGATGGAAGTTGGGATTGGGTATCATATGAGGTCTTTTGGGTTCTTGGTGATTTCAGAGATCATTTTACTTGAATTGGATATGTAGGATGAGATTGTATATTCTAGATCTTTTTGCTAGGTTTCATTTTCATTGATATTCGGTTTATGATAATCCATGAGTTGTTTTTCTAAATGCGATATATAGATACACGAAACGATGTCGACGTAAATGTAAATGCAGACATTTCCTTTTCCGATTCGATTTAACAGCAGAGTGACATGTCGGCACCATTCATTCCACCTCGACTATTTTTCATAAAGTCACTTGCGGATGTGTAAATGTAGTGTGGTAAAGACAGAGATAAATAGCAGACTGACCAAAAGATGAACGAGTGTATAGTACATGACATACTGAGCAACTATGCATAATCTTCTTTCATCTAAGGCGCAAGTATGTCGCTCCTAGTGCCGAGGAATACATTACCAATGGTTGATTTTAGCGAGTATGCATATTGAGCACAATATAGTATTTGACTGTAGATGACTTCGATAGAATGCAGTAGTTATTATCAAATAAGACGATGTTCTTGATTACATGTATTCAGCAACAAATTAGACCTCTACAAATTTTGAGATGTACTCCTTTTGCATAATTGTATAGACTGTCCACACAATATCCTCTTCAGGAGAGTGGGATTTCAACTAATACTATATTTCTTCAGCATATAAATAAACCGTATAACAAAATCCCATTAGCGAATCTACCAGTTTCTCAGTATGATATGAATGGATCTTAAAAGAAATGTACGGCTATCAATACGTCCATAACTCTGTAAGCATACCGTACATATGATTCAGTATCAGTACGACATTCCCAAGTCATCTCAAGCTACGGCTTCTAGAACAGAGACATGCTGCATATAAACATAAAATGAACACAGCTTCTTTGCAATAACATTACAAGTAAACTTTACATCATACATTCAGATCTCTACAACACATTCTCAACACATCATCGACATCGACATAATACAGATTTCTCGAGTACTATCCACAAGATTTTACGTCCCTTTCAACAACGAATTCTGTCTTTGAATTCAACATCTAGAAATAATGATGTCATCACAAACAGCCAAATTCACATTTCCCCGAACCCTGGGTGGTCAACACAAAATCATCGCTCCAAAACCGTCTAATCCCAAACAGACGCAGAATACAGAGCGATGTATATACGTGGTTCAAGGTAATTTATCTCCTCACTCATCTCCTCACCCATCTCCTCATTTTAACCCTAGCCATCTTTCCCCTTTCCTACCACCCCTCACTAACCAAACCCAGAATACAACTGTCCGCACCACCCCTCCCTAAACACTCCCCACATCTTCCATCGGACCCCCTGTCCCCAAGCCCTCCTCCCCTACACCTCTCAAACCGATTGTGAAAACTATCCCAACCACGAAGACGAACTCGTGCAAGTATCTCGCTACGTTCTCGAACGCGGCTGCATGGAATGCAAAACTTCCGCGCGCAGACGTCGTCATGAAGAAGCAGCTACGCATCCTGAGATTCACAGACGCATGCAGGAGTTAGGATTGGGACAGGAAGAAATCGATCATTTTGAAAAGGTGACGAGTAGTTTTCCGGCGAGTAGGAGAGTTTTGGAGTTGGTGAGAGCGAGGGAGAGAAATGAGAGATTGAGGAGAGAGGGGATTCGTGGGGTATTGTGCATAGAGGAAGGAAAGAATGAGACACAGAGCAAAGGTGAAGTAAAGCAGGAATCGAAGCTCCAATCTGAGATGGATAACGTCGAAGTTATCCCGGCTGCGACTCTTGCCTCTTCAGTTGAAGGCCCTATCGTCGAACAGAACGACAGTGCAGAAAAAGAGCACGAAAGCACACAACCCCAATCAATGGCTAAGAAGGTCGAGATTCCACGACCCGGAGAAATCGACGCGAAAAAGAAGATTCCTCAACCTTCAGCTGCGTCCACCAATCTTGAAAGTCTCCCATCTAGCATGGCACCCCAAGCCATCCAAAAAGACGAACCCACACATCCCCAACCTCGCAGCCCAAGCCCAAGCCCAGCAGCTGAACAAACCCTCGCCCAAGCATCCCCCCAGCTCAAGAACTCACCTCCTAACCTCACCCCAGAGGACGAAATCTCCATCGCCAAACCTCCAAATCTACAATCCAGCGCCCCAGTAGCAAACGGGAGTGTCAAACAACCTCAAGCTACAGATGACAAGGTTCCAGGCACCCCCCCAACTTCCAGCCACTCCCCCGAAAAACTAACCGACAACATCCACCTCGATATCGACGCAGAGTGGGAAACAGATGAGGAGCCCGAGCGAGTCTTTGGAGAAGTTGCGCTTGCGCCTTCGTTTGGATGTCAGACAGGTGATGAGTGGATTGTGGTTGGGAGTTGGGAGCAGTGATTGTTTATACATATTGGGAAGAAGGAATGGAGGGGAGGGAGTTTGCATGGTGTGGATGGGGGAGGGAGTACATGGTGTGCATGGGGAAGGAATATGATTTAATATGATTTAACATGACACAATACAATTGATTTGTCAAGCGGGAATTCTTCTTGGGTTTGAGGAGTTGCTGATGGTACTATTACTATTACCACACTCCAGCTTTCATTTTCATGAGAACAACAAACATCCCAAAATCTTACTGTTACTCTTACTTAAAAATAGATATATATTCACCCATCCATCCATCCATCCATCCATCCCATAAAACCTGAAACCATCTACCGACCTACCTACCTACCTACCTACCCCAGGCCTACTAGGTAATACATACATATATACATACATACCACTTCCCTATATATATACAACACAATAACACACAATAACACACAATAACAATAACAACCACAAGACAGAAGAGAGGAAGCTATACATTTATTTATTCACCCCCTATTAATTCAATACACATACCTACCTAGGTACACAGATAGATCAATAATACACTCCAAACAATCAACCACCTATCAATACCTAGGTACCTAGGAATAAATATACAAAAATATATAAATTCTCTAATTCATTCCTCTATCCATTCCTCTATCTTTCCTTCTTTTCATAATACCCCTTTCCTTTTATTTCAGAATCCAGATGCCACTACTACTACTGCTACTACTACAACCACTATCTGTATATTTCCACTCATTTACATGCATGTGCCGCTAACATAACATAAAATACCATGATTCCGACTACCACATCACATCTCATCACATCACAACACTCTATAACTTACACCCCCCCTACCCTCCAATCCCATCCACCCTGTTTTCCCCACCTTCCAAATCTACAACTAAAAATTCACAATTCCTTAGTAACCCTAGGTCTATCATCTCTCCTCCCCATCCCTATTCCCAACCCTGTACTTTGTTCCCCCTCCCTCTCAATTTCTCTCTCCACCATTTCAATACTACTCAAACTCGGGAATCTTTTACTAAAATCCGCAAGATATTCTTCTTTTTCCAAGGACGTCATATCCGATCTCGGTTGAATTCCAGATCCACCTCTATTAGCTAGATATGACTGTTTAGGTGGAGAGTTATTGATAGCAACACTACCTCCCGTATTCATATTATTGAGATGGGTAGGTTTAGGCGGGGCACTTGGTCTTGGTCCTGTTTTAGTAACTGGTAATTGAGGAGGGATTTGTTGAGGACGAGGTTTCGTATAATTGAGATCGGATGAAGGGATTGAAGGTTGAGCTGTTTTGCGAATTACAGAAGGTTTTCCATATGGATTTCCAGTTGGTAAAGGATTAGGTTGACCTGGTATATCGGTATATCTTCCATAACCTTCTGCCGTTTTCTTTGGGGAAGGTTGTTGACTATTTTCATCCAAGAGACTTTTGACTTTATGTTGAATACTTGCAGCTCGGGTTACACCACCAATACTTTTTGGAGCTGGTGCACCACCACGATCTGCAAGTCGTTTTCGATATTCGGCTGCTGCATCAGAAACACGTTTTTCTTCAATTGATAATCTTCTTCGTTCATTTTCTCGTCTTTGCTCTGGTGTCATATTGTCATCTACCGTTCCATCATCACTTCTATCATCTGTTGCCTCAGATCCAGCGATTGGTGTCAAGTCACGTCGATCTAAATCATGTAGAGGACTTGGAGTTCTTGGACCAGGTGGAGCACTAGCATTATTTTCAAATCTTTTGAAAGCATCTCCAAATTTACCCGCCAGCAAATTTTTAGTTCCAGATAACGAAATCGAAGGCATACTAGAACGTTTGGATTTTGATCCACTACTTCGACGTCTATCTTTCTTGACCCTTTCATGATCTTCCATTGATTTAAGAAAGTCCACATTCGACTGAGGATCATCATCAGTCGGATCTGTGACTGCGAAATCCCTAGAGTATGATGGGCGTCGTTGGGAATCAATCGAAGGACGACCTTCCTTTTCTCGAAGAAAGTCCATATTGGATTCCAAATATTGACTCGACGGACGTGATCGACTCAGACTGGATTTTGTTCGAGAGATAGTACTTTCAAGAGCTTCATTGTTAGGTCTACTCATTTCGAGTGATGGTCTAGATGACGATGAATGTTTTGAATGAGTAGATGGTGGATTGTATGAAGAGGTACGAGGTAAGCCAGGATGAACAGGTAAAAATTCTTGTGCTTCAAGAGTCGGTGTTCTAGATGGAGTTGCGATTTGGTTTCGTGGTAGACTAGTTGATCGATGATGATCTGATGGAAGGAGACGTGGAGAAGCAGTGAAATTAGGAGGTCGTGCATTTGCAGGTGGAGGAGTTGGTGTTGTCATTGTACCTTGGGATACATATGAGGATTTCACACCAGGGTGAGTAGGTGTGGGTTGATATATTAAGGTTGCTGGTACATCTGATGTTTGAAGCTCTAGTGGATTACTGGATAGAATTTGTTGAGCACGAGATGGCTTATTGGTTGAAGTTGATGGCCCCGGTCGATTTGACATGGCAAATGCATCATCAGCTAATCTTTCTGTAACTCGTTTGCTAACAGGTTGTGATGTCTTTGTGGGTGAGTTTGATCCAAAATCAAATTTGCCCCCTTCATGAAGCAATGAGAATTGATCTAAGCTTGGAAATCGATTGGAGATTTCGTCTACAACTGGAGCAGAAGTTGTAGAATCCAAAGCGGCAAATGGATCACTAACTGTGCCTCTCATTGGAGACGGACTAGGTTTTGTAGGTTGTGGCTGTGAATTAGCCGTGGGTCTTCCCCTTCGCATTGGTACGACATCAGGTATAACTGTTTGCTGTTGTGTTGGAGGCGCAAAAACTGCTCCTACAACTGGAGGTGATGTTGGAGACTCGGTAGCTGGTAACTGCTGATATTGTCGCGATTCAGATTGGGTCCTTCCAGCATATATCTAATACGGTAAGTTTTTATTTGTCGATGGAAGATGGAGGGTATAAAACAACATACATCCTTAATTGGAACATCGATTCCTTGCATGAGACATGATTCCCTCAAAACTTGGTATATATTGGGACGAGATGTTGGCTTCTCTTTCAACATGGATGCTAGAATTTGTTAGCACAATTTCCCCTTGAGCGTTGAGCGCAGCATTGGATGTACCTATTAAATTCTTAAGGGGGTCCGAAAATATTGGATACGAGGGAAATTTAAAACTTGCGTTCAATATAGCAAGTTGTCCCTGAGCCTCGAACGGTGTAGTATAATAACACAATTTATACAGCAGTACCCCTAATGCCCAGATATCCGACTTTTCATCAATTGGTAGTTTCCTGTATACATCTATCATCTCAGGACTTCTATATTGTAATGTTGTATGTTTTTGGACATCGTCTTCGATCAATCTGCATTCAGCAGCGGTCGTAGCAGCAGGTCGAGGTGGTGCCGTGGAGCCAAAGTCGCAGAGCTTAAATCTTCGTGAAGGACCAGTCGAAGTTATGAGAACATTCTCAACTTTAAGATCTCGATGTAAAAGGGGAGGTTTGAGGTAGTGCATGCATGCTACTCCTTCTGCCACGTCTGAGAATATCTTTAGGATTTCGGGTTCCGTCAATCTATTTTGAAGTCGAGTATTCATGAAATCGATCAAACCACCGCCATTGCAAAATTCCATAAGTAAGAATACCTCGTACCCTCCCCCTTTCAGTTGTGATGCATGTGAATCGTAATATGTAACAATTGGGCGGTGTCCCTTTAACTTCTTCATGGTTTCCACTTCGGTTCTCATATTTGCCAAATGTTCCTTATCAGGAACCGCGACTCTTTTCAACACGGCAATATCTGTCCCATCGATAGGTTTTGGCATTTTCACCAGGTAGACATGAGCGAACCCCCCTTCCGAGAAGTACTTTTGAATAACGACCTTGTGAGATCCGACTTGGATTTTTGTACCGGGTGCGAAAGTTCCAGGGGGTGCCGAAGGATCAGGTATTGGTACAGGTCCTCCATAAACCGCCGGTCGAGGGGCAGTCGCTGGCACATTGTAAGATGCCATGATTTATGAGGAAGACGTGTAAAGCAAGACGATGGCAGATGTAGAGTAGCTAAGAATTAGATGTGATCACCGCATTGAGTGAAGTGTGTAGACTTGTAAATCGATTCTTGTGATTAAAAAAATATAAAAAGAAGCTTTACAAGATACTCCAAAGTTGATTGAAAGATGGATGAATAGATTTAACGGTCAACGTTCAATGTCTAATCCAAGTTACTTTGATTGCATGGAGTTATGAGAATGATGGATGGGGCATATCCAGGCTGGCATTGATGTTATCCATTGATTTGGTTGTATATTCACCGCCTTTTAGTTCTGCCCATATATTTTGACCAATTGAAAAGGGAAGAGAACGTGTCTCACGGTAGGGAGATCATCTGGCTTTGGTGGGTATGAAATTCAAGAGCGTGTGAACAAAGTCATTACTATCAAGTGATTGAATGAGGGAGAAGGGATGAATGGAAGGGATGTATGATTGAGGAGGATATATCTGATAGAAGTCAGTTTACGAAGGGGTGTTATAGAGGTATATATAGACCGATATATAGATTGATATACAGTTTGATATATAGATCGATATATAGGTATAGGTACTGGGTAGAAATGTATAAATACATACATAATTATATGTATCTTGGTATTTGACACATTCCCCAGTTTCGTCAAGGAATAGAAACATAACGGTCTCAATTATGAAGGATCGATGGACAACTACGACCTAGTCTTACATTATCTATATATATAGAGAGTCTACTCTAGACCTATTCCAGCATCACGGTATCTACGATAACATATCACCATCTCATCAATGATAACTTACAGCCTGACTCGTCATTATATCTTCAGATTGGACTATTATTGCCCTACTCTCCTTAGTATGTAACTCGGCCAGCCTTGTTTTTCATCCCACCTCTCCCATAAGCTGTTACAGATTTGCATCAAGATAGGTAATTGCTCGACCCAACCATACCTAAGTGTCGTAGTACAATGTTTCAATTGTGCCTTGCATACAATCTATAATACCTACTCAGTCATAAGCCGTAAGCAGTACTCACTCGGCTTTTGAATGATATTACGTGGATGAATCGTGATAAAGCGATGACTATTAGGTACATAGATGATTGGTTATACCGACATGGGGTTTCCATTTCAATGAAACCGGAAGTCCGATGTCTATTTGTAGGATCGGTAATTGATGTTCTCCCAGGTTATTTGCCTAAGATGAGTGGGATGGTATGGAAGGTATGGAAGGTAGATGTTGATGTTGATGTTGATGTTGATGCTGATGTTGATGCTGATGTTGATGCTGATGTTGATGCTGGTGTTGATATTGATGTTGATATTGATGCTGATGTTGATGCCGATGTTGATGCCGATGTTGATATTGATTTCATATCAAGTCTCTTTTCTTTGTGATGATATATCAACCTACCTATCTATACTACATACTTTTGATTCACGTCGCGTCGTCTGATATAAGGCTTCATTGTCAGAGTTACCGTTGTTGTAAGACCGTTGCAAAGTCTATCCCAAATTCAAATACTATCTGTCCTTTTTCATTGGATGGCGATGATGTTCTAGAGTAGATTTACTTTGTGATTCTTAGGCACATGCCCTCTTGGATACCTAGCACAATGGTCAAGGTATACGGTAATCTGTATCAAGGCTACTTGCTTGGAATCTCAACCTATAAAATTATCTCCAAATTTAATCTCCGACGGAAGGAGATGGGAAAGTTGGAGGATATCGGGTTGAATGGAGAGAAGAGTATGTTTGTATGTATTGTGACTTGCGATTTGAAGTTATTATTCATAAATATTATTGCTTACGATGTAAGAAGATGTTGTGAGGGTTGACTGGATATTATGGAGAGATTTTATCATTGTTGTAGTAATAACGTTATGTTTATATATATTATATTCCTTCCCTTGTGATCATTCTTGTTGTTGTCTCTACCTAATAAATACTTGGGTACTCTTCTTATTCCTATCATGGATGTTCTTTTTATTGTTTTCTTCACTCTCTCTCGTTATTAAATTTTCACCTAATTGTGATTACTCATTCATCACTCATCCATCCTCACTTCATTCATACCAATATCACACTTCACTCTCCTTTTTCCCTTTCTTCTCTCTCTCTTCTCTCCTCCCTCCTCCTCCTCCCTCCTCACTCTTCCTCCCCTCTTCCCTCTTCCCTCTTCCCTCTTCCCTCTCCCTCTTCCCTCTTCCCTCTTCCCTCTTCCCTGTTCCCCTCAATTTTTTTTTTCTCTTTCCCAGCCATATTCGTGATCTCCATTTTAGTGAAAGGCTTGAAGCAACTGCAACAGGGATAAGTTCAGCGCTAAGCCTTTAAGCGAATTAAGAAAATTATTGGGATTTTCTGAATACTTAAGGACCATAAAGGACGGCGACTCCCGACCGACCATGTTGCTACCATAAGAAACCACCAAAATCCACTCAAGGGGAAAATTCAACCAATCAACGAGTCCAACGAATTTTATACCAAACCATACCAAACCATACCGGTACATACTACATACATAGTATCAATCAACCATACCGGTATCAACCATACCATACATATCAATCCATACATATCAATCATACCAACCACATCACCATACCAACCACATCAACCATACCAACCACATCAACCATACCACCGCATCAATCATACCATACACACCCAACAACCATAGTCAAATCAGCCATTCAATTCAAAAGGGGAAAAGAATACAATAATACCTTTCCCCCGTATTTAAATCTCCAATTGAAAAATATCCCGCCTCGCGATCAAGGCTGAAAGGTTACAATTACTACCACGTCGTCGCTATCACTTTAACCTTACTTATATCTCACAACACCATCAAAATTTCTTGGGTTCTCTTCGCGATTACTTATTTATTAATTCATTGCATTTACGCGTCTAATAAACTTTTCTTCAATATTGCATACTGGCAATTATCCTTCCAAGTATCACCCAAGGTACACTTTTACTTTTTTTTGCCACGACGACGACTATACCAAACGATAACGAAGTTGAATGGATTAACGAACTTTCACAAAAACTCATCTTTTGGCATATATGGCGTTTTCCCTTTGATCCTCTTCATACAGATAATGAACCACAAGCGTATTGAAAATGGCTTCAAGGTAATGTTTCACCTCCACCCCCCCCCAATATTAAGCTGTGATCAATGCGGCCGCGTTGCATTTGAATGCTGCATTTCGGGAATTAATTATGGATTTGCTGACATGCTGATACGTTGAAATAGATTGGATCGACTTGTCACGTGAGTATCTTCTCTTTGGGTCACTCCATCTTTTCCACGTTCGGTTGAGACAATATCAAACCCTTGAAACTTGTAATATGCCGTGGAATTTTTACGGGAATTGTATAATTGAAGATCTCTTGTAACATGAGATGATCATCAATGATCTTCATTTCGAGAATATTCTGGACGAGTTTCATTTGAGCCTCATCTCTTTCCCCTACCTCTTACTGACTTTTGACTCAGGCTACTGGAAACGGGAAGCACTCCATTAATTAGGAATACTGCTGCTCAGCAATTGGCTGATGTACAGAAATCACATCCCGAAGAACTTTTCAATTTATTAACAAGAGTGGTACCGTATCTTCGTCATAAGACTTGGGATACACGAACAGCTGCTTCAAAAGCATTAGCCGGAATTGTTGAGAATGCAGAAAAATATGACCCAAATGGTGAGGATGACTTGGCGAAAGATGAATCCAAAATCGAGGAATCCGGAATCAAAAAGGAAGAAGACGTAGAGCCTACACCACTTGCCGAAGGACAGTTAAGTCTCGATACTCTCGATATTGTATCAATTCTCAAGTATGGGAAAGAACTTGTTCGTGGTGGTGATAGAGGTCATGATTGGGCTCTAGCTTCTTTGGATCCCGCTCAGCGTCTTGCTCATCAAAAGAAGACCCTTGATGGTCGACTTGGTCTTCTTGGTCCATACTCTGAAGAGGAACTCGAATATGCAGCTCCAACCAATAACCAGAACGGATCCAGTTCCACACTGGCACGTGAAGATTCAAATGGTTTCTCACGACAAGAAAATAACAAAGGTACATCTACACCCTCGAAGAAAGTGGACTGAGTGCGAGACAACTGAATCAACTGAAGCGAAAGAGAAAAAGAGAAGCTATGACTGCTGGTAGCAAAAGTAGGCTGGTAGATCTTTCAGTACGACGCACCAATACTTCGAATGATGCAGATACTTCCATGCCAGATGCTAGTGGCGAAGATTCCAAAAACCCTATGGCGGATTACTTTTCAACGGAAAGAAATGCTGAAATAGACGAGGATTCCAAAGTCGTTTCAGAATTCAAGGGCCCAATCATGCCAATCAAATCCGAACTTGAGACCGAGGGCGAACAAGAAGGATCGGAGTGGCCTTATGAACGTCTCTGTGAATTCCTTGTGGTCGATTTATTCGATCCTCAATGGGAAACTAGACATGGTGCTGCAATGGGTTTGAGGGATATCATACGTGTCCATGGAGCCGGCGCTGGAAGACAGCTAGGAAAGACTCGTAGCGAAAACAACTTACTCAATCAACGTTGGCTTGATGACTTAGCTTGTCGATTGTGTTGCGTGTTTATCTTGGATCGTTTTGGGGACTATGTTTCAGACACAGTTGTTGCACCCATTCGGGAAACAATTGGTCAAACTCTGGGAGCTTTACTCATTCACCTTCCACCTCCAGTCGTTTATTCCGTTCATCACATTTTGTATCGTCTCGTTATACAAAATGACATTCAACTGGATAAACCAGGCTGGGCTATTTGTCATGGTGGTATGGTTGGTCTTCGTTACTTGGTGGCAGTTCGAAACGATTTGTTACTGAAAGATAACGATTTGATCGATGGAGTCATTCGTGCTGTAATGAAAGGTTTAGGTGATTGGGATGACGATGTTCGTTCTGTCAGTGCAGCAACACTTATTCCAATTGCCAAAGAGTTTGTCAACTTGAGACCTGAAGCACTTGATGGTCTCATCAATATTGTTTGGGAATGTCTCTCAAATCTTGGTGATGATTTGAGTGCTAGTACAGGACAGATCATGGATTTGCTGGCCAAACTTTGCAGTTTCCCTGAAGTATTAGAAGCTATGAAAAAGAATGCCTCTCGAGATGCTGAACAATCTTTTGGACTTTTGGTACCAAGGTTATATCCATTCCTTCGGCATACCATCACATCCGTGCGCTCAGCAGTCCTCCGAGCTTTGTTAACATTTGTCGGCATTGAGGGTGAAGGGACTAGAGATTGGATGGATGGAAGAATTCTTCGATTGATCTATCAAAATATTTTGGTTGAGAGAAACCAAGATACTTTGAACTTATCACTTCAAGTATGGAAAGCATTAGTACATTTCCTTGCGAGAGATCCACAACATTTATCTGCAGAATTTGCACCACACATCGATCCTCTGATGCAACTTACGTTACATCCTATTGGTGTATCTCGACATCAAATACCCATGAACGCCACACTTTTCCAAAGACCATCCGGTAATTCTTACTTACCTAGTGGTCCTACAAGTAACGCTCGTCCAAGCACACCTTCTGGTCCTGAACCTCCAACGAAAAAGCGTCGAAAGGCTGCAAAGGTTGTTGAACCTTCTCCTACATCATCATCACATGACGTCGATGGTCCCATGATGCAAGGTGATGTGGATCTGGTGGGTATGGATATTTTGATTAGATCTCGTGCCTCAGCCGCAAAAGCCATGGGTCTTATTATGTCTCTCGTACCAGCTCCTGCCCTCGATGCATATGATGCTAGTATCACCCCAGGAATGTCTTCGGCATTCTCTTCTACCCAATTAACGGCTTCTATCATCATCGACGAATACGCCAAAAATTGTATCTCAAAGACTCATGCTTTACGTTTTGAACCAGCTCTTACAAATATTCTCGAAAATGAACGCCCTCTCACATATAGAGATTTAGTCAGCTACACACATTTGGTTCGAACCCAATGTTCACAACTCCTCAATACCTTTCGCGATGTTGGCAAAGTTTCCCAAGGACGTTTACCTGTACTTGCGGTTGTCGTAGCTGGTGAAGCTGAAGCTGGACCAGATGCTTTCTCCATTGTGACTGCTAATAAATGTGTTTCCGAGGATTTCGATCGATTAAAGAAAATGCTTTCTCCTGGTCAACGGATGATAGCAACTCAAGCTCTTACTGAAGCACGCGAAAATGTAACCGAAGTCATCAATAACGCAAAGAGCATCAAAGAGTTGAGAGATACCCGTATCAAGGCTGCTGCTGCAAGTGCTTTGGTCGCTATGAAGGTTTCACCCAAGAAGCCATCTCATATCATCAAATCTATGATGGACAGTGTCAAGAAAGAGGAAACTTTGGAATTACAACAACGGTCTGCTTTCTCTATCGCTCGACTTATCGAAATATTTGCAGAAGGTGGTCGTACTGGACCGGCACAAAAGGTTGTATCAAATCTGGTCAAATTTATGTGTATGGAAACTTCAGAGACACCAGAATTCGCTCCGAATGCTCCTCTCACGACTGCCATTCTATCATTACGGAAAGAAGAAGATCGTAAAGATCATCCAGATGCAGCAAAATTTGCAAGAGAAGCCAAAGAAGCGAGAATAACCAGAAGAGGTGCCAAGGAAGCCTTGGAACAACTTTCGACAATATTCGGATCCGAATTATTAAACAAGGTCCCTACACTTAAAAGTCTAATGGAACAACCACTAAGACATGCATTTGGTGGTACTCTTCCACGAGACTGCATAGATCCTGCACAACCATTTGGACAAGAAGCTATTGATGGCATGTCTGTAATTCGTGCATTGACACCCACGTTGGATAAATCATTATATCCTTTTATCATGGAATTACTTCCTCTTGTCGTTACAGCTCTTCACTCAGAATTATCAGTATTCCGTTATATGGCAGCTAAATGTCTTGCAACGGTTTGCAGTGTTATCACTGTAGAAGCTATGACCTTACTTGTGGAGAAAGTTTTACCTTCTATCAGCAATCCACTCGACCTCAACTTCCGTCAAGGAGTCATTGAATCAATTTATCATCTTATTGCTGTCATGGGTGATAGTATATTACCATATGTTATTTTCCTCATCGTTTCCTGTTCTTGACGAATGAGTGATTCAGATACTGATGTACGAGTACTTGCTACAACTTCTTTCGCTACTCTGGTTAAACTTGTTCCACTTGAAGCAGGTATTCCAGATCCTCCTGGTTTATCACAAGAATTATTACAAGGTAGAGATCGTGAACGTACCTTTATCGGACAACTTTTGGATCCTCATAAAGTTGAGGAATTTAAAATTCCTGTCGCCATCAAAGCGGAACTTCGTTCTTACCAACAAGAAGGTGTTAATTGGCTCAACTTTTTGAACAAATATCATCTTCATGGAATTCTTTGCGATGACATGGGTCTTGGCAAAACATTACAAACATTATGTATTGTCGCAAGTGATCATCATCTTAGAGCTGAGGAATTTGCGAAAACTGGAGCTCCCGAATCCAGAAGAATGCCATCTCTCATCATATGTCCTCCTACTCTTTCCGGTCATTGGCAACAAGAGATTAAAGCATATGCTCCTTTCCTAACATGTACAGCTTATGTTGGACCTCCACTTGATCGAGCTCGTTTTAGAGAACAACTTGGTCAAACTGATATCGTCATTACATCGTACGAAATTTGTCGTAATGACATTGATGTTTTATCACCACTCAATTGGAACTATTGTGTTCTAGATGAAGGTCATTTAATTAAAAATCCTCGAGCTAAAACTACTGTTGCCGTCAAACGTCTTCTTAGCAATCATCGACTCATCCTTTCAGGTACACCAATTCAAAACAATGTACTGGAACTTTGGTCTCTCTTCGATTTCCTCATGCCAGGTTTCCTTGGAGCTGAGAAGGTTTTCCTGGATCGTTTCGCCAAACCAATTGCCGCGAGTCGTTATAGTAAATCTTCTTCAAAAGAGCAAGAAGCTGGTGCTCTTGCTATTGAAGCTTTACATAAACAAGTTCTACCATTCCTCCTACGTCGTCTTAAAGAAGAAGTTTTGGATGATTTACCACCCAAAATCTTACAAAATTACTACTGTGATCTTAGTGATTTACAGAAGAAACTCTTCGAGGATTTCACCAAGAAAGAAGGTAAAACTCTTGCCGAAAAGGCATCATCTGGTGATAAAGAAGCAAAACAACATATTTTCCAAGCTCTACAATACATGCGCAAACTTTGCAATTCTCCTGCGCTTGTTATGAAAGAAGGTCATAAACAATATGAAGATACTCAACGACTTCTTGCCAAACAAGGAACTAGTCTTCGAGATCCTATTCACGCACCAAAATTAACGGCCTTGCGAGATTTACTTGTTGATTGTGGTATTGGTACAGAAACTTCTTCCGAAAATGAAATTACCACCGAAACTTCTTTTGTCTCACCTCATCGAGCTTTAATCTTCTGTCAAATGAAGGAAATGTTAGATATGGTTCAAAATGATGTTCTTAAGAAGATGTTACCTTCAGTACAATTCTTACGTATGGATGGATCAGTTGATGCTAATAAACGTCAAGATATCGTCAACAAATTTAATTCCGATCCTTCCTATGATGTCTTACTTCTTACAACTAGTGTAGGAGGTTTGGGGCTTAATTTGACGGGTGCTGATACGGTTATTTTTGTGGAACATGATTGGAATCCTCAGAAAGATTTACAAGCTATGGACAGAGCTCATAGAATTGGTCAAAAGAAGGTGGTTAATGTTTATCGATTGATTACTAGGGGTACTTTGGAGGAAAAGATTTTGAGGTTCGTTATAATTCCTGTTCATATTTTTCCCGTCCTTCCACTCTTTTCTCTCACAAATATTTCACAAATCAAATACTAATTTATTCCAAATAGTCTTCAAAGATTCAAAATCGACGTAGCATCCACAGTAGTCAATCAACAAAATGCGGGTCTGGGAACTATGGAAACAGATCAAATCCTCGACCTCTTTAATCTAGGTGATACATCGGAAGTTCCATTAGCAGCAGATAGTAGTGTTCAAGCAGAACGAGAAGAAGATATGGTTGATGCGACTGGAGAAGTAAGGGAGAAAGGAAAGAAAGGTTGGTTGGATGATTTGGGAGAATTGTGGGATGGAAAGGAGTATGAGGAAAGTTTCGATTTAGAAGGATTCTTGAAAACTATGAAATAGTTGGGAGATAGTGGGGTGGGTGGTAGTGAAATATTTGGGGGTGGGCTCGGGATGTTAGTATTGAAGTCGGATGAGGAGCGGAGGGACAAAGATGAGGGAAGCCAATTTTTTTCTGAACGGGACAGGCTTATTAAGTATATTAGTATATGAGAAGGGGCGTTTATTTCTTTTGTTTTTTGACTTTTTTGATATCTCTTTTGTTTTCTGATAATCGATGGTAGTTGGTGGATTGCACAAAGGGGTTTGTGATGGGAGCAAGGCGGGCTTTGTATGATTAGATGGTTGGGAATAGAGAGGGAAGGGAAGGAGAACCGAAATTCAGAGAACAGAGAACAGAGAAAAGAATGAAATTATGAGAATGAATGAAGAATGAGAAATTAGTAGGAAGAAAGAACTTGATTGAGGAAAGAAATATTGTTTAATATTTTTCCTAGCATGTATCTCGTATCTTTTATTGTATCTTTTATTGTATAGGTATTTGTATATTGTATATTGTATCTAGGTATGAGATTATAGTGTATTGTAATTTATTGGCATATTATATATCTAGGTAGGTAGGTAGGTAGGTAGGTAGGTAGTCGTTGGAAATATGGATATTATTGTTATTTAGGTACCTACCTACCTATCTAGTTGTACTTCTGTTTCGAATTCTCATTCTCATGCTCTTTCTCTCTCTGTTTCCTGTACGATATTCCCTCACTGATACTTCCCTGAGTTTCCCACCGTAACTTCATCTCACCCCACTCTCCACTCTCCACTCCACTCCACTCCACTCCGCCCCACCACATCACATCACACAAATAATAATAATAATAATACTAACAATTTCCTTCCATCTATGTATCCTACCTAGATATCCTACCCACACAAACCACTCCCCATTCCTCAACCCTTCCTCATACTAATTTATAATAAAACATAATATATCCCCATAAATCCACCCCGCCCATCAATCACCACAAATTGATTCATTTGGGAATGAAACATCCCTCGTGGCGCAATTGGCTAGCGCGTTCGACTGTTAGGATATGGTATCGAGAGGTTCGTGGTTCGACCCCACGCGAGGGAGTGAGATTGATTTTTTGGGGTTTGGGTTTTGGGGGATTTTTGGGGAGGGGAATTTTGAAGGAGGGGAATTTTTGAAGAGGTAAGGAGGGAGGGGTGAATATGGGCTGGGGGTTTTCTTTTGAGAGGGAAGGATAAAGGAGGGGAGATTCTTGGGGAGGGAGAACGAGGGGGGGAATTTGGATATGGAAGGGTTTTTTGTGGGGAAGATGATTTGTTGATGGGGAATTTTGGGGGGATGGGATGGGATGGGATGGGGATTTGCGATTTGGAATTGGGAATTAGATTTTTCATCAAGGGGATAAGGAGCGCGGGATTGGTTTGGGATTTGGGGTGTATACTGGACGGATGGAGGGAGGGGTTGTTGGGGGTTGAGTGGGTAGTTAGGTAGGTAGATAATGGATAGGTTAGGTTAATAATGATAATGATAGGGCTTTTTGGAATTTGGATTGTTAGGTTGTAAATAATTATATTGTTTATTTGTATTGTGAGGATTGTATGTGTTGATTTGATTTGATTAGATTTGTGTTAATTGGATTGGATTTGGGTTGGATTGGATTGGGTTGAAGGTGAGGGAGGGGATGGAAGGGAGGGTGAAGGAAAGAGGGTGCTATGAGATGTTAGTCGGAATATGAGAGACGATAAAGAACCTCTGTAGATTTTGTGATTTTTGCTGCTTGTATGTAGATGGTTAGAATGAGAGTTGAGAGATTTGAGAGAGTTGAGCGAGTTGAGAGAGTTGAGAGAGTTGAGAGAGTTGAGAGAGTTGAGAGAGTTGAGAGAGTTGAGAGAGTTGAGAGGAGTTGAGAGAGTTTGAAAAAGAAGGAGGGGAAGGGGAGATAAGAGGAAGGGGAGAGTTGGAAGTCATTGGTTATATTGGGATTATTTGAATAAGAGTATTCGGGAGTATTATTTAATATCTTGAGATGAGACTATGGGTATTTGGGTACTTGGATGGCTGTGAGAATGAGGGCGGGGAATGCGGAGTTCGAGAGGGATTGAGGGGGTACGGGGTGAGGGGTGAGGGGGACAGAGCGAAGAGTGAGGAGTTAGAAATTATGTAGGCTCAAACCTGGACTCCCAAACAGGCTAATGTCTGGATGTTTCTTGTGAAATTGTAAAGAAGGATGGTACATTGACATTAGTAGAAGAGTATACGTTTGCTTCACTAATTAATGAGTCTAGTTGAATTCGGATATTCTAGGTAAAGAAAGTATATTCCGAAGAGGGAAGGGCGGCTCTATCTTCTTGATTGAAGATGAGAATAAAGCTGAAGCAATGAATATATTGTGATAGATGCCGCAATATAGTAACTCATTATTGTTACTGGTAATGGCAATGGCAATGTATTGGCAGATGTGCAGGTATCTATTGTGGTTGAAGGAGTGGACGACAGTTTGACTGCAGTATTCACACTAATGACGAGAGGTGGTTCGCAAGTATCTTGGATGGGAGTCAGAATCAGGGTGTGTAGCGGAAATTGAAGGATAAATTTTTTGACGAAAGGAACAACGTCTAGCTGTCTTATGATTTAAGATCAGGCTTAGGTTTGGAAATATTGGAGGCGGGCAATATTGGATCTTTTGCTCCATATGTAAATAGTAGTATTTGCAATGTAGGCATTCTTGGGGACCCCCATTTAGCTAAGATTGTTTGGTATAATAGTCACTAAGCTTTTGAAGCCGTACATGTGAAGATTTACGATACTCGCAGGAATGGTAGGAGAAGTCTGAAGGGGATTCACGCATGCTTCGGCTCTACTCTCAATGAGCTAATTGTGCGCAATAGTAATCATGCAACGAACTGTATGGTCAACTAAGAGCTCGGAAATGCTTCAAGATAGAGAGTTTCCAAAGCTATATGATATAATGAAGGGTTTCGTTGTAGATTTTGCTTGTCAAAAAGGAGGTTTGCTATTCCATCTCCGTGAACAACACAGATGTGAAGCATTTGTACAAAACGGTTTCGAAGCTCTGATGGCAGACTCGTCAGATCAGGAGCCAAATTTTGATCTTTTGATCTGGTATCGAGTATTGCATTTCTTGGGACTGAGATGAATGAGGTTGAGAATTGAAAATTGGGTAGATTGGTGGTATCATGGAATTTGATAGCCAAGATGATAAGAATACGATAAGTAGAGAACATGTGTAAACAGCGATATTCTTTCAGTACTCCAATACTATGGAATAATAGAAAGGCTCACTTGAGAATTTCATACCAAGAGGTCCTGAGATGTATATCCAACCCATATGGGAGTTGCCTTTGGAGTTGGCAGCAACTTTGTGAATAGCATCATAGTCTACGAGCCTTATGACAAAACTATCATCATGGTCAAGACTTGATTGTGCCGATTTCCGAAGACTGGTTCATAGATTGGCTCATTGACAAATCGCAATTCCTTGAGTGCGAAAGGGGTCAATATGTATGGTCCAATGGATCTCGTTGTCTTTATTCTGCCACATCCATCCCACTTGGGGTACTCCGCTCGGCATATCATACACACAATTGACCCTGACATTTCTATTTCAATTCCCGAAACTCGAGCGCAGCGAGGATATGGGGGTTTGGGGGCTTGCCCCCATATGATAATCATTTCTCCCTCGAAAAGAAATTCATCAATCAATCAATCAATTTGGTTCGTTCATTCATCCAAATTGAGATCTCATTGATCATTTTGGTTGTACGATATAGATCCTCAATAATGTATTCAAAGCGGTGAGATATCACACTATTTAACCTCAGGGGCCAAGAAATAACCTTACATTCTCATGTTTTTAGCGTCTTGGTGTTTATGATATCGGACAACTTAGCCGTAACAATCAATAATATTCAAGTAAGTAGCTCGAGTAGGTATTAATTGGGAAGAAAAGGAAAAATCTCAAGAATGGAGATGTTAATGTTGTTATCCTTCTTTCATATTCAAATGTCTGTATGGCAGGCTTTCGCTTTTATACTCGTCGATTACGAGTTTTAATATCTTCAACTACTTTTCAATTGACGTCCATATTTCTACTCATATTTTTGGTCGTTCGATATGTCTTCCTTCACAACCATGATGGCGATGTATTTCCTCCAATGCCAGGTCCAGTAACTACAGTTGAGGATTCTGCGATTGACTGGTTCAAATTCGCATATGTTCAATATGTTACTTCACCTGAATATCTGTGTAGTGCTCTCATGCTCTGGTCGCAGGTCGAAACAATCGGTAGTCGTGCTCAACGATTAATGTTATATCCATCCCATTGGAATGTTGAAGAAATCGATACGAATCTTCCTTCCAAACCGCTCACAACCATTGCCAGATTATTAAAGCAAGCACAAACCGATTATTACGTCAAATTACAACCGGTGGATGTTCTACATCAGAATCACACGGAACAGACAACATGGGCAGGTTCATATACCAAACTTCTCGCATTCAATCTCACGCAATATGATCGAGTTCTACATCTCGATTCGGATGCGAATTATATTCGGAATATGGATGAATTGTTTCTATTACCATCTGCTCCGGTCGCTATGCCGTATACTTATTTCGGTCCACCTACCGATTGGGCATATTCCTCTCATTTGTTATTATTACATCCTTCCACCAACCTCTTCCAACGAATCGAATCAGCAGTACAACATGCGGGACCGAATGAGAACGATATGGATATATTGAATACAATGTATTCACCCAATATATTAGCCATTCCATCTCGTCCTTATAATCTTCTCTCGGGAGAACTCCGTCGCAAATCACATCAAGAATGTTTGGGCAATTTGAAAGATACTTGGGACGCGGAAAAGGCTTTGGCAGAAGCGAAATATATGCATTTTTCAGATTGGCCAATACCAAAACCTTGGATTCAAGCGACGAAAGAAGAATTGAATAGATATATGCCGGATTGTGGTGCGAGTGAATGGTTTGGAGCGACAGATTGTAGGGATAGAACCATTTGGTTGGGTTTATATGAAATGTTTGCTAGGAGAAGGAAAGAAGTTTGTGGAATTGGATTTGAATTACAACAAAGAGTGATGATTGGAGATGGAGAGGATAAGGGGTTAAGTGGTGATGTGGTTAATTGAAGTATTGGTATGGTATAGATGGTGGTAGATGGTGGAATTACAATGTTGAACTTGGATTAGGTGGTTATTGGAATTATGAGCAGAGAATCAAGTATTCTAATAGATATACATTTCAACAGTCACAATATTGTTGATATTATTTTCAATCTTTATATTTCTAACAGTTATAATGACATTCCTATTGGCTAGGTCGTGACAAGTGATAACCTCATATTCGGAAGGATATCAAACCCCGCGTTCCGTCTCCGCTCCACGCTTATGTTTAGAATGGGAGACTTCCTAGCAACATTACAAAACTGTTGAGCCAAGAAAGATAATCCTAGAGGGCTGGCTATCCATATAAACATGGGATGAAACTAATTATTTGCATAATTCCTTTCAATCCAGAACTCTTCATGATTCAGATTCAGATTTTGAATCTTCCATCCTAATTACCATCATCATGATAACCCTATCCGACTTCACACGTCTCTCTCCCTGTATCTACATCCACGACCCCCCCGAATCCACCACTTCATCCTCATCTTCTTCCATTCCCCCCAAATCCAAATCCTTCTCAAAATCTCCTGACCTCATCTTGCTCAGCTCCTGGCTCAATGCCTCCCCAAAACACATCTCCAAATACACAACTCTCTACCACACTCTCCATCCACACACCCCCATCCTCCTCCTCACAACCTCCACTCCCCACATCTTCTCCTCTTCCGCTAATTCCCTCTCTCGTCTCACCCCCGCTCTCAATATCCTCTCCAAATTCCCCGCCAACTCCAAAATCCTCGCTCATTCCTTCTCCAACGGCGGGGCATTCACACTCTCGTTTCTCGCGCGCGAATTCCATCGGAAGCTAGGGAGATCTCTTCCACTCGCTTCTCTGATCCTGGATTCTTCCCCGGGAAAATTCAGATACAGAGCTACTGTTTCTGCATTCTCGCTGGGGTTTCCGAGATTCTGGATCGTGCATTTTCTATGTATGAGTTTTTTGTATGTGCTTTTTGGGGGGTATAAAATTTTATGGGGGATGTTTGGGAGAGTAGATTTGATAGAAAGGATTAGAAGGGATCTTAATGATGGGGAGATTTTTGGGAAGGAAGCGAGGAGATTGTATGTTTTTAGTGAGGGGGATAGGATGGTGAGGTGGGAGGATGTGGAAGAGCATGCGGAGGAGGCGGGGAGGAGGGGATTTGGAGGGAAGGATGGGGTGAGGGAAAGTGAGGTTTGGGGGAGACGGCCCATTGTGGACATTTGGTGGGGGAGGGGAATAGGGAGAGATATGTTAGGGCTTTGGAGATGGTTTGGGAGGGGAGGGAATGAGGAGATTTGTTGTAGATGGGAGAAGAGGTGTTTTGTTGTTTTGTTGTTTTTAGTATATTGGATATTAGTCGAGAGATCATCAGTGGGTGTACGGACTAATGGGACACTGCAAAATTGGACTTGTGGATACCTCTTGATGTATTGAATCATTTAAATTAGGAATTGTTGTAATTGTTGATTAGAAATAGGACAATCAAAATGTGAATTCTGATATCAAACAATCAAAGAATGAATTTACTAAAAACATCGAAAGTTAGGAAGTGTCCCGTCAATCCATGCGCCCATTGATGGTCCTGAAAGATAAATTCCCAATCGCACATGTACTTCATCCCATCACTAAATATCCCGTGAATCTTCCATGATCTCTTTCAACATTTTTTCTAGGGTTTCAATCATCCGGTAGCAGGAAGTCAGAAAATTCAATCTCGTTCTGCTTGGAGTTTATATCACACACTAGAGATATACTGCAGTTTCAGGAGATCCCGATATGATTTACATTTATCGACTCACAGAGAAATATAGCTTCGCTCTCATTCATTATATAAACGCTGCATAAACCTTGAGAATGAGCATCTCCTCATATATTTTGAAAACATCAGAAATCTTTGTAAAGGTCGTCTGTATGGATGGAGTATACCCGAGTTCGTGTAACTTGTACTCCAAGATTTTTCATTCGGTTAAATAGGAGATGGGACAATCACGCAGTTCCGGAGTCGAGAGGTTAATTATGGCTTGATCTTTGAAAGCTTTGAAAGCTTGAGGACCATGAGGTCATTGATTTTGGAAGGCATTTCTGGTATCTGATTTGATATTTAGTTTTGGATTACAGTTCGGGTGTAAAGAACTCCTTGTTCTGGTAAATATGTTGGGGTGATTAATCATTTTGTGAAGTACCCCTATCTGGTGTTGTGTAAAATTCTGAATTGAGATAATCATTTCGATTTTTTTCTGCATTATCTGATGGAAATTAATATACCAAATAAGTAATCAATCAGGATTACTTGGATTCAATCAAATTTCTTGGCCATAAATTTCAATAACTATCAATCCGCACCTCCAACAGTACTATGATCATACCGACTACCATTGAACAAATTCTCCTCTTTCGCCGTTTTCATCAACATAGAGACGCCCCAGTATGAATTCCTTTCAATCCATTCAAGCATCAAATTCTCCCAATTCCTAGAACGATTTCCATCAAAAGATCAATTGTGTTTCTTGAAGAAGAATGTATTACGACTTCAAAGAGATCTTGTCATAACAAAGAAAAACAAAGATATTCCGTCTTCTCAAAAACCAGCTGCATCAAGGTTTGGGAATAGGAGAATCACAAAGGAAAATAGGATTCGATAAGTAGCTTCTATTATTTTGTGCTATCTGTGAATATTCCGTACATTCATGGGTCGCTGGTATACTTTACCAACCAATTCAACAATAATTGATTAAAATCAATCTAGCAAACATACAGCTAGCTATCAAGCTGAAACCTCTTCAAGATGGCTGATAATAACGACCCAGATTATTCCTTTTGGCAGGAGGAGCAAGAGAAAAGGTTGAAAACAGAAGATATTCTAGCACGCAAGGAGCAAGAAATTCCAATTGCTGGTGGTCTACGCCAAGGAAGTCTAGTTTTCATTGGATATGAAAAGAGATGAATGGGCAGCCATATTGAAAGTTATTGTGGATGCCATAAACGAACACGGTCGAGTAATTGATGATGCCGGTATACAATTCATAAGTAATCAATGTATCAAGATGAGGGAGATGATTGTGGCAGGACATCAACAAGCAATGTCATACCGAGCTAAAGGTCGAGTGTGGCGGGGATTACGAAATCGTTCCGAGCAATACATTTTGGAGTTTCGAAGAGCGACGCAGTATTATTTCACTACTCAAAAGGATACTCCGGATCAGGATATGGATCCGGCGATATTCCGAACAGCGGTTGCGGATTGGCATGCGGCTATCACTACGACTTTGAGGGTTCTTCGTGAAGCTTTGGGAGAGGAAGAGAGTCAAAGGGAAGCTGAGGATGTGGAATATGATTCAGATACTCGAGAGCCTGTTATCAATTTAAGGCGTAATCATAGTACACCTCAGCAATTCAGCCAACTTATTCAGGAGGTGATTGAAATGGTAGAACTCGCCAAAAATGTGTCAGGGAATAATAATGCGGGCTCTAGTTACGATCGAAGAGTACAGCAAGAGTACATAAAAACACAAGAGGCATTGAAGGAAGTTTCTCAAAGAATGGAAAAGTTGGAAAGAGAAAGGAGAGATTTCTTCTTGGCTCGTGGTACTCGGCCACCTGATCAAGACTGTGCAAGAGAAAAGGCAGAAATAGAACGATTGGATAAAGAATTGACACAATGTCGGGCTAAATTGGAGGAACTTACGAAACAATGCCGTCAACAGACCGAATATATCGATGCGGTAGCAAGAGGATTGAAACCAAGTTCGAATGATCCAAGCCCCGGAGTTTTATTATCCGATCAAGCTTTTGATGAACTATGCAGACATTTTGATAGCTATCATGAAAATGCAGAAGCATCAGAAGCTAGAAACAAAGAGCTAGAGAATAGCTTGAGAAATGTGATACTTCATCCAAGCGACAACAATAAGCAGGAATTGGACAAGAAGCTCAGGGCTGAAATAGAGGCTGCAAATGCTTCTATAACCACAAAGGATAAGGTTGTTGCGGATCTACAGAGAGAAGTAAGAAAGCTAGTATTACAACGACAAGCAATAGGGGAGCAAGCTGAAAGATACGAATCAGACTTGAAAGCAATGAATATCGAGAAGGATCGACTCAACGCAGCTTTAAAGGCAGCTGAACTGAAAGCGACCAAGATAGTAAAGATCGAAGCCAGCGGAGGTGGTGTTTTTTCGAATGAAGAAAAGTTAAATTTGGAACAACAGCTAAAAGATCTCATGGATCAAAACATGCTTCACGAAAAGAATATACACCTTTGTCAAGAGACTATCAAAGATCTCCAGGAAGATATTGCTACAAGAGACGCGAAGATTGAATCCTTGACGGTCATGATTAATTTCGATGACGATATAACCAAAAATCGACAGGAAAAACAAGATCTCAGAGAGAAAGTTATCGCACTCGAGCATTATATCGATAATGAGCTAGCCAAACTGTCTATAGATAATTACGTCGATCCAGATGACCCCGATGATCCACCTGATCCAGATAATCCAAAAGATCCAAAAGATAAAGCTGAGAAAGCAGCTCAGAGACAAGAGATAGCTCGTCTCAAGCTGCAATTGGAAACAGAGTCTAAGAATGCCAAAGCCCAAATTGACAAGCTTGTGAAACAACTGGAGAAAGATTCCAAGACAGCTAATCCCGAGGCTGCAAAGTTCAAGAAGCAATTAGCCGAAGCGATAAGAGAAAGACACCAAACTTTACTAAAAACTCAAGCTGAACGAGCTGCGGCAAAGAAAGAGACTGATGAAGCCTTGGCAAGATGTGAGGTTCGAAGAGTAGCGGCCGAGAGAAAACTTCATGATATGTTAGAATGGGCTGTGGATCAACGAGATGAGGCAAAGAGAGTGAGCGATGAAGCCTTGGCAAGATCCGAGGCTCGAGTCGCTGCGATGAAGAAGCAGCATGAGGAAATCATAGCAAAATCTGAGGCTCAACGGACTGCGGCAAAGGAAGAAAGTGATGGAATCGTTGCAAATCTACGAAAAACGATTGCTGATTTGCGAACGCAAATCACAAATTTAAACAGTGTAAACATTGGACTTAGAACAACCATGCAAGAACGAATCGACGCTCTAACAAAGCAGGTCGCAGAACTGCATGGAAAAATTCCAGATGAGGATGCTGCTAATGGACCCCTTGCTAAGGCCCTCGACGACCTTGAGAATAGGGACTTGAAAATTGCTCTTTTGGATGAACAAATTTCTGATGCGAGCAAAAGACATGAGCAGCAAATCAAAGATATTCAAGCAAGACTTGACGAAGCTAGATTAAATGCTAATGGGATCTCACCACAAGGTCTAAGAACATTGAGAAGGAATTTAGCCGATTGTCGAAAAAATCATGATGATGATCAAATCACCATTAAAAATCTAGAAGCGGAACTTGATGCTTGTCAGCGAAGAGGACAACATCAACTTCGACAACTGCAAGAGTATGCAGGTCTTCATCAACACGCTGATGGAGGAGCTGCTGCTAGAGAAAGAATAGCCCAGCTTGAAGTTGAGAATGCTGCAATCGAAGAAGAGTTGCAAGCTGCAAGAGTCGAAAGAGAACAGAAAGCAGAAGAGGATCGAAAGAAAGCTGCTGAAGCACATCAAAAGGAATTGGATGATGCTGCGGCTGATGTGGATATAGATGTTACAAGTGTTACATCACATGATTCTAATGAAGAAATCAACAAGCAACATATCGAAAGGCTCAGAAGACAAACGGAAGATCTCAAGAGGCTCAAGAATGAGAATCTTAATATGGAAATCCAACTTAATGTTTCAAAGAGGACTCTAGCAGCTCTTCAAGATCAACGTACAGATCTTCAAAACAAATTGAGAGAGTGTCGCAAACACAGACAGGAACTTATTGATCGACAGAGTGAGGTAGAACCAGGTGCTCCAGAAATTTTCCATGATGATTCTCAGAGAGTTGCAGAGCTCGAGGCTCGAATTGCTGAGTTAGAAGCTTTACTAGCAGGGTGTGAGGAAACTGGTGCAACACTTCAATTACAAAGAGATGCAGCAATTGCAGAGAATGACGCAAATAAACAAAAGATGGCTGATCTTCAAACTGCTCACGATATAAGTACGTTACCTTTCTACTTTAACTCTTTATATTATATGATTAACATGATAATATAGTGGCTGGTGAGGGGCCTAAACTTGGATTGAAACGTATCAAGACAAGAATTGCTCTTCAAGCCCAAGCAACCAAACGTAGAAATATTGAAGCAAGAGAAGCACAGCAAGCCGCAGATGCTCTTGCGAAAGCGCAAGCTGCACAAGCTAAGAAGGATGAGGAACAAGCTAGGAAGGATGCCCTTGAACAAGCCAAGAAAGATCAGGAAGGTAAACCAGATGACCATGATCACAATAACAATCAACCACCACCGCCACCACCAGGGGGTGGAGCCGGGGCAAGTGCAGTTCCAGTAAGTGGCGGTAATAATGACAAGGATGAGACGGAAGAGGAGGCAAAGGCGAGAAAGAAAAAGGAAAAGAAAGAAAGGAAGGAAGAGAGAAAAAGGAAGAAGGCGGAAAGCGATAGGAAGCATAAGGAAAAGATGGCAAAGAAGTTCCATGGCTTGAACCACCCAATTGAGAAACCCAAAACACCACCTAGCGGCGAAAAAAAGACGCCTACCCCGGCTCCAGCTACAGGTAGAGAAACACGAGCAGACACCAAGTTAACACCTGCACAGAAGAAGAAGAAAGAAGCCGAGCTCAAAAAACTAGCCGAACAGGCTGCGTTGAATCCTATACTTGAGGAAGAGGAGGAAGAAGAATCACCAGGTAGTTCGGACGCTGACTTGAAGCCAGACGACGATGTCGACCCTTTCAGTGATTCCGATAACTATTATCAAATCGGGGGATATAGTTCTCAACCACAGAAGTCGAGTTTTGTAAGCAGTAAGCCTGCTTCGAGACCTAAGGTTACATTTAATGAAAAGAAATATGTGTGGAGCCAGAGATTGAGCAGGAGGATGAGGGTGACGAAATGGAGGAGGATAAATTTTGGGATGACTTTGTGGATTTGAAGCCGGCTGGAGATGAAATGAACACAACTAAAGGAAAGAAGAATTTGAAGAGGGCTTCACCACTTTCTGGTACACGGTCAGGTAAGGTGAAGAGAGCCAAGAAATCGAAGGGTTGAATTTGTTATCTGTTGTGTAATTTGGGTGTCCTTAAGTTTATACTTTTGGCGGCGGTTGTTGGTGTAGGATTCCTTCCCATGCAAAATAGCAAGTAGTTTAGGAACATAATTTAATGTACACTTTTCCAATTATTTGGAAACTCCATGAAATTCTTCTGTGAAGTAGAGCAAATCTACATCCAGCCAGAATCTCCGTTCAATCAAAAATTCGATTCACTTGTAAGACCCAACTCAATGATAGCTTCATCCACCTGGGAAGTGCATTGCATCTTACAAATCCAATACCAAGGATGCGTCAATCCAATTGTTCGAAAGACCAAGACACAACCAGCTTGACAACCCAAGCCTCACAAAGGCAAGAGAGAGCTTTTGTCTGTGATTGTACTTGAAAGTTATGAAGAAGTAAAACTGTGCAGCCTTCCAGAAGTCTCCGCGCAGCTTCCTTAACATGCGTGGGAGTGAGTGTTCGCCTCAATATCCTGGATAGGAGTATTGGGAGAGAACAGAGCTGTCAGGTAACCACTTTTTCATGATGGATACCGCGCAATGAATGACGCGACAGCTGATGCGACAGCGAAATCCTCGAGTAAAAACAGTCTTGGGGTTAGCGGCCCACAAGGTGGAAAGAAGGGGGAAAAAGATGTGTGAAAAGCAGATTTTGCCCAAATGAATTTGTAAACAAAGTCTGATGGAATCAAAAGATCTTACCTCTTGGGATAGTTGAGAAGTTGAGTTGTGGCTTTGCAGAATCGGACTACAAAGACTCCACAGGTGGATGAACTTAACAACATAAAAACCCATAACACTAGGGGATTACGAAGTAGGTGGTCGGTCACTCGAGATATAATTTGAAAGAAATTACATCACATCATAATAGCCAAAGATATTCATAAATAATTTATTTCCTATGGTTACACTAGCAGCAAGGCACTAATCAAAAGAAAAAATTAAAGTAAATGGACTCGAAAAATCGGCCCAATAATAAACATTGTCTTTGTCAACACAAAGAAACCTTGTGTGTATGGATAAAGAAATCCCTAGGTTAGTATCCTTCCTGGATGGGCTTCAAACCTGGCGTAGTGATTGTTTGTTTTTGCACGCCGGCTGAAAAATAATTGAAAGTAGTCTTCTTGATTACGTGAGAAGACGACGGTTAGTTTCCTGGAGGAGGTGGTGGTGGTGGCTGATCGCTTGGTGGTGGTGGTGGAGGAGCACTTCCAGGCGGAGGTGGTGGAGGAGCAGAATTTGATGGAGGAGGTGGAGGAGGAGCATTGGCATATTGTTGAAGAAGAGCATTGATGCTGGCAGTGCTAAGGCCTGGGGGTCCTGGCATACTACTGAGACCAGGAGGAGCACCCATTGGTGGTTGTTGAGGAGGATAACTACCATATCCAGGGGCATAGCCGTTTTGACCAGGATAAGCAGCAGGACCAGTTGGTGCAGCTGGGGCTTGCGATTGCTTTGCCCAGGGAGCAGATGGTGGAGCATTGTATCCACCATTTTGGTAGCCTCCTCTATCTCTGTCATCACCTCGTCTCGCCCATGGAGCAGGACCAGAAGGCGCAGAGTCGCGAGAATCACGAGGATCGCGGTTATCACGTCCATCACGTCCATCGTTTCCTCTTTGCCATGGAGCAGGAGCGTTTGATGGACCTCGTTGCCATGGTTTGACATCTTCTTGATCCTTTGGTGGACCTTGGTCATAACCTGATGGACCAGATTCGATACGAAGAGGAGCATCTGTAGCAGCTGAAGCACCACCAGAAAGTTCTTGCATAAGTTGCTAAGACAAAGTTGTTAATACCTGATACTATAGAAGTCAAGATTGAGTTTATGCTTACCTCATATTCGCGGTCAACAGCATCGCCTGCGCCAATACGAGCTTGACCTGGTACAGCATTTGGACCTGCAGGGCCATCATTACGCCAATTGGCACCACGAGGTCTATCTGGACAATCTCTAGCCATATGTCCAGCATTACCACAAACGCGACAGATAATGTTGGCAGTGAAGTTGCGTTGTTGAGGACAATCGTATTTTCTGTGGCCAATTTCACCACAGTTTTGACAAGCTTGATTCTCATCATCACGAAGCGTACCGTTGAGAGCAGCGAGTTCACGGAGTTGATTACGCTTAAGCTCATTTTGACCTTCTGGAATAGAGGCGGCCTGTTGTAGATTAGTATTGAAAGAGGATATCAGGGGAGAGTATCGAAGACTCACAGTTTCAATGATGTTGTGAATCAACTTCTTTGCCTTTTCAACCTTCTCTTCGGTATCTGCCATGATCAAACAATGAAGATCCTCCTCCTGGTTGCTGGTGTGGGCTGCATCGGAACGACCCTTTCCTTCCTTGACGGATCCTTTTCCACGGATAGCAATTTTAGCTTGAGATTCTGTCTCCATTTTCTTTAATGTATTGCCACGAGGACCGATAAGTAAACCAACTTTAGTAAAGCGCAAGCTAAGTGTTAGTATAGGATCAAAAGCTTTGAGCAAAATGGTAGTGAGTACGACAAGTTAGTGATGACGGTGCCATGCATTTGTCTTCCAAATGCTGCATCTACTGTCACACGATAAATGAAAACGGATATGGAAGGGAGAATAAGGTTAGAAAGGTTAGAGGGTTAGCAATCATACTGAAGTTAATTTCTGGGTAGTCATTGACTGGCACATAGACCTTCTCTTGAGTCTTAGTAGGACGGCGATAGTCTTGTGGTGGATGATAGTTAGGAATAACTTTCATAGCCTTATCAATCAATTTGTGTCGCTCATCTTCGAGCCTCTTTCTGTATCTGTATTCTCGAGTGTTGACACGGCGACCAAAATTATCGTATTGAGGGGCGGGCGAAGGAGATCTGCAGAAAAAATAATTAGTTATTGTTAAGCACACACAGAAAGAGCTTCCTTACCTGTCGCCATCCGCTGGAACAACATCATCAATTCTCAACTTTTGTGTAATTTCGTCGATACGGAAATGTAAGGTATAAGCTTCAAGTTGTTCACTTGTCATATTCGCCATGATTGCCGTTGGCAGTCCCATGAGACCTGCAGCCTTATTCTCAGTAGCATCACCCCAACGATTTCTCTTCTTGCGACGTCGAGATCCATCGCCTGCAGGTTCTTCGGCTAGAAAATGTTAAGACTGATTGTTTGCGATATTAGATAAGGTAAACTTACACTTCACAGTTGGACTTCTTCCACGCTTGATGCCTGAATCTTGGTGATTGCTGGAAGAATAATTATTGGAAGATGGAGCTGGGCTATAGCTTTCCTCTTGAGCAGATCCGCCATCGCCAGGGAAGCGTCGTCGATTTCCCAAAGGAATGTTGTTCGATCCAGTGCTTCCTTGTTGTCTCCACGCCATGATGTTCTGGTGAGTGTATTAATTATCGATGGTTGTTGATTTTGATATTGTTGCAGGATTTACAAAAGAATACTCGTAGAAGAAAGATTGTATTGCACCTAAGTCTGGAATCTACCGAGTAAGCACTTTAGCCGGTCGAGCTAGTGTTGATTGGTTTTAGTACAGCTCTCACGTGATATAAGATATTCTTCAACAAGAGACTATCATGTTTGTCCTGTCTAATAAAGACTGTCGTGTTCATATGACGACCAAGATGGCAGCAGGAGGACTTCTTTATTGTTTTTGGTCACGTTATACATCAAACAAGGGAACTTTATCTGCCAAATAGTCATGTGTTGTTGAAAAAATACCACGTTCGGCATTTTCCGCCAAGCCTCCCTCCTTACAGCCGTTTTTCAATTTTAGCTCGGTAAGATAAAATGGATCAGCAGTATCAAGATTTATAATTCCGTAGATCGCATCATCGCAAGGTACCTACGTAGGTGGGGTAAAGCGGAGGGAAGCTCGGGAAGTTACACATATGTGAAAGTCAAATGTAGATACATTACAAATCAAAAATCCAAGAATTCTTTATATATCTCACTCATTCCCATTTCAATTTCATATCTATGAACGATCGTCTTACACAGTTACATTCTCAAATCACTCCCAAAATGGCTTCCCAATCAGATATTCATCTCTACACAACCCAAACTCCTAATGGAATCAAGATCTCTATCACTTTGGAGGAACTTGGTCTCTCCTACGAGGTACACAAGATTGATATCTCCAAGAACACCCAAAAAGAGCCATGGTTTCTTGAGATAAATCCAAATGGACGAATCCCTGCTTTGACCGATACATTCACGGATGGAAAGAAGATTAATCTGTTCGAAAGTGGTAGCATTCAACAATACCTCGTCGATAGATATGATACCGAGCATAAGATCTCATACCCAAAGGGTACAAGAGAGTACTATGAAGTCAACAACTGGGTAGGTCATTTGATTTTCTAGATCTCAAACAAAATAAACTGACACGATAACGAGCTCTTCTTCCTTAATGCGGGTGTAGGCCCCATGCAAGGTCAAGCCAATCACTTCTCAAAATATGCCCCGGAGAGGATTGAGTATGGTATCAATCGTTATACAAATGAGACCAGGCGCTTGTATTCTGTTCTCAATACCCATCTAGAAAAGTCAACCTCTGGTTATTGTAAGTATAATTGACTCCTCAATCCTTGCCTTGTGATCAGCTACCTAGTGCATATCTTGCAACTTGGTCATTCAATATGGCTGGGGGCACTGCCATATACCCCTATTCAGTTCAAGAGACATCACTAACAACACGCTTTAGTGGTTGGTGACAGATGTACAATCGCTGATATTGCTCACTGGGGTTGGGTAACTGCTGCCTTTTACTGTGGAGTTGATATTGAGGAATTCCCAGCTCTAAAGGCATGGGATGAAAGAATGGAAAAGAGACCTGCAGTTGAAAAGGGTCGTCATGTACCAGAGCCACACAATGTCGGAGCTTTGAAGAAAGACCCTGATCGTGAGGCAAAAATGAAGGCTGTGACAGAGAAAAATAGAGAATGGATTCAGGCAAGTATGAAGTCCGATGCCAAGAAGTAATTTCTTGACGATAGATCAAGAGTAGGAGGGCGGAAGTTCAAATAAATGTACTACATTCTGAATAAAAAATGATGAGCGTTTCTTGGAATGATTCAAATTCTTCTATTATATCACACTTTTATTTGTGGGACAGAAGGTCATGATGGAATGACCAGGTCTCTTGTTTGTCTTGATTTAGGGCCAAAAGCGCGCAATTGAAGAATTCTCGGCTTAAGAGGACTAACTAGTCATCTTCTGGGTCTCCAATAAGGCGTGTACTGGTGACCGTTAAGCTAGGTAGCTACTTGGACACTTCTAAATTTAGATTTGTATGTCGATATCTTCCGGGAAATGGTTAGGAGACATGTTGAATTGGAGCAAATATCTCCACTAATGGTCATATCGTTTCACAGACCGAACAAAAATAGGGGCGGTCTTGTTGACCAGATATTATCAACTAGAATTTGGCGGTTATTAACAATTTGAACTCTTGATTGTTGAAGTCCAGACCCAGTTGGAACGGTATAAATGTAGAACCTTTCGTGCTTTTCACTCCCAATCTCATATCATCTCATTCCATCTCTTCAAAACCAGTTAGACAAAGTCAATTCAACAAAATAACAATCCTATCAATTTCAATTACAACTCGATCCATTAGTCCACCTCTAAAAATGCCAAGATCTAGCTCCTCATCGGACGAAAGTCTCCCATCGCTCAAAAGTCTCCCATCGCTCACGAGCGACCATGGTAGTTATGACTCTCCAGATAGCTCAGGTACTGAAAAGAAAAAGAAGGCAGCAGAGAAGGAGGCAGCAAAGAAGGAGGCAAAAAGGACAAAGAGGGCAGCACTGAAATTCAAGACAAAAGTAGAAGAAAAAAAGGTAAAAGTAGAAGAAAAGAAGGCAAAAAGTAATTCTGATAATGGCGGCAGTGGAAGTGGAAGTGGTAGTGGTAGTAAAGCACCAGCCAAGAGATAAAGGTGCGACGGAAAGCATACTCACCTGAAATTGGTAGAAGTCGTTAAAACTTCTTAAATTGTACCGGCGTTTGGGGATTGCGGGAATCGTAGAAAGGGGTTCGGGAAAGGCCAAATTACTAGAATCGCTTGAATTTTTTCCTGGGTTTGACTCTCGGGTCGTTTAAATGCATGGTACGATGTAACGGAAGCTAGAGGACAATAGATAGGTTCGGCGAATTTGGTATTCAATGGTGTTATCTTTGGGAATCTTCAGCCAGGCATGTGCTACTTTGCTTGACTCTATATTTTGACTTTGCGTAACCGGACTTCAATACAAGTTTTCTCATCTGGGACAAGGTAGTATGTTAAAGGAGGTACTTTAGGTGCGGGTAAACCGAGGCACAATACAAACTTAGAGTCGAATTCTAAATGAAGTCATTCTACACTAGCGCGAGGTGCTCAATAGTTCAAACTGTAGTCAGGCAATTGGAAGTTTTCAGTTTAAGAATGCGAGTCGAATATTCAATGACTTTAAAACGTTGAATTGTTTTTGGGTTTTATGCTGCTTTGAAATGGGGTGGCCATCTGTCACTCTTGACTATGTTCAAACAATTAGAGACTCTCCAAGACAATTGGTACATTTAATAGCTTTGAGATTCTGAATTTGCTTTGGATGTCATACTTCTTTCAGACATTGGAAACCCGACTGGTGAGAACCCTGCGCTAGCTTCCTTAGCTTGCTGAGAAACATCAACTCAAGATCAGGGTTAGACCTTTTCAAATCCATGGCATCTTCAGCACCTCTCCATCGGTCATCCCAGGCTTTCCGAATAAAACTTCAGCAGTCGAGTTACCAGCTTCCAGTTTCATTACAATATTGAACAGCGTACTATTCCTTGTCTCCTTTGGGCGCTCTGGATCTTCCTGGCAACAAATCGCTTGCGGTGCATTGAAAGTATCCGAGAACAATCTTTCCCTCAAAATATTTTCGATTCTATCATCAATCTGCAGGCTATTCCTCATATCCTTGGTTAACTCACTGACCAGAAAATTGGCCCTCTCAAGTCTCACCGGACTTCCCTTGAGCCAAAATGGCTCGCTAACCAATTCATTCTTGATGAAATGATTTGTATGTGCGACAAATCCATCATCACATGGCTCCAAGAAACAATTTCCCACAGGTGAAAGCTCCATACTCAACGTTCTGTTGGGATCTGCTATAAGGATGTGTTGACTCGAAGCCACACCACCTAATTCCTCGATTGATGCTAGAGCATTTTCCACGCTATCACTTTCTAAGCAAATGCGGAGTGCAACGTGAATTGGGAGCTTATAAGTATGTGTTGGAAGAGCTCTAATGGCGTTAAGACATACGCCAACACCAGCGGAGTTGAAGCCAATTTTGCCTACTATTCCTGCCTATGTTCTGTTAGCCCTGTATCGTAGCAGGCACTAGGCCCAAAATCATTAGAAATAGAAGACAAAAGTCATACCTCAGTCACCATCCAAATCTTTTCTTTTCCCTTTCTTTCTATTTCCACCATCGCTAAGTTCTTTTGAACATTCTCAGTCCAGTCCCAGTTTTGTGCCAACACCATCTTCCCTTCTACATCCTTCCCCTGCATCTTCCAACCTAAACTCGTACAACCATCGGTAAATCTACCCAAAGCAATCTCACTCCTACAATTAAGTGCTACAATATCCAAGATATCAACACCTGCACCCTCGGCAATACCCACCATTTCATCATAGATATCTGGCGTTAGCTTTTGAATTGTAGTTTGAAATTCCTTGGCGATCTCATGGACTTCGGGCCATGTTAATGAGGAAGTAGACTGAAACATCGCATCATAAATCTTCATTTGATCTTTAATCTCAGCAGATAGAAGATTGCCATGTTCAAATCCTATCTAAATGATATGAGATGCTTATCAGGTGAAAGTGGGGGATGTTTGAGAGGTGCGAGTAGAGAGGATTTACCTCTTTTAAAGTTCCTTTGAGTACAAGCTTCTTGGGAGAATGAGAGGATGACATATTGATCTATGATAAATGTATATACAGAGAGTATTATTTGTCAAAGTGGTATTTTTATCATACCAAGGTTGAACGGTACCTAACGTTATCAATCTGAGAGAGGTAGACGGCTACCCCGCGGTGGGGCAAACTTACCGAAAAATTACCGACGTAGCCGAACCTCTTTTCAACGTTCTGTTCACATCATCGTCCTCCAGGTAGATGATACTTGATGCAAGAGTCTTCCCAGTATTGGGTCCAGATTGACTATTGAAGTCACATTGAGTATTAGCTTCAAAGTACCGACTATAGGTACAATGTTCCTATACAGCTTGGAAATTGTGCCGGTTTCCTAAACCCCTGATGATTTGTCAAACGAGTAGATTGGGGGAAAGTTCCCGAGATTTTGACTATGGCTTCATATCATGGACTCAAAGTTGCCCATTGAGAATAGATGTGTGAAAGTTACACGGTTCTCAAGGGGGATGGGGTAACGACTCTCTCATCACAGTCATGAGCAAGGTTCGTTAATTTACATGTACAGCATCAACGTTATCACATCCTTATTCATAAATCATCCCTCATTCATTTGTTGATTATCTTTCCAAGCCGTTCTATCAGTAATTCGATCATTGCGGTGATTTACACCATTTGCTACCATCCGGTCTTATCATTATTCACCTAAATGGTCCCGTTTGAGCCTGAAATTTATGTGTATTCACTCGAGCATGCAAAGTGAGAACATAGATCCAACTGTTCATATACAGACCATTGGAAACATATTTGACTAGCTTACTGCCCAAAATATAGCACACGCGTGACCCGAATTTCAGTTTTGCGAGGCTACTAATATCTTCTTCACGTTTGATTTTTTTCCCCCTTCAACGCAACAACAAACTCGCAATCGAGAAAGTCGACGAAGATGTCGAATTACAATTCGAGACAACCAGAAATGCTGAATAGACTGTATGAAGAAGGCAAATCGAACATGCTATATCGATATGCGTTCAAAGATGCCACAAACGACCAGGCGATTGCGCTTTTGCCCGAGCAAGAAAAGCTCCAGGCAATTGAGCGCGCTGTCTACAAGAAGCTCTGTAAGTACCATCATCAATCATTTTTCCCATTTATGAGACAAACCACTAACAATTCATAGTCGACGATGACCCCACGGATAAGAAAGGCGCTTCCGAAAACCCAAAGTCTACGGCTGATCCGAAGGAAAACGAGGCTTCCGAATCCAACGACGGTGGAAATACAAGGAAATCTGCCCCTCCTACTGTCGGAAAATCGAGCGATACCCAAGAGGCCAGATATCCAGTCGATTATAATACCACAAAGGCGGTTGCCGGCATCAGCGGTGGAGATCAAGCAGCAAAAACTCGTCCTCCTCCCGAAGAAAGCCAATTGACGGAAAGACAGAAGTGGGTTCAAGCGAGGCATGAAGCATACAAAGCCAAGTTTAATCCTATCGCCTGGAATAAAATGGAAGAGGCTTATAAAAAGAATCTTCCAATCATAACTGAACGTGACGCCATGTTGGACAAGCGTGACGAATTGCTGCCAATGAGACCTGGCGGTATGATCCAACAATTCTCGACATACGCTCCACCTATCTCTGAATGCGAATGTTACTGGTCCGCTGAGGATGGCGCACAGATCAAAAAGGTTGAGCAGAAATTGAATGTCAAAGTCATGTTTGTCTTTGAAAGATCTCATCTGTTTCGTCTATGGCCTGACCCAGCAGATTGGGATGCTTTTGAAAAGGATCCTGTAGAGTGAATGGCATTACTTGCCAGATGCGAGAAATTTATAGAATTCTGGATTTGGGTTCTCGTATCTACAGGTCGTGCAACACATCGAGTTCCCTTGACTACTTGCCTTGAATGGTTTTTGCTTGGGGAGGTTTCTCCTGAGTATAAGGAATATACTAGATTGGCTTCTGCTACAAAACTAATGACAGATGTTGAGGCTATGGAGGCATTCAAGGAGGATATAGGTACTTAATGGAAATCGTTGTCAGCTGCCGTCATGGTTCAAGATAAGAAATTGGGAGAAGAGCATACTGTATATATCAAAGCAAATATAGATCCAAAGACTGTCACTTAGTTGTTGAATCGAAAACCTTCTGAGAAACATGTACCTAGGTAGTGAAGCTCAAAGATTGTTTTTTCAAAACAACATCACCACAACATGACCAAGTTAAAATCAATAATCGTCACTCCCACCACACAAATAATCAAACCCTCTTTACAGTGTATACTGATCATCCACCCATCCACCCATTAGCCCATCAAAATCCAAATCCAAATCATCTCAGTGTTAATATTCGCGAAGTGTGTATATTCAGCCACACTCAACTATATCGTGAGTCTCCAGCTATGCTCGTAGCCAGTCATTCAAAATGACTACGCAGTTGACAAAATCCATTCTACAGATTCATAATGGACATTGTGAGTCCCAAAATACACGCTTGCAACAACTGACAGTCACTATCAGACATCAAAATCATCATTTTGAGTAATGAATGACTGCCTGAATAGACACGATCTGATTTTTCACAGTCAAATACTGATTGTGAGTCCAAAATATCAGAACTTGGCTACATTCTAATCATTTCTGACTCTCTATTCATTTTGAATGCCCAATTCAACTATCATATCCTCAATTTTGTATGATTCTGCTTGAAACATGTCATAAGAACCATGATATGACTGAAAATACCTCGAATTCTCACATTTTGACTCCCAAAATTGAGTGCAGAACAATCATTTCCAAGCTCTTAGCTTGGAGAAAATGTGCTCTTATACCACTGCACCCTCCCTCCCCTTTGCTTTTTTCCCTCTTCTCTATCCAACTTGAGAAACTCTACACACAGATTATCCAAAAACTCTACAATGTCTTCTTCATCACAGCAAAATAGCGCTCCCCAACCAGCTCCAGCTCCAGCTCCAAACAATAACGTCGCTGAAAGTGAGCTACCCTGGAGTTGGAAGTGTGCAAATTTACGAACCGTATGGTCAGATCCAGACATCGTTCCACAAACAGTACGTATCCACCGAATAGGTAAACCTTCTACAATGACTGATGTATCTTTTTCATCCAGAGCTGGTTGGCACCTTGTGACAAATTGAACGAAGGTGGTGTAGATGTATGCGAAGGGTGTTTGACTTACATAAGACTTGTAGAGTATGATGTTGTTCGTCAATATGCCCCTCCACCTCCACCTGCTCATACACAACCACGTAATCGCCGCCGTGGCCCTCGCTCTGGTCGCTAGTTAACAACTAATCCCACCACAACCAGCTTATCTCTCCCGCCTTCTCTTACCCCTCTTTACAACTCTTTCACACCTCGTTTACCCCCAACAACACTTCGCATTTGCCTGGCTTTAGACGGCGGTCTCAACACGCGTCCACTCATTACAACTGCCCAATTTCCTTATGCCTTAATACTCCTCACGACTTACCTCCCCAGCTCCCCAGCTCCCCAGCTCCCCAGCTCCCCAGCTCCCCAGCTCCCCAGCTCCCCAGCACAACCACCTCGATCGATTTCAGTCCAATCAGTCCTTTCCTACAAGGAAAACTCAATATCCTACCCACTGAATTTCCTCCTGCCTGTGGATCGAAGCTCCGAGTCAAGTCGTCATTACGCTTGTTATTTCTCATGATTAGATCTTCCATTACTGTCCATGGTTCGGTTCAAGCATCAACAAACGCAACTTGAACTCTGAGTTGGTTTTTGATTCTTCCTGTAACGAGTTAGAATAGACCAAATCATAGACAGACAGATACAAAAAATAAACAACCATCTAATCATCAACCTATTGTCTTTGCCTCCGTGAAAATGTGATTCTTTCATTCGCGCTTTCTGTTTGTTGTCTACCAGGCATCCACTGCAATGGCCGAACACCCCTCCACCCCCAACTAGTTAATTCTCTACCGTCGTCAATCTAGTAAGAAAGGAAATCAGCATATATACGCAGCACCTGGTTATCCCAATCCAGTTGTCTGTCCCTCTTTCTTCACTCTCTATCCCTACCCTTTCCAACACTATTCTACGCACCCCATCTATCGCTTCCGTTATCCGAACCAACACCAACCCCAATACATTTCATCAAACTTTCCGTCATTTTTTGCTGTTTCTCTCATTATCCTCTTCCTCCTTACCTGTCCCACTCTCCCCTCTCAATCTGCCTCTCAATTTCCCTTCGAATCTTCCTCACTCCCACCTTCCTCTCACCCCCTTACTTTTCCTCCCACCTTATTCTCACCTCTCCTTTCTATCCTGCTCAACTGTCAAGCCTGTCGCCGTTCAGTTTCTCCCCATTCAACCACATCACAAAAAGGCTTCCCCATCTAGAAAAAAGACAAGACCAAACGTGCATAATTCTCCCAAAATCTTACACTCAAATCATTTCATTTTATCTATCTCAGAATTTTAATCTTCCCTTCCATTCCATTTCATTCCATGTTTCCACATAAAATAACCATCCCTCCATTCTTCTATCCCTCCATATATACATCCAAATCAACCACTTATCGCTTCTTCAATGATTATATATCCACGCGCCACACCTACTAATTCATACAGCCCTATTTTCCCACCTCGTTTCGAATCTATCCAACCGGCTCATCGCTTGCCTTGTCCAACTATTCAGTTACCCTTTTACCTCCATTTGACACCACATCTTCCTTCCCAGATGATCTCATCTTCACATCCACATATCCATTTTCTACAGTCTTTCCATTCACCTCCACTCCAGTAGGTGTAAGGAAATCTTCACCCTCATCCACAAACGCATTCAACCTTCTCTCCCTACAATTCTCTCCCTCCTCACCAGCCTCTCCCTCCTCACCAGCCTCTCCCTCCTCACCAGCCTCTCCCTCCTCACCAGCCTCTCCTTCCCCATCAATCTCTCCCGCCTCCCTCCTACATCTCTCACACATACACCAACCACCCAAACTCCCCTCTGCCCACTCTCTCCTCTCTTGAACAGGTAATTCAATATCACAATAATGATTCCAAATCTCCTCTCCCTTCTTCACACCACCTTTTCCATTAATTCTCTTTTCCCTACACCACAATTTCATTCTTCCTCCCCATTCCCATTGTACATTCGGATCACAATCATGATTTGCCAAACACCAAAGAGGATGAACAGCCGCTACTTCCGGCATCCCCGTTGTCGTATTAACTCTCGCCGATGCTGTACCCCTAAATTTACTATACAAAGTATTCAAAATCCAAAGATCATAATTTGCAATCTCGGCAAAAATATCAATATCCATTTTTTCAAGGATATGAAGAGGAGTTGCGATATTTGACGAGAAAGAAAATGGAAGAGTCCAAACAGGAGGTGGTTCTGATTTAGGAGAAATGGGAACCGCATTACTAGCTGAATCGAGAAAATCTCCCCAAATAAATTTAACTTCTTTCAAATCGAGAGGATGAACTTCTTGAGTTGCCGACATGGCTAATGCGCGAGCCAAAAGGAGAAGATACAGGGCATTTGGTGATTCTTTTGGATCTGGATCTTTGGAGATGGTATCGACATCTTTTTCGCAAATGGCTGGATGATATGTTTCCAAGGCGAGATTGAGACAGGTTTCATTACAAAACATAATATCATAACAATCAGGACATCCTACTACTGTACTATTTTTACCCAAAGGAGGTAATACAGTACTGCAGGCATCGCAAAGAGCATCTTTCAGACGATTGTTAACCGTTAAAACGGAAGTTTCTTCGAGAACGGTTTCGCCGGGTTGTATATCATCAGTTGCGAATAATCCCAATTGCTTGTTTGTTGGTATATGACCATCTTCCTCCTGAACAATCGCAGCTTCCACCAGTGTAGGTAATTCAACAGCTCTGACCTCCACCTTTGAAGAAATAGCTTGTAATTCCCGATTCAAAAAGTCGAGAGATTCCTCCGAAAAACGATTGGGTTCGTGGTCATTCCAAGGATATATTTCGCGTCGTACTAAGCCTTGATCTGGTAATTCGGAAAAATCCACCTCGTCGGTTTTTAACCTCCTCTTCGCCATGTTGAAAATATAATCCTTCACTTGACTCAATTCCTCATCATCAGGAGCAACTTTCAATCCTCTGCTACAAAAATCATAAGCACTCTTTAAGCATCCGCATAACAGAAGACTTAATGAGAGATTTTGATAACATCGTAATGCAGCCTTGTCTGCGATGCGCATATATACTTCTTCGTCCACCTCATCCAGACTCAACCTCTGAATTCCACTTCTCTCGATAGTCTCTGAAACATTTCCAGTATCTGCCAATCCAGGAACATGTCTCTTGAGAAGATTTTCCGAAAAGCCTTCTGCGAGTCGAGATTTGAATGCTTCGAGCGCTTGTTCATGATATTCGAAACTTTCATCCTTCAATTCGTCGCATAACAATAGAGCCTTATAACTATCTCCCGATGCCAAATCTGGATATCCCAAATCGCTATAGATGCTCGCTCGTTCGAGGTAAGTTAATAAATCGTAAGGGTTCTCCTCCAATCGTTCTGTCAACTCATGTCGTCTCCCCACAAAGATGGAGGTATCATCCTCCAAGTCGCTGTCTCCATCCATGGTGCAATGGAATTGGGCATGATCCTTAGAATAAAAGAAGTACGAGAGTGGTTTATCCAAGTTAAAAGGTTGCACGAGTCGTCTTTTTTTGGGACTATATTGTGGTGCGGAAGAAGTCATGGTGGGGGTATTGGGTTTGGAGGAGATTTGGTTTTTGTCAAGGATTTCACACGCCCAGTCATCCATCCGCCCTGTAGGACCCCTACTCTCGCTTTCTACCTTAGCCCTGCCGCCCCTCCCAAACCAGAACAATTACGGAAACAAGGGAAACTTGCACATTCAAAGCCGGAGGATATGCTCCGGTGAGTTTCTTATCGAATTGAATCTTTACAATTTAATTTTCTTATTTTCCTAGGTACATGGGCAAATCACAAGTCAAGCCCCGATATATGTAGCAGTATGTAGGGTCTGAGACAATACCCCTCTATACATCATATACATGCAAAGATTTCTATGACCCATCGGAGTCAAGCGAAGAAAGCTTCTAGCTAAGTAGAGTATTAATCTTTCCTTTATTCCTCAGCCGTTTACCAGTAATCAATAAATATCAATCAATAAACTAAAAAATGCAATCCTAGATGTCCAGAAAATAACTACACCTAGGTATTGTTCAACTCATACTGGTACATCCCACCGCATCCCACCGCACTCCAGATCATCCATATCATCCTTTCCCTCATGTGGGTAAACCCCCAAGCCTCCAGCCCCAAGATCCAAGCCCCTCTTCCTCGCCGCGCTTGATTTCTCGTATGTATGTAGGGTCTCCACACGAAATACCTACCTAGTACACTCCGAAATCCCCCTCCCCTTTAAAATCTACTCAATAATATACCAATACACCTCTACCGAGCGAAGCGAAAACGGCCTCCACGGCAGTGGCCCAGCGGAGCGTCATTCTCTCTTCTCATTCTCATTCTCCCATCCATCTATCCTCTAACCATGGGGGCAAGCCCCCAAACCCCCGTCCTCGCTGCGCTCGATTAGAATTCATAAAGTACAATACAATATCCAATATCCACTAGTCATCCAATATCCAATTAATAATCCCGAACCGAGGATTTATAAGCCTATATGTACCGTATGTACCTATGTATCTAGTATGTATCTAGCAGCCTAGGTACCAACTCCCCATGTACCAACTCCCCATGTACTCCGTATGTATGTATGTATGTAGGGTCTTTCACAAGGCGGAAAAAGCAAGGCATGACAAGACAAGACAAGACAGGGTCCCTTTCACCCTTTGACCCATCCCTCCTTGTCCACTTCCCCCCTTCCCCCTATCACCTCCACATCCCTCCAGCTACCTAGTACCCAAAGCCACCACCAAGCAAGCCACCTCCTATCACACCAAAGTTAAAATCATTCGATAATCATTCAAATCCAGCAGTCACAAGGAGAAAAAAAGTCTGTCGATCAATATCACCCATACAGAAACTTGGTCGCCATCGCTCGGTAATGATTCTATTTCCATCGTTTAAGAGAGGGGAGAGGGGGCTAGAATTGACCACAAAGTCACACGTGTTTCCCTGACTAGTCATTTTATCCGAACACCGAACTGCTTCTCTTCCAATCATTCAACTATCCATCTGCCTTATTTCATGGGTTTGATTGATCTTCTATTCTACTCCGTAAGGGACTGATCATACCGTTACTTTCATGTTGTAATATTGCATATCATTTACCCCTCCATCACTCCACAATTGTCCCTATCTCAACCCCTCAAATCACTCAGTCTATCAACATAGTACGCAGGTACTACAGGAGCATTTTCAGCCTCCCAATCTTCTTTCTTAGATACTCCCGTTAAGACGGCCAATGTACCACCAAGTTTCCCTTCAATACCAAACTTAATATCTGTATTTAATCGATCTCCAACCATACATGTCTTCTTACGATCGAATTGAAATTTTCCCTCAATAGAATCCATCATTGCTTGATTTGGTTTACCTAAAGCCGTTGGCTCTTTTCCTATCATATTGATTAATGGAATTGAAATAGATCCAGCTCCAGGGAAGAATGTATGGTTTGATGGTAAAGTATTATCAGTGTTTGTAGCCAAAAATACTGCACCTCGACGAAGATAATGGTAAGCATGACATAACTTAAGATAATTGATGTGAAAATCTAAGCCAGCCAGCACTACACCAACATCATCATCGAGTAATGAACCATCTGCGATTCCTTTATAATCTTCTGGTGTAATATCGCGACGATAAGCTGGATCCGTTCCTCCAATAAATTCTACTCCTTCTGTTTTCAATTCTGTTTCGATACCACTTTCCCCTAAAACAAAGACTTTATTCTTGGGTGCTGGAAGCTTGAGAATTCGAGAGATATAAATTGCGGAAGAGTAGGCTGAACCAAAGATTTCATCAACATTGCTTGGTACGCCGAGAGCTGTAAGTTTCTTTTGATATTCGGTTCTCGATTTTGTGGAATTATTTGTTACAAAGACAACCTTTTGCCTAGAGTAATACATGATTAGCTCTTGTTCATGAGGAAAATACAGTGTATTCCGAGGGGCACGATTAGATGGAATTTGAGGAGCGTACCTTTTGATCTCAACAATTCCAAGGTCTCGACTGTCCCTGGAAAGATATGATCTCCAGACCAAAGAACACCTTTTGCATGTTAGTATATCTTTCTTTCCCAAAACCGATTCTCGTATATACCATCACAATCAAATAAGAAGACCTGAAGAGCGTAGAAAGTCAGCTTAATCCACCCTACAAATTCAAGCTTCAAAGCTTTTGTAGGACTGACTCAACGCACATCGAATTGATCAATAAAATCATCTATGGCAGATTGATCGCCAGTAAGATATTTTGGTGAAGCCATAACTCAGATAGGTAAAAAGGGGTATCGTGTACAAGACAAACTCAAGACGCCCAAATCAATATCGGATTCAATAATAATTCCCTGACTCGAAAAGACCAAAGTACAGAAACAATCGGAGCTTGAGCGGAGGTATCGATCGGACCTGATCCGAAGATGCAATTACCCCACCAAGATCACGTGAATTCTTCCGAGCTGCTATCAAGTGGTGATACCTGATAGGTCAGGTATGACGAAACGCCAAGATAGCGGTAGTGGAAATTGATTTTGGATAGCTTCGTAAGGCGAACGGATCATAGCGGGAATACAAGGAATGATGGTAAGGAAGTATCCGATGAAATGGTACAATAAGAGAGAGAGAAAATGCTTCGTATGGTTCAATCGGAATTCATGGTGTGACGATAAACTTTCCATATACCTTGATTTCCTGCAATGATTCAGGGAAAGAGAAATATATATTGAAGATCTTCCCCTTTTTACGCGGGATTTCCGGATGGCTATGTTTTTGTGTTCCTCTGTACTCTGTATGACTGACCAGTGACCACCAGAACCGCAGACAAGTTCACCCCACCAAGGAAGGAATTTTGATAATGGATGATGGATCATGGAGGGGTAGACCCGCGTGAGAGAACTCTTCTACGATTAGCAATCGGAGGACTCTAGAAGTTCTAGAACAAAGATAGTTATCAATTACTCAGGTCGAGCGGTATCCATTCCGGTGGAGTGAAGCTGGTGGATTGAGATTTGAAGCCGAGAAGCACTACCGCTTGACCGGAGATGTGAACCTACTCGAGACAGGATCAGCTAAGAGATTACGAAGCGGAACTCCTCGAGAAATAATCTGTTTCAATCTCGCGGACTCAAGAGTCAAGATCCCTAATGCATGGATTGGAGTGAAGGAATAGACTTCAAGAGAGTGGCTCGCGAGTGGACCTGAGACGAGATGTACAGCACCCTTTACAACCAAATATCTGTGAAACATTGACCTACGAATCTGTATCGTCTGACACCCGCAGCTTCACGGTACAAAATACTCTATTGAGAAGGAATATTTCTATATTCAGAGCCATGCAGGTTAAAGGGATATATGTGTATCACAAATGGCAAGGCGGTTGAATTTCCTTTGGGGAATTCTCATGTTACTAAAGTGTATCTCCTCCCGTATGTTTTGGATGCCTTCTTTTGCCTTGGATGGATATGGATAGGAGTGCATAGATAGGAGTGCGTAGGTATATTGTACATGTTTGTGTGAGCTTGGCTGAGGATATTGGGTGAGTAGGTATGTATGTAGTATGTATGTAGGTAGGTAGGTAGGTAGGTATAATAGATCAGAATTCCCTTGGGAATATTATTTTTGGACCCCAATTCTTCTCAATCACTCACTTCAAACACACATGAAGATCAAGTTTTGATCTCGATTCATTCATCAATCAATACTCAAGTACTTCCTCTCCTACTGTTTACATCTTCACTCCTTTCCATTTCCATCTTCACTCCCGCTTACCAATCAATTATATAAGCAAACTTTCTTATCTATCAAATCGAAACATCGTCATTAATCTCCGATAAAAGTTGGGAAGATCACATCACTCACTCATCATCTTCGATTTTACTCGTAGTCTTCACTTGAAAGAATCTTCCAACTTTTTTATATCAATTATATCCTCAGATATATATATTTATGATATTTACCTATATATTTATACATATACAGATAAATATAAAAACCAATTGCTCAATCTTCCATACCACGCAGGCAAAAGAAGGAAAAAAGGTACGATGATGATGATAAAATCCGTTCTCAGATAATTTATATATTTTGATAACAAAACCTTTGTTTCTATATATCCCTACTATATTCATATCTATCATCCATATCTATCTATATATTCCCCCCCACCATCATCACCTTCCTTCCATTCTCGTCATCATCATAAAAAATTCATTATTTGCAAGCAATTGATCTAATCAATCCACCGCTTTCAGATAGAAGAAGAAGGAAGAAAAATATCCACTTATCGCAACCAACCCATCAAAACCCAAACCCCCCACCATCAAAAACTCACTCTCTCCTCCGTTCGCATCAATCTCCCACAAATTTCCAACCTTTCAATTTCCATTTCCATAATTTGGTTTCTTTTCAATCAAAAGTCTCCGCGAAACCTTCTCAATCATACCAATATCCACCACCAATTCACCAATCCTCTCACCAATCCTCTCACCAATCCTCCCACCTTTACTCTCACCCACCCACACACACCCACACATAATCTAAAACATCGCAAAAATGGTTGGCTCACAACCAAATCTCTTCGCATTCCCAACCGTCGACATCCTGGCCACCACTCTCCGTCAATACATTGTGCAAGCCCAAACCGCCGGACTCACCCGCCACGACGCCTTCAAAATCGCCGTATCAGGCGGCTCCCTCCCCAAAACCCTCGCTGCCGCTCTCCTCGCCCCATCCAGCGGTCCCGACGACATCATCCACTTCTCCAAATGGGAAATTTTTTTCGCAGACGAGAGAGCCGTGCCCCTTACCCACGAAGACTCCAACTATGCGCTCCTCAAAAGCGAACTCCTCGATAAAATTCCCGCCGAAATGGGTAAACCCACCGTGCACCCAATCGATACGGCGCATCTAGACGATGTCCAGGAATTGGCAGATCAGTATGAACAACTCCTCGTGCGCAGTTTCGCATCTCGCGATTCGGTCAAATTGCCCATTTTCGATTTGTTACTCTTGGGTTGTGGTCCCGATGGTCATACGTGTAGTTTGTTTCCTGGACATGCTCTTTTGAGGGAAACGGATGCTTGGGTTGCGCCGATTGAAGATAGTCCGAAACCACCACCAAAGAGAATTACACTTACATTGCCGGTAGTGACACATGGAGTTAAGATTGCTTTTGTAGCGACCGGAGGTGGAAAGAAGGAGATTATGAAGGAGATTTTCGAAAAAGGAAATGGATTACCTTGTGCACTGGTTAATGAAGGAGCTAGAGAGAGGTGTAGTTGGTTTGTGGATAATGCGGCGGTAGAAGGAGTTAGTTTCCCTAGGAAAGGAAGTCTTTAGATTTGTTCTGAATTGAAGGGGAAAAATCTCAAGTTCTAGATACATTTCAAATATCAAAATAAATTTTACAGTAAATGAATGTGTGCATGATGGATTAGTTGGATAGATGGATAGATGGCTGGCTTGTGTCTTTGGATTCGAATTGGGAGTTTGAGAAGTATCTTGAGAGATTTGGATGGATGGATGGATGGATGGTGTTCTGAAAGAAAGAACAAGGATTTCCTGCTTCTTTGCTTGCTTCTTTGCTTGCTTGCTTTCTGTCCTCACACGATTAGAGAATAAAAATCTCATGTCTGGGCATATAGATCCTGAATAGACATTTATCGAATTTTTGACATTTCTATTCTTGTGTCTTGTGTGATTGTGTGGTTGTGTGTTGTGCGGTTGTGTAGTTGTGTTTTTGTTATATTGAGTTGGGGAGTGTGAGAGTTGGAGAGTGGGAGAGTGGGAGAAAGATTTCGGGCTTCGGATGGGTATGCCTTTGGCGGGGTTATGAAGAGTGTGAGGGGTGTGAGATGCGGAGGTGAGATGTGGAGGGTAAGGGAGAGGATAGGTGAGGAGAAGTGTGCGAGGGTGCGGAGATGCAGACAGGGTGAATGAGTGAGTAGGCAGGGAGGTAAGGTGAATGGGTGAGTAGGAGGCAGAGGGAAGAGAGTGATGGGTAAGGGGGGCGAGGTGAGGTGAGTAGGCAGGGAGGTGAGTAGGAGTAGGAGGAGTAGGAGGAGTAGGAGGAGTAGGAGGAGTAGGAGGAGTAGGAGGAGTAGGAGGAGTAGGAGGAGTAGGAGGAGTAGGAGGAGTAGGAGGATTTGTATTTATTGTTTTATATAAAAAATAATATAATAATATATCTTTTTATATATATATATAGTTCTATATTCATATGATATACTAGGAGCGAATCACAGGATCACATGATCAAATCACATGATCGTCGCTTAAGAGAGCTCTTAGCCCAGAACGGCCTGAAAATCAATTCTTTATTAGCTCTTTATTAGTTCTTTCAATCTATTCGTAATAAGATCGACATAGTACTAGCGAAATCGAATAAGGAATAAGAAAGAAAAGCTTTATTTGATGGAATGGCCGGATTAGGAAGAGATCTACGAGAGATAAACGAAAGTAGAAAGCTAGATTAGTAGGAAAAAGCATAAAATAAGGCCTTTCCCCCTCGAATATAGAATAAGGAAAATAATAATATCATATACTGTTTCATGAAAGTCACGTGTTTCATAGCTATTTAGTTGTTAATACGAGCCAGCTTCCCATAATAGACTAATATTAGTCTATTCCCTCTTATATACTATATACTCATATACTAGCTCATGACCTACGATAATTATATTTAATAAACTATATATTAATCTAATTATCGTAGATCATGAGCTAGTATATGAGTATGTCACGGAATTCACCGTATAGTGTAACCCTACGGTATTAATCCTAGTACTCCTCCGGAGTACTCATTCCCATGATTACTAAAAACTATTTCACCCAGTTCATTTGTATACCCTATATACCTAATTAGGCGACTCCATCGCCTGATCAGGGTATATAAAGCAGGTATGATCCTTATGATCACACCTCAAGTCAATCTAGTTTATTATCACTCTATATATGTGTGAACAAGGGAATTCACTTCAAAAGAATGACTTCAATACAATGGCTACTGTATCAAAGGTATTTAGGCGAATGCGAAGGAGACTAGCTCTTTCAGTAGTGCCTATATAAGGCCTATTATTTCCCCTCATTAGCTAGCTCTTTAGATTAAATACAAATAGACATTTAGGGGCCTACTGATAATAGAAACCACATCTTCCATATTTCTCTCGAATTAATACTAATTAGTAATATTACAAATTATTTAACTTATTTATTCGAAATACCTTCTTACTTTTACTTCTTTTATTTCCCATTATCAGTATCATGATATCTCGGGCAAGTGTTAGTACTAGCTTTAAGCAAGTTGGCAAAAAATCTGATACTGATAAGAAATCTATTCTATTTGATTAATTTATCGGTATAGGAGGATTTATTGATACGATAATTGATGATATCAATCCTCTACAACAAAAATTCAAGATTTCTTTTTACGAAGATATGATTAGTGTTTCTCTTTATCCTCCTACTCTTTTCAATTTCTATATTCCTAATAAAGTAGTAGCTAAAAAAAGAAAAACTCAGGAAACTGCTAAGGATTTGAAGTTCAAAGAAGAATCTTAGGACTATTCCTTTTCAAAAAATCTCAATAAAGCTAGGTAGTTTTACAAAAGATATATATTCAAAATGGGGATAAAACATCAAATCAATAAATACTTTCTTTTTCGAATAGCTATATACTCGAATACAGAAATTACTAATATATTTCTTTAGAATATAGTTATATTCGATTTTGAATTCATTCGATGAGCTCTATTCAGGAATATTGATAAATTGATATTATATAACTTTTATAAGGTCTTGCAATGTTATAGAGTTTATATCAATATAAATACAAATCTCGATAATACTTTAATAAAGCATTTCTCTATAAAGAGTATTACAATTGGATTGTGGAACAGCTTCTGGAATATTAGATTAATAAGGTACAACCATTTATATCTACAAAATAGGCCTATCTTTCTATTAAACTCGATCCAAAACTACAAATCAAACCCCCTGCCAATCCTCCTACCGAACCTCTAAATGATAACCCAACTAATCACCTAACTTTACCAAATACCAGCAAAACTGTTCCACCTGCTCCTCTCGAGGCACATAGACCCCCTTCATTTATAGCTCTAAGGATATACAAAATACTCCTACAGGATCACCTGATGATAATAATGATCCAGATAATAATAATAATTAGAACAACAATCAAGATAATAATAATAATAAAAGCAGCGGTAATGGTGATAGAGGGGTGGTAAAGGTAATAGGGATAGGGATCATAATATTGATCCTGAGGTAACTTTATCAAATTCCAGCAAAATTACATCACTTCTTTCAGGAACAGCGATTACATGTACAACAAATCCAGAAGAACCTCTTTTGGATTTATCCAAAAACAACCAGATACCTATAACCAACATCTTTTTTGCGAGTAGTTATATCTCAGATTCGAGTTCATATACAAGATTACTACCCCGAATGTTTTACTGCTAATTTTAAGAATCCTATTATATATAAGAAATCCAGAAAGAAAGAGATTGATGGATTGACAATAAGAATATATTTGAGATTGTATCACTTTCGGATATTCCTTTTGATACACATATTTTTAAATCGCGATTTGTCAATAAGATTAAGAACAAAGAAAACAGGATTAAAGGAAGGGATTGATTTTGCTGATAAGAGGTCAAGGACTTTAACCAGCAGATAAAGGATTTTTATGATTTTACAAATTTCTTTTCAGCCATTGTATTTGAAGCCATAAAAGAGAGTTCCGAGTATATGAACAAGGGAATTCACTTCAAAAGAATAACTTCAATATAATGACTACTATATCAAAAGTATTTAAGCAAATACGAAAAAGACTAGCTTTTTTAGTAGTGTTTATATAAGGCCTACTATTTCCCTTTATTAGCTAGCTCTTTAGATTAAATACAAATAGACATTTAGGGGCCTACTGATAGTGGGAACCACGTCTTCCGTATCTCTCTCGAATCAACAATATACCTATCTCCTGATCAAAGTGACCATTAGACATAGCTATTACCTCCGTGATAGTTATGAGCCCGGTTGGCACTCATACTGCGCCCTCATTATTTATATAAGTCAATCTAGTTTATTATCACTCTATATACCTATCTCCTGATCAAGTAACCATTAGACATAGCTATTACCTCCGTGATAGAGTATTTAGTATAAATAAAATATAAGAGGGGAATAGACTAGTATTAGTCTATTATTGTGACGATCCTATCATATTAGTGGATCGGCTAGATCCTCACGTAATCCATAATCCTATATATTACCACTTCCTTTTAAAGAGCTCTTCTAGTTCTTCATCTTAGTATTCTAAATGATGCAATTATCACATTATATTAAGGTTATATAAATTTTTAAACTCTTAATTGCTCCTATAAAGCTTTCTATTGCTAGCCTGTTTGTCGAATGTCTATTGCTTTTTATACTTGCTTTTTCGATATAATTATTCATATAACCTCTGATCAAGACCTTTCCCTAGCTTTGCTTTTGCGGATTTCATTATTGATAAGCTGATATTTCACTATTATATATTTAGAGTTTCCTTACTCTATTGATAATGAATCCGAAGATTCTGAATCTAGTATACAAATTGTAGAAACTAATCAATTCAAAGTATCAATATATTTGTATAATCGATATTACAATAAATGTTGGTTCGAGAGAGATACGAAAGACGTGGTTATTACGGGAGCTGCCTCTAGGGTCATGTGGAAGTAGCTAGAAATCTTTCAAAGTGATTTAGACTAAACTCAAGTAGAATTCAATAAGGTTATAACTAATTGCAATTCTCGTAACTATAATAATAAAACTAATAATTGTTTTGAGCACCAAGCTCTACATTATAATGAACCCATTCCCTTATATAGATCTTCATCTTATTTGGATAGCTAGAGCAGCCAATCGCTCCTGGAGTATTATCGTTCCTGAACTGTCTATCACGAATACTAATCCTATAACTCTTAGTATTCTAGCTTATTCTTTTATTCTAGGGCTAATCCTCTAGGACATTATTAATCCTAGTAAAGCCTTCTGTTTATTGTATTCTATCGTTTCTAGGATCTACAATTTTGAAAACTATATTTTAGGTTTCTAGGGTATTCTATAACTAATATTATATATATACCTGAGGCTTTTCTTGGGTGCCTAGTATTCCCGGTATATTGCAGCTAAATCACTGAGGCCTATAATATTATTATAGTTTATAAATTGGTAATTCTACAGCCTGTTACTAATCTGTTGTAATACTATCCCCTTCTTAGCCTAGCGCTTGTTTCAAGCGTTTATATTAGTATATTTTCCCTTTTGTATGTTTTAATGATTATAATGTTCCCTTTTTTATTATACCTTCTCTGAATATTGATAAAAGAAAAGAACAAATCTGTTTTGCTTGTTTTGTTGAACAGAAAGGTTTCGAAATATTATCGTACTCATTGTGCGAGCATACTGATCGCAAATATATTGTTTCACTCTTTGATTCTTTGTAATGCAATGAATACATTTGTAGTAGCAAAAAATACAATATTCAAGATTCATTTAAAAGTGATTGGGAAAGTTTATTCTAATAAAAGGAGAGGTTGAATCAAGAAGAGGAAAAAACTATAATTAAAATTCTGTAATTGCGAAAGCAGAAATGTTTCCTATTAAAATGTGAATCTGAGATACTTTGTTATAATTTATAAACTCTCGATAAACTAATAGAGATGGAGAAAAAGAAGAGATTAGAAAAGATTGAAAAGGAGTATATTAAAAAAGAAATAGTAAATGTTGATATTATATCTGTTCCTATTGATTCCTCTTTTTTCGATTTCTTTAATCCTTTTTTACTTGAATTATCTGAAGCGAATTTTAAGATTTTATTAATAGGTGTAAGTACTTCAGATAGAATATCTATAACTTCTCAGAACAACTGAGATTTTCCTTGATTTCTATATGTTTCTAAATATAGATAGTCTAACTATTTGATCAAATACTTAACCTTGTTTCTGATATATTTGCAGTCTAGTATTGTTTCAATATTGTATATAGTGTTTAGATTGACTGGTTCAATTTCTATAATGATGTATTTGGTGCTTCTGGTGGTGCTGGTTCGAACAAGGATATGTGGAATACTGGGTGAATATTCATTATATCTAATAATTTCAATCGATAATTAACCATTCCTATTACCTTATCAATCTTGAATAGTTTCTAGTTTTTTGTAATCGAGTTTATTACTTAATCTCTTGATTTCGATATTTCATCATAGCAAATAAACTTTATCCCCTCTTTAAGTATAGATTCCATATTACATGTTATATTATAATACACTACTATTCTAAAAGATATAAATCTTAAATCAAAAGCCAATTACTCTTGAAGATCTTTCAGCTGTTCGACTTGTACTATTGCTGATTCGACATTAACTTCTTGTAATATCGGGATTTTATATGCTTATGGATTAAATCCAAAATTAGTTTGTGTTAGAATGATTTTCGTGATTTCCGTTTCCAATATATTATATACAAATTGTGCCATAAGTAATAGTTCTATTTATTGTTTTATTGATAATTTTACATAGCATCTAAAATATACTTCCATTATTCTAATTGATCCTTTTTATTTGATTATTTATTTTGCAAATGGAAAGATATTGATAGTTTTCTTTTGATATCTATAAATGCTAGCAAAGTAATCCAGAATTTCGAAATAAAGAGCTTGTTTCGATTTGAGATTATCTTATCTAATTACTCCATATATACTTACTGTAATTCTAAGGAACACATATACTAGTTGCTTAGCATCCCATATTTCCTTGAATAGTGTTATATAAGCGAATTTCGTTAGCCTATCTATTATATTGAATACTGCATCATACTCAATTCCTATAGCAGGATCCTTTGAGAATAGCAGTGTTGGAATTACAAAATCCTATATAATAGATTTCTATAATTAAAAAAACATATCTAGGGTTTGGAGCTGATTATACGGAGTATATCGTGATGATTTGTTTTGTATACAGGTATTACAAGTTCCAATAACTTCTTCAATTATCGTTTTTTATTTATAGAAAGTAATTGATTTTCTGTATTCTTACAAATATCCTTACAATTCCTTGATATCTATATGCCAACAACCTATATTGTTTCATTACAAATTCCTTAATCATTTGACTCGAAATATATACTTTTCTATAAAAATATTGTCACGGGTTCAATACGTAGCTATGTGGATGCCTTAGGCATCCGCCCTCCATATAATCGCACCTCTCCGCCTCCTTCTTCACTCCTTGTAGAATATTATATATCTTACCGAGTATCTATCTCCTGTACTGTGATAATATATTTTATCTTATAAAAAAGTCTCATTACAGTAAAAGGCAATCCAACTCTAAAAGAAATTCTTTGTTTCTATTTCTATCTGCCCAAAGCAAATCTTTGTACAGTTTTTATGATCTTTTGTACCTTTTACACCTTTTGTACCTTTTCGTTTTTGCTTTATCTTCGTTTTCGTTTTCGTTTTCGTTTTTATCTTTATCTCATCTCTTTTCCTATTATAACTAATATATCGAATACTTCAAGTATTAGCTTATTATTACCTATTTTGCTCAAAATATTTAGAGTTGAAATCAATAATGCTTTTAATCAATAACAATAGATTGCAGAAAAACTATTTAGTTTTCAGGATTATGAATTGTATAGTCTCTTTTCTTTATTAACATTAATATAAGATCAGTAGAATTATTTTAACTATTTGTGTAATATTATTAATTGTATACTCGATTTACTCTTTATTACTCAACAAATACTCAAATAAGATTAACTATAAAATGTTTTTTTTAAAATTACTATAGAAAATCAATTAAATATTTAATTTTAATGATTCAATTACTATAATTTCAATTTATACAAAATCTATTAGGCGTTTTTGTTCAAAATAGGGCTAGCTAATAATAAACTTTTGAAAAAATCCTGAACCCCTTTAAGAGAAGAAATAGAATTGATATCTCGATTAAAAGGAATATATTATCTGAAAACAAGACTTACAAATTTACTAAACAATCAATCCAACTATTTCGATATAAAAAAAAAAAAGCTTTGTATTTAACTTTCTTATTAATGGCTGTATATATTAAAAAAGATTAATTAATAATAAATGATATTATTAATAAAACCTCGATCTATATTACTAACAACTCCTTTCTTAGCAAACTTATTGGGCTTTACATTTCAGTTGATGTGGTGTGCAAAAGCTTTGATCGATTTGATAAATTCAAATAATTGATAAGATATCTTTTTCAGCCTTTTATATCTAATTAAAACATTTTGGTATAATATGTTATAAACAATCATACAAAATGGTTGCAATAATAAAATAAAGATTTCTTATAACCTTCAATGATTACTTATGCAAGATTCCAATCCTTGTTTTCTTATCGATATTGAGGTTTGGAAGCAGAAGTTTGAAGTTTGGAATCAGAATCTACAGAAAAATGAATATCTTTTGGGATTAAAATGAATTTGAGCTTTATATACCTCTATATATCCCCGATTAATATATTATCCACTATATCAGTATTATCTGAACCTATAAATCTCAATGCTTTTTAAAATACGAGATTAATAATGCCAACAAGGAACATCGATTTGGTCCTCTACTATATTGTAAGAAATCTAGTTATCGATATAGAATTATGATGTCAAAAAACAAGTGGATATATAACGAGCGGTTAGAGGAAACTTTGAATTTACAAGTTCCTGTGAAGATTTCGGTAGTTGTAGTTTGTATCGAAATACTTTCACCGATCGAGATAATCAATACTTTAATTAATATTCTAATAATTGGGAAGGATCTTATAATCAAACGATGTCCAAGAATACGGTTTTCGGAATAATTATAGTAATAATAATAATAATCAAAATAACCCTAGATTTTATTAATAACTTAATACATTCCATAATTATATTGAAAATAATTCTGTATTACTTTTTAAAAATACCTTCAATATATTCACACAGAATACAGCCCTGCTATCTGTTCAACCCGGCCTATACGATTTCTTGGGAAATGTATCATTTTCGCAATAAGTTACCTGTGGAGATTATTTGGAAATAAGGAATGGATAAAATATATTATAATTAACATAAAGCTCTTACAGCTTAATTCTATAAATAATAAATCTTTATTTGTTCAAATTATTATATTCCCAGTATATAGCTCTTCTTTTAATATAACTAATCTTATTGATAATAAGTGTTCCGGAAAAGCCTTTATTAATTATATCTTTATCGAAAACTATAAGATATAGACCTAAATCCTATTATATCAATAAAAACTTTACTTAGCAAATAATAAAGTAATAGATATTATTTTTGATTATTTCATTATGGAGATAGTTATGGGTCTGTATCGTGAGACCTGATTATTCTTCATTATCACTCTTTTCTCAGAAATACTAATTATTTTTGGGTTGCCTTAGCTCCAATGCTATAATCCCCTTATAGATTAGTTTAAAATGACCCTTTCCTTTATATCAGTCTATTGCGTCACAAGATGCTGTTTCTGGGACTCTCCGAATACGATACAAGTCCCAATAGTAAATTCATCCCGATTAGTATTAAGCCTTGCTGGAATTTTAAAAAAGCCCTCGATCAAGGTTGGTTTTATTGAAATTCGGAGCGAACCAAACAAAAGCCAAAAGATCATTTACCAGTATTTATATATAAAGAATAATATTGAGAATAAAGACTATGTTTTATCATCTTTTTTAAAGTATTCAAATGAAGATTACAATATTGCTATAGATGAAATACTTATAGAAGGAGTGAATTATTATTATATTAGAATTTGTAAAGAAGGAGTGTATATACAAGTTCAAATGATTAGTAATCGCCCCAGTATTCATTTAATTCCAATTAAGAAGATCGCTGGATTATATCATTACAGTTCTAATCTATAACGAGATTTATTATTATCACTTTCTATTTTAATATCAAATGCACAACTATCCAGGGAGAGTTCTAATATAAAGGATATCTATTAGCTCTAGGCTACAAGCTTTGTTTCTTTTTATTAATAAAATGATATCCAAACAATCCAATTCACCTAAAATGAATTGAATCGGGTTGTGTTTACAAAACTGATGGCTCTAAAAGCAATCTCTCTTCCGAATTCTATCAATCTTAAAGATCAGAAATACAAGAGTATTCTATAAGGTAGTAAAGATCTTTACAAAACCCTTATACAATTGTTTTTATATTTATATAATTTTGTTCTCGATTATTATAAACCAGTCTATTTGGAACAAATCTCGGAGACAAATATCTCTAAATTCCTTACTAGAAAATCCAAACTCAATAATATTAATATATAAAAAAAGCTCCCTTATTAATTACAGGACAAACTATTTGTATTTCTTTTCCAAAATACTAATATTCTCCTACCACGCTGAGCCTGGGATTACAAGATCGAATTAATATTTGGGAAAAAGCCTTCTTACTTTAAGAATCAATTATTTTCACTACTTGAATTATAGGTGGTTTATAAATAAATCAATAATAATTTTAATAAAGATTTTATTCATAAATCTAAATTCTATAGTACTGTATCTTTATTTTTAGTTACAAAGCCTGGCAATGGTATATATATTTGCTAGGATTATCGCAGATTGAACAATGTTACAATAAAGAATCGATACCCCCTCTCAATCGTTTACAAAACCCTGGATGCACTTTATAATACTAAGGTATATATTAAATTAGATATTATTACTACCTTTAACAAAATACAGATTACAAAGAGCAACAAATAAAAAACAGTATTTATTATTTACTTCAGGCTCTTCGAATCCCTAGTTATATTATTTGGCCTTTGTAACACCCCAGTCTCTTTTCAATATTATATTAATCATACTTTATTTAATAAACTTAATAAATATTACACTGCCTATTTCGATAATATTCTTATATATTCAGCGGATATATCTGAACACAGAGATTATATTCGAAATGTAATACAAAAACTAGCTAATACCAGTTTCCAAATTGATATTAACAAATACAAATTCGAAACCACTTTAACATAATATTTAGGACTGATTATTATAACTAAAGATATATAAATGAATCCAGACAAGATTACTACTATTAACTCCTAAGAGCAGCCTCTCTTTATAAAAGATCTACAACGATTCCTGGGATTTGCTAATTTCTACTAGCAATTCATACAAAACTTCTCAAAAATCTATCAATCACTCAACAATCTAATACAAAAGAACTCGATATAAATCTAGGGAATTAATTAGAGAAACACTTTTCTTATACTTAAAAACTCTTTTATTATAGTACTAATTCTTGCCTACTTCGATTACAACAAAGAGATAATTTTGGAAACAAACATATCGGACTAAATATTTAACAGCATCCTCTTACAATACAATTCAGACAATATACTTCGACTTGTAGTCTACTTTTCCTTAAAGTATTCAATAGCTGAATGTAACTATAAGATTTACAATAAGAAACTTCTTACAATTATCAAATCTATAAAAGAATAGCATTCGGAACTTCAAGATTCCCAATACAAATTCGAAATCCTTACTGATTATAAGAACCTCAAATATTTTATAACTATAAAGGCACTCAATTAATGATAGATCTACTGATTTGAATTTCTCTTTCAATATAATTTCCACATTATCTACCAGCTGAGATTTAAGGCTATCCAACCAAACACTTTAAACCATAAACAGAAGGACCGACCCGATTTTATAACAGAGAATAACAAGTGCTTCAAGAATAGAAAGCACACAGTCTTACCAGCAAATAGATTCGATATCGACCTTTATAACGAACTGACAAAAAGAGTCCGTTTTACTCCAACAGATCTCGTTGTACCATTCGATAAACCAATCAATGAATTAATCGATATTACATATAAAAATCAAACATAGCCCAGCAGCTAATCGCCACAATCGAAAATTCGTTTTATTCGAAAGTGGTTTATAATTTTCAAAAAGATACTACATATTTCTATACAAAATTATATCCTAATCAATCACAAGATTTAATATTACAGAAGGCTATAAATCCCACCAGATAATAAACTGAAAATCCAAATAATCTACAGAATACACTCTTCCAACCCCGCAAAACACCCTGAAAGAACTAAAACGATCGACCTCATCTCTCAAACCTATTAGTAACCCCAAATACATCAGGAAATCGCTACATACATTCAAGTATACCAACTTTGCATACACACTAAGTCTTCTAAATCAGCCCCACCTGGTTTCCTATATCCTTTATCAGTTCCATTCAGGATTTAGTCGGATATCTCAATAGATTATATTACTCCGTTTCCTACTTATACATACTATAACTCCAATTATAAATATATCTTGATTATTATATACTATCTAATTAAGATACAACACTTTATCGATATACATATATTAATTACGAATAAACTTATCGACATCTTCATTAACCATATTTATATATTATATAATCTATTAAATAATATAATCTCCAATCGAAAAATACAATTCATTTCCGGATTTTGATTCCAATTATTGGAATATTTAATAGTTGTATTTAAATATTTCTCGACTTTTATTTATAAATAGATAGCTAACGAAAAAAATAAACTCATCTTTAGAATAATACCTCCATGTCTTTATAAACTTCTATCAAGATAACTAAATGTAATAACTACCATTGACTGAATTCGCTTCAAACAATATAATATTTGAGATTATAGAATACTCCCTATTCTTTACTAACTATAAATTCAATCTATATTTCGAATTGAATTTAATAAACTATATCCATTAGGAATGATATTAATATAAAAACACGAATTTTTTAAGAATAACAAAACTACTAAAAGAATAAAACGGATTCTATTTTAATTACAGGTTCTGATTCGATAAGCGATTACGATTTATAAAGAAAATGCAAATCAATATCAAATCGATTTATCTTGTTATAGTATTGGACAAAGAATGCTCAAACTACGCGAAACTACGCGAATTCCAACCTACTCCAATACCCCGAGGATGAGCTCTCCACCCCAATCAACCTAAAACCCGCACCGATCAGCTATAAGTACTCCGAGCGCTCTCCCAATCGACAGCGATTGATTTGATTATTTGCTGACATCCGGATGACATATAAAACAAAGCCCTTTGAAATAAAACCACAAACCCTTAGACAGAATAGCTGTAGGATTGCTATAAACAATACTGAACAAAGGAACACCAGAGGCAATAAGCTCCTGATTAGCTAACATTACACTACTATAAGTGGCTGGAACGCTAGCGGCCCGTAGGCCCACTCCTTAGTACGTCTAGAATACTGTGAGCGAAACTTGGTACTGGTCACGTGACCTCTTTCTGTAGCTAGTATTTATAGGTCTTCTTTGTGTAGTTTAGAGAAAGCAATCAGTTTCCACTCATCTTCTTGTATATTTTGTGATGTGCTATGTAGAGCCTTCTCCTCTTCTCCTCTACTAAAAGCACTACATCTCAGTGACTTATCTGTAGTATTTATGAAGAACTACTTTACAACCTTACCACCTTTTACTCTTTATATTAGTGATCTATATAGAGAAAAGAATGTTAAAAGGTTAGAAAGTTATATACAAACTTGAGCTCTTGAATTGCTTCAAAAAGCAGAAAGTCATTGATTTGGAAAAGTCGATAGGAAATGAGAGAACAAGGAGTTACCTAGTATTACGAAAGAGTTGGATAATGTTAGTCCGATAATGAATGGAGAGGGGGAAAAACAACCCCCCCCTTTTCAAAACCGATTTGTGGCCTTGTACAAGCCTGAAACAGGATAGTATTGTTCTTAAATGGATTATATCTTATCACTATAGAAAGACTACGACAAAAAGACCATTGTCCTCCGCAAGGAGCCTGGCTGGTTCAGTGGTAGAGTGATCGGGTCACTCTCCTACTGTTCTACGACTTATGGCTATAGCGATCTGATCCACATGGATCCACCCTATATGCCGCCTCATAGGCCACCTTAGTGTGGACCTCCTGACACAGCTCCACTGAGCTCCGACAATCTACCGCTAACCCTAATAGAGCTTTTCTATTATGGGCCGCAAAAGCGATCGATCGAATGCTGAGGGGGAACTGATCCCCCCTCCAGCCGCCACCACTGCGCCTATGCGCCATTCCGCTACTCAGCGGAACCATCGTTCCGGCTGCTCCTCTCGAGCGGCCCAATAGCCGAATCCTCCGCTCCTCTGGAGCACCATCACACACACACCCGCTTCTTTGAAGCGGCACACCTGTACACACCGCTCCTGTCCATAAAACATGGTTCTATGACAGAAGTAATTGTACAATCAGAGCGCTCCTCTCCATGAGCAGAAGGAAGCGCTAGGAATATGGGGCCAATCAAAAACGGCCCTATTTGCGATCATTACACTGGTTTGTTTAGGATATATAGAAGGAACTGGGTTTACCCTGTGAGGTTTTACTAGCGTGCGCATCAGCGCCTTTCTGTATTTGTAACTCTAGATCTAGCCACGTCTTTCATACCCCTCGGGAGGTCCTCTACAAGACGTTAATCACTATAAATAAATAAAAATATAGAAAGACTACAAGAACAATTTATAGGAATCTTTTCGATAGTACTTACAGGAATCTGAATAAACAATCTGATTTAAAAAGGAAAGTTCTTTTTATAAAGTGGATCTAAAAAGGATTGGGCAAGATTCATTTCTTATATTCAGGTATAGAAAATTTTGAGTTCTTTAAGAAATCTTCTAACCCTTCAATATCGTTTATACCTAAATAGAACCTAATTGTTTCAAGAAATTCAAAATAGTCTATAGTAAGATTGAAGGAGAATTGTTGTTTAATCTAAATTAAAGACTACTTATAGAAAAAACCTATTTGATTTAAGATTAGAATATCCAGAAATATTCCCGAAAGAAACCTGTGGTTGAGGTTTCCTATAACAAGATACCAAACTATATTTTTTTTATTTCTTTTTTCTTTTATAAGATTTGAGAGAATAGGAATTACAAAGAATATAACTTTGCCGAATTTTGATAAAGTTATTAGAAGAGGAAATGAAAGAATCTGTATTTATATTATATATAGAAATATTGTTTATTTAACTATTCAATTACTTCTTATATTATACTAATACAGTCCCGTATATTATTATTATTATTATTATTATTAGTAATTTCAACCGGGCCGTATAGGCGAGCCTCCCAGGGGGCATTACGATTGGGCTAACTGCGGGATAATCTCTAATTTATATAATCCCCCTCTCCTAAAAATGAGGTTTCAATACCCTCAATAGCCTCCCAAGCGATAGCTAACGCGCTTGCGCTTTTGTCTCCAATCTCTGAGCGTCTCTGTGCACGCTTTCCGATCTTTATATAATATTTTGATTGAAAGCTGCTTTATCCTGTAAGAATAGCTTTTATATATATTTTAGTACAGCACAGAGTATTACATATATCGATTTTATTCTTTATAGCCTTACTATATCAATCGCCTCCTATTCTATATTTGTATTCACCCGGATCGATCAATCTATTTCCATTTCCTCTTCCTATTCTTCTAATAGTGTTCTAGGGTATATGCTCCTGTAGAAGTCTGTTATAGCAATAAATTCAGTGAACTTGGCTGGTGTGTACATTAGCTGTTTCAATAGTCATTCTTGAACCACCTAATTATGGGGTGGGTATTTGGATCTGATATCTAGAGACTAGATTTTGTAGATTACAAGGACTTTGCGGCAGTGCACAATGTACTTAAGGGATTTGTATACACTATATAAGCAATGGATCGTTGTTTCTTTGTATTTAAATTGTTGATGATAGTTTTCGAAATTGCTGTGTACTAAGCAAATCGTTAGCATGCAGTAGAGAGTAGTTTGTGAGAGTTCTAATTCATTAGGGTATTTGTTTGTGCTTTTTGGATTCTATTTCTAATACTGTTTGAAGAGTATTGGTTTCTATTTAATCCACTATGCCTATACTACCGATTTCATAATAGTTTTTGTTATAGAGTGGATACCGCTTACTGTAAATCGATTTGCATACCCTAAAGCTGATTTTCTTATCCCTTTATCAATGAGTACATCCACACACTCATTTTTTTCGATCTTTATATAACCTGGCGACCATTTGATCTGAATCGAATATATTTGCATCAGTTTATAACATTTGAAGAAAGCCCACTGCGATGTGATAGAGACTGTACCTCTTATTCCCTATATCATCGATGTGCTATCGATGTATATACAGATTTCCATTTGTTTTATGCCAATGATATTTCTAATCGCTATTTGGAGGCCTTGGTATGCCCCGATCGCTTCCGCATCGAATACATAAGAGTTGTGATGCAATTCACCGTTTCCTTCGCATACTACCGTCTGTCCTCTATATACAACATATCCATATCCTACTCGCCTACCATCCTTATCGGTCTATTCCAATTCATCAGAGAATATGGTGATCTGATTGTGTATGCGCTTATTTCACTATTCCTGAAACTACTCTGCCACTACCTTTTTCGTAAAACCTCTAGTGAAATCCGTTCGATACTCTGGTGTGTAGTGGGGTTCTACTAAAGTCGTCTTCTTGATTCGGGGAAGGCACTGGCTAATCATCTGGACCTTTGTTCTAGCTAGCTGCAATTGGCCTTCCCTGTTGTCGGAGGAGTAGGTGGCTCTTATCCCTCGGTGATAAAGAGAGTGTTTTGAATCAATAGTTTGAGCACAAAGAGCTGCTCTCCATTTTATTTATTCTAGTGCTACTTCTGCTGGTGGGAGAGCGCTGTTCCTCATTATCACTGTATTCGGGATCGTTCGCCAGACTGGGAGGACTCCTCTAATCGCTATTCGTAGGACCTTATTGATAGCTAGAATCGCTCCTCCTAATCGGGCGCTTACTACTACTAATATCCCATCTCGATACTATCCAGTGGTTTTTGTTTGTTTTGTATATTATATCTTTGCTTTATAGAATAGGGCTGGGTATAAGTAAGTGATCACTGCTTTCTGTAAGGATGCTGCTAGGGGTCCGTTTGTGATCCGGGTTAGCCCTTGGATGTGATAAGCCAATTTCCAGCTTTTGGCTGTTCGCGTTTCGATATGCTGTTTGAATGTGAGCTTGCGATCAAACCATACGCCTAGCTATTGTAGAGCCAATCCTGATGTGATCGGAGAGATGGTGCAATCGCGGTTTATTTTGTATACCGGGTTGATGGAATGCTTGTGCTGTGTTATGTGGATCATCTCCATCTTTTCGGGTGCGAAGATTATTTTGTTCCTAGCTTCTCAGCGGAATATGTTTTTTACATTTCTTGCTAGCATTGCGACGTTTTGTTGAACGCTTGCTGATGATCGGTATAGACAGATGTCGTCTGCATACCCGAATCGGAGTTTAGAGTCTTGCTAGAGTAGCTCTACAAGATAAAGTATGTATAGGATTGGCGAGAGGGGTAAGCCTTGTGGAATACCGTATTCCACTGTGCTGTAGCTAGTTATTGCTTCATTAAATCTAACCCTGAGTTGCCTTTGGGTTAAGAAGGAGTCGATCAGAACAATCAGGTTCTATGGAAACCCCTATCTTCTCATTTGTTTTAGGAGTCTATTTTTAAGTAGAGTATCAGACACTCCTTGTATATCTAGTGTAACTATTATAATCTTGTAACCTTTGTTGAACACTACTTCTGTATCGTGAACGAACGACGCTATTAAGTCTATAGCCGATTGTTTCGGAAGGGCACTGTAGTGTTGTAGGCTGAGTATTTCTTGTGTTAGGGCTATCCACGCTAGACGTCTTGCTATAATCCTTTCCAGGTCCTTCCCAATACAGGAGAGGAGAACGATAGGCTGCTATGATTGTGGGAATATTCGATCTGTTTTCCCTACTTTTGATAGCATAACTATCTCTACTTGTTTTTATACTATAAGGAAGTGATTAAGCTGTAGATACTTATTGAAAATGGTATGTAGAACTGGGTCTATTTCCGTTCAGATAGTTTTTAGTAGTTTCACTGTGATCCGATTTATCCCTGGGGATGTACTTGAGATCCCTATAGTATTATATTCCATTTCCTCTATAGAGATAGGCTTCCCTTAGGGTAGTTTTTTCTCACTTTGATTGTATCCGGAGTTCGGGAGATCGTTGGTAGCTTTGAAGCGCTACAGAATCTCCGAGTGTAGTAGCTCAGCCTTTTTTTTATTTGATATAACAATGTGTTTGTTTATTATGATTGGTAGAAAGTAATATGTGGAACTCAGATTGTATTATCCGATTACTTTATATAGGTTTCGATCTGATTTCATTTCATTAAGGAATTTCCTCCAGTATCCTTTTTTGGCCTATCATATGTACAATAAGAATGCTCTGTATTCTGTAAAGTAATTGCTATTGGTTGTACAGCTCCGGAGGTATATATCTCGAGTGATTGTATAATCGGGTGTTCATCAGGGGGTCGATTTTCCTATCTTCCGATCTGGTCTTTCTATCGTTCTAATTGCCTATTGTAATATCTTCTGCATGTTTTCGATAGCTCGATCCAGGGCTATGCTTGTGATTGCTGTCTATGCTTTCCATTTGATTCCTATTATGTTAGCTGATACTATTCTTTAAAACAGAGATAGATCTTTCTCTCTGATATAATATGTGTATTGGGATCTCGATACTGAACTTGCTTTTTGTATAATAATGAGAAGAATATTGTAATCAAATCCGCACTACATATCAGCCCTTACTTCTATATATGTTCCTAGGATATTGGAAAAGACTAGATCGATTACATATCCTGCTCTGTGTATCACTTGACCCGGGATATTCATGAACTTAAAGCTTCTATCGCTAGATCATTCCGCAAGCCGATTGCTATCATACACTGTATTCACACCTGGCTCGAATAGTATATAGTGAGCATTGAAATCTCCCCTAATAATCATATCTCTAGTTAGTATTAGATCAAGGATCATCTTCAGGACTCCTGAGATATTCAGTTCCCTATATAGGTTTAATAATTTAATTCCGTTTATAGAAAGCTATATATAGTCTCTATACTCCTCTCCTACTAATTGTAGCACTTATAGTCTAGTCTCAGTTCTGATATATATCATTACTCGTAGGCATCCCTACCCTTCCTCGCATATCCCGCTTCCCCTTTAGGAGGTCACTAGGGATAGATATTAATATCCATTATGTGTTTGAGTATGTATATTGAATACTCAAAGCTCTTGTATACATATTATATCAATCTTTTCCTCAAACGCTCACTACAATGCTGCTGTATACAATGCAAAGCTTTTCCGTATGTTTATTCAGACAATAGATAGCGGATTCGATCTATTCATATAGATCTTCCATTGTTATATCATATCCCCCAATCATAACCTGATTACTCAAAGCTTCAAGATTGAGATTCTTGTTGATCTTTGCTGCCCTACTACAGGTAATACATTGACCTTGCGCATCCCGCTCTTCATCCGTTGAGCTCCCCAAGATATCGTTCGCTTGCTCTCTTCCAGTATCGCTTTCCGAGTTGCTACCATCTTCGTGTCGGGAGACTACATCCATTCTAGATTTCCTTTTCCTTCCTTACACTATCACCAGTATTTGAACTGTTACTGCTAATACTGAAGCGATAATAGTACTGATCTCCCCTACTCATCAGATAATCTGGATCTGCTTTCGATCCGAGCACACTATCTTGCCATTCACCCACTAAAGCTTGGTAGGGCAGTTGTTATGATCCGCTAAGAAGAGTCCGTAGCATTCTGCACATTGTATTAGATAATTACAATCCCCAGTTAGCTCATGAATAGATAACAGGTATACACACTTTCTGTATACCGCTTCTCTTTTGCATTTCCAGCTTTCACAGTATTACTGACACCCTAAATCGTGTCTTCCCAAAACTCGTCTTCTACTTGCTAGAAATATTCGAATCTCGTTAAATAGATTACAACGAGGTAGCTGCTTCTAAAAGGATAGTATCCAGGTGATCCGATTCTGCTCATCTATTCCAAGCTTGAATCTCATTATCCGTACTAGATATAGTCCTATCTGATACCAGATTTCTTCCCTTATTTGTTTTTCCCTAATCTCTATGGGCATTCCCAGGAGATCAGTAATAATCATTGGGACCCCTGGTGCTATATATATATACCATGGCTCACTGATTGCAAGATCTGTAGCTTTAGTAGCTGCTATAGCCTATTGCTTATTCGCAAGAAGGACTATACGGGCTTCTGGGGAAGCTGTGATTGTTCACCCAGTTCGAATAAATATTACTGCTGCAATAGCTCTAGCCCCTAGAGTAGCAATCTCTAGAACCACCTTTACTAATACCTATCTGATCCCCCATAAGGACAACTCCATCTTGATTCGTTTATTGAATCAGAGAAAGAGTCTTTCATCTATACATTCTAATCTCGGTGCTCCACTGATCACCCGTTTGGGTCTATTTGCAACCCCTACTTCCACAGTTGAGCCGGAGGGAGTAGCAATCGCGGTTTTGGAGATTCGAAGCATCTTTGTATACGTTTGCATAATTGACTTCACACTTTCTATTGCTAATTTCAAGTTGAAGATCCCTTTTGTATTATCTGTAATAATTGTTAATACTCTGTATACTAGTTCTCCTGCCAGTCGGCTCAAATCCTATTCCGCAAATTGCGCTGCGAACTGTATAAGGATCGTCTCGAAGCTGGTAAGTACTAGAGCCTCATCTACAATACACTTCCATTATATATCAATCTTCTTCTGAATAGCTATCTTCACAGCTATTTCAATAATGTTCTGGCCGCTCTCGAACAAGCTTGAAAGGGGACCAGCGCTTTTGTTGCTAATCCGCACTCTCTTCGGAGCAGTAGTTGAGAAGCGGTCATCGAGATCGATCGGGGAGCCCGCTATCCCTGTAAGTGACGGCTGGCTCGCCGGCCCTCTCTGATTCTGCTGCGACAGCATTCTCGAGCCAAGCAGCTCGAAGCGCTACAGCGATCGCACTGGTATATATTGTATAATATGATTTCGGGATATCCGTAGATATGGTTGTTATAAGCTCGTGTGTGCTGCAAAGCTTTCCAATGGAAAGTGTTTATATGGAACAGAAATGACAGTCCCGTATAGAACAACAATCAATCAATAATATATCTACTCCCGATTTTGGAATTAAGTTTCGGGATGATAATTCATCTATTACAGAATCTAAATCCTCAAACTCATCACTCGATATCAATACTACTAATATTGATAATCAAGAAAAGGACTTTTCAAAACCAAATATAACTCTAGCTGATCGAAAAACAAGTAATGACAAAAAACCCGACAAAAGTTTCAACTCAAAACAAATAAAAAGAAATCTCAATATTGAACAGCTCGCAGTCTACTTAAACTACTTTTTCAAAACTCTCGCACCTCTAGTTCTTTTTTCTAAGACAATTAGAATACCATAATTCAAAGATTCCAATATTACTGAATAATGTAAGAAAATAGAACACCTTCTTCGGAATTATCGAATACAAGCCGAAGACTTCCGAATATACATATCTCTCCAAATAGAATGCTCACTTTAAAAGAAGATTAAAGCTATAAAGGAATGATAGGCAGAAAAATAGAATTAGGAGAAACGTTTCAAATCTGTTTTTCTTAAAGAATATCTCAATAACAATCTTATTCAAAAGATATACTTCTACGATTATTGCAAAAGCTTATTAAAAAGTACAAAAAAGAGGGAGGTATAGGAGTTGAGGATCTCGATTACTATATTCGATAATTTAATTAGATTGTATAATGGCTTATCAAAAACAAAGCCTCAACAAAAAACGAAATCATCAAACTCTTCCTTAGGAATATATAATTTAAAGTCTTTCAAAGGTATATTATTATAATCAAATATAATATAAAGCAATCTAATATAATAAATTGGGATAGAGTATATAACTAGGTGGTATAGTATATAGAATCTGAATCTCAATATATCCTCCTCAATATTAACAATAATAAGGATTTTGACTTTAATGAATACTGAAATCTATTATTCTAGTCAAGAAAACACAAGAAAGAAAGAAAGTTCCAATAGTTTAAAGGGTAGATGAGATAGAGAAAATAATTAAAGTCCTACAAGATCTTATATTCTTTTTAAAGGAATAAATTATAACAGAATTTAAAATTAGAGAAAAGATTGAAATAAAAAGGATTCTTTTTGATTCTAATATTATAAAAAATACTTTAGATTATAATCCGTAAGTCAATTCAGGTTTCCTTTTTGTTATTATTAATATAATTATCAACAATATTATTATCAATCTCGAAATATTGAAAGTTGTATATTCAATCTATAAGAAGATATGCTATGGTTGTAATAATGAATAACCTAAAAATAAGGAATACAATTTTAAAAAAGATTATCCAATTTTTCGAGAATATATTGAAAGAGGATTTGTATATTATAACGAGATAGATCAATTGAATTGGGGATTTAGGGACAAATCAGATAATTCTGTTTTAGTTATATATAATAATAGGAGCGGCCCGAGTCTAATCAAGAAAATCAGAATGCGAGCTCTTTAGAATAACTAAATAAAGTCTAAGGAAGATAAGGAGATTATACAATTTGTAAATATAAAGGGTGAATTAATCAATATTCTAATGAATAATAAGATGTATATAATCTAAGAGTATATCAATGTTACAAAAGATATATAAAAAAGGTGAGGTAGATTATCACACAATAATTTAAATAGGGTAACAAAAGTATATTCAAATATCTTTTCAAAATCTTTTATTTACTTATAAATAAAATCCTTAAGTTCAATTGTCAATAATCTATTATTGATATATTGTTATAGGATATTATATAAGAAAGTCCTATGAATACTCAATCTTATAATACAGAAGACTCTATTATAAAGGTTGTGGTTGAAAAGATATTAGATAAAATCAAGAAACCAAAATAAAGAATAATCTTTTATATAATAAACAATGGTTATGGTATAATAGAAGCTATTAATCGAGAGATACTTTTAATCGAGATTCTAATTATTATAGGTTTTATTATTAAGGAATATCTCAATATATGGAAAAAGTGGATTATAAAGATAGATGATCTAATAAGACCTTAATACTTAATAGTTTTATAATAAAAATAATCAATAAATTTCCTATTCCTTTTAAATCGATAAAATATATTAGAGCTCTAGAAATAATTTATTTGGAAGTTATTTATAATATAGTAAATATATTCTTTTAGGACAATAGAAAAGATCTTTTTTATATTAGAATATCTTTTAATAATTATAAATCTATTAAAATAATTCCAGATTCCGGATCGATAATCAATTTAATCGATGCTGGTCTAGTAATGAAGCTGAATCTTTTGATAAGCTTAGTATAAGTTATGGTTGTTGATTTAGTCTTATAGAAATAAGTATTAGAGGATTTTGTAAGGATGTACAAGTATTTCTTAATGGTTGTATCAAATATTGTTAGTCTATTTGTAATAAAGAATGTATAATAATGATTTGCTTTTGGAAATGCTATAGATCATTGTAAGTAAAGTTACTTTTGTATATAAAAATGGAAATCAATATATATAATATATAAATAATAATAGAAAAAATCAACAAGTGTATGGTGTGCTGGCCAAAAGAACTTTTGTTTCCCTTTTCGCTTTATAGGAAACTAGAATCTATACTCTCACAGGGACAATATATCAGAACAACTATGAATTCTTTATCAAGATATAACTTTATCAAAATCTAACAAAGTTATATTAGATTACATATCAATATCTTGTACAAGAATAAGGCAATCAAAGTGCTTCCTTCAAATCAACCTGGGAACCTGATAGGTGAAGGATCGGGAGGAAAAAGCGATGGCTAAAAAGGCATAAGGAATGGAATCCTTATCTATATTCATTAGGGAAATGAAAGATTACCTTATTTCTCGATTCAATAAAGAACTGGAAGGCTATCAATTAACTTCAGAAAGACAAAAAGAGATTAACTTTAAGGAAATACTTTCTGTTTAGGAATAAAAACTACTATTTGTATATTTGCTAAACTGAAAAGGAGCTTTTGCTTTTGATTAAATTTATACAAAACACATATAGAAAGAAATAGTTTCTCTACAAAAAATCCGGATTATCTTTTATAAAGTATAACAAACACCTGGTTTTTCAGTTTCAAAAAACTCTAATTGAAACTGTTTCGAAAATGTTTTGTAAGAGAATAGATTAAGGAGTTTTTGAGTACACGGATAGCCCTTACAGAAATCCATGGTTTTTGGTTAAGAAAAAGATTCCTGATACTTATCGACTAATAAATATAGTAATAAAATTCAATAAACATTCGATCAAAGATATAACTTACCTCTAGATGCTGATATCTTTGCAGAAAATTTCGCAGAATGTCGAGTTATATTTTTAATCGATTTCTTTTCAGATTATAACCAGATTCTATTGGCTATAGAAAATCGTGATATAACTGTATTTCAAATACCTCTCGGATTACTATGCTATACCATACTATTTCAAGATACTATAAACTCTATTGCTCAATTCTGTAGAATCATTATGAAAATTTTAGGTGATCTAATACTCAAAACAGCGATACCATTCCTGAACGATATAGGGATAAAGGAACCTAAGACTAATTTCGATAATGAGGAAGTAATTCCTGGAGTACAAAAATTTATCCTCAAATATATTCAAGGGATTAATAAAACTCTAGAGTATATAGAGAGGGCAGGATATTCGATTGATGCAAAATCAAAATGGTATTATAACAATATAGAAATCGTTGGATATATAATTGGTTCTAAAAGGCGGACTCTATAATAATCAAAAATCGCCCGGATCATAAATTGATTTGAATCCAAGAATGCTATCAAAATACAAATATTTCTGGGAGTATGTGTGTATTACTGTATATGGATCGAGAAATTCGCTTAGAAAGCTGAATTGTTGTATTACTTATTGAAGAAAAATTCAGCCTTAGGGCATGCGAATCAACCTACAGCAAGCGGTATCCGCTTTATAGCAAAAACTGCTATAGAATCGGCAGTACAGATGTGGTGAATCAAATAGAAATCAATACTTTTCAAATAATATTAGAAATAGAATTCAAGGAGTATAAACAAATGCTTTAATAAATTAGAACTCTTATAAACTATTTTCTATTGTATGTTAACGATTTATTTAATATATGATAATTTTGAAAGCTATTATTAATAATTTAAATATGAGGAAGCAATGATTTATTGCTTATGTGGTGTATACAAATTTCTTGAGCACATTGTGTATTGCTGTAAAATTCTCGCGATCTACAAAACCTGGCTTCTAGATATCAGGTCTAAATACTTATTTTGTAATTGGGCGGTTCAAAAACGATTACTGAAATAGTTAATATATACACTAACCAAGTTCACTGAATTTATTACTATAACAAACTTCTACAGGAGTATATACCCTAAAACGTTATTAGAAGAATAGGAAGAGGAAATGGAAATGGATTGATTGATCTGGGTGAATATAAATATAGAATAGAAGGTGACCAATATAGCAAGGTTATAAAGAACAAAATCGATATATGCAATACACTGTGCTACACTAGAATATATACAAAGCTATTCTTACAGAATAAAGCAGCTTTCAATCAAAACATTATATAAAAGATCGGAAAGCGTGTATAGAGGTATTCAGAGGATCGGAGACAAAAGTGCAAGCGTACTAGCTATCGCTTGGAAGGCTATTGAGGGTATTGAGATCCTATTTTTAGGAGAAAGGGATCATGTAAATTAGAGATCATCCCGCAGTTAGCCCAACCGTAATGCCCCCTGGGAGGTTCGCCTATACGGCCCGGTTGAAAATTACTAATAATAATAATAATAATAATAATAATAATAATAATATTGAAGAAAGATTGGGAGTTTGTTTGAACAAAAGAACAAGCGAGAGCTATAGAATTGCTAAAGCTGAGTTAATTAAACTCCCTGCTCTAATGTCATTAAACTACAGAGGACACCTTGATCATCGGAATAATTGTCTTAGGTGTAGACACTAGCCTCAACGATTGGGGTATAACTTTAGATTAAAAATTTAATGATAAATGTATAGTAACTAGATTTAAGAATGGTTTATAAAATAATGTGGAAAAGAATTATAATATTATAAAAGAGAATGTAGAGAGATACTTAAGGCTCTTCGAAAATGTAGATATAATTTGTATAGAATTTATTTCATTTTTAAAACTGATACTAAAGTCCTTATTACTTAATTAAACAAGACTATAATAAATCTTTCAGAAATACTAGTAATAAAATGGATTGTATAGATTAGACTCTTTGACTTTAAAGTTCGATATATAAAAGGAATAATCCATATTATAGCGAATAGATTTTCCTATAGACTAAATACTTTATTCAAACTTCAATAAAAAAAGCTCAAGACAACAATATTGATAAATGAATTATCAATAAGCTAAATAATATTCAAGATATCCTTGTTCCTTATAATTTGTTAAAAATCAGTAAAAGTTATATATTGAAGTTAATCTATAATAAGGATAGTCAAAAAATAGCCAAATATCTAATAATATTATAAAAGCCTAAAGATATAACAAAAAAGGCTTTCAAAAACTTCAAGAAAAAAGCTCTCGATTTCTATATTCATAATAATTACCTTTTCAAGATTGGTACACAAACAATTACCTTTAAGAAAGATAATCGATAATTAGAAAGAACAAAATAAGCTTATTGGAAATCTATATAAAATATATAAATCTAAAGGTATGAAAAGTACTTTTAACAAGGTATCCTGTTTGTATTACTGGATAGGGATATACAAAACTATTAAGAAATTTGTCAATTCCTATTTAAAACTATCAATTCGATAATCGAATCTTCAAGAAGAGTTCTTATATTCTATATAAATAAATATATATTAACAAAAATATAATTTAGATATTATGTATATACCTTCTAATAATAATTACAAATATCTTATACTTCTGAAAATGATTTGTCAGAATAAAAAAAAAAAAAAGCATTTCGAAATGCAATCTCATAAGTTGTGATTGTTTTCATTTGGAATATTGTTTATTGATATTTCATTTTTGATAAGGTTTCGGTTAATAAAGAATCGGAGAATAAAGCATATATAGCATATTTTCTGAAAAAATATGGTATATAGTGAATGCAAATTTCTGTATACAATTTTAAAGCAAATAGTTAAATTAAGAGAAAACATCAACTTATTGCTGATGGATTATTCAAAGTGATGAATGGAAAGGAAGGTTGGCTTAGATATTTCGATATAATGTTATTTGTTAATAGAGTTACGATATACCGACCAACTAATCTCACCTCATTCTATATAATCTATGGCTGCTATCTGATACTGCCTATCGAAATAAGATTCTGCATCTAGAGAATCCTTAATTAGGAATCTATAACGATCCGAACGGAATTATTAGTATTGTATTTTTGATAGCTAGAAATACAGGATATTGATATGAAAGAAGCATATTCCGGAAAAAAGCGTTATTATTTGAATAGAAAAGCACGCTTTGATAAAAACAATAATATGATAAACAAAAATATTATAATAGGGGATATTATACTTTAATATAATCTATAGTCAAAAATTGATATATTGTCACGGGATCACTTCTGGGAGTATTCAGAAGCTTTACCGCTGAGCTAAACGCCCAAAAGACTAGGAGGTAGAACTGGAAGTTCTACCTTACTCTCACATATATAGCAGGACAGGACAGGACAGAAAGGGCTTAGTGTCACCCCGTGACAAAGGATTCATTATATATATTCAAGATCTCTTATACTTATATAGAACTATGTAATCTACAAACCTCTATTATAGCTTTAAAGATTACAACAATATATTATTGAATAGTAGATATCGAAGGGCTAATATCAATTATACAGGGAAAAATACCAAAAACAAATAAAGTAGATATTAAATTATCAGATCCGGTAGTATTATTAATTGCCTTTATAGCTATTTTGTCACGGTGTGAGCTCACGTGATATGCTAGTCCTATCGGAGAGGACCGAAAGGAGCGCTCACACCGGAGCGCAAGCGAGCTAGGGCCCGATCGGGTTAGCTCGCTGTGAAAATTCGTATATCTTCAACTCAGAAGATCCTGTATTGTAGCTCTTTTGAGCTACGTCTTAATCCTCAATCTGAACCTATTACCCGAATCAGTATAACTTTGCCAGATTAGGGTAAAGTTACTAGAACCCTATCCCGCCCGCCTGCCCCCGTGATACTACGTAGCTCCTACCCATTAAAATATCGCTTCGCGATGACTGCTCCGCACCCGCCTGGCCGGCCTGGGGACTCCTCAGAATTTAGCGCTTCTGTATCGGAGGACCCCCAGGTTTGGTACCAATACCTCCAGTCGGCATCTGCGTATTATGCGAGCTGGAGGAGACCAACAGATCGCTCGAACGCGAAATTTCCGAATCCCTAGTCCGCGAACGTATTCAAGCCGCTCTGCACGAGCAGGTTGCTACTCAAAACGCCCCGTCTACTCGATCGCCTTGCCGAATCCACGCCTACTATACCTGCTCGTTTGGAAACCGTATCTCCCGAAACTCCCGCTGACTCTGTCCCTGAACCACTGTACCTGCTCCGACCACTCGATTGAGTGAGCGCATCCCCGATCCGAAAGAGTTTGATGGCACCCCGCTCCGACCTGCGTAGATTCGTTCAACAGATACATGGAAAATTGAATGCGAATAATGATAGATTCCCGACGACTTCTGCCCGCTTGACTTACACTGCTGGAAGACTTACTGGAAAGGCATACGAGCTTATACTACCTAAGATCTCCCGTGGAATTCCTCAGTTCACCGACTATACCGCACTCCTCGAATATCTCGAAAACGCCTTTGGGGATCCTGATCGAACACAAAACGCACAGAATAAACTATATGTACTGAAGCAAAGACACCTCGATTTTAGCACCTTCTTCGCGGAATTCCAGAGACTCGCCCTAGAAGGAGAGATGCCTGATGATGCTCTAACCCCGCTCCTATTTCAAGGAATCTCTCGCGAACTACAAGACATGCTGTTGCATAACCCCGCTCCGACCCGTGAATTTCGTCAATACGCTAACCACCTACAACAACTCGATAACCGATTCCGTCAACACCAACAACAAGTCCACCGTATTCGTCCTGTCGCTTCCGAAACTTCACCCCGGAGAATAATCGCTGCTCCGCCTCTACGACTCGCTAGCCCGAAGTCTACTCCTGGAGACCCAATGGACCTGAGCTTAGGAAAAAAGGAATACCACCGCTAGGAACCTGGGTTCGCGGCGGGAACGCGGCGAATGCTATCGCTGCGGCTCTGCCAGCCACCTGATACGAGACTGCCCGCACCCCGATACCCGTCCTGTTCAACTCCGAGTTACCACTACTACAACCAGCCCTACGAGAACCAGCCCTGTACCGAACAGTCCTCCGAGGGGCCGAGTCCCTATCCGTTCCCCACCTCGCTCTCCTCCCCGCTCGCCGACCAGCTCAGTCAATTCGGGAAACGGGATACGCCTGACCTAAACCGCGATCAGGACGATCCTCCGCGTACCCTCCGCTTATCTACTGCTGCTACTCATGGCCTTCCTTTGGAAGATGAACTAAACAATCGTGCGGATCTGATGATTCTACCCGTCACCCTGCTCTTGGAAAAAGACACCCTCCCGACATACGCTATGGTCGATAGCGGATGCGAAGGAATTGCCTTCGCAGATCGAAGCTGGGTGTCTTCCCAGAAAATACCAGTACACCAACTGTCTACGGCGTTCGAAGTCATAGGATTCGATGGAAACACCCTGCCCGACAATCGAGTTACCTCCTACATCCGAGTAGGACTCAGAATCAACGATCATATCGAGAAGAGATCGTTTTGTATGTAACCGAGCTAGCCCACTATCCTATTGTGCTGGGGATAGCTTGGCTTAAGAAACACAACCCCCGTGTCGACTTCGCGACAAACTCGTTCCAGTTCGATAGCTCGTTTTGCTACGAATTTTGTAACACTCCGTCCCGCCCGTCCCGCATAAAAGCTCTGCCAGATGTTCCTCCAAAAGCCCGACCTGTACACCTGCCTGCCCGCCCCGAAGGGTTAAAGAATAAGGATATAGCCGCGATCTCCCTGAGAGCCTGTTCGGCTTACGCCCGCCGGAAATATGAAATGTTCCAGATATCGATCGAACAAATCGATGATATTCTAAATAAGAAGAAGAAGGTATTCGACCCCAAAGACCTATTACCCGAGTTCCGAAATTGGAAAGATGTCTTCTCCCCAAAGAACGCAGAGAAGCTACCCCCTCATCGACCGTACGACCATGAGATCCGTCTCAAAGAAGGAGCTGTTCCTCCTTTCGGCGCCTTGTACTCCATGTCCCGCCCCGAATTAGAAGCCCTGAAAGAATGGCTGGAAGAGAATCTTAGAAAAGGGTTCATCCGGCCCGAGCTCTTCCCCTGCCGCTTCCCCTGTTCTGTTTGTCAAGAAGGCCGATGGAGGCCTCCGGTTTTGTGTAGATTACCGCGCTCTGAACAACCTTTCGGTCAAGGACCGATACCCTTTGCCGTTAACAAAGGAATCTCTAAACAACCTGAAGGGAATGAAGTATTTCAGTAAGATTGATATCATCTCTGCCTTCAACAATATAAGAGTGAAAGAAGGGCAGGAGTATCTGACCGCGTTCCGTACCCGATTTGGACTGTTTGAATCCCTGGTTATGCCGTTCGGGCTGACAGGAGCACCCGCAACCTTTCAGAGGTTTATCAACGATTCCCTGCGAGGATACTTGGACGTATTTTGCACCGCTTACCTGGATGACATTCTGATATACAGCCGAACCCGAGAGGAACACGTCCGTCATGTCCAGAAGGTCCTGCAAGCACTGCGGGAAGCCGGTTTGTTCGCTAAATTCGAAAAGTGCGAATTCCTGAAATCCGAACCAAGTTCCTAGGCCTTATTGTAGGAAGGGATGGTATCCGAATGGACCCAGAGAAAATCAGAACCATCATGGATTGGAAACCGCCTGCTACTGTAACTGACGTCCAAGCGTTCATCGGGTTTGCGAACTTCTATCGACGATTTATTAGAGATTTCTCGAAGATTATCAGCCCGATGGTAGACCTGACCAGAAAGAATGCCCCGTTCCTGTGGAGCCCTGCCTGTCAAAAAGCGTTCGACCGATTGAAGCGAGCGTTCATCGAAGCCCCTGTCCTGGCTTCCTTCGATTGGGAAAAGGAAGTCATCTTAGAAACTGATGCCTCCGACTATGTATCTGCCGGAGTACTCTCCCAATACGACGATGAGGGAGTACTGAGACCTGTTGCGTTTTTCTCTAAAAAACATTCGGCAGCTGAATGTAACTACGAGATTTACGACAAAGAACTGTTAGCTATCATTCGCTGTTTCGAAGAGTGGCGCCCGGAGCTGGAAGGCGCCGCCTCCCCAATTCAAGTCATCACCGACCACCGAAATCTGGAGTATTTCACCACTACAAAGCTACTGAACCGTCGTCAAGCCCGCTGGTCCGAATTTCTGTCTCGATTTAATTTCCGAATCACCTATCGCCCCGGGAAGCTAGGTGCCAAACCCGACGCGCTGACCAGGAGGTCAGAAGATCTCCCTAAGGAGGGGGATGAACGCCTCCTGCACCAAAGCCGTACTATCCTGAAACGAGAGAACCTGGATCCCGACCTGTTTCCCGCCGCTGTTACTCTAACCGAACCCAAGATTGCCAAGAAAGTACGCTTCGCTGTAAACCACCCGCAGCCAGAGAAACCCCGATCCTACCGACACCACCGACCATTTAGATTCCGACGACACCGTAACTTTGCCAGAAAATGGCAAAGTTATAGAGCCTGCAATTCCACTTGCTATATCTGTACCCGACCCCGCGATACGACTAGAAGACTCAGAAACCCTTCTAAACCTTCCTGCCGACCTGCTTACCCTGTTCCACGAAGGCTACCAAGCCGACCCTGTACCCGAATCTGTCCTGAAATCCCTACGAGAGGGATCCCCGAAACACCCGAAAATCACTCTTGCCGAGTGTACCGAAAACAACAACCTGCTGTATTACCGAGGGAAACTATACGTTCCCGACCACGACCCCCTGAAAACCTATCTGCTCCGCCTGTACCACGAATCGCCCGCCGCCGGTCACCCGCACCGTACCCGAACCTTCGAATTACTGTCCCGAAACTACTACTGGCCTGGATACTACGATTATGTTACGCAGTGGGTCCGTAACTGCCATAGTTGCCACCGCGCTGCCCCGAATCGTAGAGGCCAGGAGGGAGTTCTCCGCCCGCTCCCGATCCCGCAGAGAGCTTGGCAAGATATCTCGATAGATTTCATTACACACCTGCCCGAAAGTACCGGTTTCGATGCTATCATGGTAGTAGTCGACCGATTGACAAAAATGAAACATTTCTTGCCCTGCTATGGTACCTGCAACTCCGAAGAGGTCGCCCGCCTGTTCCGGAAGAATATCTGGAAGCTCCACGGCTTACCCTTGTCCATTATATCTGATCGTGGAGCTCAATTTGTCTCTGAATTCTGGAAACATATCTGCAAGCGCTTGGGCGTAGCCGCCAAGCTCTCGACCGCTTACCACCCCGAAACTGATGGACAAACCGAGAGGGCTAATGCGATGCTAGAGCAGTACCTCCGATCGTACGTAGCATATCTACAGGATGATTGGGCAGAGTGGCTCCCACTTGCCGAATTCTCCATCAACAACGCCTGGTCCGAAAGCACCCGGATGACCCCGTTCTTCTCGAACTACGGGTTCCACCCCCGCCTGGGCTTCGAGCCCGCACCGTCCAGAGTAACCGTCCTGCCGTGCGAGACGCCGAAGAATTCGTTGCTAAAATGGAAACCATCTCCTCGCACTTACAGACCGAACTGACCGCTAGTCAAGCTCGATATTCGAAGAATGCCGACGCCCACCGTTCCCCTGCCCGTAGATACCTGCCCGGCGACCTGGTCTGGCTGAACGCCAGAAATATCAAGACCCTGCGCCCACAAAAGAAGCTCGATTGGAAGAACCTCGGGCCCTTCAAAATCTTGAATCCGGTAGGCCCCTATGCCTATAAACTGGAGCTCCCGGCCTCGATGAAGATTCATCCTGTTTTCCATGTCAACCTGCTATATCCTGCACACGATGATCCTGTTCCTGGGCAGCGTAATCCGCCACCACCCCCTGTAGAAGTAGACGGCCTCGAGCGTTTTGAGGTTGCCGAAATCCTGAACTCCCGCTGGGAAAGAAGAGGTCGTGGAGGACCTCGCCTGAAATACACTGTCCGTTGGGTCGGCTACGATACGCCGACCGAAGAACCTGCGAGCTACCTGGAAGACGCACAAGAACTGATCCGCAACTTCCACCGTAGATACCCTGACAAACCCGGTCCCGCTTGACCGGGCCCCGCCTGCCTGTAGATTGTAAACGTGACGTGCCGCCTCGACGGAGCTCGACCCTTAGGAGGGGGGTAATGTCACGGTGTGAGCTCACGTGATATGCTAGTCCTATCGGAGAGGACCGAAAGGAGCGCTCACACCGGAGCGCAAGCGAGCTAGGGCCCGATCGGGTTAGCTCGCTGTGAAAATTCCGTATATCTTCAACTCAGAAGATCCTGTATTGTAGCTCTTTGAGCTACGTCTTAATCCTCAATCTGAACCTATTACCCGAATCAGTATAAACTTTGCCAGATTAGGGTAAAGTTACTAGAACCCTATCCCGCCCGCCTGCCCCCGTGATATATTTGAAGTATAACTGCCTTGTAAATATCGAGTTTATAAATCTCTTTATAAATAATTTCATAAGATTTTTATAATAATACATGAAATCTCTTAATAATATTAATTGAATAATATGCTTTTATAGAGACTATCTTATTTAAATAAATATTGATATAGTATATTATTGAAACTTTCTTCCAATAAAGTTGATATTAGCATTATAAATGATATACTCCGATAGATCAATATATATATCGATTCAGTACTCATAGAGTTTATCCTATATATACTTTACAAATATATTACTTAGCCATCGAGCGACTTGAAAATATATGATTTTATTAATAATATATAGAATTGGATTATTATTGATATAAAGTATATTAATAAGTATAATATAATTGAACTTAAAATCCTTATCAAATAAAGAGAATTTGAATTTGTTGGATAACTTGCTATGGATTTGATAATAGTAATAAAACTTAGTAAACTATTTGATTACTTTAAAGTTTTTGTTATACCCAAAGCATTTAAATACTTTATAGAATTTGTATATAAATAGATAACCGAATTAATAATGAATTCGTTACAACTCGATTTTAGTAAGATAGTATCACGGTGCAAGGGATAGGTACTAGATTGGATATATGATATTCTACAAAGAGGTTGAAAGTGGTACGATGTAACTTTGCCATATAATAGCAAAGATGACTAAGCATCCACTACGCTAATATACTATGTTAGTGAACCCGTGATAGTACCCTCCCCTTTAAGACTTGCTTGTCCTAAGCAAGCTGAGAGAAAGTATATTATGCAAATTGTACTTTCTTTTATTGTGATGAACGTTTTTGCTTTTTAAGTTCTTTTATAGCTTTTTGTTCAGGAATCAAAATTGTTTTAGTTTCTGGGTTTTCCAGTATTCATTTTGATGGACCTGGTTTCTTTGAGTGTAAGTGATGGTAGTAAGCTATGATCTTTTTATTATTCTTAAGATCTGAGGTTGGTTGTTAAGTTGGGGTGTAATATTTTTATTTGATTAAGTAGTGATATTTATTCTTATTATGATTATCTAAAATGCTTTCGAATATTCATTTCTGGATTGGCTTCTCTTCGCCATTTTTCTTTTAAGGATTCTATTCTGTATAGTAATAGCTTTTGCTTTGTTGATTTAGGATTGTATTGGGAATCGTTTGTTATTATATGCTGATAAAGTAAAGAGTAATAAAAAACAGAAAGATTTGTATATTTTCTAGTAATTGAATAAAACAAGATTGTGGGTAAACTTTAATAATTTTATAAGGTCCAATCCATTTATTATTTAGTTTCTTTACTTTTCGAAAGGTTTTTATATTTTTTACATTAACGAATACTTTTTGTCCTATATAATATCAGGGTGAGTCGGTTCGGTGTCGATTTGTATGCTCCTTATATATATTTATAGTTTGCTTAGCGAGTGCTTGAAGTTGATCTAGAATCCTCTCTATTCTATTTGCTGTTTTATTACTCTTAAAGAATTCACGTTTTTGAGCTAGTATCATTTCTGGTGGGTTAGGGTTTGCTTAGCTTTATATCAATACTTGGGTTAAAATTGTAATTAATAAAGAATAAAGAATATTCTATAGTTTCCGAAACTATATTGTTAGAAACAAACTTTGCTAATAATAGTTATTTTATTCAATTATTTTGGTAGAAAGTTAACAAAAGTGTGTAGGTATTGTTCAAGAATTAAGTTAATATACTCTATCTGCTTATCCATCTGTGAATAAAAGGTTGAAGAATATTTAAAATCACTACTAGTCTTTCCAATAACTGTACCCAGAATCCTGATACAAATTGTATACCTCGATCCGAGATAATATTGTTTGATGTGTTATGTAGAATATATATCCAACTAATAAATACATTAATCAATTCTTCTGTAATCAAGGTTCTTATACTAATGAAGTAACACATCTTTATCATCTATATATTATTATTAGAATATGCTTATATATCGAGTCGTAATATTTACTCTCTGGAAAAAATATGATATAATCGATTGATATATCAGATCATACTCGAAATGGGATTGGGAGAGGCCTTAAGAACCCCGATAAAGCTGACTTTGATAACTTTAGTACGAGTATACAATGTACATGCTTGTACATATATATCGATCTCCTGGTGTATGTTTAACCATCAATAGGTTCAGGAGATGATATCGATAATCTTGGTATATCCAGAATAACCAACCGGACTGGAAGAGTGTATCCTGTAGATAATTTGTACTTTCAGCTTATCATCAGGCGGTATTCAAAGCTTGTTATGATAATATATCCTATTATTGAATACTCTATAGTTCTGTATAGTGATTCTCATAGTCTTTTGGAATTCTGCTGGCTATTTTTATATATACAAATCTCTAATTGCTGTTAACAATTGTTGTGTTATATCGGATTTTGTATAGGTATTGTTAATCAATTTGTCGATAGGTTTATTTCTTATAGGTATTGTTAAATCCATAGGTGTTAGTGTTATTTCCCCTGTCAATTTTTTATATAAATCAATATCGAATTTTTGTACTAGTAAGACTATTCTTTTTCTGTTCTTCAGCTGCTTGTTGTTAGAATTCGAAAGATCTGATCTGTCTTCCTGCTACAGCTCAAGGTATCCAAACAAATGGCTTTAGTACCTAGTCTGTATACAATACAGAAGTTATATTGAAATAGAAACTCAGATTATCTAACTTGTCATTGATTGAGGGCCTTTATTGTAATAAAATATTCTAAGTTTTTGTGATTTATGAGAATCTTGAATTTCTATTGCAAACCCTAAAGTTCAGGTCGCCATTTTTCCATTAACTTGATTATTACTAAAAACTCTTTATTATAGATTTTGTAATTATACTCTACTACTGAATACTTCAATGAGAAGTAGGCTACTGGTTGCAAAACATTCTCATTATTATATTAAAAAAGCATTCCCCCAAAAGCCCAATCTGAAGCATTAATTTCTAAACCATATATTTATTATAATCAAAATATATAAGGACAAATACGATTATGAAAGTTTGTTTAGTATTTCAAAAGTATTCTTATATATTTGATCCTATATCCAGAAATATCCTTACATAACAAATCATTTAAAGAATAACAAATCTTCAAGAAGTTTTTTATAAATCGTTAATAGAAATTAGCAAATCCTAAAAAATGTTGTAGGTTTTTCATTGAGAGGGGTTGCTCCCAAGATATAATCGCTTTGATTTATCGGCGTCCATTTTGATATGTTTGTGATAATAATCAGGCCTAGATATTGTATGGATATTGTCTCGAATTCGCATTTACTGATATCGATCTGTAAGTCTGCATTAGCGAGTTTTTGGATAATTGTTTGTACATACTCCCTGTATTCCGTTTTATTACTGAAATAAATAAGAATATCATTAAGATATACTATATAGTATTTGTCGAGTTCATTGAAAAAGCGTATGGTTGATGTAATACTGGAAAGATACTAGTGTATTGTATAACCCAAAGGATATAACAAGGGATTCAAACAATCCAAAATGTATATAAAGCTGTTTCCATTTATTCCTTTTTGTGATACGCAATTTGTTGAAGACAATGATAATATCCAGTTTAAGAATAAATCTTAATATTGTATATATGTATTAAGAGTTTTTTTGTATAATAATAGAAGATAGCGGTTCTTTATTGTAATATTATTTAATTCTCGATAATCTTGATAAATACGGATTCCGCCTCCTGGCTTTACTACTAAAAGGAGTGGTGCTGTACTATAAGATCTTGATTCCCGAATAAATTCTTTAGAGAGATTGTTATCAATCTATTTCCGAATTATCTCGAGTTTTAATAATGATAGTAATCAGTTTTTGAAATAAAATGGTTCTTTATCTAGTATTAGTTCGATTTTGTGGTCCCAAGCTTGTTGTAATAATAGTACCTTAGTGTTTCGAGGAAGGAAAGTTAATAATTTGTTTTGAAGCTAATTAGGGAGTGTGTTTCGTATCTCTTCATTATTGAGATCTGGTTTTTCTGCTAAGAACTTTGATATATTAGTTTTAGAGATCCTTTATAGATAAGCTGATTTATAATAATCTCGAATAAAATTATATAAATGTAATGGTATTGTAGAAAGTACTTTTGTTAGGCTATTATATTCCTGAAGTATGTTTTTATAACTTTGCTTATTTTTAGTAAAGTTGTTTATAGAGATATAATCGAGCTTATATTTGGGTGCTATAGCCTGATCTAACTTGTTTTAGGTAACTTATATTACACGAATGTTATTTTGTTGACAGAAAGAAACAAAGCTTAAGGTATGTAATCATCGAATGTTCTCTATATTTAGACTTGTTTTGTGTTCTCAAACTATTAATAATAATATCAAAAGGGATAATAATAATTTCCTTACTGGATTTGGTTTTCTTCATCTTTGTTCTACAATCTTATTTATTACTGCTAGATATATTTTTGGCTGGTTTTGTATTATCTGTGCTTATGTATCCGTATTTCTATTATAAACCTTTATATAATAATAATTTGTGTTAAAGATAAGCATTACTTCAATAGGCATATCTTATTCCATATTAGAATCTTCAGATTCATAATCATTATCAAATTCGTTATTATTTTTTATATATAGTAATCGATAATCTTTCATTTTATAAGCTTTTTAAAAAACGATCTTCAGTGATAGTAATATATCCAAAACCCTTTTAATCTTTAAATCAATATTTTGAAAAATTGAAGTATTATCAAATTATTACTAGATCGATTTGATTATAGATATTTAAGGGTATAAGCTCTTTTTGTAATAATATTGTGTTGTACAATATTGAGAAGTAAAAAAAAGTGTTATATTTATTCAATCTATATACAGATTATAGTATTATAATTATAACAAGCTAAAAATGATTGGTGTATTAGAGAAGAGTTTTGTAATAAAGAATATCTAGATTTTTAAATATAATCCTATTGCTATAGGTATAGTAAAGTATTTCGTAATAATATTTGCTATATTACTATCGGCTAAGCAAAACTATCAGTAATGGGGTAAAAGTTGGATATGAATTTTATATTAGTTGATAAATAATTAGTCAGCAAATGCTTTATCAGAGTATTCATTATCAATTAGATTGGTTATATCAAAGAGGGAAGTGTATATTGGAAATATAATAGTTTAAACAAGTAGAGATTTGCTATTTATAGAACTGAATTGTAACGGCTCAGTACTATTTACAGTATATCTTATCTATTCCTTGTTTCTTGATGATCTCTATGGTCAACTTATTGTAAAGGTAATACATTTTCCGGGAACTCATATATGCTGTTGGATGGTGATGGTAATATTATATTGTTGTGTAGAGAGATATTAGAAGCACTTTTTGAGGGTACTAAAGAACTATTCTCGACATAGCCATGGATTATATTAAGCTGTTGTTGTGTGTAGGGCTGTTGTTGATGGTCATATTCCTGAAAGTTATTCTGATTGTGATTACTATTACTGTCACGGTGTGAGATCACGTGACATATTGGTCCCCTCGGAGGGGACCGAATTGGGCGCTCGCGCCGGAGCGCAAGTGAGCTAGGGCCCGATCGGGCTAGCTCGCTTAGCAAAATCCTGTATATCTTCAATTGGAAGATTCTATATTATAACTCTTTGAGCTATGTCTTAATTCTCAATCTAAACCTATTACCCGAATTAGTATAACTTTATCAGATTAGGGTAAAGTTATTAGAACCCTATTCTGTTCGCCTGCTTTGTGATATTATGTAGCTTTTACTCATTAAAATATCGCTTTTTGCGATGACTGCTTCGCACCCGCCTGGCCGACCTGGGGACTCCTCAGAATTTGGTGCTTCTGTATTGGAGGACCTCCAGGTTTGGTATTAATACCTCCAATCGGCATCTGTGTATTATACTGAGCTGGAGGAGATCAATAGATTGCTCGAATACGAAATTTCCGAATCCCTAATCCGCAAATATATTCAAGCCGCTTTGTATGAGCAGGTTGCTATTCAAAACACCCATCTACTCGATCGCCTTACCGAATCCACATTTACTATACCTACTCGTTTAGAAACCATATCTCCCGAAACTCCCACTGACTTTATCCCCGAATTTATTGTACCTACTCCGATTACTTGATTGAGTAAGCACATCCCCGATCCGAAAGAGTTTGATGGCACCCACTCCGACCTGCGTAGATTCGTTTAATAAATACATGGAAAATTGAATGCGAATAATGATAGATTCCCGACGACTTCTGTCTGCTTGACTTACACTGCTAGAAGACTTACTGGAAAGGCATACAAGCTTATACTACCTAAGATCTCCCGTAGGATTCCTCAGTTCATTGACTATACCGTACTCCTCGAATATCTCGAAAACGCTTTTGGGGATTCTGATCGAATACAAAATGTATAGAATAAACTATATATACTGAAGTAAAGACATCTCGATTTTAGCACCTTCTTCGTGGAATTCTAGAGACTTGTTTTAGAAGGAGAGATACCTAATAATACTCTAATCCTGCTTCTATTTCAAGGAATCTCTTGCGAATTACAAGATATACTGTTGTATAACCCTGTTCCGACCTATGAATTTTGTCAATACGCTAATTATCTATAACAACTCGATAACCGATTCCGTTAACACTATAACAAGTCCATTGTATTCATCCTATTGCTTTCGAAACTTCATTCCAAAGAATAATCGCTGCTCTGCCTCTACAACTCGCTAGCCCAAAATCTACTCCTGGAGACCCAATGGATCTGAGCTTAGGAAAAAAGGAATACACTACTAGGAACCTGGGTTCGCGGCAGGAACACAGCGAATGTTATCGCTACGGCTCTACCAGCCACCTGATATGAGACTGCCTGTATCTCGATACTTGTTCTGTTCAACTTCGAGTTACCATTATTACAATTAGCTCTACAAAAACCAGCCCTGTATTGAACAGTTCTTCGAGGGGCTGAGTCCCTATCCGTTTCCCACCTCGCTTTCCTCCCCGCTCGCCGACCAGCTTAATTAATTCGGGAAACGGGATATATTTGATCTAAATTATAATCAGAATGATTCTTTGTGTACCCTCTGCTTATCTACTGTTGCTATTCATAGCCTTTCTTTAGAAGATGAACTAAATAATTGTATGGATCTGATAATTCTATTCGTCATTTTGCTCTTGGAAAAAGACATTTTCCTGATATATGCTATGGTCAATAGCGGATATAAAGGAATTGCTTTCGCAAATTGAAGCTGAGTGTCTTCCCAGAAAATATTAGTATACTAATTGTCTATAGTATTCAAAGTTATAGGATTCGATGGAAACACCCTGTTCAATAATTGAATTACCTTCTATATCCAAATAGGATTCAGAATCAACAATCATATCGAGAAGAAGATTGTTTTATATGTAATCGAGCTAGCCCACTATCCTATTGTGCTGGGGATAGCTTGGCTTAAGAAACACAACCCTTGTATCGACTTCGCGACAAACTCGTTTCAATTCGATAGTTCGTTTTGCTACGAATTTTGTAATACTCCGTCCCGCCCATTCCGCATAAAAGCTCTGCCAGATATTCCTCCAAAAGCCTGACCTGTATATCTATCTGCCTGCTCCGAAGGGTTAAAGAATAAGGATATAGCCACAATCTCCCTGAAAGCTTGTTCAACTTACGCCCGCCGGAAATATGAAATGTTCTAGATATCAATCAAGCAAATCGATAATATTCTAAATAAGAAGAAAAAGGTATTCAACCCTAAAGATCTATTACTCGAGTTCCGAAATTGGAAAGATGTTTTCTTCTTAAAGAATATAGAAAAGCTACCCCCTTATCGACTATACAACCATGAGATTTGTTTCAAAAAAGAAGCTATTTCTTCTTTTGGTGTTTTATACTCTATATCCCACCCCGAATTAAAAGTCCTAAAAGAATGGTTGGAAGAGAATCTTAGAAAAGGGTTTATCCAACTAAGCTTTTCCCCTACCGCTTCCCCTATCTTGTTTATTAAAAAAACTGATGGAGGCCTCCGGTTTTATATAGATTATTATGCTTTGAACAATTTATCGATTAAGGATTGATATCTCTTGCTATTAACAAAAGAATTTCTGAATAATCTGAAAGGAATGAAGTATTTTAGTAAGATTGATATTATCTTTGTCTTCAATAATATAAGAGTGAAAGAAGGGCAGGAATACCTGATTGCATTCTGTACTCGATTCGGATTGTTCGAATCCTTAGTCATGCCGTTCGGGCTGACAGAAGCTTCTGCAATCTTTTAGAGGTTTATCAATAATTCTCTACGAGGATATCTAGATGTATTTTGCACTGCTTATCTAAACGATATTTTGATATATAGTTGAATTCGAAAGGAATATGTTTGTTATGTTCAAAAGGTTCTGTAAGTATTGAGGGAAGCTGGCTTATTCACTAAATTCGAAAAGTGTGAATTCCTGAAATCCGAAATCAAGTTTCTAGGCTTTATTGTAGAAAGCGATGGTATTTGAATGGACTCAGAGAAAATCTGAATAATCGTGGATTGGAAACCGCCTGTTAGTGTAACCGATGTTCAAGTATTCATTAGATTTTCGAACTTTTATCAACAATTTATTAGAGATTTTTCAAAGATTATCAATCTGATAGTAAACCTGATTAGAAAGAATATTTTGTTCCTGTGGAGCCCTGCCTATCAAAAAGCGTTCAACCAATTGAAGCGAGCGTTTATCGAAGCATCTGTTCTAGCTTCCTTTGATTAGGAAAAGGAAGTGATTATAAAAACCAATGCCTTCGATTACATATCCGCTAAAGTACTCTTCTAATATAATGATGATAGAATATTTAGATCTGTTGCATTCTTCTCTAAAAAACATTCGGCAACTGAATATAACTATGAGATTTATAACAAAGAACTACTAGCTATTATCCATTGCTTCGAAGAATAACGCCCCGAATTGGAAGGCGCTGCATCACCAATTCAAGTGATCATTAATCATAAGAATCTGGAATATTTCACCACAATGAAGCTATTGAATTACCATTAAGCCTGCTAATCCGAATTTCTATCTCAATTTAATTTCCGAATTATCTATCACCCCGGAAAGCTAAATATCAAACCCAACACACTAACCAAAAGATCAGAAGATTTTTTTAAAAAGGGGGATGAATATCTTCTGTATCAAAGCCATACTATTCTGAAATGAGAGAATCTAGATTCCGATCTGTTTCCTGTTGTTGTTACTTTAATCGAATCCAAGATTGCTAAGAAAGTACACTTCACTATAATTACCCATAACCAGAGAAACCCCAACCCTATTAATACCACTGACCACTTGGATTTCAACAATATCATAACTTTACCAGAAATAACAAAGTTATAGAGCCTACAATCTCACATACCATATCTATATCCAACCCTGCAATACGATTAGAAAACCTAGAAACCTTTCTAAACCTTCTACCAACCTACTTACCCTATTCCACAAAGACTATCAAATTAACCCTATACCCGAATCTGTCCTGAAATCCCTATAAGAGGGATCCCTAAAACACTTGAAAATCATTCTTGCCGAGTGTACCGAAAACAACAATCTGCTATATTACCGAGGGAAACTATATGTTCTCGATTACAATCCCTTAAAAACCTATTTGCTCCGCTTGTATTACGAATCGCCCGCCGTCGGTTATTCATATTATACCCAAATCTTCGAATTACTATTTCGAAACTATTACTAACCTGAATATTACGATTATATACACAATAAGTTTGTAACTGTTATAATTATCATCATGCTGCCCTGAATTGTAAAGATCAGGAGGGAGTTCTCTACCCACTCCCGATTCTGTAAAAAGCTTGGCAAGATATCTCAATGGATTTCATTATATATTTGCCCGAAAGTATTAGTTTCGATATTATTATGGTAATAATCGATTGATTAACGAAAATGAAACATTTCTTACCCTATTATAATATTTGCAATTCCAAAAAGGTTGCCTATCTATTTCGAAAGAATATCTAAAAGTTTCACAATTTACCCCTAACCATTATATCTGATTGTGAAGCTCAATTCGTCTCTGAATTTTGGAAATATATCTGCAAGTACTTAAGCATAGTCGCCAAGCTTTCAATCATTTACCACCCTGAAACTGATGGATAAATTGAGAGGGCTAATGCGATATTGGAACAATACCTCCGATTGTATATAATCTATCTATAAGACAATTAAATAGAATAGCTCTTACTCACCGAATTCTTTATCAACAATACCTAGTCCAAAAGCATTCGAATAATTCTATTCTTCTCAAATTATGGGTTTCACTCTTACCTGGGCTTCGAGCTTATACCATCCCAAAGTAACCATTCTGTTATACAAAATACCAAAGAATTCGTTGCTAAAATGGAAGCTATTTTCTTATATCTATAAATTAAATTAATTACTAATCAAACCCAATACTCGAAGAATACTGATACCCACTGTTCCCCTACCCATAAATATTTGCCTAGTGATCTGATCTAATTGAACACCAGAAATATCAAGACCCTATACCTACAGAAGAAGCTTGATTAAAAGAACCTCAGATCCTTCAAGATCCTAAACCCGATAGGTCTATATACTTATAAACTGAAACTCCCTGTCTTAATAAGAATTTATCCTGTTTTTCATATCAACTTATTATACTCTATACACAATAACCCTATCCCTGAATAGTACAACCCGCCACCACTACCTATCGAAATCGACAGCTTAGAATAGTTCGAAGCCATCGAGATTCTAGACTCCCACTAGAAAAGAAAAGATCGTAGAGGACCTCGCCTAAAGTATATCATCCACTGGATTGGCTACGAGATATCAACCGAAGAACCTACAAGCTACCTAAAGAACATATAAGAATTGATTTGCAATTTCTATCAAAGATATCCTGATAAATCAGAACTCGCTTAATCGAATACTACCTGTCTTCGGATAATCGAATTATAATACCTTCGCCTTAACGGAGCTCGGCTCTTAGGAGGGGGGTAATATTATGATATAAGATTACATAATATATTAATCCCCTCGGAGGGAACCGAATTAGGTGCTCGCACCGAAGCACAAGTGAGCTAGGGCCTGATTGGACTAGCTCGCTTAGCAAAATCCTGTATATCTTCAACTTGAAAGATCCTGTATCATAGCTCTTTGAGCTACATCTTAATCCTCAATCTGAACCTATTACTCGAATCAGTATAACTTTGCTAGATTAGGGCAAAGTTATTAGAACCCTATCCCGCCCGCCTGCCCCGTGATAATTACTTCGATATTGTTCGCCTCGGCCGAATTGTTGGTTTTCTCTTCCAGTATTACTGTGATTGTATCCTGATACCCCTTTTAAAGATCCTATATTGTATCCTCTAACTACTTACTATATATCGGCTTATTTTTTCGCATTACAATCCTAGATAAAGTAACCTGGTTTCTTGTAGTAATAGCAAAAGCCGAGATAGCGCTCCTTTTTGTGTTATTATATCTTATTTTGGAATTTGATTGTATCGAGCTTTATAAGATTATTATATGGAGTGGTGGTAAGTGTAGAGAGAATTGTATTAAATCGAGATTGATTATAATTGTTTTTTGATGGATCTATATTATAATGATCATTTTCCTAGCAATTCTAATTCCAAATTGTGAATTTCTTTTTTTACCCTTCGATATCATCTAGTGTGCAGGGGCTTGAGTTTATACAAATTATGAGTTTTAATTTTTTAGAGACTTTTTGCTTTAAAGCAAAAACTATCTTTTAATTAGATTTGTAATATTGATTGTTTAAGTGTTTCAACTATATATAGAATATTGCAAAGGCCTATTTCTCTAGTATCTTGAGTTTATCGAACTGAATTGTTGCTTTCCGTTTGGAGTCGATTATAATATAAAGGCTATCAAGCTTTTGAGGAATGAATCAGCAATTATATAGATTAAATTATTTTATAAAATGTTATTAATATCTTTTAATTGTTCTTGGTATATATATTCTCTGATAAGGAAGGCTATATGCAAAAGTTTCTTTTTCTCAATATCAAATATAGTGGTATTAGATATCTAGTAAATTTATAATCCTTGTTTTCAAGCTAGATATTCGTTTGTTGTATTATTACATTAGTTTTCTTTCCTTTAAAGATTTCCAAGTTTTTGAAGATTTATTGCTGAGTGTTAGTAGATGAGTTGAGGGTCTGGGCTGATGTGTTTTGCAGTAGTTGGGAAAGCTGGTTTTGTAATATTATATTTAGTTGTATCTGGGTTTGTAAATAGGTTTATACATCGATTAGAGCTGTACACTTGTTGCTCAAATCTGCGTCCATCCTAATTTGTATATTATGAAGTGATTCTAATGAATTATTAATAATACTATATAAATAATATAAATATAATTATTCATCCTCAGAAAAGCTAAGCACTGGATTTCGAAGATTGGGGTCAAAAATGCTTGAAAGTTTACTCACAAGCCATTGCTATTCAGCAAAGATAGTTTAAATACTTGTTCTAAGATTGTTGGGTATTTGAACTCTGTTTTCTGTAGACGATGAATCAGGTGTATTTGTTATTTTAAAGGCGAAGACAAAGATGAGGATGAAGATGAAGACGAGGATGAAGACAAGGGCGAAGACGAAGTCTTTATTAGAGTATTATTGTTAAGGTCGGATTGCTGTTGATATATAGCAACGGGACCTTTAAGAAGATAGAATATACTATCACAGTGTAAGGGATAGGTATTAGATTAGATATATGATATTCTACAAAGAGGTTGAAAGTGGTATGATGTAACTTTGCCATATAATGGCAAAGATGACTAAGCATCCACTACGCTAATATACTACGCTAGTGAACCCGTGACAGATAGTAATCATTATTATCAATGGAATGGTTGATTAATCCCTCGATATTGATTGATTGATTGATTGATTTAGTTTAACGTCCCGCTCCAGTCCATAACTATATAAAACAACTAGACTCTAAAAGCTTAGCAATACTAGTGAATATCTACAATAGATATAATCAATTTTGGGGGAATAAAAACAAATATTGAGATACTCTGCCCAATCTCTATTCGGAATATAAATAAAAATATAATGTCTTCATCCACTAGAACCTTTCCCTCTTCCTTCTTTCCCTACCCCTAATCCTATTAAATATCCCGATATCCAATCCTTTTTCAAATTTGAAATCTAATTTGCTATCCCTTCCTTCTATAAAGAACAAGAGTTATCCCCTCCCAAGTTGTCTCCAGTATAGTAAAAGGTCCTCTTATTAGTGAAATGAAAATAAAAACACCACTCTTCTTTTAACTCTATCTCTTTTAAACTAACCCTTTATATACCTTTATAAGCTTGATACAATACCCATTACATAAAAAAAACAAGGAACGATTCACATATACTCCTTATTTATTTCCCCTGCCCCGGCAGGCTTAATCCTATCAAACCTTATAACTACAGGAGGCTCCCATCACGCCGATAGCGATACGCACCCCTAGCACGCCGAACAGTTCCTCAACCCAAAGAGCGCTCCCCCTTCAAGCAGTCACCAATATCTCAAGGGCTGATATACAGCCCCCACCAATTATAAGATCGCCCACAGGCTCTGCCCTTGATATAATTAAGGAACGATTCGAAAGGATCGATAAGATAAAGGGGAAGAGACAGGAAGTGATCGAGGCATTCGCAGTGCTAACAGATAAGCTTGCATAAGGATTCCAAGACCAACAATACAAACTTATTGCAAAGTTTAAAAATACGATTATCTCTATTCTGCTAGGAGTAACGGAGACTATCTTTGATCAAAGGAGAAAGCCTGCAACAGAGCAATTATAGCCAGAAAGCAATACACAGAAAACCTATACTAATGCATTGAAAACTCAGATAAGGCCTGAGGCAGCAAGCCCTATTACAGACTTCACTAATACAATGCGCTCTGCTTTTAGTAAAAGCACAAACACTAATCGCTCAGGAGTACACAGACTCAAAAGGGAGAATGATTGGATCGAGAAAACGATCCTTATAATAGCTGGCGGGGAAGCTCTGCTTTCAAAGATTAGCTCATTCCTGTTAAGACTCAAAATAAAAGAGGCAGTTGTTGGGATCACATTAACAGAGATCCCCTTTCTTTAGAAGAACAATATAGGCTGGACATTAAGGTGCAGCTCTGGTACTAGTTGGGAGAAGATTATAAAAACAGAAAATGTCGAGTGGGTATTTAAAATCCTTTATGTAATAAGTATGTATAGATTAAAAAAATAATTCATATATACAGTCCTACAAGTACCACACAATTTTTATTATATTGAAAGTGCTCCTGCTTTTATATCCACTAAGCTTATCAAAAAGAAAATTACAGCTCAAATCGGTAAACAGTTAATTAATTATAGATTAATATGTAGCAGGGTCAATCTGATCATTAAAAGAGCCATCTGAATTATTGGCTTCAATATTGCAGTATTGTGATTTCGATTATTCAATAACAGTTCCTACTCGGTTCTCCTAGACAAACCCCGGGAAATTCAACTTTATAGCACTGGCTGCCTAAAGTACTGTAACCCTTTTACCTACAATAGAGCCCCAAGATACTTGATATGCGGTAAACTAAATATTGAGTATGAGGGTGCACTTGTATATCAGTAATGTATTAGAATAGCTCAATATGCTAATTGTTATAAGCCCTTTTGTGCTAGCTATTTTAATTACCCAGTTATTTCTAGAATCTACACTAAACAATAGATTATTCTGATTGCAAAGGAACTGGCTGCAGTTAGAACTGTTGGTAGAAAAGATTATGAGATGCTACACAGAGCAAATACAAACGAAGCAGATCACATTTCTGAACCACCTCTGTTTTCTAGAATAACAATCACAGAAACCCCAATCACTCCGGGGGCGAGGATTATAGTATATGAGAATGAACGCCTCAGCAAACGCCTGCGCAGGTTTAGTACAAGTTTGCCGATTGCACTAACCATGCTACACACACGCCCAGTTTGTAGTCAAAGCCAGTGGAATCTCAATATAGAAGTTTTAGCAGAAAAAGCTTTTATTTTAATAGATCTGGAGATAAATAATATAGAGATCTTTATAACGATAAATACTATATCTAAATCCTTTTTATAAGTAGTACAATCGACGAGCACACTCAGAAGAATAAAGGTCTCACTATTGCTTGGGCGAATGTAGGCTGGGGATACGCGAATTATATCACACTATTATAGCTAGCAACTGAAGCTCAGCTGGATGTGATCTGTTTACAGGAGCCAAGACTATACTGGAATTCAACCACACAAAATCACAATGTATACGATCGATATCAGCCGATCGATAATTGGAACCTCCAGGGAGACTTGAAGGAGAACGAACAAGGCCCTCGGGTTATGACATATATACGAAAAGGTGTGCATTTGAAAATAGAGTAAATGGGTTGACTCGAAAACAGAGATCTACTCTGGATACAAGTTAATGGATACTCGATCCTGAATATCTACAGAGCTCCGTGCACTTTGGATATTATTAATTATATTATACACTTGATCCCAAATGAGTGTACGATCATAGGAGGGGACTTTAATATAAAGTATGAGCTATGGGAACCAGGGGTGATTGCAGCCAATCAAGGGGCGCAGCTCGCAACATGGGCAAACGAACAGGGTATGGAGTTTATAGGTACCCCAGGCATACCTATCTATGCAAGAGGGTATATGCTAGACCTAATCTTCTCTAATATATTATTCGCTTATATAGAGATACTGAAAGAACTTCACTGTGGATCTAATTATACTATTCAGGTTATCAACTTAGCGAATCGCGGAATAACAAAGTGGGATCAGTATTACTACTGGATAAAGGAAGCGGATCTATTGAGATTGGATAAACTAATGACTAATCAGCTAGCCCATTTCAGTAATGTAGATATCCAGATTACAACCGAAATCGAGACTTACATTAGTGAGCTTGTGAAAGTGTTAGACAAGTCGATCCGAGTGGTTGGTAAGATCGATTGAAAGGTAGGGAAAGCCTTGTTATGATGGATGGATGAGTGTAGAGAAGCTTATCGAGCATATATAGAAGTACGGAGGGGAACGGACTTAGAAAGGAAGACTCATGCTATACATTTTTTATAAAAAGTAGTGCGACAAGTCAAGAGATCCTATTGGGCTATGTATCTAGATAGGATTAAGGACGATAAAGAACTTTATCAAATTATGGGATGGTATAAGTTGATTTCCGAAAGTAATGCGAAATTCCTTTTCCTAATAATCGGTGAGTGGGAGATCTGTGATATAAGAGAGAAAGCGGATGCCCTATTTATAGCGGTTCTGAATCGATTCAAGGTGGATGATGATCTTTCAAACGATCTACTATGTAATCAAACATACAAGGGGACCCTCCCCTGGAAAGAACGATCTCGGTTGAAGAGGTAGAAAAATATATTATAGGAGCCTCGTGTACTGCACCAGGAGTGGATCGAGCCACTGTGCGTTTCCTTAAGACATGCTGATCGAGCGTCAAGTCACTGATCCAGGAGATATTTGCATTATGCCTAGCTTTAAACTACTACCCAAAAGGATGGAAGCTAGCGGAGGTAGTAATGATTTTCAAGGTAGGCAAGAAAGACAAAACGTCATTGCGGTCGTGGCGATTAATAGTCCTGATCTTCTGTATCGGAAAGGGTTTCGAATGGTATATAGCCAGTTAAATATCTTGGATAGCTTTGAGATATAAAGTAATCAGCCTATAACACTGTGGAGCACTCTTCAGAAGATCAGAGATAGATCTAGCAGCTGCCTTTACTCACAATATAAAGCTTGCATTAATAACTGGCAATGTAGTTTTGATTGTTATTATAGATATACAGGGAGCTTTTGATACTCTTTTGAAGTATCGACTTTTGAGTCGAATGATTAAACAAAGGTGGCCAACTTCACTGTTTAAGCTGATAAACTCATTCCTTACAAACAGAAAAGTCAAAGTGAGACTCAAAGGTATTACAACTAAGGAATATCTAGTAATATACAATACTCTTCAAAGATCCCCACTATCACCTATACTCTATATACTCTATCTTGCTGAGCTCCTCAATCGAGATATGAAATTCCGTTTCGGTTATACAGATGACATCGCGATCTACCACTTTTCCAAGTATTTCTCTACAAATGCTAGGATTCTGTAATAACAAGTACAGCAGATCATCAGATGGGGTAAGGAGAACAGAATCCTATTCGCCCCTGAAAAGTTCGAACTACTTTATATTACCAGATAACATGATATCACTAATCCACTATTGATAGTGAATTCAGATCTGATAATCACTCCAATACCGATTGTAACGAGTGGAAGCGCTCAGTCTACTCTGAGATGGCTGGGTATCTTCTTCGATCGCCGGCTTTTGTTCTTACAACACATCAAAACACATATAGCGAAAGTTATGAAAATAGCCTTGTATATCAGATCGATCGCCTGCACTATATATGGGCCGCCAGCTTCCTCTCTAAAAAAAGCAGTGATCACCTGCATTCTCCCAGTAGCACTATTCGGCACGGAAATATAATACGCTGGTAAACATAAGTCTAGTTTAGGCTAAAGCGATTTAAGTATAAGTGTAGGTATAAAAGGTTATTTTTGTTGTATTAATAGAGTAATCAATACTACTGTAAGAGGAGCGATCCTAATATATAAGACTACACCGATTACAGCTCTTATCAAAGAAGCGGGCCTGTTATCGGGGATAGTTGTATTAGAATATACTAAGCTGCGATTTGCATTCCGGTTAAAAACGATCGACAATCAACACTTGCTAATAAATCGTTTAAAACCAGTAATACAAAAACACGGACGAGGAGCAAGTACAACAAGAAGGCCTTTTACAAGAATCCAGCGGCTCAGCTGTTTTATCCCAAAGATGCAACGCTCGAAGCTACTCCGCTCACACTTCTCGAATGGCTATAGAACGGATTCAATGGAAGGATTAACTAAAAAAGAAGCAGCTCAAGCCTTCAAAGAGTAATGGCGACAACTCCCATTTGAAGATTACACAATCTTTTTTGACGGATCAGAATAAATTATTGATTGTAAATATTGTATTGGCTACGGATATGCAATATATTACAATAGCATTTAAATAACCTTTGGATTTAAGCAGATCCAAAGTGACTCATATATATTCGATATAGAAGCGATAGGAGTATGGTATGGATTAGAGCATTTAATCACTATGTTTAAAGATCCCTTGAATAGTCGGATTTGGATGTGTATTGATAATACATCGATCATCTAGGGTATATACGAAAATGCACTGCCTACAACATAATAGGCTTTCTATAAGTATCACAAAGTAATAAAACAATTCGATGTTAGGATAAAGTGGTTATCTGGATATATAAAAATCGAAGATAATGAGGAAGCAGATCGCTTAATAAACGTAGGTGTAATTGGGCTTATAGACTAGGCAATCGACAAATTACTAACAATTAGTGGGGTCCGAACGATCGTCTGTTAGAAGTGCCTACACACAGAATCTATCTGGTGGGAAGAGATGAACTCCTTTCTCTCCACTGGCTACAAGGAATGGTCTCCTAGATATAGTATAAAGAAGCCAAAGGAACTAATTCTACCAAAAGCAGTCTTACATCGATTGATAGTTATGAAAACAGGCTACGGCGATTACACTGCTTACCATTAGCGATTTGGTTATCAAAACAATAAGCTGGACTACTCATACAGTAGTGTTAAGGAACTATATCACTTCTTTAAATATACTATAAACAATCTAAAGTGTTTAGACTGGCCTCTTGCCCCTATAGAAATACAATCTAACAAGCAGACAATCATATATATCAAGAAACTCTTATATACACCTAGTAAGTTCACTCAGCTAATCACCGACTCAGAGTTCTATACTCAGATCTGTTCTAACTATTAAAGGACCCTTAGAAAGCAACAATCTTTTCAACAAAACTTACTGTTCATTCCTTATAAACTCATCACTCAACTAATCACTCGAATATACTACACCCTAAAAACCGCAAACCCAATATATAATACAAAAGCCCTGCTACTCGACTAAACAAATAGCAACCCATTTTCGCTTCTTCTCCTCTACCATAGGGATCGAAGCCCACAACAAGCCTATCCACCCGGGAATCAAGCTCTACCTCAATAACAACCCGGATTAGACGTTCCCTTCTGGAAACAGAAGCGGATCGCACCTGCAGAGAAGCGAATAGCCCCTGGCATTGAAGTTAAATTACTAAATTCGATCGCGACGATCACACCGCTCAAATAGTTCCTTATCTTAACACATCTAAATACCCTTAGGGAGGTCCAAAACAGACGTTAATTAATATAAATAAATAAATGAATAAATTTATAAGCTTGATATCCTCTAGCCCTTATTAGATATATATAATCGAAACTATTGAAAATAGTGAGATAAAGTCAAACCCTAAGCTTTACAACCCATATACAAATTAATTTGAAAAATTCGAAAATTCAAAAATCGAAGGAAAAATGTTGTATCGTATTGATGCCCAGAGTATAGAATTAATTAAAAGGCAATAGCATTCTTTATATTGTAAAATCATATTCGAATAGCTGAAAGTCAAAAAGAAAGAAAAGATTATAATTCAAAGAAAATGGTGATAAGCTTTATATTGAAAAAACTCTTTCAAAAAAAAAAAAACTAACTTTCCATATTATACCTATAGAAGTAATAATAAAAGGTAGATATTGAATTTGATTGGGGTTTCTATAATCTTTATATCCATATTGCTTTACTGGTATCATTTTTTCATAAAAATCGCTATTGCAAAATCGTAATATAATCCTTCCTTCTCTATATCTTCTAAAATCCCTTTTCTTCCAATTCTTCCAATTCCATCTGTGACTCAATCTTAGCTCTACAGACTTTTGAAGAAGAGCTGGAGGTTCGTAGGATGCACCGCGTACAGGTGTTGAGTCTTCGCATGCCCTCGATATTGATATTTTATAATAAAAATATATGGCCGAATTGTTGATATATAGAATAAACGCCTTTAGATATAATAATAATATTATCAAGATTATTATACTTAAACCTAAATCTATCCATATTAGTTAAAGAAAGCAAGAATAAAAGATCGACTTCTATTACATTCCATTCTACTTCTCCAAATAGAAGCTTAATGTAAAAAGAACCAATAGAAGTTATTGCTCCAATACTATATTGAATTGTTATTTGTTTAATAATAGCTTTATTATACTCAATATCCTCAATCTTTTTTTTATATCAAATATTAATTATATCCAACAGATAATCTTTTAGTCGCATTTGTATTAATTATAATACTAAAGAATATATTAATATTATATCACTTACTGCTTATAATAAATACCTCAACTATCAATTTATAAGCACAAACCCTTAGACAGAACAGCCGCAGGATCGCCATGAGCGGTACTGAGCGGGGGAACACCAGAGGCAACAAGCCCCTGATTAGCTAACATTACACTACTATGAGCGGCTGGAACGCTAGCGGCCCGTAGGCCCGCTCCTTAGTACGTCTAGAATACCCCTTGGGAGGTCAGATATTAGACGTTAATCACTATAAATAAATAAATAAATATCAATTTATAAGTACTTATAGTATTATTGAGATTAATCACTATTAAAGAATTATTACAAGTATTTATTAAGGTAAAGAATATCCTGAAGACCCCTCCAGAACTACTTGTATTAGTAAAATACTAATCAATGAAATGATTATCATTATTATCACTATCACCATTTCGATTATCTTCTTATCCAATATTAGTAATAAACTGATTATATCATTTCATAAACAATATATCCCTTTATTCTCGAAAAAGCTCATATAATTTCTTGCGAAAGTAATTATAATATAATTCATTTCTGAGAAATAGCCTAAGGGGCTCACTATGATATTGTTAATGTATAGTTATGAGCATCCTATCGCACCACCGAGTATGCCAAATCGCGATCCGATCGCTTTCACAATGATAATGACAATTATAGTAATAATCAATATAGGGGGAGACAACAATATATAATCTATTTATAAAGCAATAATTGATTAATTCTATAAGAAGAATGAAAAGCAATAATATCACGCTAAAAGTGATATCACCAAGAGCATTAAGCTAATTGGGTTTATATAGGCATATTCTCTCGTGACAAATAAGTAACCTTAGAAATCACAAGTACAATTAATATGTATATTAAAACCTTAAGTAAGATAGAATTAAACTATATCAACAAGCTAAGATCTATATATATTAATAGTATAATCAAGACTATAGAATAAACCGGATCTTTATAGAAAGCCTTTATACTAACCACAAGAGTAACTATAGAGAGATCTATTAAATCCTATATTGATATATTCAAGACTGGGGAAGCGCCTCAAGTATCGAAGAGCACCAAGGCGAGTATGTTTAAAACAATAAAAACATTATAGGAATGTAAATAATAAAAGCGAAATAATTGTATAATCCTTATAAAAATAGAAAGTAAATAACAAATAATCGCTAACAATCTCTTTAAACTATAACTGAAAATAAAAAAGCAATTCCTGGGCTAAGGCTTAAATTGATTCCTTTATTCTACCATAATAGAATAAGATAGACTTTAGAATATAAGGTATTAAAGAATTATAAAAACCTTTTGCGAGATGATAATTGTATAAGACTAATTACCGTACTCGACATGGATAATATTTAAGTTACAAAAACCTGGTACAATTATATTGTATTCTAGATCCCTTATAATACATTAGATACACTTATAATACTCCCTAATACAATCATTCGAGAAGAAATCAAAATACAAGTAAAAAAGGATCCGGTTCAATATAGAACCTCTAAATACAGGGTAAATCCTTTTATAAGAAAAGCCAATTGGATTATTAGCTTCAGGAAGCCAGTAAAACCATTCCGACTATTTAATGTCAGCGAATACTCGAAGCCTCTTGATAGGACGCAACGCCCCCAACCACAACAGTACTCTAATGGATGCTAGCTATACTACAATCCGTATGTGTGCTATTGCCTAGTGTATTGTTCAAGGTACAGCAAACTGGCTATTAAATATATTGATAGAAAGATTTATAAACAATATCAAAACAATATTTAGTATGCGGAATGTCTTGAATCCTTCCGATCTGTATATAGCAATTACCCAGTGGCATTGCGATTAGTTAATAGAAAACTGATCAGACTTATATATCAACAAATAAAAAAAGTCAGAACCGCTAGTTAAAGGGAGATCCAGAAAATACACAAGGGAAAGATACTTATTATAATACTAGACAAACAATCTCAAGTGATTATCCCCAGATCTCCTGTATTGGAAACCTATATCACTATCTACAAAAACGAATAGCAATTAGTAAATCGATTATCTAAACAGATTTGATTAAAGAAGGGCCTCTTCAACAATCCGATTCACATCTCAGACTATAATCCCCTATATTATATTAATAAAGGGGTAAACTACAATATAGCAGTTATAGCTAAAAAAGCCTTTTTACCTTCTAATTCTGAAATAAGCAAAAGGAATAAATCAAATACCGATAAAGCCGCCATTACCTTTATATAAATCGCACAACCAGTATAAACTCAATAGAGGGGAAAGGGCTTATAATTATATAAACAAATGTAGGGCGTAAATACTTTAATTATATCACTTTTCTATAGATTACTGGAAAGACTAATATGGATATTATCTGTATCCAAGAATCCCAATTATATAACAATTTAACAACCCAAAATCATACTGTATACAATCGATATTAGTCAATTGATACCTGGGGGGTGGCTAATAGCTCTAAATATGGACCACAAGTAATCATTTATATATAAAAAGAAGACAACTTGAAAATCAAATAAATAAGGCAAATCAAAAGTAAGGATCTATTTTGAATCAATATTAATAGGTACTCGATTTTTAATATTTATTATACCCCACTTAATCCACTAATAATAGAATATATATTCGAATTAGAGATCACCCCAAAAATTAATACAATTATTGGAGGTGACTTCAATACTAAATATAATCTATAGAAACCCAAAGTAATAACTACCAATCAAAGTGATACACTTATATAATAAACTGCTGAACAGGAAATAAAGTATATTGGAATTCCCAATGCCTTTACATATATAAAGGGACACGTTCTAAACCTGACCTTTTCCAATCTGGCTATCATTACGATAGTGATCGATAACAATCTGCACAACAGTTTCAATCACACTACTCAAGTCATTATCATCTTGGACAAAGGAATCTCTGAATATAAGTAAATGCATATTCGGATATGCAATTCAGATTTACCCTATCTAACAAGTATAATAGCCAATTGCTTAGTGAACCTTTAGAATCCGGATTTCCAGTCTATTCACAATATCGATAGACTGATTACCAGATTTATAAACATACAAAATACTTTTATAAAAACTATAAGGTAGAAAGACCGTAAACCTTATTAATTATCCCTATAGTAGACTGACAAGTATAAGGAAACATATCGAATATATATACAAGCCAGGAAAACTAAAACTGCTAATAGAATAACAACTGCCCAACAGGATCTACAGAAAATCATACAAATATCGAAACAAGCCTATTAGATTAAATGCCTAAATAATATACAAAACAATCAGGAACTATACAAAGTTATGAATTAATACAAACTAATTCCAAAAGCAAATCTCAAAACCCCTTCTCTGATAATCGAAGGCTAAGAGATTACTAATACTAGAAAAAAAACCAAAGCACTCTTTACAATAATACTTGACCGCTTCAAAGTATCGGATAATCTATAATATAATCCTTTACAAAAACAAGGTAGCCAAATAACCTTATTATAGAAAAAACAATTATTATAAAGGAAATAGAAAAATATATAATAGAAGTTAGAAGTATATTATCTAAAATCGATCAAGCAATTATTTGCTTTCTCAAGGCATACTGACCTAGCACAAAGAGTATAATACATAAGATTTTTATAGTTTACTTTAAACTCAATTATTATTCCAACAAATAGAAATTTATTAAAATAGTTATACTACTTAAGGTTAATAAGAAGGATAGAATATTTCCAAGATTATAAAGACTGATTGTATTAATATTATATATCAGAAAAGGATTAGAAAGATATATCACTAGTCAAATTGTATAGATAGCTATAAAATATAATATTATTAGCCCTTAGTACTATAAAGCATTATTGAAAAGAGTCGGTATTGATCTCACAATTATCTTTACCTATAATACTAAACTTATATTGGCAGCTAGCAAAGTAGTTATATTAGTAATAATGGATATACAAGATGTCTATGATATATTTCTTAAAAGACAGTTTTTATAATATATGAAAAAGCAAGATTGATTTATAGTGTTCTTACAACTTATTGATTTATTTCTAATTGAGAAATATATGTGTGTAAGATTTGAGGGGATTACAATATAAAACTTTCCGGTTGTATACAGTATCCCCTAGGGATTGCTATTCTCCTCAATCCTGTATATTTTCTATTTTGCTAAGCTTTTTAATCAAGATAGAGCATAATACTTTGGATATGCTAACGATATAGCTATATATTATATATCTAAGGATCTATTTATGAATACATATATACTTCATTAGATCATTCAATACATCCTACAATAAGAAAATCAGAATAAGATCTTTTTTGCTTTAAAAAAGTTTGAGCTTCTTTATATATCAAGAAAGCATAAAACTGCAAACCTAATTATAAGGATAAATCAGAACCTAATCATTATACCAACTTCTCTAAAACTCATTAATAAAGTACAACTAACTTTATACTAATTTAGTATCTTTTTCGATTAGCATTTAATATTCTTATAATATATCAAAACACGCATTACAAAAGCTATACATGTTGTATCCCATATTCGATCAATAGTTCATACAGTCTACAGATTATCTACAACCTATTTGCGAAAAGCGATTATTATCTATATACTCCCTATTACCCTTTTTGGTTTCAAAATATAATTCAATGGGTTATACAAATAATACTCAAATACAGATTATATTCCAATCACCATCAGGATTAAGAAATATATCGATCTAGTCAGCAAAACGATTTATAATACAATACAGAAAACTTTACCTATCTACAAAATAATTCTGATAACCACATTCCTTACAAAAGCTAATCTCCCGATTGGAATTGTTACATTAAAGCAAGCCAGATTGAGATTTATGTTTCGGCTTCAGATAATAGATATATAATATCTACTTGTAAATTGATTAAAGTTGTATATTAAAAAAAGAGAATAAGATATAGGCATATTGAAAGATTCTATTATTAGATTGTAAAGAATAGAACAAGCAATCTCTATAACCGAGTATCTCAGATTTTTATAATTATATTTCTCCCCTAAGTACTATATTAATTCAATTAATAATATAAGCAAAGAGAATACTATAGAAATATTTAAAGATTAGTAGAATCTAATTTTCCAAGAAGATTATTCTGTATTCTTAAATGAATTCGAATAATACAATAAATATAATTATTATATAGAATACAGTTTTGCAATTTACTGCGATAAGCAACAGGTTAATAGCAATTACAGCTGTATATACAAACAGTTATATATTTTTGATACCAAGGCGATTAGTGTGTAACAGGGATTGAAGCATCTTCTGAATATTATCAAATGCTTTTATTAAGACCGAATATGACTATATATTAATAGTATTTCAATAATCTAAGGAATACAAGAGAACGCTGTTGATTCCTCCCAATGAGCTTATTATAAATACTATCAAGCAATATAATATTATAATGTTGTAATCAAATGATTCCCTGGGTATATTAAAATAAAGGGTAACAAGGTAATTAATTGTTTTACCAATCAGAGTATAACTGGATTACTTAATCTTAGTTTATTATTGTTGGTATCACCATGGGGATGGTGAAGTAATATAGTACTAATGATTCACACTGTTGTAATATTGCTTGAGGTTCTAAAAGCTAAAGGCTACGAACGTATATGCTATAGTGCGGGGGCGCTAGCGCATGCGCTAGCGCGGTCAGTCACATGATCCCTATCCCAACACTGGCGACTCTCTAAAGTCGTCGGGTCGTATCCTTTCTAGCTAATCCCTCTCTCTGTGAAACCATCTGTGCTACTAATCCCTTTCACACACACTCTCTCTTTCTCTCTCTCCCTCTCTCTCTCCCTCTCCCTCTCCCTCTCCCTCTCCCTCTCCCTCTCTCTCTCTATGAAACCATCTTTCACATAATCCTTATCCCAATCAACCTATTCCTATTTGTGGAAAACCGTTTTCTCTGTCTTTATTATTCAGATAAGCCAATTCCCATATCATAATAGCTGAACGAAGTTCTTCAAGGAGACTTGATATATTGTTAGTTGGACGAAAACAAGCTAGAGAGTATACTGGTATTGGTGCATATATATTGATAATCTTTTGATAAAATAAATCCTTTATTCTAATTATATCACTGAATCCTTTATATAAGTAATATAATCTCGTTATTATTTATTATAAATAGTAAGTAATTGATTTTCTATTATTCTTTAATTGTACTATCACACTCTTTAGTGTAATAGCTTTCCATTGCCACATGATATTCCTTTTGTGCTTGGGGCCTTTGAATATATTCATAAACAATTTGCAAATCTCTTATATCAATATTGATATAGTCTCTAAATTCGTATAATAAAAATCAAATACTGTATTGACAAGCATAATAGAGAATATTCTTAAAAATAAATTGTTAGGTAGATCAATACGTTAACAATTGTTAAGGAATATATTGAATTTGTATATGAAATTATTATCTTGTTTGCTATATTTGTTATTCTTATTATAAAGTTTCACAAGATTTCCGAGAAGTTGATTGATATTTATAACTCTTGGTAATAGATTTGGGAAGATCTCCAGAATGCCGTAATCGTATCCTAGATCACCTCCTCCTTCTCCTCTCATATCGCCTCTATCTTCGCCACTGCTATTCCCATTATAATTACCTTATGGATTCCTATTATAATTACTTTATAGAAAATCATTTCCTTTACCTCTATTACCTCCTCCTTCTTTTTCTTTATTCAAACCATTATCACTATCAAATAAATCATTAAATGGTTGACCATCTCTCTTTTATAATAATAAAGATGGTTATAATAATAAAGAATCGAATCATCGAAAAGATATTTTGGATCAAAATTGTCTATACTGAATTAGCCACAAAGGTAATAGTTTCTTCTAATTATAGAATAAATATACAAGTAAATTGGATTCACTATTTTCTTATAAAAAGCCAATATTAGATTAAAAACGGATTCATAATAATAAGATGCTAATAGTTTTGATAACACTTTTTGTCCAATATCAATACTCTTTTCTTTACTATCTAAAAAACTGAATCCTGAAATTGTCGCGATCTAAAATAAAATACTTGATAACTATAATAATCTGTATTGATTAAATCTAATAGTTTAGGCTGACTGCTCATTTGAGATACCTCGGGTTTTTTTAATGATATATATATAAAAGCTCGAATATCTTTTTTATTTATTTTCTTCTATATACTTTTCAATTGAAATATAAATCCCTTATTTGTAAGTACATCCACAATCTCTTTATCTAATTATTCTCTATATAATAATTGGATTACATCAACTAAAATATTATAAATAGATTGTATTATACAGATCTTGTATTTTGCAACAAATACGCTATACAAGTGTAGTTCGTGTCTTAACTTGTATAAAAGATATATACCGACTACTTGAAAATGTCCCAAATTGAAATATTCGAATTTGCAAAAGTAGTTTAATTATAATTTGCTATTATAATATTTTGATTATTGATATTCATAAAGTTTGTATTTACAAAAATCCCTAATTTCTTTTATACCTATTTCCTTTATAAAATCAATAAGATTATTCTATTATTATTCAGCTATTATATTAAAATCATGAGTTGCAATAACTAATAATATAATCGATTCGGCCATACTTCCAACATCGTTATTGCATTTAAACTTGTACTCCACAGAGTTGTTTTTATAAGATCCTGTTATATTGATAAATAACAAATAGATAATAAAATAAAATACTTAAATATAATTTTATTAAAATCCAGTAAAATTGTACTTATTCATTAGAAAATAGTACTTAGCTCGAACTGATAGCTATTGGTTCATATTCTTCAATATATATTACCTTGAAGAATAAAATATAGATTAAGATTAAATATAAGGGTTATCGCCACGTTACCAACTAAACTCGGTTTTTATTAATATTAAACCACATTAAATTAATATTGAACACAAAAACTACCACCACATTGCTGATAGTCCTTATTCACACAAAGACAGATATCAAACCACATTGCTTTGATACAAAAGCTTATACCTCTTCAAAGAAATACCAATCTTAATCACAAACCCACATTACATTTGAAATTAAGATGCTAAACTCCTAATCTATAATATCACTAATCAATATTAGTATCACCATAAGGATAATAAAATAATATAATACTAATGATTCACACTATTATAATATTACTTAAGGTTCTAAAAGCTAAAGGCTACAAACATATATACTATAGTGCGGGGGCGCTAGCGCATGCGCTAGCGCGGTCAGTCACATGATCCCTATCCCAACAATTATACCTTTCTACTATTAGTAACTCTTGCTTTATTCTATATACCAAATATTAGTATTCAGAAAGTAAGTAGTAGAATACAAAAAGAGACCTGATCTCCGAAATATATAATGTATTATTATTATTATTATTATTATTAGTAATTTTCAACCGGGCCGTATAGGCGAGCCTCCCAGGGGCATTACGGTTGGGCTAACTGCGGGATAATCTCTAATTTACATGATCCCCCTCTCCTAAAAATGAGGTCTCAATACCCTCAGTAGCCTCCCAAGCGATAGCTAGCGCGCTTGCGCTTTTGTCTCCGATCCTCTGAGCGCCTCCGTGCGCGCTTTCCGATCTTTTATATAATGTTTTGATTGAGAGCTGCTTTATCCTGTAAGGGTAGCTTTTGTATATATTCTAGTGCAGCGCAGAGTATTGCATATATCGATTTTGTTCTTTATAGCCTTGCTATATCGATCGCCTCCTATTCTGTATTTGTGTTCACCCGGATCGATCAATCCATTTCCATTTTCTCTTTCTATTCTTCTGGTAGCGTTCTAGGGCATATGCTCCTGTAGAAGTCTGTTATAGCAATAAATTCAGCGAACTTGGCTGGTATGTGTATTAGCTGTTTCAATAGTCGTTCTTGAGCCGCTTGGTTGCAGGGTGGGTATTTGGGCCTGATATCTAGGGGCCAGGTTTTGTAGGTCGCAAGGACTTTGCGGCAATGCACGATATGCTCGGGGGATTTGTATACGCCACATAAGCAATAGATCGTTGCTTCCTCGTGTTTAAATCATCGATGATAGCTTTCGAAATCGCCGTGTGCTGAGCGAATCGCTAGCATACAGTAGAGAGTAACTCGTGAGAGTTCTAGTTCATTAGGGCATTTGTTTATACTCCTTGGATTCCATTTCTGGTACTGTTTGGAGAGCATTGATTTCTGTTTGATCCACCACACCTGTGCTGCCGATTCCATAGCAGTTTTTGCTATAGAGCGGATACCGCTTGCTGTAGGTCGATTCGCATGCCCTGAGGCTGATTTTCTTGTCCCTTTATCAGCGAGTGCATCCGCACGCTCATTCCCTTCGATAATATATAATGTATGGAAACCGGTATATAATACCTTGGAGCCGGGAAGTTTTAAGCTTCTCTACAGAGTATTATATAGACTTATAGCAATGTAGATTGAATACAATGACTTTACAGTCTATTATATCAAATTCAATTACAAAAATAATAAAAATATTTATATATATAGGATTAAGAAAAGCTTATTATATTTCTTTCGATATTTAATCAATAATCAAATATATAGTAACTAATTGCTTATATCAAATCAATTATAATCCGAATAAAACATAATAGTATATATCAATTGCATCCTATAATTACAATATAACTTTATTAATCTTCTTATTAGATCTAGATTTATATTAGAATATATCCAAACTATATATAATCATATAAATATCAATTTACTTTAATACCCTGAGGATAAGTTCTTTATCTCAATCAATCTAAAACCTATATTAACTAGTTATAAACATTCTAAATATTTTTTCAATCGATAACAGTCAACCCGATTATCCACCGACATTCGAATAATATACAAAATAAGACCCTCTAGAACAGAATTACAAACCTTTAGATAGAATAGTTACAAGATTGCTATAAGCAATATTGAATAGAGGAATACTAAAAGTAATAAGTCTTTGATTAATTAATATTATATTATTATAAGTAGCTGGAATACTAGTAGCCTGTAGGCCCACTTCTTAGTACATCTAGAATACTCCTTGGGAGGTCAGATATTAGACGTTAATCACTATAAATAAAATAAATAAAATAAATAAATATCATTTCATAAAGCTCTTATCATCGAAATTGCTATATTTAGTATAGTAATTTATCTTAAATCAATCTTTTTCTTCTTATATATACTTATAGTATTTATAGCCCTTCTTCTTATAACCAGGAAAATAACAATTGTCCTTACCCTTATCAGTTAATACAGAAAAGGATTATCAACCAATATATTTATTATAAAGTTTCCGAAAGAAAGAGCTCGAAGATATACTATTATAGAAATGTCGATTTGTAAGGAATATCTCAAATAGAAGATATGGTTTCGGAAATGCCTTTCAATAAAAGTCGATAATCTGTTTAATCTAGTTAATAAGCTCTATAACAATTAAACAAAAGTTACATATCGCAGAATAACACTCCGAAACACCATTTATTTATTTATTTATTTATAGTGATTAACGTCTAATATCTGACCTCCAAGGGGTATTCTAGATGTACTAAGAAGTGGCCTACAGGCTACTAGTATTCCAGCTACTTATAATAATATAATATTAATTAATCAAAGACTTATTACTTTTAGTATTCCTCTATTCAATATTGCTTATAGCAATCTTGTAACTATTCTGTTTAAGAATTTGTAGTTCTATTCTAGAGAGCCTTATTTTATATATCGTTCGGATATCGGCAGATAATCGGGTCGACCGCTATCAATCGGGAAAACGCTTAGAGCACTTATAGCTAATCAATACAGATCTTAGATTAATTGGAGTAGAGAGCTCATCCTCGGGGTACTAAAGCAGATTGATATTTGTATAATTATATATGGTTTGGGCATATCCTAATATAGAATCTGGATTTGGTAAGAAGATCAATAAAACTATATTGTGATTACAGGATGTAGTTGATATATACTATCACATCTTATTCGAATTGTAATTGGTTTGATATAAGTGGCCAGTTATTGTATATCTGATTATTGATTGGATATTAAAAGAAGTATCATATAATATTGATACAAAAAGACACATATACACATCAGCACCAATACATATATATATATATATATAGTATTGTATCTATTATAACAAATCATATTGAAGGAATCTTACAATACCATGATATTGTCAATGTGCGGTTATAAGTAACCTATCGCGCTGCCGAGCGTGTCAGATCGCAACCCAATCGCTCCAACAACAACGACAACGATTATATTAATAATTGAAGTGAGTAGAAATGACAATATACAGTCTATCTACAAAGCAATAACTAATCAATTCTATAAGAAGAATGGAAAGTAATAAGTAATCCTAAAAATCGCAAATGCAATCGATATATACATTAAAACCCTGAACAAAACGGAATTGAGCTATGTCAATATGTTGAGATCTATGTGCATTAATGGTATAATCAAAACTATAAGATAAGCCGGGCCTATATAGAAAATCCCTATACTAATCACAAGAGTAACCTTAGAGGGAATTACTAAATTCTATATTGATACACTTAAGACTGGGGGGGTGTCTCAGATACTGAAGGGTGTTAAGAAGAGTACACCCAAAACAATGGAGATGATATAGAAGTGCGAACAACGGAAGCGAAACAGTTATATGATTTTTATAAAGATGGGAAGTGGGTAACAGATAATCGCTAATAATCTCTTCGAACTGTGATTGAAGATTATAGAAGCAGTTCCTGGATTAAGGCTTGATCTAATCCCTTTGCTTCATCACAATAGGATGGGGTGGATTTTGGGATACAAGATACTAAAAGAATATAAGAATCTTTTATAAGACGAAAATCGTATATAGCTGATTATTATACTTAATGCAAATAATGCTCAAATCGCGGAGACCTAGTATAACTATATTATACCTCAGGTTCCTTATAATACACTAGGCATGCTCACAACACTTCCAGACACGATTATCCGAGAAGAAATCAAGATGCAGGCAGGAAAAGAATTAATGCAATATAGAGTCTTTAAGTACAGGGTGAACCTTTTCACAAAAAGGGTTAACTAGATTGTTAATTTCAAGAAGATAGTAAAACCATTTCGGCTATTTAATATTAATGAATACTCGAAGCCTCTTGATAGGTTGCGATGCTCTCAATCATAACAGTACTCCAATGGGTGTTAGCTATACTATAATCTATATATATATTATTGCCCAGCTTGCTACTCTAAGTATAACGAACTGATTGTTAAACATATCGATGGAAAGATTTATGAGCAATATCAAAACGATGTTCAATGTACGGGATACCTAGAATCCTTTCGATCTGCGCACAGCAATTGCCCAGTAGTATTACAATCAGTTAATGGAAAACTGATTAGGCTCATTTACCAATAAGTGAGAGAAGTCAGGATTACTAATTAAAAGGAAACTCAGGAAATACACAAGGGAAAGGTACCTACTCCAACACCAGTCAAACAATCTCAAATGATCATTCCCAAACCCCCTATACCAAGGGCCTGTATTATTGTCTACAAGAACGAATAGCAATTAATAAACCGATTACTCAAATAGGCCCGATTAGGGGAGGGCCTCTTCAATAGTTCGATTCATATCCCGAGCTGTAATTCTTTATATTGTACTAATAAAGGGATAAACTATAATATAACAATTATAGTTGAAAAAGCCTTCTCACCTCCTGATTCTGAAATGAGTAAAGGGAATGAGTCAAACGCTAATAAAGCTGCTACTATTTTTATATAAGTTATATAATTAGTATAAACTCAATAAAGAAAAAGAGACTTACAATTGCATAAGCAAATATGGAATGCAGATATTTTAATCATATTATCCTTCTATAGATTGCTGGAGAGGCTGATATGGATATTATTTATATCCAAGAATCCTAATTGTATAATAACTCAGTAATCCAAAATCATGCTGTATATAATCAATACTAATCAATCGATACCTAGAAAATGGTTAATAGCTCTAAGCGTAGACTATAAGTGATTATTTATATATAAAAAGGAAGTAACTTGAAGGTTAGATAAATAAGGCAAACCGAAAGCAGGAATTTACTTTGGATCAATATTAACGGGTACTCAATCCTCAATACCTACTACACTCTGTTTGATTCGCTGATAATAGAATATATACTCGGACTAAAGATTGCCCCAGGGATTGGTATAATTATTGGAAATGACTTCAATGCTAAATATAATTTATGGGAATTTAGAGTAGTAATTACCAACCAAGATGATATGCTTGTACAATAAACTACTGAACAGGGAATGAAGTATATCAGGACTCCTGGTGTCCCTATATATACAAGGGGACACATTCTGAATCTAACCTTTTTTAATCTAACTATCATCACAACAATGATCGATGATAACCTGCACAATGGTTTTGATTATATCACTCAAGTTATTATTATTTTGAATAGAGGAATCTCTGAATATAAGCAAGTATACATTTGGATATACAATTCAGATTTACTCTGTCTGGCAGGTATAATAGCTAATCGCTTAGTGAACCTCCAGAATCCAAATCTTCAGTCTATTTATGATATCGATAGACTAATTGCTAGACTCACAAGTACACTGAGTGCCTTTGTAGTAACTGTGGGGCAGAAAGGCTGTAAACCCTACCGATTATCCCTGTAATGGATCGACGAGTGTAAGGAGGCATATTGAATATACACACAAGCCAGGAGAACTGGAACTGCTAACGGAATGGCAATTGTTTAATAGGATTTACAGAGGGTTATACAAGTATCGAAATGAGTTTATTGGATTAAGTACTTGGACAATGTACAGAACGATTAGGAATTATACAAAGTTATAAACTAATACAAGCTGACTCCAGAAGTAGGCCTCAAGGTCTCTTTTCTGGTAATCGAAGGTTAGGAGATTATTGATACTAGGGAAAAAGCCGAAGTACTCTTTGCAACGATACTCGATTACTTCAAAGCATCGAACGATTTATAGTACAACCCTTTACAGGAATAGGGCTGTTAGACAACCTTATTATAAAAAAGAATGATTATTATAAAGAAAGTGGAAAAATATGTAATAAGAGTTAGAAGTATATCACCTAGAGTCGATTAGATAATCATTCACCTCCTCAAGGTATACTGGCCTAGCACGAAAAGTGTAATACATAAGATTTTCGTAGTTTGTCTTAGGCTCAACTATTATTCTAACGAATAGAAACTCGTTGAAGTAGTTATGCTTCCCAAGGTTAGTAAAAAGGATAGAATGTTCCTGAGATTGTGGAGACCGATTGTATTGATATTATATATTGGAAAAGGATTAGAAAGATACATTGCTAGTCAAATTACATGAACGACTATAAGATACAATATTATCAGCCCTCAGCATTACGGAGTACTACCGAAAAGAGCCGGTATTGATTTCATAGCTGCTTTTACCCATAATGCTGAGCTTGCTTTAATAGCTGGTAAAGTGATTATATTAGTAACAATGGATATACAAGACGTTTATGATATATTCCTTAAAAAACAGCTCCTACAATATATAAAAAAGCAGGATTGATCTATAATGCTTTTGTGATTCATTGATTCATTTCTGACTGAGAGATGTATATATATAAGGCTTGAGGGGATCACAATACAGGATTTCCCGGTCACATGCAATACCTTTTAGAAATTGCCACTCTCCTTTATCTTGTATACCCTCTATCTTACTAAACTTTTCAATTAAAATAGAATATAGTACTTTAAATATACTGACAATATAGCTATATATCATATATCTAAAAACCTATCTATAAATATATATATACTCTACCGAACTGTTTAATACATTCTACAATAAAGAAATCAGAATAAGGTCTTTTTCGCTTTAGAAAAGTTTAAGCTATTTTATATATCAAGGAAATATAAAATTGCAAATCCGGTTATAAGGATAAATCGGGATCTAGTTATTATATCAATCCTTTTAAGGCTTATCAATAGAGTACAACCAACCTTATGCTAACTTGGTGTCTTTTTTGATCAGTATTTAATGTTCCTATAGTATATCAAAATGCATATTGCGAAAGCTATATATATTATATTCTATATTTAATCAATAGCTTATATAGCCTATAGACTATCTATAGTCTGCTTGCGAAAAGCAATCATTATTTGTATATTCCCTATTACCCTTTTCGATTCCGAAGTATAATTCGATGGGCTATACAAATAATGCTCAAATGCAGGTTATATTCTGATTAGCATCAGGATTAAGAAATATATTGATCTAATCAGTAAGATAATTTATAATACAATATGAAAAGCTTTATTTGTTTATAAGATAATCCCAATAATCATATTCCTTGTAGAAACTGATCTCCTAATTAGAATTATTGTACTAGAGTAAGCTAGATTGAGGTTTATATTTTAGCTTCAGATAATGGATACATAATATCTATTTGTAAATCGATTGAAACTATGCATCAGGAAGAGAAGATAAGGTATAGATATTCTGAAAGGTTCTAATACAAAACTGCAAAGAATAAGACAAGTAATCTCTGTCATCGAATACTCCAGACTTTTATAGCCTTACTTTTCTTCTGAGTACTGTATCAATTCAATAAATGGTATGAATAAAAAGAATGCTATAAAAGTATTTAAGAAATAATAAGATTTAATTTTCTAAGAAGACTGCTCTGTGTTTTCAGATGGGTCTGAATAATACGACAAATACGATCATTGTATAGAATATAGCTTTATAATCTATTATGGCAAGTAATAGATTGATAACGGCTATAGCTATGTATGCAAACAGTTATATGTTTTTGATACTGAGGTGATTGGCGCATAACAGGGACTAGAATGCCTTCTGAGTATTATTAATTGCCCCTATTAGGAACGAATATGGTTATGTATTAATAATACTTCAGTAATCTGGGGAATACAAGGAAGTGCTACTGCTTTTTCTCAATAGATATATTACAAGTATTATTAAGCGATGTAATACTATAATATTATAATCAAGTGGTTCTCTAAGCATATTGAGATTGAGGGCAACGAGGTAGCCGATCGCTTTGCTGATCAGGGCACGGCTGGGCTGCTTGATCCTAGCCTATTCTGTTTTCCTACAGTCAGTAGTTTCTGTTTTGTTCTATATATCAAATGTTAGCGCTCCGAGAGCAAATAATAGAAAGAAAAAAGAGGCCTAATCTCCGAAATGTACGATATATGGAAACCGGTATATAATATCTTGAAGCCGGAAAGCCTCAAGCTTTCTTGCGGGGTACTATACAGACTTATAGCGATGCAGACCGGATATAGTGACTTTGCAGCCTATCACATCAAATTCAATTACGAAAATAGCACGAATATCTATATATACAGGATTGAGAAAAGCTTATTATATTTCTTTTAATATTCAATCAATAATCAGATATATAACGATTAATTGCTTATATTAAATCGATTTCGATTCGAATGGGATGTGATAGTATATATCAATTATATTCTGTGAATATAATATAGCTTTACTAACCTTTTTGCTAGATTTAGATTCTATATTAGGATATGTTCAAATTACGCGAAATTATGCGAATTCCAATTTGTTTCAATATTTCGAGAATAAGTTTTCCATTTCAATCAATCTAAGATCTGTATTAAACAATCATAAGCGCTTTGAGCGCTCTTTTAATCGATAGTGATCGACCTGATCATCCGCTGATATTCGGATAGTATACGAAACAAGACCCTCTAAAACAAAACTACAAATTCTTAGACAAAATAGTTGTAGGATTGCTATAAGCGATACTAAGCAGAGGAATACCAAAGACAACAAGCCTCTGATTAGCTAATATTATACTACTATAAGCGGCTGGAATACTAGCAGCCTGTAGGCCCGCTTCTTAGTACATTTAGAATACCCCTTGGGAGATTAGATATTAGACGTTAATCACTATAAATAAATAAAAAATAAAAATAAATAAAATTAAAAGAAGTATAATAAGCTTTTCTCAATTCTATATATATAAATATTTTTATTATTTTCATAATTGAATCTAATATAATAAACTGCAAAGTCATCATATCCAATTCGCATTGCTATAAATCTGTATAGTATTTTATGAGAAAGCTTGAGGCTCCCCGGCTCTGAGATATTATATATTGGTTTCTATATATTATATATTTCAGAAATTAGATCTTTTTTCATATTCCATTATTTACTCTCTAAATGCCGACATTTGGCATATAGAATAAAGCGAAAGTTGTTGACAGTGGGAAGGCACAATGGGTCAGGATCAAGTGGTTCAGTTATACCCTGATCGGTAAGACGATCGACTACCTCGTTACTCTCTATCTCAATATATCCAAGAAACTACTTGATTGTAATATTGTAGTATCACATTGCTTAATAGTATTTATAATAAGCCTATTGAAAGGAATCAGTAGTGTTCTCTTGTATTCCCCAGATCATTGAGATACTATCAATATATAGCCATATTCAGCTTTGATAAGAGCATTTGATAGTATTCAGAAGATATTCTAATCTCTACTACACGCTGATTACCTCGATATCAAAGATATATAACTATTCGCATATACAGCTATAGTCATTATCGACCTGTTGTTTATTACAATAGATCGCAAAACCATATCCTACACAATAACCGTGTTTATCGTATTGTTCAAATCCATCTAAGAATACAGAATAATCTTCTTGGGGAATTAGATTCTACCAATCTTTAAACACTTTTGCAACATCCTTTTTTGCTTATACTATTAATTGAATCAGTATAGTACTCAGAAAAGAAATACGACTATAGGAGTTTAGAGCATTTGATCGTAGAGATTGCTTGTTCCATTCTCTATAATCTGATAATAGGATCTTTTAGTATACCTATACCTTATCCTTTTTTCCTGATATATAGCTTCAATCAATTTACAAGTAGATATTATACATCCACTATCTGAAGCCGAAACACGAATCTCAATCTGACTTACTCTAATACAACAATTCCAACCAGGAGATCAGCTTCTACAAGAAATGCGATTATCGGGATTGTCTTATAGATAGATAAAGTTCTTTATACTATATTATAAATCGTCTTACTAACTAAATCAATATATTTCTTAATCCCAATGCCGACTAGAATATAATCTGCATTTGGGTATTGTTTGTATAGCTTATCGAACTATATTTCGAAATCGAAGAGAATAACAAGAAGTACACAAGTAATAATCGCTTTTCGCAGACAGACTATAAATAATCCGTGGGCTATATAAGCTATTGATCGGATATGGAATACAACATGCATAGCTTTCGCGGTGCGCGTTTTGATATGCTGTAAGAACGTTAGGTGCCGATCGAAAAAGACGCCAAGCCAGCGTAAGGTCGATTGTGCTCTGTTGGTGAGTCCTAGAGGGGTTGGCGTGACAGAAATGAATTATATTATAACTACTTTCTAGAATATATTATAATACAAAGTAGGTTGATTGATTGATTGATTGATTTAATTAACGTCCACCTTCAGTCTATGACTATATAGGACGGCTAGGCCAAATGGTCTAGCGGATAACTTTTAAAGTACAAAATTAGGAATTTTAACAATAGGGTAAGTGAAAAACTAATACTGGGGACTCGTTCCCGCTTACTATACGAAGTGCGTATAGTAAGATATAGAGTAGAGAGGGTTAAACCCTTTCTTCTCTATCTTTTCTCTCCTCCTCCTCCTTCTCTTTCCATTTCCAAAATGGCTCTCTCTCCTTCTCTTATTGTCTCTTCTTTTTCTATAATTTCGTTTTGTATTTTGGCTCTTGATAGATGCCAAGTTCGAGTAGCGATTTTGATAATATTGATGAATTTGATTGCTAGTTCGATACCTATTTTCGTATATAGCAGAAATTATAGGTTGATTTTAGAGATTGGTATTTCTTTGAAGATTTCCTTTCTTTCTTTTCTATATATTAAGTAATCAATAAGGAGATGTATAGCTGTTTCGATATTGTTACAGATATACTTCTTATTTGAAAGTTTGAATCGATGTAAATAAGACTTAATATAATTGTGGCCGATTTTGAGTTGAAAAAAGGCGCTAGCAGTATTTCGCTTAGTACCTTCTGGTAGCTTGATTTTGGAGCTGATTTTCCATGGGAAGAGTTTCGAATAGGTTGTATCTGATTGATTTGATCTGGATTCGTATTGATTGAGAGTCTCTAGCCATTGATTGGAGTCGTGTTCCTTTACTATCATACCAAGTAGCCCTATACTGGTTTCGCTTGAAGTGGCCCGTATTGAAGTTGCTTCTTTCGCTAATTTATCAGCCATTTCATTTCCTTGTATCGAAGTGTGACCTGGAACCCAATTTAAAGAGACTTCAGCTCCTTTTGCTCTAATATCCTCTGCTGCCTTGATTGCTTGTATTTGGTAGGCTTGCCCGGGGTGATCGGAGGGGGTTTTTAGACGATAGAGTCCAGCTTGGTTATCCGAATAGATCTTGAATTTCTGTCCTTCATATGCTACAGTGCTAGCATATTCGATAGCTTTTGTAACTCCCAATAATTCTCCATTATATACTAATTGATTGATACCAATATTCGAACGTTTTCGATAAGAGATTGATCCATTTGATTGTATTGCAACTATCCCTACTCCTATTCCAATTCCTTTTTTGATAGAAGATGCATCAGTATATATATAAACTGTATTTTGATCTCTGTGTTTAAATATAATATTGTGAAGAGTAGCTGTATCTTCTTTCGAGGCTTTACTAATATTGACTTTGTAAAGTGTATCTCTTTTCCAGGAAGGGAAGTTGAAATGGGTAATCTTTTCGAGAGTAGATAGATCGAAATCTTGTTCTATGGATTCTCTTATTTTATCTAATTGAAGTGGCTTGTATCGTTTCCTTTGAGGGGTAGCCATTGTTTCTAGGTCTGATTTGTATTGAGATAGCACTTCTTTTTCGATATTGATTGGGTGATTTGATAATAGTTTCACTAATCGAAAGGCATATCATTTTATATTTGAGTCTAAACGAATCTTTGCTGGCTTTAATCCTACTTTGATTTCCATTGAAAGGATTAGGGCGATTTTGAAGACTCCAAGTATCTTTCGAAGAGCTAGATTTTGAAATGATTAAAACATGTCCTTAAATTTGATCTAACCTTTCCATCAAATTTCCGATCTGTAGTCAGCAATACTAATTATACAAGCTATATATAGCTATCTCATAGCCTTAGGACTAAGGCCTTTTTCTATATTAGCTAAGCGAGTCATTCGTTGAAAGGCTCTTTTCGCTTGTGCTGCTCTGATATTGATGTGTTGATCGAATTTGAGATTCGGATCGAACCAGATACCAAGCCATCTAATTAGAGATTGGGGTATTACTGTTTCCGAATTGGGTAAAGTAATAGGATATTGAGCTATTAATTTGGAAAAGGAAAAATGCATTAGCTCTGTTTTAGCTAAATCGAATTGGATTGCATTCTTTGAGCTGAGTTCGTATAATTGTTTTGTAGCTCTTTCTAACGAATTAACATTCTTTCTCCAAGTAAATGAATTAGTGATAAGAGCGATATCGTTAATATATAAAAGGAATTTAATTGAATTGTTTTGGAAAAGATCTCTAATATAAATCAAGAAAAGAATTGGCGAGATAGGGCTGCCTTGTGGTATTTCGGTTGAAATTGGTTTGAAAGATTCGATTTGATTATTAAAAGATAGTTTTAGTTGTCTTTATTGAAAAAATGAAGCTATCCAGGAGATAAGATTGGTTGGTAGTCTCAACTTCTTGCAGATATTCAATAATCGATTTTTTGAAATATGATCGAATGCTTCTTTTATATTTATAAATAAAATCGAAGTTTTACTATTAGCTTGCTTGTTGCTTTCAATCTTTGTATTCAAAAGGAGAGCTGTATCGATTGCCGATTTCTTTTGTCGTCCTTCTATTTGGCTATAATGTAAGAGATGGGTAGTTTCCGCTAGATATCCTAATTGTTGAGCTAGAATCCTTTTGCTTATTTTTCCTAAGCAATTGAGAAGTGCAATAACCCTATATGCTTTTAGTATCGAATAATCTGGTTTCGAAGCTTTTTTAAGGATTGCTCTAATGGCTTGTTTCCAGCATTATGGGTGGTATCCAATATTGAGAAGCTTGCTATATAAAATAAAGAAGGTTTGTGGAATAGCTTTATATGCTCTTGTAATGATTTCTTGAGTAATACCATCTGGACCAGGAGTTTTCCCTTGAATTTTAGCCGAACAGGCGTTCTTTAGTTCGTTTTTAGAGAGATCAGGCCATTCCCATTCGTTGGATTGTTGATATCCTTCCCATTCAGGTTCGGCTGTGATAGGAGGTTGAGGGAACAGAGTAGTTCGAAAAGCAGAGCATTTTCCTTCAAAAGAGGTTTCTGAAGCAATATCAGGGATCCTTTGATTTTGATAATCCTTTGTATAGGCCATTGCTTTGAAAATAGTTTGAGTGTTCTCTTTTTCTAGGAAATCGTTCCAATGATTCTTCTTTGCTGTTTTAATAGCTTGAAAGTATCTGTTTCTAATAATTCGATAAGCTTCTTTTGAACTAGTATTTTCGAGATTGGATTCAACTTGTTGTTTTGCTTTTCCTAGTTCTTTTCGAAGGGCTTTCAATTCAGGAGACCACCATAGCTTAGCTCTTTTGTTTGTTATAACCTTCGGAGTACAGTTTTCCATTGCCTTTTGGATAATCCTTGTAAGTTCGCTAGCAGCATGATCCAATTTGGAACGATATATATCGTTTTCTTGAAGGAAATCAATCGAATCTTGTGTAGTTGTTGTAAACATACTTAGTTCGGCTAGAGTGGGCGAGTGTTTGGCTTTGAATTGTAGAATAGATTCGAATAGCTCCCAATTGGCTAGCTTTGTATGATATCTGATTATTGGCTCTTGATGAGGGGTATTTGGATTCTCTTTTCCTTTTAATTCAAATAGAATCCCTGAATGATCGGATCCAATATTAGAAAGTGTTTGCCAATCTTGTATCCTTGAAGAGATGCTTTGAGAAGCTAGTGTGAGGTCGAGTATACTTGGATTTGTCAGATTAGTTCGAAAGAAAGTAGTAGCACCAGGCTCATTCAATAGACTTAGATTTTGATCTTCAATCCACTCTGCTAGTTGATCGGCATTAGCGCTTTTGTTTGAAAAGGGATTCCATAATGGATGATGGGAATTGAAGTCGCCTAATACTATTGTTTGTTGATTAATCGATAGATTGTAAAGGGACCGATCAATTGTATATCCTTTTTCCTGTGCTTGATCTGCTTCGTTATATATATTGATAATTTGGAAGGTTTCGCTTCCATTTTGGCAGTTTATTATCTGTATTCAGATTCTTTGACTTAATAGTTGAAATGCCAGTGATAGTATTAGTTAATGAGGGTAATCTCATTTCGTTTTTATTATTTTTGTTTTGCTTTTCGTTTGAAGGTTTTAGCTATTGAGTTTATTTTATTAATAATGGAAAGCGATAAGTTGTTGTTTTCAATACAACCACTACAAGCATCCAGATCAACAAGCCGATCGGCCTTCTCGTTTCCAAGGATTCCAGTATGTCCAGGCAATTATCGGATTGCTACTTGCTTGTTTCTTATAATCTCATGATAATGCAGAAACGCTTATTGGGATAAGTTGGAGATATTACTCCTAATACACTAAATAACTGAGATATTATCAATACATATAATAATCTACCCAGTCGGCTTTAATTAAACAGTATACTCCAAACCTTTTAGAGTACTCACTACCTCGGCATTGAAGACATACAAGAGTGGGTTGATTGCCCCATAGCCGAATACTACTGGAAATTGTTCCCGATAGATTATGTAGCCGTAGCCGACTATCTTTTGCTCTCAATAATACTGTTCAATACCATCCGAGAAGATTATGATATAACTGTCAAGTAGATGGTTCCATTATTGTATAAATTCAAGCACAGCTACTTCTTTCTTTACACCTTCTATAAAATCTTTGTGGCTCCCTACGGAGAAGTGTGGTGGGGAGAGTATTGGTCTCAGTGCTTTCGGGATCAATTTGGTTAGTCTGTAGAGGTTGGTGTTGTTCATTTTGTGTTGAGGTACTCACACTAAACGAATCGTTAGTGGGTGGTTTTTGTCTACCTTACAGAATCAGAACGCGAATCTTATTCATACCTATTCGAATACTAGCTCGTCAAACAGTAATCCAGAATCTCTCAGGATTGCAATAATCGGAATTATACGCCAAGTGGATAAAACTTCTTTTACTACTAGAACAATTGCTTGATTGATTTTGATAATGTAATTACCTAGCCTTATGCTTATTATTATGCTATGGGTGGCTCTCTTTGTTTGGTTTGGCTTTGTTTGGCTTGTATACTATACCTCAAATCTATAGAGGGCAGTGAAAAGGATATAGGTGATTACTACCTTGTGTAGTGTTGTAATTAACAGATTGTATTATATCTATACAAGCTCTTTGATATACCTTATAACCTTACAGACTTTTGCTTTTTGTTTTACTACATGTTTTTTGAAGAAAAGTTTCTGATTAAACCAGACTCCCAGCTAGCATAAGGCTAATTGAACAGTTTTGTTGTCCATCTTGTTGATTGAATGAATCATTATCTTATTGTTTATTTTTAGATATAGGGTATACACCTCTTTCTTTTGGAAGAGATATATTATCTCTAGCTTTTCTAATGCAAATACTATACGATTTCGTTTATTCTATTGAAAAATCTGATGGAAATCGTATTTAAGGAAATTAATATTCTTGTAAATATTTTTGGATATACAATAAATATAGATATTATTAGTATACTTGAAATACAATTTAATATTTTGATTCAAAAGCTTAGTAAGATATAGAATATATAGTATGAATAAGAGTGGGAAGCCTTATAGAGTATCACACTTGATACAACTATATTTTGTAATTGTGTTTTTTAGCTGAACTCTTATTAAACAGTTATTCAGAAAAACTTGGACTAATTGCAGAAATAAATAGGGCCACCCTTACTAGCATATATGTTCCAGTAGTTTATTTAACAGAAGTGTATTAAATGTGCCTTATACATCCAGTGTAACCATTGTGACTTCTTGTTTACAGACAAAAACCTTTTCGACATTATATACAAACAAAATAACTAGGTTTATTGCTGCTTGCTTGGGGAGCGTTTCATTGTACTGGGGGCTGAATATGCCTACTATCATCACAGTTTATGAGATACATTGAGCGATTATGCATTCCAGATCCTTCGAGATGTATAAAAGTAAGATTATCGATTACCAGAATTGTACTGACGATTTGTTTTTCTTTTCGATCTTAGGGATTATTACCATTTTTGCTTGTTTCTATTTATTTAGGAAATAGCTAAATTACAGGTATTTATTGAAGATCCCAGTAATTACCAATTCAATAAAGTCCCAGCAAGCTTTCAGAAAACAAATAGTGATCTGGTTAGACCCCGATAAAGTGCTCGAGATTCCTATAATATTCTTTTTCACTTCTTCGAGGAACATTTTCATACTTTATAAGAGTTTGTTGGATATACGGCCTAGCCGGAATAGGTTCGTTGTGAGATTGTTACTGTTATCGAAGTGCTCGAGAACCTCTTTTTATAGAATTCGGGCTTTTTCTGTAATATCTTCGATCGCTATGCCATCAACAACCAAAGGTGGTGCTTTAAGGTTGATAGCGAGCTTATGCCAATTTATCATTTTGTATAGGTCTCTATTGCAGTTGATCTTGTTAATGATCCTGTATTAATACTAACATTTTGCTTTTCTGATTGTAGTTATCAATCCTTATTACTATTGTTCTGCCTGATCAGTGCCCTCAGCTTTAATTATTCTATAGTTTTGATATACCGTTCTGCATTCGCTTATCTACCAGGGGGCAAAGCATCCGAAAACGCTTTTCTCCTTTCCTACTAAGCGAATCGCTGATTCAAATAAAGAATCCAGTATTTCTACTAATTCATTGACCTGCCCGGCAGGCATATTCGCTGAGCTTAAAAAATAGAGAACTCTATTCTTTATAATCCTCTGAAAGATTAAAAGGCCTTTTTTGTTGATTACGTGATTAAAGGGTTTGGCAATAGGTAAAATGAGGTTCGGGATTGTAGTTATCTGTGTTTCGTAGTCGGAACCGCTTTTCAGATTAGTATCAATAATAATACTAGCGAATAGGATATTAGAGAAGATCAGATCAATCGTGTGACCTGCTTCGTGGGTAGGGACTCCTAGGGTCCCGATAAAGTCCATCCCATTCGAAATGGATTATTCTGTAAGGAGAGCTCTTTAGTTAGCTAAGGCTATGCCAGGTTCGAATAGATTATATTTGGCATTGAAGTCGCCGTCTATTATTATGCGATTAGGGAATATTATAAAGACTATTAGATCCATTATCTCCCTGATATCTAGCTATCGGTATATATTAATAATCTATATACTATTTACTTTTATTTAGAGAAAATTCTGGTATAATTGAATGTATTTTTGTTGAATATATAGTTATTTGCTTTTGTATATATACATTATTGTTCTTAATCTCTCCCTTTCTCTTTCGGGGCCATCCAGATTATCCCAATTATCCATCAGTGCAAAGAGGTTGTACCCTGAATGGTTTTGGATCCGAGTTCCAGGGTATATAGAGAGTTCCTGTATATATAGGATCTCCAAATCTTGTTTATATGCTATTTGCAATATTGCTATATATGTTCTTGTCTTTTTCTGTATATTTGTTTAACCAATCTATATAGATCAGGCTGTGGCTATCTAGCAGTTAGCATTGTAGTGCCAAAAGGAGTGGCTACTCATTCAAATCGATATCGATGTTTATGTCAGTATGCTACAATAGTATAATATTAAAGAGTGTCTTCTTATTCAGGCTGCTCTCATTTGGGCGTTTCCTTTTAGGGCGGCAGGGGTCCTCGGGTAAGCTGCTAGCCAGGGAGGTGTTTCTAAGGGGCATATTCGGAGCTGCTCAGGTTTTTATACGCAGTAATATATTCCCTGTGGATCAAGGAGGGTATCTCTATTGCAATACTCCGAGGGGCCGTCGTAATCGAGGTAGGTGTTTTGTTGGCTAATGCTTCAATAATCAAATGAGTTTTTCAGCTATATTTCTTGATCTTATGGACTTCGGATTTCGTGAGGCATACGACTTTTCATTAACTCGGCACGGTATTGCAGGATAACCGTTATACCCAGCTTGGAATGGTTCTGTACAGTTTGTGCATTCAATCTTGGTCTTACACTCAGGCCCAAACGGGCCATTGTAGTTCGTTTATAGAACACCGCAGTTGTTGTATCTTGGGGCGCTCTTGCATATCATTAGATTACAGAAACCCTAGCACCCTGGATTATGATAAGTGATGTACTGCTTTGACTTAATGTACCAAGCTCGTTTGAAGCTATCAAAGAGCCTGAAGGGAGAGACTTCTCTCAATAGGCTAACGATCCAGGTCTGCTTATAGGAGTCAGCTGTTCAGATAATAATTCGATAGTCAATCAGGGGAGTGCCTGTTTGTATTGACACTTCCTCGGCTACTATTTTCTTAGTGACAAGTATTCTATCTCCATTTAGACTACAGAAAGAAGTTGGGATCCCTTTTAGTATATAGCGGTATCAGGTTATAAGTCGTTCTAGGCTATTACAATTCAGAATCTTCTTAATCTTTTCCGCATTCTCGACTTTGAGAAGTTTATTGTGTATAACACCGCTGGTAGTGTGTACTGCTTAACCAGTAGTTGTGGGGGTAATAGTTACTATATCAGTATCTTTCAGATTAGGGATAGCTTTATTAATTGCCTTTCTTAATATATAGGCGCTCGGGCGGCTTATTGTCGGTATAGCAATTCCTGTTACTAGTAGATAGATATCCATTCTGGTTTTTTGGGGTTTGATTGATCTCTATTTGTTGATTTGCTCTTGCATGTATACATTCGCGTTCGTAGACACACTCGAGTTTTTCGGGGTCTTTGTGATATCCGCATAGGTGCGGTTTGGATTGTTGTTGTTCCTATTTCCAGCTATAAATTATATTGTACTTTGTAATAATCTAGTTTTGATATTATTTATTGCTATATTATATACTTCTTTACTGAAGACTGCTTTCTCTGATATACTATCAGCTTCGAATTGGTGAAGCATTATTTTGAATACTTCGTAGATCTTGCATTTGAGTTGTACTTGCTTGTCGAGAGCATTAAGTTATACTATAATAAAGGATCCTCTTGTTGCTTGCAGACTTGATACAGCAGCTCTCGCAGCTTCTGCGCTATAGACGCTTGTGCTGTTGTAGTTGAATGATAAGGGTGAGAGTAGTGATCAGTCGCGAGTAAACCAGGGATCGATCGCGATCGGCGCCCTCGTAGGGGTAGTCGCTATGGCGCTCACGCTGTTTGCGACGACTGTAGCTGTGTCTGATACTAGAGCTTACGTAGTCGGAAGATGCGGCTTAATACGATCTAAGCTCGCTGATGTGTGTTTTTGCGGTGCATATATATAAGCATATACATTGTATGATGCAAATCGATTTATAGTAAGCGATATCCGCTTTATAGCAAAAACTGCTATAAAATCGGTAGTATAGGTGTAGTGGATTAAATAGATATCAATACTTTCTAAATAGTATTAGAAATGGGATTTAAAGAGTATAAACAAATACTTTAAGGAATTAGAATTCTTACAAGCAACTCTCCACCGCATACTAGCGATCCGTTCAGTATATGGTGATTTCGAAAACTATTATTGATGATTTAAATATAAGAAAGTAACAATCCATTGCTTATATGGAGTATTCAAATCCCTTGAGTATATTGTGTATTGCCACAAAGTCCTCGCGACCTATAAAACCTGACCCCCAGATATCAAGTCTAAATACTCATTCTGTAATTAAGCAGTTTAAGAACGACTACTGAAATAGCTAATGTATATATTAGCCAAATTCACTAAATTCATTGTTATAACAAATTTCTATAAAGTATATGCTCTAAAACACTATCAGAAGAATAGAAAGAGAGAAGGAAAGGGATCGATTGATCCAGGTGAACATAAACAGGGAATAGAAGGGGATAGATTTAGAAAAGCTATGTGAAAGAAAATTGAAGCACACGGTATACCATGTTGTAATAGAATGTATACAAAAGCTACCCTTACAGGATAAAGCAGCTTTCAAACAAATACTATATAGGAGATTGGAAAGCGCGCACGGAGACACTCAGAGGATCGGAGATAAAGGTGTAAGTGCACTAGCCATTGCTTGGGAGGCTATTGAGGGTATTGAGACCCTATCCCTAGGAAAGGGGGATTATGTAAACTAGAAGATCATCCCACAGTTAGCCCAACTGTAATGCCCTCTGGGAGGCTCGTCTATACGGCCCGGTTGAAAATTACTAATAATAATAATAATAATAATAATAATACTATATACTCATATACTAGCTCATGACCTACGATAGTTATTTATAGAAAACCTTGAAGTTGAAAATGCTTGAATATAGTTTATAAGGGAGCTACAAAAACCCATTTGATTTAATAAAGATTTTCTTCATTCAGAAATTTTCCCATCATCCCCTTCATTTCTTCAACAATTTTCCAATTATTTATATCTATAATCTAATGAATATAATGATTATTGAATTATTGTTTTATTTAATACTAGTTTTTATAATATTTAATTTGTTTTGTTTATCAATTCCGCTATTTTACAATATCTCAGCTCTCAATCTTATCTCCTTTCAACTTCAATATTTTTTCACTTACCTATAGTTTGTATAATATATCCTGTTCTAACAGATCAGTATATATTACTAAATATAAATCAATTATCTTTCTTTTCGATTACTATTTTATATAATTTTGATTTCGATCTTCTATATCGACAATAACTATACTAATAATCGAAAAGAAAGAAGAGTATATAAAGAGCCGGAGGGTTTGTAGGGACCCGAAGGTATTGAGTATAGAGAGCCGGAAGTCCTAAAGGGAATTAAAGGCGATCCGAAATCATATATAAAGAAGGAACAGATAATTAAAATAATAGGAGAACATGTATTATTATATTTAAATAGAAGATAATAAAATTATTTCCTATATTTCTTATGGTAGAGATTAGCAAGATTAAGGTGATCAAAGGTATTACCATCAATCTTGTATCCCTTTTTGAATATATTCAAAAAGAAAAGGAAAAGTTATAGGATATATTCTATAGGGAAACATCCTAGTGTTCCATTATATAAGAGAGGTATACAATATCTCCTATACCCTTATAAAGGAGAGTAAGAATCAAGAGATCCTATATAATTAGAGTGATCATATAGAAGACTGTATTCCAGCTTCTCTATTAAAAGAAAAAAGCTATAAAGATACAGACTCTATAAGTCAATAGGTATTATACCACCAGTATAATCCCTATACCCTTAGAGAAACGTCTATACTAAATATTGAGTAATCCTAAAGGAAAGATTTTTCTTTAAAAAAATTGATTAAAGATATTGATTCCTGAAAGAGTGTATAAGATCTGATCCATTGATCCCATAATGGTTTTGATAATTATAATCTCAAAGTGCTTTCTAGTATCCGTTGGAATTAACTCGCTAGCTCCAAAGTACTTGTTAGTGACCCTCGAAATTCACCGAATAAAAATGATTAAATGCTACACACATACCTATACAATATAGATTATATCGCTTGGCTTGATTTAGATCAACTATAGCCCCGATTTACGATATAACGCCCCATAGCTTTTGATAGACTATATAGCTTTAGATATACGATATCAGCATGGAGGAGTGTTAGAAAAGGTGCTTATACCGCATATCACGCTATACTGTATCGGGATTAGCCCGCATATAACTCTATCGAGTCCACACATATATATCGTATCTCTATGTAGAACTTAATAATATCAAGGCTTTTCCACCAACTCATATATGATCTTTTAACAAAATGTATATATCAATAAGCAAAAGGAAATTCAAATCCAAAATGAGTGAGAGGAAATTCAAATCTATCTTTTGCGAATGCTATAATAATGATAACTATAAGGAATTGGATATTTAGTATAAAATGTATAAGTATTTTTATCTTTAAGATAAAGAGTATAAGTAGTTATAGAGATTCTAAAAGTTAGATCTGTTTTGATAGTTGTTTTAGTTCGAGATGCTCTGAATGAAAGTTTGCAAGAAATGGTTGAGAAAGATCTTTAGTGATTAGGTTGTTCAATATATAGTTGTATTGTATACTGTCTTTATATATTCTAAAGATCTTTTAGTTAGTGATTATAATTCAATACTTAAGGAATTAGTAGAGTTTGAAGATGCTATATAAGGGGATGTTTAAGTATGAATGGAAACAATCAAAAATGAATTGTAAAGTTTTAAGGATAATGATATTTTCGAAATTATGAATGGAGTTGTATCTATAGACCGAAAGTTATTAAGTAGCAGATATATTCTAAGAAATAAATTAAATCGTTTTGGCAAGTTGGTTAGGAGAAAAGCAAGACTAGTAATTAAGGAGTATCTTTAAGAATATGGAATAGACTATTAAGAGACTTTTGTTAGTGTAACAAGGTATTCGATATTGTGTATTTTATTGGCAAAAGTTTGTAGTAGAAGATCTAAAATCGATAATATGGATGTTGATACTGTTTTTTTGAATAATAAACTAATGAATATAGAAATCCTTATAGAAGTATCAGATTTTTCAAAAAAATCTTTTTTGAGATTAAATTCAAAAGTAAATTATATTTTAAATTGAAAAAGTTATTTTATAACCTAAAATAAGTGCCAAGAGTTTAATAAACTATAATTCGAAAATTCTTTAAAGAAATTGGATTTGAAGAATCGATAATAAGTTTGAATTTCTTTATAGGAAAGGGAGTATATGTTTTACTATATATAAATAATCTACTAATAATAAGAAATCGTATCAATGTAAATTTAATGAAAAAGATGATCGAAAATCAATGGAAATATAAAGACTTAGATAAAACCAATATATTCCTAAATATTCAAATAAAACAATATCGACAAAATTGATTATTTAAAATATATTAATCGAATTATATGAAAAAGATTTTGCAAAGATTTAGGATTGATCTTACCGATACAAAACATTTGCTTTTACTTTTTGATATAGTTGTATAAAATACAAACAAAAATGAATTTCTTTGTTAAAACAATATAATATTATATTTTTAGATTATTGGTAGTATTATTTATTTCTCGAATTGTACTTAATCTGATATAGTATATGCTATTGGCTAGCTTGCTTGTGTTATGTATGTATTAGAGGAAAGTCATTTAGTACTTATGAAATACTTACTTCAATATCTTGTTGGTATATATTCAGTGGGTATAGTCTATTCAAATCAACTAAATATACTTATATATAAATATCGAGCTTATACAGATTCAACTTGGGGATCTGCAGTCGACAGGAAATCTGTTCAAAGAGTAGCTTTTATCAGATATAGAGGAGCTATAGTATGGTCTTTAACGAAATAGAAATCGATATCTTTTTGTATAATAGAAATTGAGATTATAGTAGCAAACAAGGGTGTAAAAAAATTAGCTTGAATAGAAAAGCTAATAAAAGATTTAGAAGAATGCTTTGAGGAAGAATTCTTTATCCTAACTCTATATTGTGATAATGTTAGTGGAGTTGATTGGATGTAAGAGAATAAGTTCCATAGTAAGGCAAAGCATATCGACATTTGATAGTATTATATTTGAAAAGATATAGTTGATATTAAAAGATTATATATTGTATGGATTTTAGGAATTGAATAGATAATTGATATCCTTATAAAATAGTTTACATATTCTAACTTTATAATTTATAAAAAAGATTTTATCACGCTAAAAGTGATATCACCGATGGCGTTAAGCTAATTGGGTTTATATAGGCTAATTCTATCGTGACAGATTTAAAATTAAATCTGGAATGCTGAATATAAATATATCAAAAAAAATCAATAGTTATATTTGATCAAATCAATCTGTCACAGCGCCAACTACATGATCTGTAGTTGCCTTCGTGCCTCAGGCACAGAATACTAGCGTGCTCTACTTCCTATAAGTAGGGCTTTATTCTTCTATAGCTCTTTTATTCTTATAGTATAATATAAGTCTTTATCTATACCATAATAGTTTGTATTATTATTAAATAAGTTATTATAACTTTATTTCCCATTTTATTTCCAAAGTCTTATTGATGCCTTATCCCGATTGTGTTGATTGTATTTACTGTTGATCCATTGTATATCTTACTGCTGATATTTTGAATCTCAAAAAGCGTCAAAGATGAGTGAATAAGTATTTGCACTAGAAGTGTCTGCATTTGGCCTACCTCTATAGTTCCTTTTTTTGAATTATATTCTCAATTCTATCGAAATCGATATCTCTTCCTTTATAGACTTATTCAATAACCCAAATGCTGTATACTTTGTTGTTGCTTAAGTTGTGTTTGAATTGATCGAATCGATTGTAGATTTATTATAAGCTTAAGCTATTGTTATTCAGATTCAAGCTATTAATATTTAATTAAAGATTATCAAATTGAAAGATACAATTGAGATATTGAAGATTACTATTCATAATAATTTGCAAGCTTTATTTTGTTGTAAATATCTTGCTATTCCTGAAAAGTTTAATGGTAATAAATAAGATATTATAAAGTGTTAAGATTAGTATATGATTTTTTGTAATATAGTTAATTGCTATTTGATTGCGGATTACGAAAATGAATCAAAGTTGCAGAAAATCATATTTCTTGTTAGTCTACTTTTTGGTTTTGTTTATACGAATAATCAAATATATTTTGATATAATTATAGATAATGTATATGATTCCGACCTTTGGCCTTTTGGATAATATATTGTAGTAGATATTTAGTGTGAATTATACAAATAATATTAGACTCTAGATCTTTTATATAAAGCTTTTATGGATTATAATAAATATAAAATAAAGAAGATTCTATTTGGTAACTTTATTATCGAATTCAAATAGTTTGTTATCAAATATAAGAAGATTATTGAATAACAAGTTGCTAATTTTAAACTCAAAATCTTACAAAAACTAATCGATACTTTAGTTAATCGCTCTAATAAACCTTCTGCTATTAATATCGATGCATAGGTAATCTGATAGCAAGATATTTATAATGATTTAAAGGAGAGATTTATTTTAATAATCAATGTAAGAATTAAGTACAAACTTTAGCAATTAAAAAAAACCTAATGAAAAGAAATCTGTTATTGCTATTGTAATATTTATGCCTAATCCCTTTGGAGATCCTATATAATTGGATATGTTTATCAAAACCAACAACTCTTATTATATTATAATAGAAAATAATATCTAGATCTTAGTCTTTGTCTTTATTGCAAAAAACCCAATTATAGCAAATTCAACTATAAAAAAAGCAATGTAATGATATAAAATATAATACTAATTCAGAAACTATATAATACCCTGATTGTCCTTTTGCTACAAACTAACACACTCTGAATGTCCATTGTTTTCCTGTTATCGATTATTATTATAATCCCGAACCCTATTGTAACGTTTATAGTTCTACTTATTAGAATATATTCCTGTTTACTAATCGTTTCCTAATGATTACAATATTATTTTGATATGCCTCTCCAGTTTCTATTGGTAATAGAGATCTAAGCGGATTTGTTAAAGGCTCTGTATATTCGGATAATAGCAGAAATTCAATTCTCTAGTTAAGTATATTAAAAATTAATCTCGATTTATAATTGCAAATCGAGATTCTTTGTAGAAAACTTGTCTTTGTGGATTAAGAGATTAGTTATATCTAGAGATTCTTTTATCTTAGAACAATAAATAGTAAATCTCTTAAAATCTCAATGGAAATTTTTCTTGTGTCTAATATAATTATCCTATTTATTGGTTTAATAAATAATGGAACCGTGAGATATGAGTTTATAGATAGAATTCTTATATTCAAGTTTGATATCTCTATATATCCTTTCTCTACTATCTGCAACCTATTATTTGTAGATGAAAGGACTTTTAATATTCTATTTCAATATGCATTGTTAGATTTATGAATTAATATTATAAAGAAATTGGCTTATTCTATATTACTAATCTTTTTACATACAAATCCTATAATTCTTGATCTTTTATAGCTTCAGTGTTATAATCCTATTATTAATTGAGTAATAATGACTTTTAAGTTTATGTTTATATATTACTCTAGATATTATTATTCAATTAATTTTATTACAATTGTTATCCCCAATTATAATAATATACTGATCTCAGTAAATACAATGCTCAATCCAATACTATATATATCTATTAGGAAGTCTATTTTGAAATCTATTTTAAAGAAATCTACCTCAACCCTATATCGTATCTTTGCTAAAAAAGTTATTGACAAAAGTCTTCAAACTCTCTTTTTTTCATTTCAAAACTAATCAATACTTTTGGAATATAATTTTCCGATTCTAGTTGTAAAAAAGAATACTGATAGAAACCTCTATAATATAAATCCTAGTGATTTAATATTATTCGATTCAAACCACTATTATACTTATCAAAATCAATAGAAAAACAAGATCTATATCAAAATAATATTAAACCAACCGATCCTGAAATTGGCTCTAATATGGATTATTGCAGATTTTAAAATATACAAAAGACCGCTATAAAATCAAAACGTTTTATCTCTATTGAACTCTCTATTGCTAAAGAAGCCCTCTGAAAAACCAACTAATGCCTTACGAAATATCTAATAGAAAATAAACAATATAAAGTTCCTTATAGTTAATAACTTTGTTCAATTCTATAAAAATCAGAAAGTTTATATTACAAAAATAATCTAGAATAAATTAAATAGAGTTTGCGAATTACACTGTATAATAACAAACGATTCTATTCAATTATATTATAGTATTATAAAAAACGATCACAACATCATATTAACATATACTCCTTATTTATTTCCCCTGCCCCAACAGGCTTAATCTTATCAAACCTTGTACTCACAGAAGGCTCCTATCATACCGATGGCGATGTGTGCTCCTAGCACACCGAACAGTTCCTCAATCTAGGGGGCGTTCCTTTTCCAAACAATCACTAATACTTCAGGGGCTGGCATACAGCCCCTACCAATTATAAGATCGCTTACAGGTTCTACCCTTAATACAATTAAGAAACGATTCAAAAGGATCAATAAAATAAAGGGGGAGAGACAAGAGGTGATCGAGGCATTTGTAGTATTAGCAGATAAGCTTACACAAAGATTCCAAGGCCAACAACACAAACTCGCTGCAAAGTTTAAAAGTACAATCATCTCTGCTTTGCTAGAAATAACGGAGACTACCCTTAATCAAAGAAGAAAGCCTGCAACGGAGTAATTATAGCCAGAAAGCAATATACAGAAAACCTATACTAATTTATTGAAAACTTAGATAAGGCCTGAAACAGCAAGCCCTACTACAGGCTTTATTAATATAATACACTTGTCACGGTGTGAGATCACGTGACATATTGGTCCCCTCGGAGGGGACCGAATTGGGCGCTCGCGCCGGAGCGCAAGTGAGCTAGGGCCCGATCGGGCTAGCTCGCTTAGCAAAATCCTGTATATCTTCAACTTGAAAGATCCTGTATTATAGCTCTTTGAGCTACATCTTAATCCTCAATCTGAATCTATTACTTGAATCAATATAACTTTGCTAGATTAGGGCAAAGTTATTAGAACCCTATCCCGCCCGCCTGCCCCGTGATATATTGCATATTCTTTAACTCTATAAACTAAATATAAAATAATGCTGTACATTCTTTAATTCTGTAAACTAAATATAATATTGATTATATCAATTCTATCCAGAGGCTATACTAACCGGGTCTCATAACTTATTAGAAGATTGAATAAAAGAGACCTCTATATTAACTATATAGTTATATATATAAGCATATTGATCTCTTTATAGTATTATATAAGGGGATCAATATGCCTATCTATGGTTCATTTAATCTAGCCCGTTTAGATAGCTGTATTACTAATCACTACATGTGCTTAGCACCGGTAACTTCTATTCCTTTTAACAAAACAAATACTTTAGATTAGACTGCAAGCAGAATACTCTTTCAATATAATAATGAGGGTCGGTTACATTTGGTTACATACTTCTCCTCGAAATATAGTATAATTGAGTATAACTACGAAATTTACGATAAGGAATTACTAGTTATTATTAAGTTTTTAGAAGAATAGAGATCCGAATTATATAGAATTCAGGAGCTATTCGAAATCATTATTGATTATAAGAATCTAGAATACTTTATATTGATAAAGATATTGAATTAAAGACAAACTAGATAGGCTGAATTCCTATCTGACTTCAACTTTTGTATTATATATTGTTTTGACTATAAGGCAGTTTGCCCTAATACATTGAGCTAAAAGGCAGAAGACTGCTCCGCTTACGCCGATCCCAATAACGATCAGATTAAAAATCGCTTATAGACAATTCTTTCAGAAAAAGTGTTCGATAATATTATATTTAAAGACCTTATTCAATAAGTTAATAATAATATCGACCTTATTATAGCCTTTATAGGTATAATTATTCCTAATATCGAAAAGCTGATTAACAATCTCATCGATATAGCATATGAATTATCTGAATTGATTACTATTATATACAAAACCCTTCAGAACTCAACCATTTGCTATTAGCTATTATTTATTTAAAAAGATTTCTGAATTGTTTTTTAAGATTGTAGATTGATTAATAATAAAATCTTCTATTACAATTACTTTTTTCGTTCTCCTTTTCACTAAACTCCATATCCAGATTATATATCAAATACACTTCATCGGATCCATTAAACACTCTAATCGAATTAAGACTATTAACCTTATCTCCCGCATATACTAGTAGTCTAATATATCAAGAGAAATCGAAACTTATATACAAGCTTATCAATTCTGTTTCCAAACCAAAACCTCCCGTTTTGCTACATCTGGATTCCTAGAATCTCTATCTATACCATTTCACCCCTAATCCGACATTTCTATTGATTATATTATACTGTTATCAATTAGTGAATATTATAATAAGAAGTATTAATATATCGTTACAATCGTTTATTATTTAATGAAAATACGTTATTTCATTCCGGTTATAGAACTCTCTGTAAAGGAGCTTGCTGATTGGTTTATTGAAAAAGTCTATTGTTTATATAACTCATCCGATAAGATTATATCCAATAAAGATTCGCAATTTGTATCAGAATTTTGGAAATATTTATCCAAACACCTATCGATTATTTTGAAACAGTCCTTTTTGTTTTACTCTAAATCTAATGGATAAATAGAGAGAATAAATGCTATAATAGAATAATACCTTCAAACTTTTATAAACTTTCATTAAAACAATTAATATAATTAGTTTTCGCTCGCAAAGTTTGCATTTAATAATACAACCTCGAAGACTATTGATATATCCCTATTCTTTATTAACTATAGTTTTGTCACGGGGTGACACTAAGCCCTTTCTGTCCTGTCCTGTCCTGCTATATATGTGAGAGTAAGGTAGAACTTCCAGTTCTACCTCCTAGTCTTTTGGGTGTTTAGCTCAGCGGTAAAGCTTCTGAATATTCCCAGAAGTGATCCTGTGATATTAGGTAGAACTACTCTTGGTTATATGTGGAGCTGTGTGGGGGGCCCATTTATAGCTTATAGGCCATTGGTCTGGGGGCTAGCATATATAGATCCTGTCTGTCTGTCTGAATGCCTGAGGCATTAGAATCCAGAATTCTGAATCCTGAAATCTCTTAGTAGGTGATGGTATGGAGATTATATCTTAAGGAGGGGGGTGGTGTCACGGGGTGACACTAAGCTCTTTCTGTTCTGTTCTGTTTCTGCTATATATGTGAGAGTAAGGTAGAACTTCCAGTTCTATCTTTTAGTCTTTTGGGCGTTTAGCTTAGCGGTAAAGCTTCTGAATACTCCCAGAAGTGATCCCGTGACAAGTTTTTATTTATACCTTAGTATTGAGCCCTTTTTATCTATTCTCTCAAATTTGTTATATCAATATAGGTGCGAGTTCCTGAAGGTCAATAAGATTACAAATCGATTTGATATTATTCTAATAAAATTGAAAGCTTTAGTTACTTAGTTTATTTAGAAATACGAAGATTACATTAATAAGATTTGTATCGATACTTCTTTATACAAAAAAGATAATAGAGTATGGGTTAGTATTAAGAATATAAAGATTAATCAATCGATAAAAAAAGGTGATGACAAATGGGATAGTCTTTATAAGATTATCAAAATTTATAAACGAATTTGTTTATTCCAGCTTCTTATTAGTTTCAAGATCTTTTTAATATTTTATAACTTATTATTCTGATTACTTTATCGCTCATCTGGATTAGTTGGTCAAGAAACAATCAATAATACTGAATTCCGCTGAAATCAAGAATGTATTCTAGAAAGAGATGATAAAACGAACGAAAAAACCGAGCGATGGGAATTCGATAAACTATTTGATTATTATAATGAGGATGGATTTCACTATTAGGTCAAATGAAAATATTACTCAGTATCCTGATAACCTATTGAAGACCTTCATGGTTAGGAAGATACGATTATTGCTTTTTACTTAGCAAATCCAGATAAACCAGAATCATCCGCTTAGATGGGTTTCAAAAGATCTATTATTCCTGATCCCTTGTTAGTATTTATACTAAGTGTATCTCCAAATCGAGGCCGAGGTAAACCTAAAAAGCTTTATCAATTGATTATTATTTTTAAAAAAGTTTATTTTAATTTAATAATAGAAATTAGAGTATTTTAATATTATTTTGTATTCTAGAAGGTTAATTGATATTACAATCGTAAACCGATTGTTTTGAGTGGGGGGTAATGTTACAGCGCCAACTACATAATCTGTAATTGCCTTTGTATCTCAGGTACAGAATACTAGTGTGCCCTACTTCCTATAAGTAGGGCTTCACTCTTCCATAGCTCTTCTACCCTTATGGTACAATATAAGTCTTTACCCGTATCATGACACAATCACCTTAATCGATTTGGTTAATTTAACTTAAATTGACCAAATTGACCAAATTAACCAAATTAACCAAATTGATAAAAATCACCAAATACACCTATTTCAACAATTTCATCAGGTTCATCAGATTCACTATATTCATCAAATCTATCGAATTTATCAAAAATTGTTCAAATTGATCGAATTGGTCAATTTATTATGAATTAACTAAATTAACCAAATTGATTATTTTAAGAAAACCATGTGGGGTAACAGATAAGCTAAAGGTCTGTTCACATGAGATTGGATTTAGGTTGTTTATTATATTAAAAAAATAACCCTACAATTCGAAAATAATAAATATAAAGCAATCTATTAGTATACACACAAAAAGGATTTTACAAAAACAAATCGAATTTGTACTGTTATATTTCTTTATAGTGGATTAGATTTCACCTAACATAAACAAGAAAAATAGGATTTAGATAAAAGAGTACTCTTATACTGCAATACGATATTAGATCATAAAATTATCAAACTCCACTAGAAATATAAATATTACAAACAACACTAAAGCATTGATATTGTTGCAGAAGTTAATGAGGCTTTTTACAAATATATATATATATAGAGTTTATATGATTTAGATAATAGATTCTTATTATAAAAAGGATATTGGAAATCACATATATAGCACGTGTATAACACGTGCACACCACTATAAAACTCCTTCTTCGGACTTCCCGGATATATAGATCTGATATACATATTTCAATATATTACTCCTTATACGTAACTTGCTGTCTATTTCTGACAATTATATTGCTTGCTGCTTGTAGTAAATGCCTCAGCTATCAATTTATGAGTGCTTACAGTATTGTTGAAATCAATCGCTACTAAAGAACCATTACAAATACCTATTGAGATAAAGAATATCCTAGAGACCCCTCCAGAACTGTTTGTATTAGTAAGATATTAATCAATGAGATGATTATTATCATTATTATTATCACCATTTTGATTATCTTCTTGTTTGATATCAGTAACGAATTGATTATATTGTTTCGTAAAACTCTTATCGTTGAGATTGCTATATTTGGTATGGTAATTCGTCTTAAATCGGTCTTTCTCCTTTTGTATATACTTATAGTATCTACAGCCCTTCTTCTTGCAACCAGGGAAGTAATAATCGTTCTTGCCTTGATTAATTGGTGTAAAGAAGGATTGTTGATCAGTGTATTTATTATAAGGTTTTCGAAAAGAAGAGCCTGAAGATGTACTATTATAGAAACATTGATCTGTAAGAAATGTTTTAGGTGGTATATCTTGTTTTGGAAATGCTTTTTGATAAAAATCGATAGCTTGCTTAATCTGGTTAATAAGCTTTGCAACAGTTGGATGAGGGTTGTATATTGTAGAGTGGTATTTCGGAATATTATTATATATAAATAAAATCCTAATGTAATACGATTAAGGATTGTATATTATTCTAAGAATAGTATATTAGAAAAAGTGTAAATCTGTGATTATTATATTAAATACTTTTTGAGACTTTGTGGATAGGTTTTTCTTGATATAATCCTTAAAAGTAATATTATTTATTTGAAAAATATATTCTATTGATATTCAGATTTTTCGAAATTATTAATTATTATATTGTATAAATCTTGATACGAATTAGGAAGATTACTAAGATTTGCTTAATAATAATCTCTAACTATATTTACAAGTATAATCGGAAAGGCTATTATAATCATTTCTATTAGTATAAATATTCTATAATAATACTCTCCAAATATAGAGATCTTCAGATTAAAAGAATTATTGATATCCTTATATCTATCATTATCTCTATAGATTTTCAAAAAATCAATAAAACAATGGCTCTGATTGCATTGATCATTGTCCTTACAATTAAAATGATCAGAATAATCCCTATTCCCACTTCTACCACTGCCTCTACTGCTATTACTGCCACCTCTATTATTATTATTACCTCGATCGCCACCCCAATCGTCATTATCATCTGGGTTATTATTATTATTAAATAATCCTATAAAATTATCAATCAATGAAATTCTAGAGCCTGATTTTAGTATTAGTAAAAGTATATATAGAATTTGTATATCCCCAGATTGGAATAGAACTAATCCTTTATATATATCAAAAGGAATAATCGAATTATTTTTAACTTTGCCAGGTTTTGATAAAGTTAGATAACCATTGGGTTATTATCCTAAGGTTCGACAGAAGGTTCGACTTGTAGTCTCAGACCGAATCCGATAAAAAGGTAGGCCTATTTCGTAAATACAAATAATTGTACCTCATTAATTTAATATTCCAGAAGCTATCCTGTAATCCAATTGGAATATTCTTTGTAGAAAAACATTTCCATTAAAATATTATCGATATTTGTATTGATATTGATATAAACTCTATGACATTACAAAACCTTATAAAAGTTATATAATATCAACTTATCAATACTCCTAAGTAAAACTCGTTGAATAAGCTCAAAATCGAATATAACTGTGTTCTAAAGAGATATATTAATAATCCTTATATTCGAGTATATAGTTGTTCGAAAAAGAAAGTATCCATCAATCTAGTGCTTTGTCTTTATCTTGAATATATATCCTTTATAGAACTGCTTAGCTTTATTGAGATCTTTTGGAAAAAAAATAGTCCTAAGATTCTCCTTTGAACTTCAAATCCTTAATAATTTCCTGAGTTTTTCTTTCTTCAACTACTGTTTTGTCAGGAAGATAGGGATTGAAAGTAATAGGAGGATAAGGAGGAGTACTGATCATATCTTCATAAAAAGAAGTCTTGAACTTTTGTTGTAGAGGATCGGTGTTGTTAGTTATTGTATCAATAAATCCTTTTATACCGGTGGATTGATCAAATGAAACAGGTTTCTTGCCAGCTTGCTTAGAGCTAGTACTAGCGTTTGCTCGGGATGTTATAGTGCTGATAACAGGAAATAAAAGAAGTAAAGGTAAAAAGGGATTCCGAATAAGTAATTAAGTAATTTGTGATATCATTAATTAGTGTTGGTTCGAGAGAGATACGGAAGACGTGGTTCCCACTATCAGTAGGCCTCTAAATGTCTATTTATATTCAATTTAAAGAGCTAGCTAATGAGGGGAAATAGTAGGCCTTATATAGGCACTATTGAAAGAGCTAGTCTCCTTCGCATTCGCCTAAATACCTTTGATACAGTAGCCATTGTATTGAAGTCATTCTTTTGAAGTGAATTCCCTTGTTTACACAATAAAGTAGTTTATTCAATTGATTTACCAAACCAATCCGTGTTCTACTAATGCTTCTGTTGTTTTATTGGCATTACTGATAAGAAATACATTTCAAATAGATTTTCTCTTTTTCGCTTATTTTATTTTTTAATAATTCTCGAAATCTTCTTTTATTGATTTCGAAGCTTTTCTTGCAAAAACGATGAAATCGCAAAATGTGTATTTCTGTAAAGCGATCGACGATGTTACGAATCATATTATAGGCAATATTGGAATTAGTATTGGAATTATGAATTAGATATTAGTGGTAGTAGAGAATATAGATTATAATATAGTTGGATTGGAGAATTGTATTTAGAATACTATTAGTATATTCGAAAACAAGCTTTTCAGAAGGAGGGGGTAGTATAACGATCCTGTTATATTAGTGGATCGGCTAGGTCCTCATGTAATCCACAATCCTTGTGACGATCCTGTCATATTAGTGGATCGGCTAGGTCCTCACGTGATCCACAATCCTGTATATTACCATTTCCTTTCGAAAAGCTCTTCTAGTTCTTCACCTTAGTATTCTAAATAATGCAATTGTTATATTATACTAAGGTCATATAAATTTTTTAAGCTCTTAATCGCTTTTGCGAAGCTTTTTATTACTAACCCGCTTACCGAATATCTATTGTTTTCCATGCTTGCTCTCCCAATACAACCATTCATACGATTTCTGATTAAGATTTAGGGATGCGAAGACTCAACATCTGTACGCAATGCATCCTACAAACCTCCAGCTTTTTTTCAAGAGTCTGTAGAGTTAAGATTGAATTGCAGATGGAATCGGAAGAATTGGAAGAAAAGGGATTTTGGAAGATATAGGGAAGGAAGGATTATATTACGATTTTGCAATAGCGATCCCTATAAAAAGATGAATATCAGCAAAACAATACGGATATAAAGATTATGGAAGTCCCAGTTAAATTCAACATCTGCCTTTTATTATTATCTTTATAGATACGATACGGAAAGTTAATCTTTTCTTTCTTTTGGAAGAGTCTTTTCAATATAGAGCTTGTCACCACTCTTTTCGAATTATAATCCTTTCTCTCTCTTTAGCTTTCAGCCATTCGAATATAACTTTACAATATAGAGAATGCTATTGCCTTTTAATTAATTCTATACTCTAGGTATCGATACAATACGATGTTTTTCCTTCGATTTTCGAATTTTCGAATTTTTCGAATTGATTTGTGTATAGGTTGTAGAGCTTAGGGTTCAACTTTACCCCACTATTTTCAACAGTTTCAACTATACACATCTAATAAGGGCTAGAGGATATCAAGCTTATAAAGGTATACAAAGAGTTAGTTTAAAAAAGATAGAATTAAAAGAAGAGTAATGCTTTTTATTTTCATTTTATTAACAAGAAAACCTTTTGCTATACTAAAAGCAACTCAGGAGGGGATAACTCTTGCCCTTTATAGAAGGAAGGGATAGCAAATTGGATTCCAAATTTGAAAGAGGATTGGATATCAGAATACTTTAATAGGATTAGGGATAGGGGAAGAAGGAAAAGGGAAAGATCCTAGTGAATGAAAACATTATATCTCTATTTGCATTCCGAATAGAGATCAGGCAAAGCACCCCAATATTTGTTTTTATTCCCTCAAAATTGATCATATCTACTATAGATATTCACTAGCATTGCTAAGCTTTTAGAACCTAGCCGTCTTATATAGTCATGGACTGGAGCGGGACGTTAAACTAAATCAATCAATCAATCAATCAATCTGATTAAGATCTCTCCCTAGCTCTGCTTTCGCGGATCTTACCCACTAACAAGCTGATACTTCATTATCACATCATTTAGAGTCTCCTTGTTCTATCAACAATAAATCCAAAAATCCTGAACCTAGCACACAAATTATAGGAACTAATCGATTCGAAATATTAATACACTTGTATAATCAATGCTACAATGAAACAGTTTATTTAGTTGATCTACCAAACCAATCCGTATTCCACCAATGCTTCCGCTGCTTTATTGATACTATCGATAAGAGATGTATTTCAAGCGGATCTCCTCTTTTTCACTTATTTTATCTTTCAATAACTCTTGAAACCTTCTTCTATTAATTTCGAAGCCTTTCTTACAAAAATAATAAAACCGCAAAACACATATTTTTGTAAAGCGATTAATAACGCTACGAATCATATTATAGACAATATTGGAATTAATATTGGAACTATAAACCAGATATTAGTAATAGTAGAAAATATAGATTATAATATAGTTGGATTGGAGAATTGTATTTAGAATACTATTAGTACACTCAAGAGCAAGCTTTTCAGAAGGGGGGGGTAGTGTAACGATCCTATTATATTAGTGGATCGGCTAGATCCTCATGTAATCCACAATCCTGTATATTACCACTTCCTTCCGAAGAGCTCTTCTAGCTCTTCACCTTAGTATTCTAAATGATGCAATCGTCACAATCCTGTATATTACCACTTCCTTTCGAAGAGCTCTTCTAGCTCTTCACCTTAGTATTCTAAATAATGCAATCGTCACAATTATGGGAAGCTGGCTCAGTTTAAAAACTAAAAAGCAATAAAAACACGTGATATTTATGAATCTGTATATTTATTTATTTATTTATTTATTTATTACTTTACATCCAGGGGGTAGGCTGAAGGCCTACCACGACCTCCCAGGGGGTACTAGGGATGGACTATACTACCAATTCTATTTATATATAATTGCCGGTATAGCTAAGCGTTCCGTTCTTCTATGGCTGTAATACTGATGATAAGCGAGCGACCACATTATATACGCTTTTGCCGCTCCACTCCCGCTTGCAAGTTCAATGCTGTCCAACTCACTTCATGCTGAGTAGTCCAGGGGTTATTTGAGACTTTGTACGAGGTAGGGTTCAGAACCAATAAGAGCGGGGTTTTTTTTTAAAGAGTTATTTTCAGAGAGAAAGTAAAATAGAGTTTGGGGATTGCTGGCAATCACTGTAAACAGAGATGACCGGGGTTATCGAGGTCTATTAGAGGCAAGGCGATCTAGCAATCGCTAAAAGCGAAAGTAATTGATTATATAAAACCTTATTTAGGGGCAAGGTGATTAGCGGCCGCTAGAGGCAGGCGATCGGGTATCGAGATCCCAAGAAGGAGAGAGGTATGTTGTGATTGCTCGAATGTAGTTGGAACTACTCAGACGAAATGGGGAGGTATAGCGGTGGTGAAGCGAAGCTCCTCTTGTCGGGGCTAGAGGAGAGAGAAGGGATCACGACTTCCTTTATGCAATTGTAGCCGGTGATATAGCTTATGAATCCACAGATCCTACTTTACAGATTCAATAAAATAGGGATCGGCCTATATATATGAAGAGATTTCATCAAGCACATCGTTCGAAATGAATAATGGAAAGTGGGCACGAATCACTTTACCATTAAACCAGCCACTCCTTACGGAGAACAATGGTCTTTTTGTTATGAATCTGTATATTTGTATCGAATTTCTTATTCTATATTAAGAGGGAAAAAGCTCTTATTTTATACTTTTTCCAATCCAATCTAGTTTTCCGCTTTCGTTAATCTCTTGTAGATCTCTTCCTAATCCGGCCATTCCTTCGAAATAAAGCTCCTTTTCATATTCTTTATTAATAATCGTTTTCGGAAACTAATAATGATCGTTTTCGGAAGCTAAATATGATCGTTTTCGTATGGTTGCTTTCGGAAGCTTATAAGCGACGATCACGTGTTTTTGATCATGTGATTCGATACTAGTATAGAACTTTATTATATATATATTCAAAAAGATATATTATTATATTATTTTATAATAAAAACAATACTAATATTTCGAATATATTAGATCTAATATCAAAAAAAATCGATTTAAACGAGCTCTAGTATCTTCAAACTAATATAATCGATTGAAATTATTATAGATTATAAGTGTTACAAAAGCTGCCTCTAGAGTCATGTGGAAGTGTTTAGAGATTTCTTGAAGTGGTTTAGACTAAACTTCAAGTAGGAATTCAATAAGGTTGTAATTGTATCACGGGGCGGCAGGCGGAATCAGAAGTATATAGTAAACAGTGCTAATAATAGTAGGTATAGGGTGTAGACTAAGACGTAGCTCGAAGAGCTACAATACAGGATCTTCCAGAGTGAAGATATACAGAATTTTCATATGTAAGCTAGCCCAATAGGGCCTAGCTTACCCGCTTGTCGGTCACGTGTATCCACACAGTGACAATACTTTTTCTATTTCAATCTAGCTTTTCGCTTTCGTTAATCTCTTATAGATCTCTTCCTAATCCGGTCATTCCTTCGAAATAGAGCTCCTTTTCATATTCTTTATTTATGATCGTTTTCGTATGATCGCTTTCAGAAGCTTATAAGCGACGATCACGTGATTTGATCGTGTGATTCGCTACTAGTAGATTATATGAATATAGAACTATATTATATATACATTCAAAAATATATATTTATTATATCATTTTTAAATAAAAACAATAGAGATTACTAAAGATGTCCACGAAAAGAAAGTCGCCGTTCGGTGGACGGAAACCAAATAAACCAACCCTCAAAAGTACATCCTTCGACCCTCAATTCAATAGTGAAGTCCATAGCTCGCCGCAACAAACAGCAAAACGGGTGCGTACAGAGACTGATATTGAGGACAATGAATGTCTGATGGAGGAAAACAGTGTAAAAAACGATGGTGGGTGCACGAATTTTCCCGAATTCCCAGGATTGAACGCAAGTCAGAGGTCAGTCATCCCACAGGGTCAATCTTCTATATCTTTGAAAGCGGCAACTATGGGCAAAAAAGTAGTTAGTGAGCCAGAGGTTTATAGAGTAGATGATCTTGTGGCCATTGGTGAACTGGACCTTTGCGATTTAGGCCCATTTTGCAAAGCGAAGGGAAAGGGGATAGGTACATACTACACATCTAATCTAGCATTATCAAGACTGATAGCATACAGTTAATTACCCTGTGTCCACGTGGACAGATGATGATCAGGTCTGCTTGGAAGCGACCTGCGATGCCGAGATAATGCTTTGGAGAAGAACGAAAGAACTTTTCGGTTGCGCACCCCAAGATTTATTTCCACCTGGTATTAAACAGGCTACTAAACACCGAGAAAGCCTCTATTACAAGGAAGAAAATTGGCGTATCAAAAACAGCACATTATTGACCGAAGGCTTTTGCAAATCTCTTAGTGAAATTATTCGTCTTCCCCCTTTTATCGAAAACAAGGAGTATATAAGATATGCCTTGCTTACGGTTCTGAAAGCTAGATGTGGTGACAAAACTCCCCATTCAGCCTTCGAGGGCTGTGGGATCCGGAACTATTTTGATATTCAATGGCAAAAGTTCATGTCAAGAAGCAAAGAAGCTAATATTCATATCGATGAGGGGGATCAAGCGCATCTAAAACCTATTGTTTTCGATATCTGGGGAAAGCTTACGCTTCACTATGAGTTTGTGGATTTGGAATATTTCAAAAAGATTGTGTTGTTAAATCATTCAAAGAAAACAAAAGAAAATGGGGATTGGAATCACTTGTTGAACAGTGATCTTGAGAATATCATCGCTGCTTGGGTCCAATGGAATAAGAAGATGGGCATCAGCATTGCTTTTGGGGCTGAGCCAAATAATTTGTGGAACACAATAAATCAGAGAGCCAATTCTGTATCAAAGAATGAGGTCTTGAGATGGAAGAAGGACTGGATTCTTGCGAAAAGAGACCAAGAAAATGAGGACGCGAAGAATAAGGTAGAGGGAGATTGGGACCAAGAGTTTGGAGAATGGGCTGGAATTGAAGATAGCTCTTCAACGGAGTCTACTAATAGTGACGATAATCCTTCCAATAAATTTCAAAAGCTCACTTCTGACAAATCAAATCGCCAAATTACGGATTCTGAAGCTGTTGACCAATTTCTTGACAGCCTCCTAGAACCACCGTCGCCACCCTCTCCTCAAGAAAGCCAGAGAGCGACGAGCCAGAGCAAGAAAAGAAACCGGAGAGAAATGGAAGTCGGGAATCATACCATGGACCAGGATGACAAGACGCCTGGAATTGCAAGAAACCCGTCTAGTGAATCCAGCAAAGTCCTTCCATATGTCTCTGTTCTCCCTCATGATAGCAGATCCCACCACAAGTGGATAGATAAAAGCGGAGCAATTGCCAAAAGAGAGGCTGAAGAATTGCTAAATGTGCACTTCAAGATTCAGTTTCGGAAAAACGTGGAATTTCAAATCTGGCCCGAACTAGCAAAAGGGAAGGATATGACAGCAGGCTCCGAAGAAGGGAAGACCACGCTTGCTAGAGCCCATGATTTCGTACAATTTTGGCTTTGGTACTATAAAGGAAACGATTGTAGTCCTGGGACCAAAAAGCCTTTACGGAAATGTCTTGAGTGGTTCAAAACCCCGAATAACAGCTCTTACTACAATCAATACCTCAAAGACCGAGCAGTCCAGAGTGTGTCAGATACATGAAGCAAGAAGATGTTAGACATTAGGAATGCGTTACATGGCATAATTTGGGCGTGACTAATAGTTCCAACGTATGGGTATCGCTAGCACTTTAGTCGAGAGAAAATTTGCAGAATCAGGAATTATTGAAGGCTCATGGGGGATGAATATAAAAAGAACCGTACCTAGACTTTTAGGTATCGAAGAAGGAATACCTAGGTTCAGAGAACGAACCTTTGTGGCTCACAACATGTAGTGCCTTATTGGTTCGAAATGAACAATATTCAATGTAAAAGTGTTAATAGTATTTCGAACACAATCTTAGCTGTGAGTGGAGAGTATAGTGAATCAGAAAGACCTCTAAAGCCACCTGCACCTTACGAATCAGTAAAATTCACTAAAATGAGCCAAAAATCGCCAAATAACCTGAATGCAATCGAGAACTTCTCTTCAGCACTTCTACAATAACTCTCGACACTTCGTAATCAAACACAACCCTTTACACACATCGATTCCTCCTCATTGAAGATGTTCTCACATAAGAGAAAAGCATCTCCAGACGCAGAAGGTCCTGAAGCATCTTCCTCTTATAGTCATCTTACCACTTCTGAAACCAGAGGCACAAAATCAAGCATACAGCAAGTTCCAAAAAAGCGAGCATGCTCACACACTATAGTCTCCAAGCCCAACGAAGATTTCACTACGGCAGCAGAGACCAAGACAGATTCCACTTCTCACGACGCTTCAAATAAATTTCGACAACCTACTACACATTCCCCTAGCCTCATTCGTTCCGATATTACCGCAGCAAAAGCCACCAAGCAAAAAATCAGCGTAGAAGCATGGGACAAAGCAATCGAGACCAACAAGAAGACCGTCGCCCTCGCCGAAACGCACCGTCTCCGCGAAGCCGAGAAGTACCCGCCGCAACAAACTCCTACCCATGCTACCCGACGGCAAGACACTCTTTACACGACTTTTTCTCCCAGCGACTGGGTTTGTCGCCAGATGTGGACTTCACAATCACAGGAGATGGAGTTGCGCTCAACGTGTACTTCAAGAGCCACTTCGATGGCAATGTCGAGTTTCGCATTTGGCCAGAGCCGAGGGATTGGGATTCGTTTGAGAAGTATCCGAGGGCTGGAAGGAAGAATTTGGTGAGAGCGAGGGAGTTTGTGGTGTTCTGGCTTTGGGATTATCGTGAGAGGATTTGGCAGTATACTTCGAATAAGGCTTCTTTGAAAAGTTGTTTGGAGATGTTTGTTCATGGGGAGGATGAACAGAAATATCAGGATTTTCTTGCTAGGCCGATGTAACTGGATTGCACGTCTGGAGAGAGATGTGAAGGAACATAGGCATTAGGGTGGAGAAAGCGATATAATGTGCGGGAGGATGTATTATGAAGTGGTATATGGATTATCTTGACGGTGATATTGTGCAAGATCTTTCTTTGGTCTTTTGAGCTTGGAGAGGAAAAACATGTACATGAAGAGAGTACGGCAGATATGAGTCAAGGGCAGAAACTATTGGGGGATTTAAGCACAATACGGCAGACTTATTCGGATAAGTAATGACTTAGGAAATACAATTATGATCAATGATATCGACCCCTTCTCTTCGTCGCACTCTTTCCCTCTCTTCTTCCTTATTCTATCAGTTTTTTGCCTTGAATTACCACAGTTTCTTGTATTAGTGATCGATATTCTTCATCTCCGAGAAGAACTCAACCTTGAGAACTTCCTCATTGAAGTCTCCGACTCTTTCTTTCCGAATATGAAGTCCCCATTCTCCTTCTATTTCTCGATATTGTCTCTTTCAAGGCCTCTTTAGTCACTCGTGTTCTTTATGTCTACTCTTCCCATCATTTACTTCTTTGATGAGGCACTCTTCCCCTCGTTCTCTTAACACGAAAAGCAAGCAAGCGACTTCTTTGGAATGTGCAGTTGAAGGCGCCGTCATACTAAAGAAATTGGAAAGCTTACAAATTAGTTCAAGGAGCTCTAAAAATGGGTAAAGAATAGGCAAAGAGGAGAGATGGTGTGGGAGAAGACTTCACACATGCTGCCTCTTTCTTCTAGTTGACCACCGGAACAACCGATTCGGTTCATCACACTATTCTGACTTCCAAGTAGCTCAGGACTGCATAGTTTCAATCTCTTGAAATAATATTTTGTCTACTACTCAACAAATGATCTCCGGGATAGGCTTCTGACTGGAAGATGAGAATCTTCAATCCAAGATCTAACAATCAATAGGTTAGAGAGCACACAAATAAATCCAATCAAAATAAAACCTGCTCAGTTGCTTAAACCTCTGACACATTCGAAAATGTTTTAGAGCCTGACATAATCATCGTGCCGGTCTTTCTACAAAGGGTTTTTATGAGAGGTATGTTCTCTTCGCTAAGTCGGGTACCCTACTTTCGGGCCACCCCTGTTTTGGGCCACCCTTTCACACCAAAAATCACTTTTTAGGCCTATTAATATCTTTATCAATATACAATATAATTTGATGAAAATCTCTATATATATGATTTAGATCGTTTTAAGCTTATTTTGAAATTTTTAGATTTTTAGGATTTTTCTGTATTGAGATCTAGAGCTTCAAAATATCGATTTTCAAATTTGTATAGGAATCACATTGTCACGGGATCACTTCTGGAGTATTCAGAAGCTTTACCGCTGAGCTAAACGCCCAAAAGACTAGGAGATAGAACTGGAAGTTCTACCTTACTCTCACATATATAGCAGGACAGGACAGGACAGAAAGGGCTTAGTGTCACCCCGTGACACACATACAAAATTAAAACTTTTATAAAATCTTTAATAACTTTTTAACAACAATTACTAAAAGAAAATCTTTTATCTTTTTGAAAGATTTGAACTTGAATCTATATAGAAATTCAAAAAAAATTCAAAAAAATTGACAGATATAAAGATATAGTATACAGTAAGTTTAAAATAATATAAATAATCCCTGCAATTTTGAATGTATCCTTCTAAATATCTATTTATAGAAAATTCTCTGTTTTTTTTGAACCCTTTATAATAATTATATTATAAAATTATAATAAAATTTTATAGTTTATTTTTAGTAATTTTTATTAAAAAGTTATTAAAGATTTTATAAAAATTTCAAATTTGTATGTGATTCCTATACAAATTTGAAAATCGATATTTTGAAGCTCTAAATCTCATACAGAAAAATCCTAAAAATCTGAAATTTTCAAAATAAGCTAAAAATGATCCAAATTATATATTTAAAATTTCAATAAATTCTGTCCATAAATAAGAAAGTTAGAAATTCCATTTTTGATGTATTTTTGGTATAAAAAGTGGCCCAAAAGGGGGGTGGCCAGAAAGTGGGGTACCCGACTTATGCCATTTCACTTGGTTTAATGGCAACGCATGGTTCTATGTGTTTCATGGTGTTATATAGGTAATTTTTTGACTTTTAGGTTCTCTGGTGCTGAAGAGATCTTCTAGGGGATTATCTTTATGCTTAGTTTTCCAAAAGGCTTGTTCAAGCGCATACCAGGATTGAGGTAGCGGCAATATATTTGAATCGACGAGGTACATATAGAGTTGAAAGACGTTTTACTGCCATTTGTATTTTTACTCTACCATCCGGCCAAAGGGCCAAATGGTACCAAGAATACGGGATTTGATGATCTTTCTCAGGGTACCAAAGAGACTGTACTACAGTCCCACCTTGAAAAGCTCCATTATCCGGATCTGCAATCTAATGGAAATATCCAGATACCTCGAAGCAAAAAATTCATCATAAATGCTGGGATGAGTTCGAACATAAGAGACTTCGAGTTGTGTGACTACATTTTGGATCTCATAGATACATTCATGATCGATCCCCCTTCTCTAAACGACCTCTGCCACTTCTAATGAATCTCCAATAACCATACCTGCAAAGACATGCGTGTAATTCCACTTGACCCTCAAGTGTAACTTCTAATCCCTAATCCCTAATCCTCAACCACTCAGGAGCTCAAGACTTCACTCTCCCCTTAAACTACACAATACAAGACTACAGATTCCTTCCATTCCCTTGAGAAGTACAACTCATTTAGATATAAACCCTGCATTACTCTCATGTATATGAAAAATCTATAGAGTCAAGCTCCCTTTATACAAATAGAGAAATAACTCACCAACTTCCTTTAGCCTTCTCTAGGATTAAATGTGCGACTATAGCATCATAAACCTAGTATTCGTAGCAATAAATTCATCCATGCAAACAGAAATAACAAAAATCGAAACGGGAAAAAAATCTATCTATTAGTCAACAAGTGTAGTGAGAGGAGATTAGAACCAGCCCATGATTAGTATGTGTAAAGGAAAGTATGAGAATTATGCATAGTGAAATTATCACTTTTATGTATTTTAAGAAAAGATCTATTGTATTATTGTTTCGTCATATTTGTTTAAAAAAAATCGAGTGTATTGAAGTTGCTATCAATCACCTGGGATGGTTGGCTGTGAGGACTCCAAGTAGCGAGAATATTAATTTTCTCATTGGTATGTTCACTCTATCCATTCTAAAAAAAATAAAAAATTCAATAGATAATAAAAAATCTATTGGAAAACCTCTCGGCAACTACATTTTCGACGAGCAGTTTTCTTGATCAAATCAAAACAATCTCCCGAGTTTATTATACAAGTACTTCAATACACCACGATCATAACTCGAACTCACTATGGATAACGCACCGCCAAGACACCAGCCGAATAGCGAACTGTCGCACCGATCATCAAACACCCAGGATATCAATACTTCAACGAAAAATGACAAAGGGGATACTGCACAGCCTTCTCAAGATCCGAGGCGGAGGATCCAAGCAATCGAAATTCCGAATCATCACTCTACAATCCACTTTCATGCGAAAATGGGTGGTTCGAAGACCTCACTTGACCAAGAACCCGAAGTGGAGGATACAGACTCGGACGAATTTCCCGATAATTTAGTCGCCGCCGACACAAGAGCTAGACCTTCCAAATTCAAAGGAAATGGGAAGAAGAAACACATGGTCTTAGAGGAGGATTTATACGAGGCCGAAACTTCTGGTGAGAAATCGGATCAATCTTCAACAAATTCATCACCAAGAGTAAAGCGTAATAAGGGAAAAGGCATCGCACTTCCCTCCGATGATGAAACACCTGAACTTGGGGATGAACATGTTGCTACTACCACCTCATCATCTCCTGAATGGACGGAAGAAGATCAAATCTTATTGGATTGCACATATGATTATGAACTTGCCCTATGGCGGAGGACACGGATACTTTTAATTGTGCTCCATTCGATCTTTTTCCAACGGGAATCAAAGCGGCTAGTGACCATTGGGAAGGTTACAAGTATAAGGATAAATTCATCAAGAATGAAACTTCACTAACCATCCCATTCTGCAAATCATTTTGTACATTGGTTTGTTTCCCCTACTTTGATGGCGATAAAGAATTCGTCAAGTACGCCTTGTCTACCGCCCTAAAGGCTAGATGTGGAGATCAAATTCCGAACACTTTGGAGGGAATGAACACTTGGTCGACTTTTACAGCGCAATGCGATGGTCTTATTGAGGTCATGAATAGATCTGAGATATACTTCACACAAGCCCAGATTTTAAGTTTTAAAAACATACTCGCCTCCCCCACATCACTCCTCGGACTCCCAAAAAACTCGGCTTTTGTGGATACGAAAATCTTCAAGGAAATTCTGAAATCTACAAGGACTTCAAAGGAAAAAGGTGATTCGATTCACCTCTTGAATGGGGACATACAAAATGTCATCAAAGCTTGGGATATGTGGAATAAGGAATCAAGAAAGAATCTTCCCTCAATGGAAGATTCAAAAGATTCTTGGCAAAGAGGAAATGTTAAAGCAATGAAGGTACCTAGGGATATAGTTTTAGATTGGAAGAAGGATTGGATTCTTAAGAAGAGGCGTCGTGATATTATCGATATGGAGGGAGGAAATTTGGGTAATGAAGATGGTCAGCCAGGTAACCAGATCGATTCTTCTCTCTCAGAAGGCGTTATCATTTCGGAAGATGAAAATACAGCCGAGGATGATGAAGAGAATCAGAGGATAGAGGAGATTTAGAGGAAGATATTAGAGATTGAAAATAAGCGATTGGAAGTACATGTGGACAAAGGGGGCAGGGCATGATTCAGAACGAGTCTATGGATCTCTTAGCAGTGCATTGTAGTATCAATTGAATGATGATTTTCGGCTTGAAATAGATCTATATACCTGAATACTCAGTACATCTCAAAGTGACATCTTCATATACACTCGACCATTCCACATCTCAAAAATATATACCAAAACATGACATTCTTCCTTGTATTTGAAGCAGTCGAATTAGGGATGTCTCCGGAAGGGGAGCAATCGAATTGTTTCTATATGCAATTGAATTATATGAGCCATAGATTCTAAGATCGTAAGTTAGGCGCGTGATTAAGATTAGACCGAGTCTAGAAGCACAAAAATATATGAACATCGATGATTGCTCTTTGTCTCAACCCTTTTAAATCTACGGGGTGACATGCGTCAAAAAGACAAGGGGAATCACCTAGCGTTTAGTGGTTTCCCAGCTTCAAAACACTACCGTGGCATAGACAGAGGGCCCAAGCTCCGGCTGGGAGATGCGGACGACGTCTGCATCTATCGATCATGTACAAACCTTCGACAGAACGTGGCTATACTAGCGAAATATGTGAAAAGAACCTTCCGTCGAGGTATAAAAAACAAGGTAGTCTTCATATCATAGAAAATAGAGATGATTTACATTGCGAGACATAAGCACGACGCCAACCTAGTATGTAGGGTGGATCGGAGCTGTACCGTCCTCCAAGTCGCAATGGGATCAGCACTGCGATGACTTGGGGTCTGATTCGATAACAACTTCATCCACAAACAGCGCATAGTATAGAAAAACACGTTAGTAAAAACCTGAAACTAGTACATCATATTTCCATCCTAGCCGAGATCGCTAACGGGCTCCCAGCGCAGACTCTGCGTGAGATAATAATTACATACTTTTATTCAGCCCTTCTTTGTGATGCGGGGGTGTGGTACGCAGGGCCTACTAAGTCGATCAACTGCGATCAAGAAGGTGCTCCGGTAGTAGTAGATATTAGACTATGCAACGCAATAAAATTTGCAACAACTAGCTTTAGGCTTTCAAGTCGAAATATGTACTTCATGGCCTGACCACGAAGACCGGCTCCTGAAACGCCTGATACGCTCGCGAATCGAGTTCACCGCATTCCTAATAACTAAAAAATGTAATAAAAAAAGCATATGCTCTAGAGGCTGATCGGTAAAGAAGAGGTGTGGGGTAAAACAAATAGAGAAAATGGAGGCGGGTGTAAAGGAAAGGGGGTGACTGTCATAAAAAATTTGCAGGAACGCGGTAAGGCACCATACTCTATCAGATATTTCTGAAGATCTATTCTAGTAAGACAAAATGGATTTCATTAATTTCATAGTATCATATTTAGAAAATCATTTCACGTCTTTTGAAACTAGTTTATCATTCTTCGTCTTCAATCTCATCAAACATCAACTAAAATCCACTCAATTAACCTGACTTCAACCGAATTTCCAAACCCATCCGTCCCGTCCTATATTAAAATTCCGATTGGATCCATACCCTCCCGAATCTGGTTCTCGATCTCCACGATTTTGATCTGTGGAAGATCCAACCCCTTCATTGAGAGGCCCAAATCTTCCCCCCAAAGATCCCCTACCACGACGCTGTGAATGATTTCCTCGTCCATTTGAAGCACCACGAGCTGCCGATAGCGCCGGGTTCTTCTTGTAACAATCTCTCTCGTCATGACCAGACTTTCGACAGAAATTACAATATTCTCCATTCCTCGGTCTGGATGATGATCTACCACCTGATTTTGATGATTGGTGAGAATCATTGTTTTCGCTATGATCGGCATCATCATGCATCAGTCCATCTTGACCTCTCTTTCTCGAATTTCTGCTGCTATGAGTACGAGCTGAAGAAGGTGTTGGAGTCATCTTGGGTGGGTTTCTTGCATTGATAGCAGATTCTTGACTGCAAGACCCAGATCCAGATGCCTGAGTACTAGATCCAAACTTAGGTGCTTGAAAAGTTGACCCAAGCTGAGGTAGTTCGGAACTCGATCGAGGCCCAAACATCGGCATTGGGGAATTGGGACCAAACATAGGTACTCGAGAATTTGTTGAAGGCGCAAACTTTCGTGGTTCCGAATGAAATCCAAGCTGTCCCTTGTTGGAACTAGACTGTGACGTACTTGATGAAGTGTTCTCAAGTGCACCTCGATTCTGTTGATTGACATCGGTCACATTGACATCAGATGTATCCCATGAGTATCTTGGTTCAAACTCGGGAGCATCCTCATCAAAATAATCCTCGGGGAGAGGTGCTGGCTGGGGCGTAATTCGAACATAAAAAAGCATGTATCGACCACCATCTTTAATGGACCATCTCTTTCCCAATTTTTTATATTCGGCTTTGGCGACGAATTCCTTGGGTGTTCCTAGAGGGGTAACCTCTCTGCCGCTAGGGTGGTATGTGCGAACGTCATCTTGGATATCATTCCCATTTCCCAGTCTGACAACGGCACATAAAGCGTAAACGTGCTTTTCCTTGTTATGAATGATTAGACCGCCAGTGACTTTCAGCTCCCTTGTTACAATTCCACCCATCTCAAAATTTCGAAGCTCGGATATGGACCTCATAATCATCTGGGGTTCATATAGAACCTTGAAAAACCATGGCTTGGCTGCGAAAAATATCCGTCGTTCGTTCCCATATCTGACAGTTTTAAAATGCCTATCAATGAATGCATCCAATTCCTTAACGCCATCCCATCTCAATTCATTAAACAAATGAAGAGAATCCGGTTCTGCGATGGCTCTTGCCCAAGCTGGATCAGGTTCATCGGGGTATTTCGTAGCATTATGTGGCTTGCGATGTCGAAGTGAGCGCCTCGGAAAAGATTTTGTAACTTCGGATGCGCGAGAGCATCTTCAAATGAGAACTTCTTTTCCATGATATCATCAAAGTGAAGCTCATGAATTCCGTGAACAGACTTGAAGAGCTTTCTTTTGATGTCCCAATCCTGAATCTTATTTTCACCAAGATTCATCCAAGCAACTTTGTATACCTCGGTCTCCTCGTCGGTAATCTGATCCTGGGGAACACACAATTCTGGGTGAAAACTTAGATGTTGGCGCAAAACCACCAACATGATATCAATTCCGTTTGAACCGGTATTGGCGTCATGATAGGTCGTCGAATCGCGCTTGGATTTAACTATCAAGCCATCACCTGGCAATCCAAATCCTTCAAAAGGTCGAACTCCCATGAAACAAGCTGCATATTTGCGCGTATTTGCAATGCACAGAACTCTCAGATCAACAATTTCTTTTCGCTCTTCGATTTTCAATGGCTTAACGGCTTGTAAGCTTTCCACACTCGGTCCCACGCGAAATTTGATCATCTGATTGTGAAACTCTTCTTCACTTCCTTGATTTGAATGAAAATGAGATGTTGTGGGAGAAAATTTCTGCAGGTCGGCTGGATACTGAGGTTGCTATGATATTCCAGTAAGCGAGCAAGGCTGCAGAGAGAAGACAGCAATGATATGGAAACTGGAGCTATTCTCGTACCCCAGAAAAGCATCACAAACCATAATGTATGCCAAAACAAATTGAAAAGCACACCTCTTCAGTAACATTGAACATGTATCAGTCATTCCGCAGAGCAAACAATGCACAAGGCCATGATTATCAGCAGGGAAAGTGTGTTCAAGGTATTGAGATATAGACACTTCAGAGGCTCGCAGTCCAAATGTCTCAGAAAGTCTTAATGGAAGATTATCATGCTTTGAAGCACGAACGAAACGTTTCTATTTTCCCAAAGTATACAGGTTCTCTGTCCAATGCTACGATACGAATAGAAGCTCGTATTGTTACATCTGGTCATTGCTCCGCTCGCTGGGTATGCAGTTCTCTTATTGTATCTCATATAGTATCCTGTTTCCTATCTCTAGAACGAGAATGGTTCTTAGCATGTTGTGAGATAGCAGTCATCATCTTTGACAATGTGTAGGACTGCTGTTACATCTCTCATTGACTGACCGGCTCCATGCCCTCTGCAACCATCACATGCACACCGAATATTCCATAATTGGCGACCTCCCGCACTCCTTAAACGGTACGCTCATCCTTGCCCATACATCTGGGGATATAGTTTGTAGCACAAGAAATGCACGATGGAAGATGGGTTTCTAAGAAGCTCTATTACCTCTGTCCTTGGAGACATCATGGTTCGTCCGCATTACTGATAACTAATTAAGTTTCCCCTTGGATTATATGAACATTGACGTAACTAAAAAGGCAAATCAACTTCTATCCCTAGCATAGGTACCTACCTACCTAGTAGATAATTGAATGAAAATCTGCGTCCAAGGAAATACACAAATTTGAGGCATGCGGATCTTTACTCCTCGCACCCCGCATCTCAGACTCAATCCGGTCCTGATGTTCTATAGTCTGAACTGTAGCCGGACAGATTGTTTTAAACGCCCAAAGGATTTTAAACATTGAAATTATATCAGGTATTTGAAGAGCCATGTAGACTGAATCGGAAATCATATGGAAGGTAGGAGGACGGCATATACCGTACATTGACTATCAGTCAAGAGAGCCGGATTACCGAATCATTGTTCCTCTCTGGGTAAACAATTCAATCAGCCTGGTTTAGCTATATTTGAGGATAGGTATCCTCAGACGCACACCAATCACGCCAATAAAATTGCGATCCCTTGTTATCTCAAGACAACACACCGTATCGTCTTTTGGTCCAATAAGCCTTTGAAGCAGCGAAGGTAAAGCAGGTGAAGTGAGATGCCCTGTGGTGGCAGAATCCGTGGTTGACGAATAAATCATTTCGTCAATTGTATTAAAAAATTTCAATAGTTAATATTATATTGAAAAAATGGGTCATACAGTATTAATGTGATTAACTTTTATATATATACATGATTAGAAATTTTTGCTTTAAAGGGACTTAGAGAAATTTTCGAAATTTCTTGATTTTCGAAAGTTTTAGCCTAAGGCTATTTACAAGTCAAAAAGTTTACTTGTATTGAATTCGATTAATAATCGATTTCAAAATATAATTATATATATTAGAATTGATTAAGATTCTTGTTTAAACAGTACATTCTGTACTATATAGTACAGTAGTAAAGCTTTTGATTGAAGAATAAATCGAAAGCGAAATGAGTGATCTGTGAACAAACCCCCCTTTAGACTTTCGGCTAATACCTTCCATTCACCTCTCTCACCCTTTAGCTTCTACGCTCACTCCCCTGCTCATTCCCCTTCTCCTCCTAACTCCTATTCATCTCTTTGACCTCCTCTTAGCTCCCACACTCGCTCCCCTTCCATCCACCTTTCCTAAAAATCATAAAGGTTCTCCAGCTGGAACGCCTTTATTTTCTTTTTTTCTATTATTAAAATGTCAATAACAAACGGTTGTCATTTTGAACTAGAAAAATTCGTCGGTAATGAAATATGTATTTCGTCAGGGACGAACAAAGTTTGAATTCAATAATGTACGTATCAAATATTTATATAGGGATTTATACTGACATTTTATTTGTACATAGGTATTAACTCTGCCACCACAGGGATGGTGGAATCAAGAAATTCGAGGCATAGCGCTTGTTACCGAGTATATCAACTTACTCGCCAAATCCTCAAACTTTAGAAGTTTCCCTTGTTCCTTTTCCGCAAAAATGGTCTGACAGGTACGTGTGCAGTATCTCCCTTCTCACAGGATGATATTAATGTGTTTACAGTGCACTCCAAACCTCTCTCTCTCTCTCTCTCTCTCTCTCTCTCTCTCATCCATCCATATTGTCTCAAACAATAATGGATAGTGATTACCCAGGACCAAGACGTTGATTCGACCACAACAAATGTGCGACCAATAATCAAGCATTCGCCACAAGTTCCAATACAAAAAAAAATACATCTCCAACGGGACCAAAGGATTTTACAAGTCAGGATGCTCCCTCAAGATCCCCTCACAGCCATCAAAAATGGGCCATCATTCTTTACATGGCAAAACGTCAAGAACTTGATCAATTCATCCGGAAACACCCTTGTCTCCTCATGTGCGCCCGCATGTAATAGGGAAAACACTGTGCGGGTCACTAGAATTAGGGAAAACATCATGCCGCTCACTTGAAATCTGATCATGGAGATGGAGAGAATTCTCCTTGCTATTTATCCCAAGGTACGCGCTCCTCAAATGTATCATTTATTGAGACTCATTGCGAGCGTTTGACTTACCCCGCTTGTGCATTCCTAGGCATTTTCATATCCACAGCATCACTAATGCTTGCGCACTCGCATATACTTACACAAGTACTCGGCCTCTGGACGACGGCATTTGTGGACACTTATCTCATTCGGGGCGTGTATGAACGAGACAAGCTCTAATGGTTGGCTACGGAGGAGGTTGGAATCGCGGCTGAGTCTGCTTCATGACAAGGGAAATGATCGATGGGAAAGTTTATGGATTACTAAGGCCAAGACGAGACACCTGTAGGATAAGGTTGACATACAGAGACATGCAGATACCAACCTAGATCCCTTTACTTGAATGAGCAGAACTTATGCTAACAATCTTATCTTTCAGACGTCCTGCCTCTGTGCCAGAAAACCACGCGGTCGTTCAAGACCATCAACGTTAAACATACCTCACCACAACATTATGAAACCGCAAACTTTGCATTTCATGAATATCATTATCATCATATGCTATCTATAAGCATCATAATTCCACCTCCTCCCAAACAGGCAAATCGATATCCACAACAATAGGTTTATTAAACCTCTTCCCTCCCCTTCCTTTTCCATGAGGCCAACTGGAAGCCATCAACGCCGCATTAATCACACATGTCTCCTGTCGTCCCAGTCTTCCACATAAAGCTTCTACATCACAACGTAAAGATGGTGGTACTCCACCTTGTCCTCGAGCTGGGGAAAGTATCTCCTCTGGTATCGCGAGTAAAGTTTTTGCTACATTTGAGATTGCCATTCTTGCCATGGAATTGTTTCGGTGCCATCTCTTTCTATCTTTTGTACTTTCTTCCGGTAAAAGTGGTAGACCACTTCCAATTGATCTTGTTAGATTACTGGTACTAGCAGTAGATTCACATGTTTGACATTCCCAATCTCCAAATGCCCCATCGTTCTTGAACGTATTTCCTCCCATTCTTCCTTTTGAAGTCAAATCGATATGGGACATCTTTTTATTATCTTTACCCGGATCTTCCCAACGAACTACACCATTTTCCTTGAATTTAATGTTCGAAGACCCAAGATCCCATTGAATTATTTCTGCACCTCTTGATTCATGAACATGTCCACATATTGCTAATCGTGGACGAATTCTCCATAAAGCTTGACGTAAATATTCACATCCAGCAGCTACACGATCATTCCTTTCATCGCAATGATATTTTGGTGGTGTGTGAGTAAGTACAATATCCACATCTAAAGGAATATCATCCCATCTTTTGGAAGCATCAGATTGAGGATAACCGAAAGCCCACATTCCTTTTGCCGGGGAAAAAGGAGACCCGAAAATCCGAAAGGTAGTATGTGGACCTGTAGGTGATGCTAAAGAAACTTCTGCTGCTTCATGATTAAGGTATAGAATGGAGGGGGAACGATCCAACAATTCTTGACACTTTTTGATATCTTGTGGATTTTGTTTATGGAAATAAAGACCATATTGGGAGTAAAACGATGAATCGAGTGTTATATCATGGTTACCTTACATAATGATTAGCTTTTAATTTTGTTCGTTCGGAATAAATGAAGATGGAAATAGAACGTTTTTATGGGGTTGATGAATGTAGAGGGATGGATCCCCTAGCAAAAATAGGTGGATATATTATGCATACCAGCAATGATAATTTTGGCTTCAAAATCAGCATCTTCAATCCATTTGATTGATTTTTCTAATTCCACATAGTTTCCTTGATTTGTTAAATCGCCTGCATGAATGAGAACATCACCGGGTGGTAGTTTGAATGATCCATTTGCAACACCATTGTGAGTATCGGAAACACAAACGAAACGGGTTTTGCGAGTACGAGTAGTTCGAGTTATGATAGGTATATGAGGTTCCGGAGAGGATGAAGTAAGGTATGAATTTGGAGGTTCATATGATGACGAGGTAGTACATGAATCTTGAGAGTGATGAGAAGGTTCATATGTTAGACGGTCGAGTTCATAGGAGGGATTAACCATGTTGGGCTATCTATATGAAGTACCCCTCTCTGAGTCTCTGGTGATGAATGAGTTAGGATTTTGACAGGTCAGGGGTACGATGATGGTGAGTGAAGATAAGTGTTGGGTAGGGAGATATACTGGCCGGTACTGTACGAAGTAGTTTGTAGGATTGTAATGATATGAATATCGGGAGAGAGAAGGCACGAAGAAGGTGGTAGTAGCCTTACCCGTCAGCTAGGTAATAATATATTAATGACACATTCCCTTGATGTATAATTGGTCTGATGGACAAGGGAAAAGACCAACGTTCTAGACAAGGCTGGAAAGGGAGGAAAAAGGATAAATCCATCCATTGGGTTGATTTGACGAAATTGCCTCGATGTGTTGATTTCTTACCTTATACATACTAAGACTAACCCGGATTCTACCCAGTGCTACATAGACAACATCTAAGAATGATATTCATCAATATCTTGATTTATTCTTCCCACCTCGTCACCTCATCGCCTCTCGCCTCGTCGCCTCACACTTTACTCGTACCTTACTCATACCTCACTCACATCTCACTCATACCTCAAACCTTACATCTTATACCTCACACACCTCACACACCTCACCTCACACACACTCTCTCTCTTGCATTGATAGACAGTGAACATTGACATTCGGAGAAAAAAGGATGACTAGGAACCAGGGTACTTCAAAGTTTGTTTTTATTGAACACAGATCAAATTACCGGTCGGATACCTTCTCGACCACCTGCCAAAATATCTAACCAATACCAATCCTGGTCTGTATCCGCTTTTCAACAGTTAAATAGGCACATTGGGTCACGATGATTTGTTCTACCCATTCAAGCCATTTGGGAGTTCTTTGGTCCAGTACCTAGCATTTGGGAGAGTCTTTCATTTCATTCGTTGATCCACTGCATAAACTGGACTTTGGTATGAACGATATGAATGAATGAATGAATGAATGATACTAGGACGGGCTGATATAAATGTTTAAAAAGCTACCAGGTACTCCGTCCTCAACTCTCCTTTCGCAAGACTTAAGATTATTTATCATGATTTCTTCTTCCCCTTGTTCAAAAGTAGGCAGTCTTCCGTGTATAGTTTGATAGCTTCATTTTTTCTTATTCATTATTCATTATTCATTATTCATTATTCATTATTCATTATTCATTATTCATTATTCATTATTCATTATTCATTATTCATTATTCATTATTCATTATTCATTATTCATTATTCATTATTCATTATTCATTATTCATTATTCATTATTCATTATTCATTATTCATTATTCATTATTCATTATTCATTATTCATTATTCATTATTCATTATTCATTATTCATTATTCATTATTCATTATTCATTATTCATTATTCTTTATTCTTCTACTTACCTAGGTACGGTATTCACTCAAATTACCCGTTCATGCGATCTACTAGGTACCTCCAGCTACCTACCTACCTAGTCGTACCTTGCCCATTAACCGTTCGGAGTATTCTATTCCAACTCTCTTCCAACTTCTTCCCCGACTTCTTCTCAAACCTCTTCTCCCTCTCACCAACAAAGAGGGCGAAAGGAAGAAAAGAACTGTGTTTGACCGGTCAATGGTCATAAGTCTCAGTGCGGCCATTCACCAACAGCTTCAATTATCTTCATTTCGGTATTACTTATTCATTAAATAATTTAATTGGTCGGTATAATCGCCGTTGTGTCTCTGTTTGGCACTGCCGCACTGCAGACGCACGTTCACCAGTCCACTACATTCACTACCTATTACATACAGAAAGTCTCTCCTATTTTCCTATCGACCAACCCAGATGATCAAGAAGGATCTATTCAACAATTGAGTATTAAGAATTCATTCAAGAAAAGTCTTGTTGTAATTTGAATTGGTTTTGTCATACATTAATAAAAGATACGAAGAAAGAGACCTTTCATTCCCGCCAATTCGAAGAGATCAAGGCAACTTCATTCATACCAATCATAATAAAAGAAATCCGGATACAAGAAGATTGATTGGAAAGCATTGGTAGGAAAGAATTGAATCACTCTTAGGGTGGGAAGGTCGCTTTCGGCAGATCTTCAAATCTTGGAGTAAAAGGTCTTGAATCAGTATGGCAACGATTTCTACATCGCAAGCCCATACCAGCTTGACACCGCCAAGTAGTTCTCACGGTCAAGATTCTTGGAATTATTCTGTGCCAGTAGAGGTAAAAAAAATTAGTCTCATGGTTATCTTCGGCTTTTTTAAAGTTGTTATGCTAATTAAACTTTCCTTCAGCCGACCTCACCTTCTGCCGTCACCGACTATCATAATCACAATCGACAAATTTCTCAAACAAACGGTTACTCACTACGTCCAAGTACAGAAACCTTTGGTCCTCGCCTCGATCATAACCATTTGGCTCCAGCTCGCGCAAATGAATTAAATCGACAGAATAGTGATATCAGCGATACTCCTAGTGCTCCTGATAGTTTACTGGATTCATATGGAAATAACAAAGGTGGTCGAAGTATGGATTCTGGGGGTAAGAAAGGTATGAACGGTGGAGCGTACGAAATGGATGAGGTGGAACATTCTAGGTGGATTCACAGAGATAAATTGGCCCGAATTGAGAATGAAGAATTACAAGCAGCTGGAATTCCGATACCTCGTCCAAGAGCAGGAAGTAAATCTAGTCGACGGGATCGTAGTCAAGATGCCAGTAATGCCATTCGAAGTGAGGGACAAAAAAGGCAGAAGATGGTGGTGAATGGGGATGGAGAAGGCAATCCGTGGGATTTACGATTACCTGAAGAGTCTGCTGGAGATTTAGGTACGAAAGGTATATCGAAGATACCCATATCGAAAACGAGTCCCCTACCAATACCGATCGATTATCTCGAACGAGACACACCTATAGCTCGAAAAACAAGCAACAATTGGTATGACGAGGAGGACCCAATATCATTTAAGCAAGCAAGAAGTCGGAGTCACAGTGTCAAAAGTTCACTTATACTTGATGATGCTACACCGTCTTCTTCAAATGTTCCAATGCCTACTCCTGCTAGAGTATCACCTACACCTACTCGTGCATCGCCATCCGAACGATCCCCTACAAAGAAAGCACCAGGACGGAAAGGATCTATTGGCGCAAATGCTGCACTTCCTGGAGGTAGACAAACGTCAGCACAAAGACAAAAACAAAAGCCGAGTGGAACAAATGCGCCGGATATACGACCAAAAACTCGTTCAGGCGACCTAATCAACACATCGAAACGACCTGAAGGTGACCCACCTTGGTTGGCTACTATGTACAAACCTGATCCTAGATTACCTCCCGATCAACAAGTAATTCCGACTCATGCGAAACGTATGCAACAAGAACAATGGGAGAAGGAGGGTAAATATGGAAATGTTTATGATACAGACTTTAGGCCATTAAATCAACAGGAATACAGACCACGCCCGGATTCATTTTCCCCACCACCAGAGGGACCAGATGGACCAGAGGAACCAAAGTCAGAAGAACAAGCTCCAGAATGGCCATTAGGTGCCCCACAATCTCCATCACCAGTTTCGCCAGTCTCACCTGTTTCTGCCATGACTCCTAAATCACCAACATTAAGTACAGGTCCTAGATCACCAGTGGAGAGAGCATCAAGTTATAGCACAATGCCAAAAATCGCAACTGGAAAACCGCAAGGTGTTAATATCCCAGATCCTAAACCACCAATTCGTGTTCAAGATTCTCCTGAGTCAAGCAAAGGTTGTGGTTGTTGCGTTATCATGTAATTTTTTTGAGAACGGATGTGGAATTCGTTCTCTTCACCAATACGGAGTTTTTTCCCTTTTCTTTCCTGTGTAAATTGAGCTAAGCATACAAGCAAGCAAGTTTTATGGCGTTTATGGAGCTGATGGATTCATACTTGACTTAAAGACTAGGTCTGAGCGATCGCCAACTTTTTTTCTTCTTCATTTCATTCATTCGTGGATAAACACATCATCAAAGAAATTCATACTTACTTGTTGAAACTTTTCCATCTGCACTAATTGTTTATTGAGATCCGGAATTTGTGCTGGGCACGCGATACAACATTAAATTTCATTGATGTGGTAGTGGAGGAGAGGAGGGATCAGATGAAGATGGTGGGTGGGGTGAGGGGGAAAGGTGGGGGGATAGAGAGAAAAAAGGATTGATGACGAATTTTATGAATTTCCCACACACTCTTACAGAGCAAATTTCCTAATAATTCTATCTTTGTTTTGTGCCGTCATTGTGGCATAAGGGGTGGTTTACTCTTTTTGTGTTTCTTGTTTTGATTCCCCAAAGCGATTTTCAAAGATGCGATATTGGATGGCTAAGTGGGGATGCATGGGCACGAGGGGAGATTCTGTGGTAGAAGTGAAGGAGAGTGTGCGGAAATGTTGTGATTTGGATTGAAGGGGAATTTTTGAAGGTGGGGGAGGGAAGGGGCTTGGGGGAGAGAATGGATAATTTCGAACTGGTTGGTACCTTATGCTCAGCATTGCTTCAAGAATCCATGGCGACTACAGTTACAGCTATCGCATTTGCGAATGCGAATGTGAGCGACATTTTTGCATCTTATACTGTGGCGATTGGAGGTCAGGGTCAGGCAGGGAGTTGAAGGGAGGGAGGGAAGGAGATGGAACGAGGGGCAGGAAAATGAGAAAGGAAGATGAGAGGGAGAGGGTCGGGAAATGGGAGTGAGAGTAGGAGTGGAATTGAAGTTAGTGGGTATCAGGTAGTATAGACAGTGAGTAGATAAGTACCTAGTATGAATCTGAAAAACATTGAGAAATTGGGTTTTCCCCTTCATTCACCTCCACACCTATGTTGATCTATCTGTGCTGCTCAAGTGAGTAGGGCAGTAAGCAATAAATATTATCGAGGACTTTCACACTGGAAGACTAATCCAGAAGTTTTGATAACGATACCGAGAAACGCGAACCTTCTTATGTTGTGCTTTGAGCTGCGGGAGACTTAGAAATAGGTGGATGGTGGATGGATGTGCAAATGGAGTTGAGAGGTATGTATGTATGTATAGCCGTGGGTTATCGGAGGTATGGGGGTAGAGCGCGCTGTGTTTTGAGTGTAGATGCAAGGGTTTTATGAGTTCGGAGGAGGGGAGGGGATAATGGGGGTGTGAGGTTGTGAGTCTTGGATATAGGTAGAGTCTGGTTGGTTGAGCATCAACGTGGGAGTTGGTGATGGAAGTCTGTTTTTTATCAATTCCGAGGACGAGGTCTGGGGTTTGGGATCTTGCGGTGGTGAGGGGTTGGTATTTGAGGGATTGAGGTGTATACTGGATGTCTTGATGGCTAAAATTAGGTTCTTTTCATGGTAATAGGTAGTATTACTTCGTTCTTAAATCAGGTCAAGGTTCGAGAGTCACAATTTGCATAAATGGGATTTCTGTTTACATATGAATGTTTTTTATTTTTATTTTTAAGTTGTTGATAGTTGATAGAGAGACAAAGGGAATAAGGAAACCCGTATCCGATAAATGACAAAGGAAATAATGAAATCTATTTCAACAAATGAAAGGTTATAAAGGAATGTGGGTAGCGAGACCAGCTCAGCTATTGCTTACTCGTTTTCTCACCTGTCTTCGATTCTCTATTAGCGAGACCAGCTCAACTACTCCTCTTCTCTCCGTTCTCTCACCGAATTCTCACTTCCGGATCCGTTAATACATAATTGCAGAGCAATCATGCTTTAACATCACCATCGATGATTCTTTGGATGAGCTGGAAAAGTTCGTTTGCCTTGATCTGCAAATCTCCCTTTCCAGTCCATCTATCCGGATGCCATCTCAACCTCTCCCTCTTCATCATCTTCTCATCGAAAACTCCACTTCCTCGAAGTGTCATCTCGACCTCGTGATGACAAACCCCAAGAATCTCTCCTCGAATACAGTTGTTTCGCGCACAACCATGTTTCTTGAGACGAGGAAATTCTTGCGTGTGGTCCTTGATGAATGCCGTTGCCGAAGCAGAGAAGTCATCGAATGCGTTGCCGTAGGCGGCCCGATCGGAGGTACTCCATTTCTTGGCATATTCCCACTGGGTCATGCTTTCGAAATGTTTCTTCTCCTTGCGAGCTTCCTCTTCGGCTGCGCGACGAGCTTCTTGACGATGCTTCTTGTCGGCGGCTCTCTGGGCTTTTTGCTCTTGTTTCTGTTGCTTGGCGCTCTTGGGTTGAGGGCTACCTTGGAAGAACTGCGAGTTTCCGGAGGAGGTCGGGGGAGCTTGCGCGTTGGATCGATGGGTTCGGGATCTCCTGGGAGGAGATTCTTGATACCATGTCTCGCTGCGGGCTTCCGATTGAGCTTGATCGTAGGCTTCGCGGGCGGCGCGGGCTTCCGATTGGCGTTCTGCGTTGGAGAGATTGGCGCGACGAGCGCGTTCTTCGCTTGTCAAGGGCTCCGAGGTCCAGAATCTGGAAGACATTCTGGTGGTTGCTGGTTTGTCTGTTTGGGGTCTGGATTTCGTTGTGTTTGGAATCTTGTGAAGAGCTGGAAAGATGTGGTAGATGAGGTAGATGTGGTAGTAAGTAAAGGACTATGGAACTGATGAGAATAAGTATGAGTAGATATTAGGTCGATATATATACACAGGTAGTTGGGATTGTTCAATTTTAGTTCAGACATATTGAGAGTTATTTCAGGGGGAAGTCGAAATTAACAATGCCATTGTTCAGGCACTCCTTTGTGAGAGTGATATCCATTTCACTGAAGTCTTTGTTTGTCACCTTGGATTCTTTGAGGGTTGAGGATTCTTTTCAGTCGAGATACAATAAGAACAAAGAAGTCTTGATTCTGATGACAACAACAAAGATCAAGCTTGAGTTCTAAAAGCATTCCAGGGTCCCAAGACAAGTGGATTAAGACCACTCTGGTCTGGCTCTGAGCCGTCTCTCACTGCCGATATTGAACAACAACCGAACTACAGTTTAGAAAGTTCATAGTCTCGAGGTTATATTCTTAAACTGTACTGAGATATACACTTGATATAGTTCCGTCATCTAGTTCAGATATAGTCTACCCTAGTGTTCAAGGTGTATTTGAATAACATGCTTTTTGTTGCATGTCTGAAGTTTTATACCCCACAGTATAGATCAGACCCGAATCCTCTAGATTTTCAGTAGGCACAGGAAGATCACACTTAGAGTAAGCCTAAATCTTTTTGGGCTTGATCTTCTTCATTTAACAAGAAGGGAGTCTATCTTTATCCTCAGACTTTACTATTTATCCCACACATTCTCATGCTAACAGGAAAAGGTTTCCCAAAAACTGACCATGGTGTCGACCAATGCCAATGCTAGGCGGGATAGCACAGTAACTAGTGGATACGCTAAATTTAAAATATATGTATACTCATCAAGTAAATTTTCATAAACCTGCATCATCACATCTTGATAAAACCGTGTTGCGGGCTTCAGTTTTTGAATTGAGGTGAGCGCCAAAGCAAAGGTTTTTTTTTCTAAGTCAAAACAAGCCGTTGCTGCTATGTTCTCTTGTTTTCGACATCTTTCTAAGCTTTCACCCATATCTATACTCCATAGTCAATGCTCAGTACAATGTTACGATAGGATATATGTCAGTCTGAGAAGTTGTACCAGAGAGGCATTTTTATCGTTTCATTTATGTTCTATCTCTGAAAGGGAATTGTTCATATGAGAGAGGTTGGGGAGGATGGGCTCTCACGTCTGAATTAGAGATTCGGGATGTCGGACCCTTTGAGAGCTGGGCAATACTAAGGGCCGTAGGATCAGGATTGAGGTGGGTAGATGAGGATGGCCCAATGCTTCACAGACGTGGTGGTAGGGAAGTAGGTGTGATATCTAATGACGTCGATATTTGGATGGAAAAGTAAGGGCATGTACTTGATGTACATACGTGAGACAATTCAAGGTCAGACCTTGAGAGACATGATGTCAACCTTGCATGAGCTGCCACAAAGCGAAATTGGTGGTAGTCTCATGTTTTCATTTTGATAGTGACATTCCTTACATGCTCAATAGATATTTCGTTCTACGATGTTAATTCACTATAGTTCTAGACTAGCCGCCTCCAGTGACATTGCCTTGCCTTGCCTCCTCCCGTCAGCCGATCCTTGTACAGCAGAGCACTTGTAGTTGTTCTCGCTTTGCTTTTTTCGATACTTCTTTGTAGACCTGGGCTATCCAGTAAGCTTACCTTGAGATTGAAGTGAACCTCGAGGTCAGACTATCAAGTTCATAGTCATGCAATAAGAGAGTAATCTTAGAATGATATTGAACCCACAAGAATCCTTTATAGCTACATGCTATCAGCTTGATTACTCTTTCGGGCATGGCATTGGTATTTGGCCATCGTTAAGGTTAAAAGAGAAGGATAAGAAATATAAAATTGAAAGATATCATGGATTCCGAGACTATTGCAGCAGTGTCACCCTAGCCACTTCTTAGCCAACTAGTTCTGTTGGTCTTTCGATATATCAATCAACTCAGTTGTAACTATTTCACTGCAAGTTCGGCACAGATAGTCAGAGCAGAACATTTTTCATTGTCTCAAATTTGCCATGATTGCAAGAAGAAACATTCACCCGTCAAATATTAGAGAAATGAAGTGACAAATCCCATCCTACCTCATCCTCACTTCCATCTTCCCCATTCCAGCTTTCTCAAACCCTCATTTTTGTGGTGATTACAATTCAATTTGACCACCCCATAATCGCTCATAAAACTGAGTCCTGAAGCTCGTCGGCTTCTTCTCATTACCGGTGATGATCATGATCTTTTCTGCGAGATCGCTCCAAAAATCACAGCTCGCAGCGGCCACCTGACCATCAGATCCAAGAGTATAGAATGGATGGTTAGGATTGGAATACTGTAGACCGACCTTCAGTGCGTTTGTCAACTCTTTACCATCGTCAGTTGTTACTTCCCATGTGAGTGCCCGGCCACCATTGTAATAGTTTGGATCACCAGTCAGTGCATGACTAGCAAAGTACTTTTGGTATCTCGAAGCTAAAGGCACCCATATACTCTCGAGGAATCTGGAGATCCAGACAGGGAGCCAAGGAAAGATCGTTTTAATAAGGCCGGCGACGTCGACCTCCTCGTCCCAAATGACAGGAAGCAAATCAGTACCGTGTTGAGCCGGTGGAATCTCGTACCGTGTGGCATAGACGTTGGACTTCTTCTTGTATGCCTGGTAAATCTGATAGTTGTTACAAACAAACGTCGAGTCGCTTAATACTGCCCTGAGACGCGTCTGTTGGTCATTATCGTATGAACTAGATGGGTATTTGTCCTCGATATTCTGCCTCACTTCTGCTAGTTCATCACCCGGGAAAGCGAGAGTGACAAAATTTGTGAACTCGGCTTCGGTTTTAATTTCCTTGTTAGCGAAGAGCCTTGCCTCGTCGTATACGTGAGAAATTATTAGAGATTCAGTGCTAACGTGTTTGCCTGAGATTCATGATTAGTGATGTTCTATCAGTAAATTGGAAGACTATAGCAGGAGATGAAAACAGTTGCGTAGAAATTTGTGTACCTTGCTTGAATAAATTCGCTGGGAGGTCTGGCACCAGATCTCCGTCAACCGCGGGTCCGAATGGAAATAATCCCAGTTTCAAGCGTTGATTGACAACGTTTTGATTAGCTACCTTCAGGGTCTCTGCATCAGCTTCTCTTAAGCACTCGAGAGCATCTTCGTCAGCGCAGTTTGCTTCTGTTGCGAAGCTGGAGAAGGTTTCTTGCAAAACACCTGCTCGATCATACGACCACTGAAATGATGGACTCCAGATGGCGGCCCTTTGGAAAAGAGATTCTTTCTTGGCACCACCATAGGCAATGAGGTGATGGAGAATTGATCCTCCACCAGCAGAAAGCCCCCAGACACTGACAGCGCTTTTGTCGCCTTTGACTAGACCGATGTATTTTTGAACCCAGTCCAAAAGCAGACGTTGATCATGCAGACCTGCATTAGGTTGAGCATTTTGTTCCATGTAAGAGCCACCCAAGAAGCCAAATGCTCCGAGTCGGTAATTTCCCGTCACCCAGATGACACTATTGTCGGTAATTCTACGAATACCTTTTCCGTCATATGCAGAGTAAGGTTCTGGTATATTGAATGTTGTATTTTTTCCACCGAATATGTAGGCTCCACCATAGATGTAGACAATAACAGGGAGCTGTTCCTCACTACTCTTATCCAAAGCCCAAAGTGGGACGTAGACATCGAGGAAAAGACAGTCTTCACTTTGGTTACCTTCTGGTGGAGGCTCAGCAGTAACATTTGAATTTTTAGAAGGAGGAAAGGCTTGGATACAGTTGTCGCCGACACTGCTGTCTAGAATTTTCTTGTTGTTTTTGATGGCATCAGGGTATTGAGGAGCTGCAAAGCGGAGAGGGCCAACAGGGGGTTTAGCAAATCGAACGTTTGAAAATCGAACAGTCTGGTTGTGTCAAGGTGTCAGTGAGAACAAAACTCAGCCGGCTATAAAGAGGGTAATGCATAAGTAATATAAAAATCACTGACCTCTCCGTCTTCTCCGTAAAGTTCCGCCCTATATGTACCCCATGGGAGGGTCAATGTTGGAAGGTCTTCTTTGGAGTAATATGACTTCTTATGTTTGGCATTGATGGTCCAGAATAGAGCATTGAAAATGAGGAACAGGGAAAATTTGTAAAACATTTTGAGATCATGTATTGGGTTTGAGCCAGCAACTAAACTTTGACCCGTGATACAACAAGCAAGCAGTTCTACAGCTTGGTTCTTATAGGATTGTACGAAGTGAACGTGCCTAAGGCTCGAAACATATGATGAAAAGATCGGCCCGTTGCGCGTTCCCGTGTCTTTGCTATTCACGTCACATCATCCCTTCAATGGCTTGAATATACAGTACAATATCTATCAAATCCATGTTATGATGATTTTACATAGATCTTCCGAATGTGACGAAGAGGTAGGGGTGGCTCGGGTACGGTGGGGAAGTCTCCGAAACAAAACTGCTATCGATTGAAAACGTAGAAATGCATTAGTTTTGCATATGCACAATGCGATAGTGTGTGCTATCTTAGCTGCAGAGAGATCTTAGATATGATCAATCACATGGAGGAGAGATTATTCAGATCTCAATTTCTAAGCAAAGGGAAGGGATCTACAAGGTTAGGTTATGGCGCACACTGCGGGGCTGATCTGGCCGGAAAAGCAATTAAAACCCCGATCAAATCCTAGTACGCGCAGATCAAAAGGACTTGACGATGTCGTGTAACGTTTGACGGCATAAAATGCAAATGATTCGTACTCTTCCGAAGCAAACAAGTCCGAAGGTTGGACTACGATACTTGTACAATTACGACACTGCGTGGTGCGTTTCACATGCATTCAAAAGCATTCAGGGTAAGGTTAGCGCTTCCCGAAACAATAGAATCTGCTCAATCCATCACAGAGTACATATCAAGGTCCTCGCTTTGTGTGACCATATCATGATTCTTCTCTAAGAAAGGCGGCTTGCATGTGCTTGGTAAGGATGTAAATGAGGAGTATATGCATTGCTTTTCAGCTGGTGAGTTTGCGAGCTGAATGAGTGCCGCTCAGCACCTTACTTCTCAGCCCCTTTCTGCAGCTATCGATCTCAATGGTAATGGTTCATCTTCAGGAGATCGGGGATCACATGAAGAAATTTTTGGTAGTATACTAGCTCTTGCTATGTATACAGCTCAATTTGTACACTGGGTTGTGCACAACAGGGTGTACTGCTACCATGACAAAGTGACAAAGAGGGAAAGAAGCGGATCTGGCACCTCTTTAGCTGATTGGATCCCACCAACCTACAATGGTAGCTCTCAAATTGCAGCCAGTATCTCTGTTCCTACTCACACTCGCGGAAGTCATTTTCAAATGCTGCCCAGGGAGAGCGATTTTTGCCTTCGCCTGTGTTCCCCCCATCTAGGAACTCGCATAGACCGTGTGAATTTGTTGTAGAAATCTTGTTCAGGGAAGTGATAGGCCAGTCTTGTACTTATGCTGGGAACTAATCACAGACGGGAGGGTTTTGGTGACGTCGCTCACACTTGCATGTCACATTTACACTAACTCTTCCCGCAAGCTCCAGTATCACGCATGTTATACTGATCAGGTTGGACAAAGTCTTTGGCCGATTCCCGACTCAGTTGAATATGGGTGTATTGCATTGAGACAGAGGGACATGATATCCAAGCCCTTCATCGCTGTTGCATGTTCATACCATTCTGACTCGAGGATTGATTGAAACATCGATGTATTCAGCAAATCGCCTTGATACATAATGTATAAGAGTATCTCGCACTAGAGATATACAACTTATAATAGCACAGATCATCAAACAAAATCCACAAACTCGTGATTGTGAATATAGGGACGATAATATGTTCCAATTGCAACTAAGAAGTGACGTATATTCTCTCTGTCTATTAATCAAATTGTCATCCCATCGGCATTCAAAAGAAAATCAACCCACTCTAAATCTTCAGTAACACCTTTGCGGCGAAGCAGTGTTGCGGGGAAAGCGACAAATTGTGACTAAATTCCGGAAATAGCCGCTCCAGAAGACATAGCCTATGATGATTTGAGGGGAAAAGGACATGCATGCTCGAGGTTCCATAATTGTATGGGGCTGTTTATGCAAAATATGACTGGCTGACAAGCGAGATTTCGGCACAAAGAGGGGAACTGGGCTGGGGAAAAAGGATTTTATCCGGTCAACAGGACTGATCTGCGTAGCACAGATGTCCACTACAACTCGCACTATTCGAAGTAGAATTGTTGTCAATAATCCTTTCAACATTCAAACTATGTATCTCGACATGAACCGATAATCTCTCCCCAGCAGAAAATTCCATCGTTTATCGACCAAGTGGTTGGAGCTGAACTAATGTCCCTCAAACCGGTACATAAGATATCATCGTCAGCTATATTATGTAGAGCCAAACTGACGTACCTATATTTGGTTTAACACTACCAATCCATAGCTTACGCGATTTGGTGGTTCCCTCGCCGATGGTGCGATGAGTTGCTCCTACCTCTGCTGGGTCTCCAGCTTTGGTTCCCGTTCCCTTAAGTAATACCCAATCAGCTTGCTCCAAATTATGGATAATCTTAGATTTTTACTTACATGAGCTTCGATGTATTGAGTTGACCCATGATCCAACCCATGCGATGTATAAACGTACTTTGTCAAAGCAGCCTATGCTTCGCTTGAAGGCATCATCACACCCGGGGTCTAACCATCTGATTTCAAGCCAGAGGCTCGAATAACGGCTCGAATAACGGCTCGAATAACGGCTTGAATAACGGCTTGAATAACGGCTTGAATAACGGCTTGAATAACGGCTTGAATAACGGCTTGAATAACGGCTTGAATAGAATCCCCGTCTTCAAGCGCCCTATTTAGTCGCTTCAGAATAAGGACGCCGCATCCTTCCCCTCGACCATAACCTCCGGCGTTCTCGTCAGATGCTCTGGAGCGACCCTCGGGGTTCAAAAATCCCAAGTTATTTAGTTGCATTTTCCCATCCGAACTGATAATCGTACCAACACCCTTGTAGACTTTGACAGCCAAGATGAGTCGCAACAAGACGTGATGAGGAAGCCGTGTGAATGGTGGCATTAGGACCATGAATATCTAAGAAGTGGGAGACGTGATTAGAGATCATCTCTTTGCAGGTTCCTAGAATATGGTGCTTGGGACTATGTCCGAAATCTCGCACAACAACATCTCGATAGTCACTCATCGAGGAACCGACATAGCACGCGTCTGAGTGCCTGCAACTTTGTTCAGTGTTTTACCGGCATTCTCCAGAGCTTCATAGACGACTTTCATGGCTATGCGCTATTTGGGATCAAATGAATTGGCTTCCGCTGCCGTAATATTAAAGAATGCTGCGTCAAAGGCATACGGATGCTGTTTGAGAAAATGGCCCCCTTGATAGCCAAGACGTTTTGCCGACTGCTAGCATTGGGATGGTAATAAATCCGCGTTATATCGGTCTGTTGTTGAGGAGTAGGCATCTTCGAAATTGTTAGTGGAATCCCAAGCAGCTCCAATTCCAAAAATTAAACCATACCGAGGTCACTTACCCCTCCCATTTTTAAAAGGTCCCAGAACTTCGATGGTGAAGTAGCATCACCTGGGAAGCGCCATGCTAGGCCGACAATAGCGACAGGCTAGGGTCTTCTCCAAGGGCTGCTTCAAGGGAGGTGGGGGAGACTGCCCCCCGATCTAGACAATTTATTTCGAAACTTTATGAACGTAGGTGAATGACTTCAATTCAATGGCCACTGTACTAAGCCTAAGCAAATGCGAAAGAGACTAGCTCTTTCAGTAGCCCTTAGTTAAGGCCTACTATTTGTGTACAATAGCTAGCTCTTTAGATAGAATACAATATTTACATTTAGGACCTACCATCGTAGGTACCACGTCATCCGTATCCTTCTCAAAACAACAGAAACCAAATATTGAAGATAGAGAAAACAAACCTTCGGTAACTTACGACCCATTCTTTGGATAAAATACAGGGTTTTGATTGCAAAAACTTTCTCCAGTAGTTTTCGGTCACAGGATTACAGGCCTCGGCTGCCCCATTACCCAGTAGAAATTCCAATTGAGAGGATCATTCTGACTTGCATAGATAAGATTCACATGAGGTTCAACAATACTACTTTCCTCTGTTTTCTTTTCTTCGTAGCGAATTACTGAGCACTTCCATGAAAAGCACAGTCGAAGATATTTTCTTGACAAGTCAGTCTGTTCCTACCGGTTGCAATTCATTCAAAATGCACCCAGAAGCAATTTTGGCAGTGCCTAGTGTATTACAGGATTCTAGCACTTTTGCATCGAGCTCGAAGCAGTAGAGATAGAGATCACAAAAGTTAACAATGCCTACAGCTCTTGTTTAAATTCCAACGAAGACTGGACTCGGATCCCAGATTTTGATGAGCGTCGTCGTATACAGACCAGGATCGCTCAACGAAATTATCGTAAGTGAGAGCTCAGTATTAACTTGATTCTTAGATGGGGTGTAGTTATGCTCAAAGGGATCTTCTAATTGATATCTTTTTTAGACTTGAAGGTTTTATTGTAAAGAGTATTAATCGGGAAAAATAGCTTACAAGTTTCTCGAATAGATAATCAAACCTAAATAATCGTTAGTCGAATAGACAAACGGAGTTTACAGATATCCGTCTAAAATTTGTAATTGTCTCTTAATAAAATATCAATATATATTTGAAAATTTATCGAATAGACTAATAGTATTAAGAATCAGACATCAAAATATATAGTTAATCCTTACTTATAAAAGAAATTCTAGTTAAGATTTATTACTAAATAGATTGTATATTAACTTAATCTACTTACTTTATTATTTTATAATCTTTTATAAGAATTATTATAAAAACTTAAATAAAAACTATATTATATCTAATTTATTTATTTATTTATTTATATTAATTAACGTCTGTTTTGGACCTCCCTAAGGGTATTTAGATGTGCTAAGATAAGGAACTATTTGAGCGGTGTGATTGTCATAACCGAATTTAGCAATTTAACTTCAATGCCAGAGGTTATTCGCTTCTCTACAGGTGCGATCTGCTTTTGTTTTTAGAAGGGAATATTTAATCCGGATTATTGTTGAGATAGAGCTTGGTTTCTAAATGGATAGGCTCATTGTAGGCTTTGATCCTTATAGTAAAGGAAAAAAAGCAAGAATGAATTGCTATTTGTTTAGTCGAGCAGTAGGGCTCTTGTATTATATATTGAGTTTGCGGTTTTTAGAGGTATAATATATTCGAATAATTAGTTAAGTAATGAATTTATAAGAAATAAACAGCAAGCTTTGTTGAAAAGATTGTTACTTTTTAAGGATTCTTTAATAATTAGAATAAATCTAAATATAGAACTCTAAGTCGGTAATCAATTAAGTAAGTTTACTAGATATATATAAAAGTTTCTTGATATATATAATTATTTACTTGTTAGATTACATTTCTATAAGGATAAGAGGCTAGTCTAAACGCTTTAGATTGTTTATAGTATATTTAAAGAAATAATATAATTCCTTAACACTATTACATAAGCAATTCAGCTTATTATTTTGATAATCAAATCGCTAATGATAAGCAGCGTAATCGCTATAGCCTATTTTCATAACTATCAATCGATATAAGACTGCTTTTGATAGAATTAGTTCCTTTGGCTTCTTTATATTATATCTAGAAGACTATTTCTTATAGTTAATAAAGAAAGAGGAGTTTATCTCTTCCCATTAGATAGATTCTGTATATAGGCATTTCTGATAGACGATCATTCGGACCCCACTGATTGTTAGTAGTTTGTTGATTATCTAGTCCATAAGCCCAATTGTATTTGTGTTTGTTAAGCGATTTGCTTCCTTATTGTTTTCGATCTTTATATATCTAGATAATCACTTTATTCTAATATCGAATTGTTTTATTGCTTTGTGATATTTGTAGAAGGCTTATTGTATTATGGGTGGTGTGTTTTTGTATATACTCCAGATGATTAATGTATTATCAATATATATCCAGATCCGGCTGTTCAAGGGATCTTCAAGCATAATGATTAGATACTCTAATCCGCGCCATGCTCCTATTGCTTTTGCATCGAATACATGTGAGTCGCTTCGGATCTGCTTAAATCCGGAGGCTATATTATATATCTAAAGAATATATTATAAAAAATAATACGATATTATATTATATTAATTATGTATAATATTAGTCGAATAGATATTAGTATATAAATAAGTGTTTATCGAATAGTTATCGATAAATGCTTATTAGTTTGTTATTTATAGAATATTATAATTCAAATATATAAGTATTTTTGAATTTCAGTAAATACTAAACGCTTACTGAAATTAATCTTTTATATATGGATTTCAAAAGTATATATAAATTAACTAATATATCAAAGTGAAGTCGAATAGATATTAATATGAAAATATTTATTTCTCGAATAGATAACAAATAATTTAAAATCACCTATCTGTCGAACAAATATTCACATTATTATTATTATTATTATTAGTAATTTTCAACCGGGCCGTATAAGCGAGCCTCCCAGGGGGCATTACGGTTGAGCTAACTGCGGGATGATCTTCTAGTTTACATGATCCCTCTTTCCTAGGGATGGGGTCTCAATATCCTCAGTAACCTCCTAAGCGATGGCTAGTGTACTTGCATCTTTGTCTTCGATCCTCTGAATGCCTTCATACATATTTCCGATCTCCTATATAGTATTTGTTTGAAAGCTGTTTTATCCTGTAAGAGTAGCTTTTGTATATATTCTATTGCAATATAATATATTGTATACTTCAATTTTCTTCCACATAGCTTTTCTAGATCTATTCCCTCCTACTCTCTGTTTATGTTCGCCTGGATCAATCGATCCCTTTCCTTTTCTTTTTCTATTCTTCTGATAGTGTTTTAGGGTATATACTTTTATAGAAATCTATTATAACAATGAATTTAGCGAATTTGATTGATATATATATTAGTTGTTTCAGTAGTCGTTCTTAAGTTGCTTAATTACAGGGTGGGTATTTGAGCTTGATATCTAGGGACTAGGTTTTATAGATTGCAAGGACTTTATAGCAATATATAATATGCTTGGAGGATTTGAATATTTCGTATAAATAGTAGATTATTGCTTTTTTGTATTTAAATTATTAATAATAGTTTTCGAAATTGCTATATATTAAGTGGATTGCTAGTATATAGTGGAGAGTTGTTTATAAGAGTTTTAGTTTCTTAAAATATTTGTTTATGCTTTTTGAATCCCATTTCTGATATTGTTTAGAGAGTATTGGTATTTGTTTAATTTACCATACTTGTACTGCCGATTCTATAGCAGTTTTTGCTATAAAGTGGATATTGCTTATTATAGATCGATTTATATATCTTGAAATTGATTTTCTTATCCCTTTGTTAGTAAATACATCCATACACTTATTTTCTTCAATCCCTATATAGCCTAACAACTATTTGATTTGGATTGAATATATTTACATCAGTTTATAATATTTAAGGAAAGTCTATTGCAATATAATAAAGGCTGTACCTTTCATTTCCTATATTACTGATATGCTATTAATATACATACAGATTTCCATTTGTTTTATACCAATAATATTTCTGATTGCTACTTGGAGGTCTCGGTATACTCTAATCGCTTTTGTATCGAATATATAAGAGTTGTGATGCAATCTATTGTTTTCTTTGTATACTATTATCTATCCTCTATATATAATATATCTATATCCTATTCGCCTATTATTCTTATTGATCTGTTCTAATCTATTAGAGAATATAGTGATCTGATTGTATATATGCTTATTCTACTATTCCTGAAACTACTTTGCCGCTATCTTTTTTATAAAATTTCTAATAAGATTCATTTGATATTCTAATATATAGTAAGATCCTACTAAAGTTGTCTCCTTGATTCGGGAAAGATACTGACTGATTATCTGAATCTTTATTCTAGCTGACTATAATTAGCCTTTCTTGTTACCAAAAGAGTAGATAGCTTTTATCTTTTGATAATAAAACAAGTGTTTTGGATTAATAGTTTGGGCATAAAAAGCTGCTCTCCATTTTATTTATTCTAATACTATTTCTGCTAATAGAAGAACGCTATCCCTTATTATCACTATATTCGGGATTATTCGTTAGATTAGAAGGACTTCTCTGATTATTATTCATAGAATCTTATTGATAGCTAGAATCGCTTCTTCTAATTAGATATTTACTATTATTAATATCCCATCTCAATATTATCCAATAGTTTTTATTTATTCTATGTATTATATCTCTACCCCATAGAATAAGACTAGGTATAAACAAGTGATCACTGCTTTCCGTAAGGATGCTGTTGGAAGTCCGTTTGTGATCCGGGCTAGCCTTTGAATATGATAAGCCAATTTCCAGTCTTTGGCTGCTCGTATTTCGATATATTGTTTGAATGTAAACTTGCAATCAAATCACATGCCTAGCTATTGTAGAGCCGATCCTGATGCAATCGAAGAGATAGTGTAATCGCGGTTTATTTCGTATATCAGATTGATAAAATGCTTGTACCATATTATATGGATCATCTTCATCTTTTCGGATACAAAGATTATTTTGTTTCTAGCTTCCCAACAGAATATACTTTTCATATCTTTTGCTAGTATTGCAATATTTTGTTGAACGTTTGCTAATAATCGATATAAATAGATATCATCTATATATTCGAATCGAAGTTTAGAATCTTGCTAGAGTAGCTCTGCAAGATAAAGTATATACAGAATTGGCAAAAGGGGTAAGCCTTATAGGATACCGCATTTCATTATACTGTAATCAATTATTGCTTTGTTAAGTCTAATCCTGAATTGCCTTTAGGTTAAGAAGAAATCGATCAAAACAATCAGATTTTATAGGAACCCCTGTCTCCTCATTTGTTTCAAGAATTTGTTTTTAAATAAAGCATTAAACGCTCCTTATACATCTAGCATAACCATTATAATCTCGTAGCCTTTATTGAGCACTACTTTTACATTGTAAATAAATAACACTATTAAATCCATAGCCAATCATTTCGGAAGGGCATTATAATGTTATAAGCTGAGTATTTTTTGTATTAAAATTATTTATACTAGACATCTTGCTATAATCCTTTTAAGACCCTTCCCAATACAGAAGAGGAAAGTGATAGACTATTATGATCATAGAGATGTTCAGTTTGTCTTTCTTACTTTTAATAGTATAACTATCTTTGCTTGTTTCTATACTATAGAAAAATGATTAAGCTATAAACACTTATTGAAAATAGTATATAAAACTAGGCCTATTTCTATCCAGATAGCCTTCAATAATTTTTACTGTAATCCAGTCTGTCCCCGGGGATGTACTCGAGACCCCTATAATGTTATGTTCCACTTTCTTTATAGAGATAGGCTCCCCTTAGGATAGTTTTTCCCCACTTTGATTGTATCCGGAGTCCGGGAGATTATCGATAGCTTTAAAGCGCTACAGAATCTCCAAGTATAACAGCTTGGCTTTTTCTTTATCTGATGTAATAATACGTTTGCCTATTATAATCGATAAAGAGTAGTATATGGGGCTCAGGTTGTGCTATCCGATACTCTATATAGATCTCGATCTGATTTCATTTCATTAAGGAATTTCCTCTAGTATCCTCTTTTGGCCTATTATATGTATGATAGGAATGCTTTGTATTCTGTAGAGTAATTGCTATTGATTATACAGCTCTGGAGATATATATTTCAAGCGATTATACAATTAAGTGTTCACCAGGGGGCCGATTTTCTTATCTTCCGATCTGGTTTTTCCTATTGTTCTGATTGTTTATTATAATACCTTTTATATATTTTCAATAATTCGATTCAGGGCTATATTTGTGATTGTTATCTGTGCCTCCCGTTTGATTCCTACTATGTTAACTGATACTATTCCTTAAAACAAGGTAGATCTTCTTTTCTAATATAATATGTATATTGGGATCTCGGTGCTGAGCTCGCTTTTTTGTATAATGGTAAAGAGGGTATTATGATTGGATCCATAATATATATCAGCCCTGATTTTCTATATATATTCCTGGGATATTGGAAAAGACTAGATCGATCATGTGTTCTGTTCTGTGTGTCGCTTGCCTTGGGATGTTTGTGAACTTGAGGCCTTTGTTGCTGGATTATTCTGCAAGCTGATTATTATTATACATTGTATTTACATCTAGTTTGAATAGTGTATAATGAGTATTAAAGTCTTCCCTAATAATTATATCCCTAATTAATATTAGATCAAGAATTATCTCCAGGACTCCTGAGATATTCGATTCTCTATATAGGTTTAATAGTTTAATTCTGTTTATAGAAAGCTATATATAGTCTCTATACTCCTCTCCTGCTAATTGTAGTACTTGTAATCTAGTCTCAGTTCTGATATATATCATTACTCATAGACATCCCTGCCCTTCCTTGTATATTCCGCTCCCCTCCAGGAGATTACTAAGAACAGACATTGATATCCGTTATATATTTGAATATATATATTGGATACCCAGAACTCTTGTATACATATTATATCGATCTTTTCCTCAAACGCTTGTTACAATGTTGCTATATACAGTGCAAGGCTTTTCCGTATATTTATCTAAGCAATAGATAGCGGCTTCGATTTATTCATATAGATCTTCCATTATTATATCATATCCCCTAGTCATAGTCTGATTATTCAGAGCTTCAAGATTGAGATTCTTATTAATCTTTACTACCCTATTACAGATAATACATTAGCCTTACACATCCCGCTCTTCATCTATTAAGCTCCCCAAAATATCATTCATTTGCTCTCTTCCAATATCACTTTCCGAATTGCTACTATCTTCATATCGGGAGACTGTATCAATTCTAGATTTCCTTTTCCTTTCTTACACTATCATCAATATTTGAATTGTTATTGTTGATGCTGAGGTGATAATAGTATTAATCTTCTCTACTTATCGAATGATCTAGATCTGCTTTCAATCCGGACACACTATCTTACTATTCACCCGTTAAGGCTTGGTAAAGTAATTATCATAGTCTACTGGGAAGGGCCCGCGGTATCCTGCATATTATGTTGAATGATTACATCCCTAGTTAGCTTATAAGTAAATAATAAGTGTACACACTTTCTATATATCACTTCTCTTTTACATTTCTAGCTTTCATAGTATTGCTAATACCCTAAATCATATCTTCCCAAAGCTCATCTTCTACTTGCTGGAACATTCAAATCTCGTTGAATAGATTACAACGAAATAACTGCTCCTGGAAGGATAATATCCAGGTAATCCGATTCTGCTCATCTACTTCGAGCTTGGATTTCGCTACCCGTACTAGACATAATCCTATCTGATACCAGATTTCTTCCCTTATTTGTTTTTCCCCAATCTCTGTAGGCATTCCCAGGAGATCGGTAATGATTATCGAGATCCTAGTGCTATATATGTATATTATAGCTTACTGATTGCAGATCTATAGCTTTAATAGCTGCTATAGCCTATTGCTTGTTCACAAGAAGAACTATACAGGCTTCTGGGGAAGCTGTGACTGCCCACCCAGTTCGGGTGGACAAATATTCACATGATATCATACTAAAGGAGATTTGTTAAATGTTTTTACAGGATGTTTAGTATCACTACATTGAATATAAGAAATTAGGAGCTCGACTATATTGACTGAGATCTACGAATATTCGGGTCGGGTCATGTGTAGCACTGATTTATTATACCCGACGAAAAACTCATGACATATTTTTGAACTAACTATCAAAACTATATAGAAATCAAGACAACGTGAATTGGGTCACCATCCTGGGGGTTCATTCCGGTCTCTTAAAACTTTGAGAATTTAATTTAAGGATTTAGCTTCGACTTGGAGATGAATTCCTGCTACCATTTCTCAAAGATTCGACTCCACAGAACCTCATACTCGACGCTACTTGATTTAACATTACCACTACCATACTGTGGGTTCCTAGAATTTGTAATTTTGAGAAATAAAGACAACTTGCACCCCTGTCTTGGCGACATTTGTAATTGACGAAGGATGTCGTAAGATTAGTTCCCCTCAACAAGTATACTCAAATGCTGCGGAATCAAATTATTTGTAGGCTAACATGACACGAGATTGGGAATCATCAAATACAAAGTCACGGATATCGAACACAGTGGTACATTTACTAGACTTAAAAGAAAGGGATTTAACCAGTCAGACAAGGTCAGACATGGGCAGCCTTTCACCACAGACAATTGTGAGAGTGTAGAAAGATATAGGCTCTGCAACTTCGCGTTGAAAATTACCTTGATAAACATTGCGCTCGTATGAATTCCCGTGTGCAAACGAGCAGAGTCAACGGTAAAAGCTTGAGGGATAAATAGTCTGGCAAGCAGCGCATGCTTGAAATTAGATGTTCATTTTTAAGACTACTCTTCAAATAGTTACCCTTTCGTTGCAATACTCTTCTATCGATGATACAGTCTACCCAGAATATTAGTGACGCCACGCTGTTTATATCTTCTCTCTATCATGTTTTCTGTCCTGATTTGATACAAGTTCTGCACTATCCGAGCCATTGAATATGTGCCCAATGTAAGATGGAGGCATTTTTGCATTTTCTCATCGAGTTCTCCGAGTCGACTCAATCTAGCGTGAGTTGTAACTTTGCTATTTTCAGCAGATTGAGCAGTTTCGGACACTCGCGTGTGTGCAGTAGAGTTGTAGATATCATTTCCTTCGTCGGCCTGAAGTGATGTTGGTGCTACTTCTTGGGGCGCGGTATCTGTGCTTTGTAGTCAGCATTGCTGTGCCTAACATCAATAATGCTAGTGGTATATGCTCGTTAGTCTTTAGCTCTGAAGGATAAATATGACAGCAAGTGAATGCTTTATGCTCGTTATTTATCCCGAGGTGAAGGTTCTGAAATCATTTTCATGGGGACGAAGCATGAGATTGTGCATGTCCTGGCTTTGTAACAGTTGTCATTTGTCATGATGCTGATCTTGGAGTTAGAATTAACTATATCACGCATCAGTGGTGTAGATAGATCTCTGATTCGAAATATATGCTTAGACAGCTTAATTTCCAATGATTGTGTTGTGATGAATAGGCCAATTCCCCTCAGATAGGTCAGCTTGTCATTCTTTACTTTACATACCAGCACTCATAATCTCACAAACACTGGGATTTAGGCGTATTATGCATGCAAAGGTACTTGTAGAGATGAACAAACAGTTTTCCAAATACACTCTCTTCCACAAAGAATGACAATGCCATAGATCACCACATTGAATATTTCAGTGTCAAAGACCGAACATGTGAAACAGATACATTAACACTCAATCCTTTAAAACCTGAGAAGATACCATAGTTATCCTGACTTTGCTCGATCAGTAGGTATAGCTAGCTTAAGATACTCGGAAAGATAGTTTAGAGTCTCTACTTTCCTCTCTACAAGAAACCATTTTAAACCTCTAGTATGAGAAGAAGACGCTCCAAAACTCCTGAAGGTAGTTTAATTGTTGAATTAATGGCTGAAAAATACTCGATAAGAGCTCTTTGAGTTTCAGGAATGTGCTGAACCTTATGTATGCTGAAACCCCCTTTGGTATTTGCAAGTGTTGGATGAAATTACCATGTCTACTTTGATCACAATAGTTGAAATTCTCACGAAACACGATGGAATTCGTCTAATTCCGGATAGTTCCTTGAGCCATGAACCCTTTACTTCCTTTCAATATCCATTAATATATCCCAGAATTCCATATCCTACTCAGGTTGTAACTATTCCAATCCTCTCGAAATCCGACGAGATTCGTTCAAAACATATAAATATCTAGAGAATAGACCTCTCGAGCTCTTCCAATATTAGAACTGCACATCAAAACCAACATTTATGGCCAAATTCTGTATAACTCCTGACTATTCAGTATTCGACGAGATATATTCAGGATCCTAAAAGCTAGTAATATGGTACTATTCGAATCCTTTCAATGTCTAAAAGTACATCTCAAATATCCAACTTCTAGTTCAATACAAAGTACTTCCTGAGAGTATCTCACCTGACGAGACAGTTTAAAACTCCACAACCTCTTAAGCAAGAACAGTTTTCTCCTCAAAACAGCTATTCAATTGCCTCCAAAATCAAGAATTCAACTTTAAAAACTCTCCTAGATATCTCAACAAGAGATGAGAGACTGCATAGTCCAGATTCAGATACCACATAAACATCAAAACAAACATCAGACAATAACCAACTAAGATTCACCCACACACTAACCTTTTTGTACTAAAATACCGCACTAAAATTTCCAAGCTAATTCCCCCTCGAGGGTAGTTTCGCTTAAAAACTAGCATAACAATCAAAATTGCCTCCATCCATTTTCAATTCCAAACAACCACCTCCCTCTATCCACCCCAGCCCCACCTAAACAAATAATTCTCTTTCATCAGCCCCTTCTTCAATAAACAATTCATCATGGCAAAGACAAATACCACGGTCAAGAAATACAAGACCAGAGCCGCAAAGCGCCGAGCCAAGTGTCGCGCAAATAATCTTCCCCTCCCACCTCCCAGAACCGTTTTCCTAGCTCCAAGAGCCATGGTTTGGCTCACCGCCAAGGAGAAGCGCGCTTACACCAAGACGTATAAGTGTAAGTATTCCTTCCATGTTTCCTTAGCCAGGTATGCAAGACTCAAAAACTAACGTATAAGGATTCATATAGGGACCATGGCCATGCAAAGCTTCAAAGTCGTCGTCATTGGCCAACAGTTCTCAAAGAATACGCCCAGTTCCCATTAGCTCATTTGGATCGCAAGTTGTACAAGAACTACGGCTCGATCAGAGATAAACTCTCGGTTTCTCGAGACCAACTGGATGATATGGAGGGAGAGCAAGATCATCGTCGTGCTGCTATGTTGGCTAGGGTATGTTTAATTGGCGCTGATACTAAAGAGACCTTGGCTAACAGTCAACTAGCGCGCTGCCAATAAGGCAAATCGCAAATAAGAGGAACCAGTTTCGCAACTTGCTGCTTTGGGTATGTACACTTACTAGTAAATTTGGTGAGGAAAGACATCTAACGAGCAGACTAGGACTAGACATGCGACATGCGACAAATGCGGCAAACGAACCGGTACGACCTTTTATGATGGCATGATTAAATGGATGGACGGGTATTTTCTGGGCCTGGCCTACTTAGGTACTTTATTGTGATTTTGCGGGAGTTCTGGCGCGTGGATACCCCATATAATAGTAAAATATAACACAATACATCCTGAAAACAAGCTTTACAAATGAAGACATGAGATTCTTAATACATACCACGAACTAGTGCTCATGACACTAAATTCTTTTCTTCACTCTCCAAGACCCCGTCCTCTACATTCTCTGCATTCCCTCTCTGTTCAACTTCTCCTTACCCTCGACCCCATTATCTTATACAGCACCCTCAATTCCATTACCTTTAACAGTTACATCCTTCTTATCAGCATGCAGCATAGGAATCGCAATCTGATATTTCCCCTGCATATAACACAAACCCCTCCACTCCTTCTTCCTTCCCTTCACTTTATCCGCTTTCTCCCCAAACCCAATTCTCATCACCTTTCCAAAAACCAACGTATGATCCCCTACATCAATAAATCCACTCGTTTCATGATTCCGCAGAATCTCACATTGAAACGTCTGTCTTATACCTCTCGTGGTTACATCTGCAATGGCGCCCGGTGAATACACCAACTTGCGATCTTCCGGGAGCATGGGTCCACCGCGAGAGAAGTGATTGGCAAGTTGAGCACCTGATGTGTTGCATTCTAAAATGTGGATGTGAAACCATCTATCGGGTTCATCTTTAGCGGATGATGATGCTGACCCGACGGGGTATAATGCTTTTAGCGCATCGAGTGTTCGGGAAGGACGCTTGATGTTAAATGTGACGATAGGTTCTGGTGAGAGGGTAAGGGTAGTAAAAGAGGATAAAGTCATAGCTGCTGCTGCTATTGAAGGTTCTCCAGACTTCGGATGAAGATTTGGAGTGGTGAGGATTACGACGGAATGTGGTACATGGCGCATTACTTGACGAACATCTAAAGCGAGTTGATTGAGTTCGGGGGACTTATTGGGGGCTTCTAATGGGGTATCTATAGGTGTATTTGTTGATTTAATGGCGCTGGTTGAGTCTGAAGAAGAAGAATTGGACAAGTTGCTGCTTTTTCTTGATTGCTGCTGAATACATTTTGAAAATGCATTGTGTCGAGAAGAATGAGTGTGATCTAGAGATTCAAAATTAATATCAGTAAAGTAAATACACAAGAAATTACAGCCAAAATGAGAGAATACTATACATTTCCTAGAAGTCTTTTCCAGTGAACTCCATCTCCAGAATAATTCATGAAAACCTCCCACAACAGAACTTTGATTTGTATAAAGCAAACTCCGTGAATTCCTAGTAGATATCATCTTTCCCAAATACTACAAAACTGCAGCTCTCCCTGAACCAATCGATGTAAAATTTAATTCGATTCCGTCGTCAATTGAGTCAAAAATATATTCAGACATGCAAGGCGCTGTGTATCCACACAAGGTTCCACAAGGCTGAAAATTATATTCACATCGTCATTGGTCTGTCGCGAATACCGTAGAAAAGTTCTCAGAAAACAAATCTAGATGCAAGCCTCGTCAAATGCGACGAGGAACTCAATATATTGTACGAATCCAATTAAACCTCTCGGTATCTTAAACAAAAGGTGCCTCTGCCTCTCGTCAATACTAACACGCCATATCTTCATTCGTCTAATTACGCCGAAACCATGTCACTGCCATCCCTCACCCTCCGCCGCACTTCCTCCATTACCTCCAATACCCTCCCCATAAACTCCACCCTCACTCACCAAATTCGACACGCCACTCTCCTAAAACGTCCTATTCGACCATATACTTTCACACAACTCGTTACCCTATCCGACGGCTCAACCTACCTCACTCGATCCACATCTCCAGCGCCCATTTACCGCAGCACAAAGGATACACGAAATCATCCTCTATGGCAGCCCTCTTTAGATTCATTAAGGAATGTTGAGAATGATGAAGCAGGACGTTTGAGTGCATTCAGAGAGAGGTTCGGAAGGGGATGGGATGGAGAGGTAGAGAAGGCAGATGGAGAGGAGAAATTGGCAAAGGATGCAGACAATGCGAAGGCTGACGAAGGGGTAGAGAGCAAGAAGGGAGATTCAATGGATAGTTTGATGGATTTGATTAGTGGAGGAGCTCAGAGGGATAGTGCTAGTATGAAGGGAACTGTTAGGACGAAGAGTGGAAAGGAGAAGAAATAAATGAGTGGGTTGAATTGAGGGGTGGAGTGAGGGGTCTCATTCTAATGACTGGGATGAGGACTATCTTGGTATGAAGTTGGGGCAATGTTATTCTTCCTCCAGAGCTTCAGCTATTATCAAACACATCAAGTTGGATTGTACGATGAACGAGAGAACATCCCTCATCTTGCCATGTACACATGTACATATACATTGTCAAAGGAGGTAAAAGAAATGCATAGAGATCAGGATTGGGCGTTCAGCATTGAAATATTATTCTATGTACAAAAATACTACAATCAGCATACCACAATCACCTCATGATTTGATAATTGTGTCACTCTCTTCATCTTTTTTTCCCACCCAATTACTTTTCAAAAACGTGATATCATTGTGTCGTTCATTAATCTTCTTCTTCAGCAGTTGCTACAGCTGCAGCTTGTGAGTCTGTAGCAGTTTCACCTGAGATTCCAGTTTCTGAAGAAGGACGTGCCGCTGGTTCTACAGGGGGCTTATAAAATAATTGTTCATCTTCTTCTGCATCAAGTTGCATAAGGAAAGTTTCCCAAAGTTCGATAAGCTTAGGAATATTAGCAAGATGTCTCTGATCTCATAAATGTGATAACTTACCTCCTTTTGAGCTTCCACAGCACTTTCTAAAAATGTCTCCACGGCACTCTTAAAATCCTCAACCTTTTCACGTTCAAATCTATCAAGTTCGGATTTCATAAGACGTCCCATATCCTCAAACAATAATCTTGCTTGATGAACTTTACGTTCAGAATCGGCCACTTCTCCTTGCATTTGATTCAAACGATCTTGTTGTGATTTCCCTTGGCGTAATAACTTCTCTTGAGTAGTCTTACGCTTTTGTAAGTCACCCTCTGCTGCATGCCATGAGTGCCATGCTTTTTGACGTGAACCGAATGCTTGTTTGATACTTCCAATCAAACGAACATATTCATCAATTGTGATACCCAAAGTCAATACATCTTGTTGTGCTTGTCGATCATAAAGTTCCCTAATTCTGATTTGTAAATCCGCAAGACTTTCAAGAGGTCCGGATAATGATGTAGAGAGCTCAACAGCTGAGAGTGCTCGAAGGGAACCAGAGAAATCACCTGCAGCTTCAGCGAGACCTTTACGTTGGGTAACCACAACATCCATAGCTTTCAACAAAGCTTTAAGTTGATTCTCCAAAGCATCCAAATAGATTCGTCGCTCATGGAACCACTAATCATGTCAGCAACTTCAAACCCCTAGAAGAATCATAAACTTACATCATCATGTTCAACAAATTTTCCTCCTCCACCAACAGAAATACCAAGTCCACTAAACATGCCTTTGCTTTCACCAAGTCCTGGTTCTTTTCGTTCCTTATGTTTGACATCAACATTGAAAGCCTCACTTTCTAAAAACAATTTCAAATCCCCATCATGTTGAAGTGTTGGATGAGCAGCTGTTTTATTAAGCATTCTTTCCAATGCAGCACGCCTAGATTCAACAAAATTTGTATCAAATCTTCCTACAGCCTGTTTCTCAGGAGGTGGAGGTACAACGACACCCGGGTTGTTTGCATGTAAAGAGTTGTAAAGCCATAAAAAGTCCCTATATCTTCGAGTGACAGTAAATTCCGGTTGACGATATGCTTTAGAGGATGTCTAATTTATGATTAGTTTATGGCAACACTTCCTTGGAATTGATATATCCTACCTTTGTTTCAAACAGAGTACACAATATGAGAACTGGTCAAATCTCCAACTTTGTGTGGATCACCGACTGTAATATTGAAAGTAGGCTTGGCAGCTTGTTCGATGCTCACACTAGGTGTTGACTCTCTTCGAACCGAGCCCATTTGAGATGGTTGAACAGGAGGTGGTATGCGAGGTCCAGTACTAGATTCAACATCCTCATTCAAATCCACTGAATCCAACATACTTCGACTTATAGTAGAGCTTTGCGCTGAAGCTAATGGTTGTCGCAGATTATGTGTAACAGTTTGTTCTTTTTGAGGCGGCGCAGGAGGCTCGTCGGCTTTTGATGTTGGCGCATTGTCGCCCAATGGTCCTAATGGCCCCAAAGAATCATCCAAAGCTTGAAGTCGAACTGGTTGTGCTCCAGCGCGTCGAGGGGTTCGTATCGTACGTCCTGCATGTGTTTTGCCCTGTGAAGCTGGTGGGGCAAGGGTTTGTGATGTAGATTCGGGGGTTTCTTTATAATAAAGTTAAATTCGAATCCTACTTGAATACGATGATGACTGACCTCCTTCTGTAGCGGATTGTTCGGGTTTGGGTAAGCTTGGTGTCGATTGGGCTTGAGAAGGGACATCTGATATAGTTGTCAATATGGATCACTTCCGGAATTGTAGTTTCGGTCAGTAGAAACATACCTCCCCAAGGTGAGTCTCCCCCGTCTTCCAAATCCATGACGAAATATTATAAGTGCACTTAAAACGTTGAGTTGATAGGTAGTTGTTTGAATTCAAGATGGATATCTAATCGGCGCGCGGCACAGACAACACTCGGAATGTACCGTGGTAGGTTACAGGGATTAAAGCTGTTCAAGACAGCAACCAATACAATTGATGTAGGATAATCGCAATATTTCTTCAACAAATCTTGAGTAAAAGTGTTGGTATGATATGTACACGGTGCATCAAAGGGGTGATAATAAATATCTTGCGATCAAGGTAAAGGGTGGGAATATGGCCGGCCGGGTAAATATCGGTTAGTTTATTTCCTTTCACGCAGCTTACTGCCATCACCATATTTGAAGCAAGAGTAACGAATGCATCATTGCAGGTCCACGGGTAGGTAAGATACCCACATCTTCAAATATTCAAACTTTGAATGGCAAAAGGATCAAGTCCGATATGAATGTATCAAAGTGCCCTACAGAACATCCAACTTATAGAGTATGATTCCAACCCCAACTCCACATCTACCATTCTTTATTTCTCAACCTCATCCCTCATTTGAGTTAACGGACGTGAATTGTAATTTCCCTTATCCAAATCTTCGAGAAACTTCCTACTCTTTGCCCACAATTCTGCCTCCATATCTCTACCAACTCTTCCACTTCGACTATTCAAGAAACCAATATCAAGATTACCCATTCCTCTTTCCACAACGACATCGTCTGTTGGCATATTGCCTGCCATATTTCCTGGAACTGCTGGTCGTCTTTCTACAACTTCAGGTACTGATTTGCCCTTATTCTTCGACTTCACCTTTTCGGCGGGTATAATGTCTGCTTCTTCCAACCCCAATATTTGTCTTCGTAATCTTACATCGACGGATTGTAAAGTTTTTAGATAAGAGTTCGAGGCATCTTGGAAAGTTTGACGTTTTTCTTGTGGGGATTGTGATTCTCCAGGTTCTTGTGCTGCGGTAAGAATCTTGAGGGTTTGTCCAGCAGTTTGAACAAGTTGTAAAATACTCTACGCATGATTAGATAGTGTTATAGAATGAGTCAAAAGTGATGGATTTTACCTTGTCTATTTCATTGAGTTGCTGAATGCGCTCGGCTTTTGTAAATGGTCGGAATGCTGAGGTTTGATTTTCTTCTGGTGAGGAGGACATGATGATTGAAAGTCGGAAGTCGCAAGTCGGAAGTCGAAAGCCTTCAATGATTGTTTGTTTCTGGTATGGACTTTGAGGATGTAAGAGTTTGTATTTCGAATCATGTCATCTTACTTTGAGAATGATTATGTCGATTGATTGATCTCCAGAACCTTAACCTTAGAACCTTGGAGATGCTTTATCTGGGGTTACAGCCTTAATTATGCGGCTCTGCGGATCGGCTGCATTAGTGTCAAAACTTCACTCCAATTGTTCAATGAAGCTTGACCTTCAGTAACCTCCCACTATATACCAGGCGATCAGCCTTGAATCATAAAAATTCTTTGAATTATTCCTCTTTACTAATCCCACAAATTTCTATATAACCCGTAACCAACTATACCTCCCTACCTAAACATAAAATTGAGAGTTTGGAGTTAATTTTTTCGTCGGTTCTGGGGAGATGCTAAGTGATTGGCAGTCCTGGCGGTATCACGGTATTACCTAGGTGAGAGATCATAGAAGGAAGGAATACTCACCGGTGCGGATAGCTTGGATACCTAGGTAGGTAGGTAGCCGAGTAGAAGGTAATCTTACATACAGTACTAGGTAGCTCCAATCACACGCAGAAGGACTCTCAATCTCTCATCTCAACCTCTCAACCTCTCAATCTCTCAATCTCTCAATCTCTCAATTCTCAATAAGCATGTCTACCTCAGGACAACCAAACGGACCTCCAAGTGCTGGAATAAATACACAACAAAATTCTCAAGGTCCTCCCCAATCAGGCTCACTCATGTCTCAACAAAATTTAAATCAGATTGTAAGTTCTCCCTTCTTTCTATATGAATTCAATGGATTTCAGTAGCGTTGTCATCAATACCTATCATCAAGACCAGCAAGCTTTTATCCCCAATGCCATCGATATCATCAATTCCATCAAGTCTTTGTCCCAAAAATCTACCCAACCCCTTGTCAACAGAACAACTATGCCCTCTCAAGATACTGCTAGTGCAGAAGCAGGTGGCCACAGTACAGTTTGTCAATGTACAGTGTGAAAAACAGTATCAAGGAATTGTCACGTGGTCAGGCTAAATACCATGAACCACCTCTTGAAACGACATAATGCTTGATTGTATTTTGTTACTTCAAGAGATGAATTGATTGAAAACTTCAATAAATTCTTAATGATTCTCTGTACTGTATGCATTGGCATTGGCATCGTGCAGTGGTTTTCAAAACATGGTGTTTAATGCCTTTCATAGTTGGCCTTCCTATTGACAAACAAACATATTTATTTGGGAGAAATCTGGAGAACAAATATAAATTCACAGTTAAAGCTCTCTCAATTCAATACAGTGCTTGTTTGTACAAGGCCCGATACCTCTTTCGACTTAGCGTTCTCTTCCCCTGTTTCCCCTCCTCTCATCTTCATCTCGAAAGCAGCAAGCTTTTTAATCAAAACCTTGTCATTCACTTCCACAAAATAAATCCCATACCAAAACTTCTTGCAATATTTATTGCTCTTCCAAAAAGATCTTTCAACCTTATTACATAGCCCTGTCACAAAATCTTGCAGCAAATTGTTGTCATCATGTCTAGACCACCTGGGCAAACCCCACCACGTCCTTCCCTTTCACGTCCTTCCCTTTCAAACTCGTTACCAACGGGTACTCCACGTCCTAGAACCATTCAGACCCAAGGTGCAGTGCCTTCTGGTTCTTCAAACAATGGTATTCCAAGACCTGGTGCTCCTCGTCCCCCAATTCCACCATATCCTGGTGTTCAACCTCCATCATATCTCCCAAATTCTTCAAACCCTCCTCGCTCTTATGGCTCTCCTTATTCCTGTCTTTCTTCAACTTCATCAACTACTCGTCCTTTTACCGCAGAAAATCCCTATTATCCTACGGATGAGGCTGCTGACAAGCATCGACAAGCAAAGGTATCGAGTACCTCGTCAAAAAAGGTTACAACCGAACTGAACAGATGCTACGATCTGAATCTTCCAACCTTGATAGAGATGGAAAACCTATTCAAGAACGTGCCGAGGACCTTGGTACAGCAAAATATGCAAAAGGTTTCCGATTATTGAGTAATTGGATCGAATCTAACTTGGATATCTACAAGGTAAGCAAGAATCCTTTCAACGTGAAGAGTCAACATGTCTAATATCTTTTGCAACAGTTTGAGTTACGCAGACTCCTTTGGCCTGTTTTTGTTTACTCCTTTATTGAGCTCATCACAAATAATTATACAACTGATGGAAAGGCCTTTTTGAATGAATTCAAAGATCAATTCCAACAAGTCCACGCCGATGAACTCACTACATTTGATACAATCAGTTTACCACAACAAATCAACGATAATACTATCACCAAGCTTTATCTATCCTCAAAATATCGAATCCCTCTCAACACCCATGTTTACTTCAACCTCATAACTCACCTCGAATCGAATAGCAAACAAGGAGGATCTGTCATTATTTATTTGCTACAGACCTACTGCGAAATTCGTGAAACAGAGCGAGGACCCATTGATCAATTTAGTTTCGAAGCTATCATCAATCAAGCACATGGTGTTGAACCGGAAGAGTCTGACCTTCAAGAAGGAATCCCTGGAGCTTTTACCGGAGTTACGAACAAAGATATCCAAGATAATAATGCCAAGCTACTTTTGGGACCGATGGCAATGGAAGAAGAATTGGCTTCAGATGTTCGCGCAGATCTTGATGAGGAAGATAGTAAGAACCCGCCTGAGCTCGGTAAACCATCCTTGATAGAATTGTTTGATCAAAGTATCAAGCGTGAGGAAGGTGTTGAAGGACCTAACCGCAACGACATCCCATACCCTCCTTCTCGTGCTCGGGATGTCACCATGGAGGTTCAAAAGATCAAAGAACATCGAGATAGATTCAAGATTGAAAGCCGTAATGGTGGGGTTGGTCCTGCAGTCTCTATTTGCATGTTTACTTTCCACAATACTCTTGATACGTAAGTTATTTTCCACCAGTCTTCTGCCAGAATACTAACTTGTGGCTAGGATCAATTGTATCGAATTTTCCGATGATAATAATTTGGTTGCTGTTGGAACGGAAGAATCTTACATTCGTGTTTGGCATTTACATGGCGAACCATTGCCTAGTGAAACCCCACCAGGTCCAAATGATCCGCCACCATCGAACTCTCGTCGTCTAATCGGTCATTCCGCACCTGTATATGCCGTATCGTTCTCTCCTTCGATTCGAGGTGCAGATGAAAGTGATACAGCTACTGCTCCCAAATTACTTCTCTCATCTTCCTCGGATCGAACAATTCGTCTTTGGTCCCTTGAAGCATGGGCCTGCCTTGTCATATACAAAGGTCATGAAGGTCCGGTATGGAATGTAAAGTGGGGACCATTCGGTCATTACTTTTTGACTTGCGGTCATGATCGATCTGTTCGTATTTGGGGACAAGATCATATTTCATACCTTCGAATGTTTATTGGTCATGACTCCAATGTCAATCAAATCGCTTGGCATCCAAATGGAGCATATGTTTTCTCGGCAAGTGATCAAGCTGATAAGACTGTTCGCATGTGGTCTTTTACAACTGGTGATTGTGTTCGTGTCTTCACTGGTCATACCGACACCATTAGTGCTCTTCAATGCGCTCCTAATGGAAAGATTCTAGCATCTGCAGATTGTGGTGGAAGTATCATTCTTTGGGATCTTGCAAAGGGAACACAAATCAAACGTTGCAGAGGTCATGGAAAAGGTGGAATTTGGTCTTTATCATTCAGTGTTGAATCTACAGTTTTGTGTTCGGGTGGAGCTGATGGTACTGTTCGTCTATGGGATATCGAAGTTCCTTCTGATCCATACAAGAACACTGATGGTGAAATCATCGGTACTGGTGGACAAGCTGATGCAACTCGTGTTACGGGTGCCATTACCGGTGCTCAAGCTAATCCTACTACTGGTTCTTCCAAGAAGAAGGGTAAGGAAACAATGATTACTCCAGATCAGATTGTTGCGTTCCCTACCAAGAGATCACCAGTTTACAAAGTCATGTTTACAAGAATGAATTTGGTCATGGCTGGAGGATGTTATTTACCTTGAGGATATTGGGGAGACGGTTATTCGTAGAGGCTTAGATCATTTCGATTGCGAGATGCACGATTTACGATAAAAGTTTCTATCAAATTGTAATTGAGATTTCATTCGAGATTACTTTTGATGAAAGGGAGTGCAGTGGAAGTGGATTGATACAGAAAATGGCGTAAGATACCAGGATTTATGGTAATAGTCATTAGTTATGTTTCTAAATCGTTGATTTTTCCTCAGAAATTTATGCACATGATTTGATCTGTGATTTGCTGCTTGTATGTGTTACGATTTATGACTTCAGACTTCATAATTAAAGACTCAAGGAGTACATGCTAGTGTTCTTTCTTTTCCCGTTTTCATTTACCTTTCACTATGAATCATGTCATACATTACGGTCTCATACAATTCTCAACATGTACACTGAATCGATCAAAGGCATAGGATTCTCTGAGTCGGGATGAAGTATCCTTATTTTCACAGCGTAGTATTATGCATGCTAACGAAAACAAGATGCAGACATTGTCCGCGTTGGTGAGTAGTTGGCCAGAGATGAAACGCGAGTCTTGGTTATGGAAATATTCAATATAGTTGAATAGATAGATTTGCTATGATCTAATTAATAAATATTTCCTCCTCTCTCCTCTCCTCTCCTCTCATCACATATCATCGCATCATATCGCATTCCCCAGGAATCAAATTCACACCTCGTGATTCCAACAACTCCCCATCAAACCGTCTAGCAACCTAGAAGTCTAAGAGTTCAACGTCCCTCCCCATCTCCATCTCCATCTTCACATCAACACCCACATCCTCTACTCCCCATCTCCATCTCCACATCCATATCCCCGCTCATCTCCTTCTCCATCTCCTCAAACAACCCATCAATCTCCTCGATCCCTACACTCGAAAAATCCCAACCTTTTTCTTCCGCTGTCAGAGGAGGATTCATGTACATTCCTTCCCAGGAGGTCTGGAAGGGGCTTGTGTTGATTTCTGTGTCTACGTTCATGTTTATATCCATATCCATGTGTGAATCCAGGTGCGAATCCGTATTCATGTACATATCATCGGATAAAAGAACCTCATCTCCAGCGACTTGATTTCCCAATCCCGAGGGTAGTTCCAGTTCCGCTTCTGAACCCGATAGCATCAGATTTCCCCGATATAGAGAAGCCGTGGTAGCATTGGCATTGGGTATCAACCCCATGATATTTGAAGTAGCTTCTAGCGTTGAATTCTCCAATCCCGGATCTAATGCCAGTGCCGGTCCTGGTTCGGTTTCTGAAACCCATGGCATCAGATCTCCTAGATATGGCGAACCCAGACCAGCAGTAAAGTCGGGTATCAACCCCATGATATTTGGAGTTGTGTCTAGCGTTGAACTATACATTGGAATAGATTGTGGAGTTGCATTCGCATTTGCATCAGCGTCTACAATCCCATCTCCATCTCCAGCGAGTGGATTTTCCAATCCCGAGGCTGGTACTGCTTCGACTTCTGACATCCATGGCATCGGATCCAGATCTCCTAGATGTGGAGAAGCCGGAGCAGCATTGATGTTGGGTATGAAAACCATATCTGGAGTTGCATCTAGCGTTAGACTACGCATTGGAATGGATTGTGGAGTTGTGTTCGCACCGTTATCTTCATTACGATCCACATCTTCGTCAACATCCACATCTCCAACTTCATCTCCATCAATATCATCATCAACATACACATCTCCATCTCCATCTTCATCAATATCATCATCCTCATCAACATACACATCTCCGTCTCCGTCAGTATCATCAACATCCTCATCAATATCTCCATCAGTATCATCATCATCATCCGAGTCTGAAATCTCAATAATCATTCTCCCCGCAGTAACCGGAGCCAAAGCCTCCGCATCCTTCTTCGAAGTCGCAATCTTGGAGCTTCTCTCTCCATTCAACCCTGAGTTCCGGGTTAACTTTGCATTTGGAATTGATTTTTTGTTCTCCGGGCTAGATCTGGGTTGTGCATTTCTTCCAGCCGAGCTTGTATTTGCCTTCTGCTTCAGAATCGGAGTTGGATTCGTTGTAGACTCAGTATCTTTCTTCGAATTCGTGGGGTTAGAACTTCTCTTCCTATTTCGCTTTGTAAGCCAGATCTTCTTACTTGGCTTTATATGCCAGATCACCAATGGTTTTGGATATGTTGGTTTTGGAATTGGTTTTTGGGTCTCCGGGGTAGATTTGGTAACCAAGCTTGCATTTGTCTTTGGCTTTGGGGTCGGAGTAGAATTCGACATGGACTCTGCATCGTTTCTCGAATTGCGGATCGCTGAGCTTGTAAATGCATTTGATTTCGAGTTTCGGGTTGTCTTCGCATTGGCATTGGAATTTGATCTTGTGGTGTCCAGGCTAGGTGTGGGTTTCGCAGTTCTTCCAACTGGGGTTGTCGTCATCTTTGACTTTTGCTCCGTCTTCAACTTCTGCTTCTGCTTCTGCTGTACACTCTGTGCAGACTTCGCCGCTGCTTTTGTCTTCGGCATTGTGAAGTAGGTATTTACTCTTCAACGAACTTTCTGATTTGTGGTTTGTGATTCGTCGTTTTTGGTTTACGATTTGTGATTTGTGATTTGTGATTCTGATATCCAGATGAATGTCGAGCAAATGGGAAGGTGAGTCGGCCAATGGAATCTAAAGAGTTTATATAGATGCATGATGGAGGAGGATATACATGTCTATCATACGGTGATAGTTCATACTGCTCTGTTTCTCACCGTATTCGTTCATCCACCTCGCCGTAAACATCAAAATCACATCACCGTACACAACCACACTCATACTCATACCCATACTCACAGCTAGCTCATAACCGTACTCTTCTCATAAATAATCGTATAACACATCCATTCCCTTTCCATTTCCAATTCAGCCATCCCCTCATCACCGTACAAATCCACATAACAGCCTCCTGCTACAGCACAACACGCAATCTCAGCCGTATCCTCGCAGCCCTCCGCGCAAACTCAAAACTTCCTCAGAAACCCAGCAACCGAGTAAAATAGCCGTATCGTATCTATACCCGTATCGAGAAATTGCATAAGCATGGATAGCCGTATTCATTCAGTATCGAGACTCACTACCTGTGCTCCGAAAAATGGACATTCCTTCTACACGTACCATCCTCGCTTCATTCTTGCACTTCATCTATACGGATTGCACGTTTGGGTCACACCCATACAGAGCTTCTCTCTCTCTCTCTCTCTTTTGCTTCTACATCACCCTTCACTGCACAATACGCCAAAAATTCAAATCCTTCAAGATTGATCACACTCGCCAGTTACGGGACGGAAACTTCTGGGCTATTGCGTTGATTTTTCTATTCTTACGCCCACCTCAGTTTGAAATGTAGGTTTTGGAAATGGGTGGTATAGTGGGTAACTCTTCTCACTTTCATAGCACAGACATTAAGCAGATCTTTGCATCAAGAAACGTATGGTACGAGACGCAAACGCCAGACAAATTTTCGGACTCCAAGATTTACAGCTCAATCTTTTAGTCAATTCACATATTTCAAAACCATACAAGGTGATTAATCTCAATTCAAATCAATAAAACTATACTATCTACCATCGGAAGAAACATCCCACTCATCTCATTCACACACAATCATATCTTCGGAAGCTGAGTCCTGACAACTAGAGCTCCCTATTTCACTAATATGTAGGATCAAGCTATCCTTATCCCTCTATCACCCACCAAATTGACCCAAGATGTCAACCACAATTATGAATCATAAACATCTCCACCAAAATTAGAAGCAATTTAAACCATAATATTCCTTCTCATATACTTCAGCCTAGCCCATCGATCAATCAAATCAGATTCTGGAGTAATATCCACCATAATTCCCATTTCCACTTCCGCTTCCTCCTGTTGGAGTTCCAGATCCACTGCTTCCTCCACTTCCACTTCCACTTCCACCATTTGGAAGTCCAACACTAATGGTAGCACCTGGTGCACTTGAGCTTGCAGCACCATTGGCACTAGATCCACTTGGCACAGAACCAGAACCAGTGGGAGCTGCAGGGAAATCACCACCTTGACAGATTGCTGTAAGAGAGGTTTGAAGACCTATCGTGATATATTAGTCCGTTTTCTCAATGGTAAATTCATGGCAATGAATGGGGAAAAAAGACGGGGTATAACTTACTGGTAACGATAGAAGTAGCAACAATTGTTGTTGTTCCAGTACTTTGACTCGTCTTCAACACTGTAGTTGGAATGGTAACCGTCGAGTAAATGACTTGCACATAATTTGTGGAAATTGTTTCAACGACTGGAACAGTAAAATGTGAGATGGTAGTTGTTATCTGAGGAACAGTAGAAGCAATCACAAGTGAATACGTCGACAAATCCTTAGCCGGACAACCACTCGATGCAGGATCAGAAGTAGCAATTGGTCCACCAGGCTGTGTTATAGAAATAGTAGCACCAGGAAGTGAAGCAGTGACTGCATCTGAAGTTCCAACACCAACTGAAATACCACCGGTTGGAATAGGTACTGAAACAGATATGCCAGGTCCACTTCCACTGCTTCCACTTGCACCACCACCATTATATCCCACACTCGATCCTGAGCCACCACCAACAGCTGGAAGAGTAGCAGAAATAATAGGAATAGTAGCAGAAGCCGATGCGCCGCCACCAATCGAAACACCTCCACCACCGATAGGGATTGTAGCAGAAACAACCGGACCTCCTCCACCCAGAGGCAAAGTAGCCGAAACCTGCGGGACAGGTGTAGGATAATTATGACTTGTCGGCAAAATTGGCACACTTGGAGCAGGCAAAGCTGGGATACTTGCAACTGGAGCAGTTCCTCCACCACCACCTAGTCCACCAAGACCACCAAGGAGACCACCTAAAAGACCACCTAGTCCAAGTGGATCACTACTACCAGTACTACCACCAGCAGCAGGAACTGATGGGACGGCTGGGGCAGGAAGAGAAGGAACAGAGACGGAGGGTGGAGAGTAGTAAGGTGAATGATTATCATTTGCTACGTCTGGGATAGGTGCAGGTGCAGGTGCTCCGTAGAGAGTGGGGAGGAGAGAGATTGTTAGAAGGAGCTTGTGGTGCATTGTTGCGGTTGAATATGTGTGAGATGGTTTGTTGATTATAAGTTTGAGAGGTGAGAGAGTGATCACTTGAGAAAGTAGATTGGAATGGATTGAGTTGAATTGAATTGAGAGTGTGTGATAGATTGAAATTCAAATGAATTGTAAACAGCGAATGGATTGTATTGCAAGGTATTGTACTTAAAGCAAAGCTCGTAGCAAAAGAAGTGAAAGCTCAATGTGTATGTGATGAAGAGAGAAACAAAATTCAAGTCCTCTAATCAGGGAATTCCGTACATTTATACCCTCTCCTCATTTCTTCAACTTTCCTTTTGCCATCCATCAAGGTACATATTGTTTAACCAGATCGTGCAACTTCCCCTCTCGTACCTTCCTTGACTGCACATCAAACCTACCTAGCAAAGATTCCTGCCACACACAACTGACTTCCATTTGGGCAAGATTCAACTAACCGCGCCGTTCCGAAAGTCAATTGACGGACGTCCTTTTCGATTTTCTCTATTCGATTCGATATTATACAATGCAGTTAGGAACTACCCTCATCGTCCTATACTATCCCTTCTTTAGTTTTCGGGATGACGAACTCCCATGACCATAATGTATCCCCATCTCTCAATTCTGGCTTCGATAAACGAGATCCTTATTACTAAACTGCTGTTACCCATTCACAAAACAATGCCCTAATGCTTCCTATTCGTCGATTCTATAGATCCCATACATCTTTACTATCGTTGTGCACTTTTCAACTATGAGTTACAACGGAAAATTCATTATCTGGTCCCTCCTATTCGTTCATATTAATCATCTCGTCCTTTCCCAATCTAAACTTACGCCCTGTTCAACCCCCTGAGACAAAGTTACAAACCAGTCTATTGGAAACAGAGATCATAATGTTCATCGATGTTCACCACATCCATCATCATATTTATCATAATACTACCCAATCCACTGGGAAAAGCAGACAATGAGCATGTTTTCAGTTCTACAAATCAAACACAGTCCCAGCAATTCTAGATGTCATGTTGTGCATATGTAACCCCTCGTGCAACTTTTCAGGAACGCCTCGAACCTTAAGACGCCATATCCGGTCCGAGTTGGTCTGCGTCCCAACACAAAAAGGATCTTTTCAGTACACTTGTACGCGATAAGGAGAAAATTCAGAATCATTAGTACATGATCGTAAGGAGAATAATAAATATATTGTCACACGAATATACCCAAGAAGAAATTTCATCGTCACTCAAAATTATATCAATTAAACACACAAAAGTACAGTAAATATTTTGTATTCTGCTATCTCTTTTCTTTTGTCTTAACGCGCAATGTTTATCACAAAGTACATTTTTAAGATTATACCTCATGTATCTATTAAGACCATGTGGAATGAAAAAAATGAGCATCAAAAGAGAAATAGGAATCAGGCTCAATGCATGACCGAAAAACCAACCATTAAACTCCACTATCCCGCAAAAACCAAGCCATTTTTTGAATTTAGTCAACCTCCTCCATAGCACTCTCAACTGGTGCATCCGAAGTTGCCTCGGTGGTAGCGGCAGCATCCTCGGTGGTCTCGGCATCTTCCTCAACGTTCAATCCGAGTGAGACAAGCTTGTGAATACGCTCGGCAAATCCAGCTGGCTCTTCGATGGTGAAACCGGAAACGAGAAGGGAAGTCTCAAACAAAAGTTGAGTGATTGACTTGACGGTACGGTCGTTCTCACCATCAGCCTCAACCTTCTTCTTCAACTCCTTAATGATAGGTGACTTTGGAGAGATTTCGAAAGTCTTCTTGGAGGACATGTATGATGACATAGAGGTATCACGGAGAGCTTGAGCCTTCATGATACGCTCCATGTTAGCGGACCAACCGAATTGACCGGTACGGATAGCACAAGGAGCGTTGACAAGCTTGTGGCTGACAACAACCTTCTCAACGTTTTCACCAAGGACGTTCTTGAGAGCCTTGGCAAGACCCTCGAATTCTTTCTCCTCTTCCTCACGAGTCTTCTTCTCCTCATCAGTCTCCTCAAGGTCGAAGTCCTTGGTGATATCAACAAGCTTCTTGCCCTCGAACTCCTTGAGTTGAGTCATGGCGTACTCATCAATGGGGTCAACCAAGAAGAGAACCTCAAAGTTCTTTGCCTTGAGGGAGTCAAGGAATGGTGACTTTTGAACAGCCTTGAGAGACTCTCCAGTGATGTAGTAGAGGTTCTTTTGGTGCTCTGGCATACGGGTAACGTAGTCAGAGAGGGAGGTAATGTCATCACCAGACTTGGTGGAGCTGAATCTGAGGAGCTTGGCAAGAGCAGCTCTGTTTTGGGAGTCCTCGTGGATACCGAGCTTGATGTTCTTGGCGAAAGCAGCATAGAACTTGTCGAATTGCTCCTTGTCCTCAGAGATCTCTTGGAAGAGCTCAAGAACCTTCTTGACGATGTTCTTCTTGATGACCTTCATGATCTTGTTTTGTTGAAGGGTTTCACGGGACAAGTTAAGTGGGAGATCCTCAGAGTCGACAACACCCTTGACAAAGCTCAACCACTCAGGAATGAGGTCAGTGGCATCATCAGTGATGAAAACACGACGAACGTAAAGCTTGATGTTGTTCTTGGTCTTCTTGGTCTCGAAAAGATCGAATGGAGCACGCTTTGGAACGAAGAGGATGGCACGGAATTCGAGTTGACCTTCAACGGAGAAGTGCTTGACAGCCAAGTGATCTTCCCAGTCGTTGGAGAGGGACTTGTAGAATGAACCGTATTCCTCAGCGGTGATGTCGGATGGGTTTCTGGTCCAGATTGGCTTTTGCTTGTTGAGCTCCTCCTCCTCAATCTTGGTCTCCTTGACCTTCTTGGTCTTTGGCTTCTTGGCCTCTTCCTCATCATCGACCTCCTCAATCTTGGCCTTCTTCTCATCATCCTCCTCCTTGGTCTCCTCAGCCTCCTCATCTGGAACTTCGGTCTCAGTCTCCTTGGAGACGTGAAGGTAGATTGGGTATGAGATAAACTCGGAGTGCTTCTTGATGACCTCCTTGATCTTGGACTCGTTCAAGTAATCCATTTGCTCATCCTTCAAGTGAAGAATGATCTTGGTACCACGGCCGAGTTGCTCACCCTCAGAGTCTTGAGTGAGAGTAAAAGTTCCTCCAGCACTGGATTCCCAAATGTATTGTTCATCATCGTTGTTTTTCGAGACGACAGTAACTCTGTCGGCGACGAGGTATGCAGAGTAGAAACCAACACCGAATTGACCAATCATAGAGATATCAGCACCTGCGGTGAGAGCCTCCATAAATTGCTTAGTACCAGATCGTGCAATCGTACCGAGGTTGTTGACGAGATCCTGAATTATTGGTTAGCAAATGATTTGGGGTCTTCGTCTACGAATGTACTTACAGCCTTGGTCATACCAATACCGGTATCACGAATGGTAAGAGTCTTGTTCTCCTTGTCTGGGATGATGTCGATGCGGAGATCCTTACCGCTGTCGAGCTTGCTGGAATCTGAGAGAGCCTCATAACGGATCTTGTCAAGAGCATCGGAACAGTTGGAAACAAGTTCTCTTAAGAAAATCTCCTTGTTTGAGTAAACTGTGTTGATGATGAGAGAGAGCAACTGAGAGATCTCAGCTTGGAACTCGAAAGTTTCGCCAGCCATATTTGTGATTGTGTATGTGAAAACGGAGAAACTGTAGGAAGAGAGTAGATTAGTATGAATTTCTTGATGAAGATGAAGTTGTACAAGCTTATTGAGCTTCTTGTGAATCTTTTGTAGAGTACAAGTAATCGTCCGAAGCTCTCTGGGGTTTCTTTCTCTTTCGAGGCTGAGCTATCCAAAGAGTTTCTTGATGGTAGATCGAGGGGTTACTTCGACACAGGAAGGTTATTGAGAGTAACTTACAGTTGATGGTATTCGTTAAGTCGTTAAGTGTATCGTATTGTAGAGTCTAATAGACAGAAAGTAGAAAGGAAGGGTATCTTTGAATGGTTTGAAGAAAAAAAGAGAAATGACTTTTCGTTGAAGGGTATTGGGGATTTTATGGAAAGGCTCGCTGTAGAAAATGGTAGAATTGTAAGGAACTTTCTAGTCGCTTAACCTTTTTTAGACTACCTAACAACGCGCCACTTCTAAATCAACCAATCAATGAAGGAGAAAACATGACAAGGCAATACAAACGATGTGATGTATATGGAACTTTTTAGAATTATATAGCTAGGTAGCTGTTAGTTCTTTTTCAATTGAATGCAAACAGTCAATACATAATCAAAATGTCTCTCTCCTTACTAGTTAGGTATGGATGTATTAGTAATCTTACTAACATCCTCTGAAGAGAGATAAAATTCACATGACTTCACATTTCCCTATTGTTTTTATCAATCAAACACTCAAATTCTATGGATTTCTTCTTTCCCCTCTAGAATCTCATTTTGGTTTATCGGAGTGGCTCATCTTATCAGCGGGGAAAAACTTGGACCGATATCTGTACTGTGCTTCACAATTGAGGCTGGTGAATGAGGCTCGTATTGGTAATATCACGTGCCTCGGAAGCTTCTAGTAAGTTTGAGGGAGTCCTTGAAGTCCTTGAAGGTTCCTTTGATTTCGATTTCCATTATAATTCATAACTATCATATCGTTGTTGCATTGAATTCTTGATTCGAGATGCTTCTATTTGGCTTTAAACTGGTCAATGCAGTGTCGGTGATGAAAACGTTTGTCTTTTTGGCCCCTCCCTAAGACCTCTAGGCCATGAATAGGCTTGACAGCCACTGAAGAGAATCCAGACTGCCAGCCCTATTGAAAGCAAGCTAAGTCTTGGCAGCTCAGGTGCTTCTTTTCGTATTAGTAGATCACATCACACGCATTTACAATCTAATGGTGCATGGTTGGAGATGAAGATCTAAGGGGCGAGAGGTGACTATTTCACTATTCTCTCTCATAAGCTGACGTCTAGATTTTACATACACTAGCAGCATGGTCCGGCTTGTTGATTCTTCGGTTCCACAACAGAATATGCCATGGTCTACAGTTGCTAATTGTTCGTTGCTGAAAACACGACTTACAATCAAATTCATAAGATGATGATATTAGATTGGTTGTTTGCTTACCTGGACTCTTTCGTTGACTTGTTCATTGACAATCTCTACTCAACTGTCTACTTCTGAACTCTCAAGGTTGCCATGTGGCAGTGTATGTATCAATATCAATGTGTATTTTTCCCATGAGATCACGCAATCAATACTGTGGAAATATATTAAAACTACTTGTGAAGATAGGTTAACCTCTTTCTGTCAATAGATTTCATCCTAAGGTATGGAGTGCCCAGTTAGTTGCCGGCTACCCAACCAAAATGTAGATCTACCGATTTGTTCATTTCTGTGATGAATTCCAGAAAATGTCTGAAGGTTAGGTAGTTTAATATCAAGCTGCATAAGCGCTAGCCAGCTGGTGAAGTCCATTGGGTATGCCGACTTATCATGATGCAGGTCGGGCAAGCGGGGGTCGAATGGTCAGCAGAAGAGAGAATGATTTTCCTCTTTCCGATGAAACACACTACCTTCGTCGTCGTCACCATTATCAAAGCAGTAGAGTTCCTGAATATGTCAAATTCATATTAACAATCTCCGGATATTACCATTATCTCTCGATCATTTCTTTGACATATACAAACCGTTACAAGCTTTACACTGCGTCGTTTTATACATCATATCTATTCCTCAACGCCCGCGAATAGGATAAGCAAATCGATATCCCACGCAACGGCTGCAAGTTTCTGATATTTTCCAATCCAAAAGGTATAAGTTCATGTGTGAATATTCTGTAGTTAGTATGTATTCATGATCAAGGTAGGTAGCCAAAGATCTAATGCTAACTGATCCAAGCTAGTGAATCTTACCAGATAAAAAAATTCAATATCTTTGTCGAGACGGTCAACAGTATTCCTCAACCTCATCATAGAGGCAATATGGTCTGCTATGTATGCGATGACATGAGGATATTCCAGGAAAATGGTGATTACGACACACGTAGCAGCATCCTTAATCAAAAATACCGAGGCAAAGAATACTGGATAGAAGGTTCGATATTTGACAAATCTCACAGACTTAACGTTACTCGGACACGGTGGATAAAATCTGTTCTTGAAGCTGCTCGTGAAGGTTGTTGTCTTTGTACACTTGTGGTTCAAGCTGTAGCTGCATTGGGCAAAGGCCACTTCGAAGATTCGCCCCTCAGCGTATGCTTAAAGGTGAAAGACATTGGTGGTATCCAGAGGTATTCAATAGGACAGAGCCAGTGGGAAAGACCGTCTGTTATTGAATTATACAGGAATGCGTATGAGCCTACATCCTGTACGTTGAGGTCAAGAACAAGGATTAATTCTCCTTACGCTGACTTGCATGAATTGCAGCTGACTGTCACTTTTCTCGTACTACAGGTGGCCTTTCATTACCATTCATCACCGCTGCGCAAGAAGTTTCGAACTCCTTGCCTGAATCCTTACAAACAGCGAAAAGCTGGATTGCAAACTGTGAAACACATCGAAAATGCAATTTGGATGATATTGGCGGCCTAAAAATGCCAACACGTGTCATCGATGTTGAAACCTCAAATGTTTCAGTCAAATTGATTGAAACAAAGAAGTCAAGCGGAAGTTTTGCTGCCCTCAGCTACTGTTGGGGAGATTCAACAATTCTTGAAGACATCAAACTTACTCATTCTAAATTGTCAGTCTACAAGAAAAGAATCCCCATGGATTCCTTGCCAAAGACTTTGTTCGATGCTGTTATGATTACCAGAGAGCTGGGGATACCTTATCTATGGATCGACTCTTTGTGCATAATGCAAGACTCACTGAAAGATTGGCAAATTGAGAGTTCTCGTATGAGCGATGTATATATGTCGGCATTCTTAGTTTTAGCCGCCACGGAAGCAAGAGATCCTAACGGGGGTTTCTTTCTTGAAAATCGGACCAAGAGCCTACAATTGCCATATCTTGACGCAGATAACCGCCAACACTTTCTCTATGCACGTAGAATCCAAAACCAATTTTCTGTTCATGATGCAAATGGGCGGCTTGAATCACATGGACTGCATAATAGTGAGCTAAGGAGACGTGGGTGGGTGTTGCAAGAGCAAGTACTTGCGAGACGTACTCTGTCCTTCGCAAAGGATGAGATGCTATGGGATTGCAGGGAGTGCAGCACTTGTGAATGTCGGACAGGATTCTCAAACTTCGAATCAGAAACAAGTTTCCTTAACATATATTTTGATTTCAAGCTTCAGTCCTCGCCGATTATGGAAGCTTACAAAAATATATATTCTAATTGGTACACTATGGTCGAGGATTATAGTCACCGTTCCCTCACATATCAGACTGATAAGCTACCTGCCATATCTGGGATAGCAAAACTCTTGCATGACATGACTCAAGACGATTATTACGCCGGGTTATGGAGAAGTCAACTTCCAGACGCACTCCTCTGGACTGCAGAAAAATTCAGCGAAGATGATACAGAAAGCGAGAAGCGCCTGCCTTCTTGGAGCTGGGCTTCTATACGCAGTGGCGGTATAACATACGATCATAAAGATAAAGAATTTAAGGCTGGCCTTGAACTCGTCTCTGTGGGTACTCAAATTTCCGGCAGCAACGCTTTTGGTGGGTTATTGGAGGTAAGCTTGAGGTTAAAGCAGTTCTTATACCGATAAACGCGATAGGCTACGAGCCATATTCGATATCAGCTTACGACGCCACTGAGCCAAAGGAGAAGAAATGGACTTTGTGGAGACTTAAGATCAGAGTGAATCTAGATCCATATTATTATGATCCAAAGAAGCCCACCGAATCTGCAATTGAAGTCAAGAAGTACAAATCGCTCTTCCTCATGTTTGTTGGGAGCCTAAAATCCGAAGAGTATGCTGAGAATCCAAGTTTCTTGGCCTTAAGATATCTTCAGGAAGACGAAAGAGGGTGTTCAATATTTATGAGAGCAGGTATAGCTCTCGTTGATGATTCGTCGATGGAACTTCTCGATCGGGTTCGAGCTGGTACCAAAGAATCGATCGTTCTGATTTAGACTAGGAATACAGCAGCCTGTCGTGGGAGCGGACTTTGTGAAAGAAATTGCCTTCTCGCCGCCGGCCTTTGATTCGGAAGGTGTCCGTATTTTGATAAAATCCAAGTACATATGCAATTCACTTCATGGTCATACATTTCACTTTACATATCACTCTCATTTAGTAGGTAGGTACTCATGACTTCTACACCATTACTTTAACAGAAATATCCTGTCTAATTGTTATTGTAAGATTTGTAGCAAAACTGCAACGCAGTGAATGGGTTAATATTGTTCAAATTGAAATTAGAATTCCAAAATGATTGTTGTATCAAGCTGCACAATTTGTATCATATCACGTCATAGAGAAATGCCTATGCCGCACGTCTTTTCGAGATTGAGTACTAAAATATTCCTATTAAACACAGATGATATTGAACATGTGAATTTGATTGTTCAAAATTATTACAATTGAATACCAGTATGTCAGTCATCCAAAGTGGTGAGGTTGGTGAGGTTGGTGAGAAGTGACACCCAAAGGTCATGAGAAAGTCTAAAACAAAAAGTCTCTTTGGGGTTAATTGGTGAGCACCGGACTTGAGCGCTGCCACTCAATTATTTAGCCAAAATTGGAACCGAACCTGTCACGTGATATCAAGCAACACCCCGCCCCTCATGTAAGTTTGCTCTCTGCGTGTAACAAATCGGTTCTGTGGTGAAGCGATATCTATATTGGAATATGTAGACTCGCAAAAAATTGATGGGAGGCGATGAAACTGCATGGAATACACAAAATGGAGCAAAAGTACGAACCCGGTTCATCCAAACAACGGTCCTGCTACATCCCGTGTTTCATAGACGCACCCCTTTGAAGACCCCATGAAACATCCAACAATTATTAACCAACAAAGCCGCGAGCAAAATTTTTGATTGAAACAAACCAAGAAATGGTGCGCATATATTGGGCTGCAAAATAGTGCTCTATGGCAGGGAGGGGCTGATAATGATTATAGGGTTTATCGTTCCTCTTAGCTGTAGGTAGCCTTTGGGCGTAGAAAACAATTCACGAATTGATTAATCAGGGCAGGCATAACAATACACGGCACCTATGTTGAAACTGCTGTCGATGGGATGAAATTATATTACATGTCCATTTTGGATCGTGTTTGTACGACTTCGGAAGGTCGAAAAGGGATTTGGCTTGGAGTATTGAAATTTTTATATTAAAAAGAAGGGGAAGGATCGACGACGCGTTTATGCGATGAGATCCGTCCGTTCTTCTTCCCCATATATTTTGAAAAAGTTCCCGCATTTGAAAGCTTGATCGCGTTTCGAAGATTCTCTTTGGTAGGATAAAAAAGTAGCTTGGGAAATTAAGAGCCGCCACAACAAATGTCCGAAGTACCAATCAAGATCCAGCAACCGCGTATCGTGAAGAAACACCAAGTTTCAACTCTTCTCTGTTCTCGCTCAATCTTTGACCCTCCACATTCTCGGCACTGTTACTAGATGAGACTGTCAAGGGACTACCCAAGTATCCTGATCTATATTCAGTGTACACACTCTCTGTCGTCGACTCATCACGGGAGCATCAGTGAACCCCTGTCGCACTAGCAAACACACCAGGGTAGAACAACCTAAATTATCTCAACAACATCGAATCAAATCCTCCCCAGTGACGGGTTGCGGCTGTACCTTTCCAATACAAGCGGCGATATAGAGTATTTTGAAGCACTTGCCACTTAATAACCATATTAAGTTCCCGGGAGAGTGAAGCACTGATATACCCTTAATTGGATTCGGAAGCTTTCCTCCCCAGTCATGAGCCATCCTTCGAACAGTCCGCTTAGACAATATGGAGAGCATACCAAGGAAGCCACTCTTTGTGCTCAAGATGGTTTGTTTGAGATATGGGATGGGAGACCAGATGAAATGAAGAAGGTCGATCTTAAAGATATAAAGATCACGGGCCGCCGCCAACATGTTAATTATCATCATTTTACACCTTTTGGCAGGCCACACATTCATTTCTTCGAACCTTCTTTCTTTTCTCGACGACATAATTCCAAACTTGTGAGTTCATCTCCTTGGCATCGAATGCTAATTTCCATTCCTCTTGTTGTTTGAAGGTTTTGATTGTTTGATCATTTGGTTGTTTGATGATATGTTTGTCATGAGGTCGAGTCGTATGATTTGAATAGCTTCAGAATTTCGATTCACCCCCTCAAGGCAATCACAATTCATCCCGCTTAATCCTATTGTTCCTTTCCCGGCCACGACCACAATAATATAAAATCAGCCACCAATCCTAATCATATCACCCTCATTATCAACATTGTCTTTCAATCTTATCTTCTATATGAGATTGGGATTGGAAATCTATTATTACAACAGAGCTACTTTTACGAGTGAATGCTGGTATCAAGTCGAACCATCGTTCTTTCCCATAAAAGTGACAAGAAACAAACGAGAGACAGGATTTTATCCTTCATCTTCTACAACTGCCTCACCACCACTACACAACACCAACATAAATACTGATTGAACTTTTTACCCCTGGCAGAAACTACATTCTTTTACAGATACCACATCGACGTCGACATCCTGCAGCAGCTGGTACTACTTCACGATGGCTTCCTTCTCAATCATTTCCATTTTATTGGCTCTACGCTTCTTCTTCATCGTTTCCGGTGCTCCTACTCCTGTGCCAACTGATGCAGTGGCTACTACCGCATCAGCTTCCAGCAGTTATTGGCTTGCTTCAGTAAGTTTATTCATTCTTCCTCACCTCTCTCACTATTGGGGATCACCTCTAACTTTACCAGATTCAACGACAAGGTATTGCGCCATTTGGCGATGCTTCATATCAAGTCTTCCGAAATGTCAAGGACTTTGGTGCTGTTGGTGATGGTAAGTCAATCACTTCTCTTCTCAAATGGTGCCATACTAACACTCACATCAAGGTGTAACTGATGACACCGCTGCCATCAACTCTGCCATCTCCTCTGGTAACCGTTGTGGTAAAGGCTGTGACTCTACTACTGTTACCCCTGCTCTCGTTTACTTCCCGTAAGTCAATATACCTTGTCTAACATTACCCAGTTCAACTGGACCCTTCATTCCCTTTGTATGCCTGAGTCTTCTCGTACATTACTAACTTCACTTATAGACCTGGAACATATGCTATCTCAGCTCCTATTAAACAACAATATTTCACTCAACTTGTTGGTGATGCTGTTACTCTCCCAACAATTAAAGGTCTTGCCAACTTTGCTGGCATGGCTTTACTCGACGCAGACCCATATGATCCTGAATTTAACTGGTTCACCAATCAGTGAGTTTTAATGATGCATTTATTCTCTCAGTGTGGTCACTAATAAACTTTCAGGAACAACTTCTACCGTCAAATCAGAAACTTTGTCATCGACTTGACTGCCATGCCTGCCTCAACTGGTAGTGGTATTCATTGGCAAGTTGCTCAAGCTACATCATTACAAAACATTGTTTTCAACATGAGAACTGATGGTGGAGAAGGTAACAACCAACAAGGAATCTTCATGGATAATGGCAGTGGTGGTTTCATGGCCGACTTGACATTCAACGGTGGCAAGTATGGTGCTTTCTTGGGTAGCCAACAGTTTACTTCTCGAAACTTGACCTTTAATAACTGCCAAACGGCCATCTACCTAAACTGGGCCTGGCTCTGGACCTTCAAGGACATCAACATCAACAACTGTGGTGTGGGTCTCGATATGTCAGCTGGCGGTGCCAGTTCGCGGGCAGTAGGATCGGCCACATTGATGGACAGTACCATTGTAAACACGCCAATCGGTATTTCTACCGTTTACGATGTCACCGAAACCGGAACTAACGGAACTCTCGTTATTGATAACGTCGACTTCTCTTCCAATGTTCCAGTTGCCGTGTATGATGCCACTTCCAAGTCAACCGTCCTTGCCGGAAACGCCAAAGTCGCATCATGGGCTCAAGGAAAGGTCTACACTGGAGTTAATGCTGGTGCAGCTAGCCAAGGTGTTCAAGATGCTGTCACCAAGCCTGCAGTCCTCTTGGATTCTACTGGCAAGTTATTTGGACGCACCAAGCCACAATATGAGACTTTACCAGCCTCTTCATTTTTGAGTGTCAAGTCTAATGGAGCTAAGGGTGATGGAACTACCGATGATACTGCTGCCATTCAAGCAATCTTCGACAAGGCTACCACTGATCAAGTCGTTTACTTCGATCACGGTGCTTATGTTGTCACTGACACCATCAAGGTTCCAAAAAACATCAAGATCACTGGTGAGATCTGGCCTATGATCATGGCAAAGGGATTCAACGATCAAGCCAATCCAAAGGCCGTCTTCCAAGTTGGACAAGTTGGTGACACTGGCTCTGTGGAGATCTCCGATATTGTTTTCCAAACTATGGGTCCAGCTGCGGGCGCTATCCTTATCGAATGGAATCTCAAGGAGGCTTCTCAAGGCTCAGCAGGAATGTGGGATGTTCATACAAGAATTGGTGGTAGTGCTGGTACTCAACTTCAATCCAACACTTGCGCCAAGAATCCAAACGCAACTCACAGCAGCAACCCAGAATGTATTGGAGCCTTTATGCTTCTCCACGTTACTGAAAAGGCTTCAATCTACCTTGAGAACAACTGGTTTTGGGTTGCCGATCATGAACTTGATCTTACCGATCACACCCAAATTGATCTTTACAACGGCAGAGGAATCTTGATTGCTTCTGAAGAAGGACCTACCTGGATGTATGGTACCGCCAGTGAACATAATGTTCTTTACAACTATCAATTGGCCAACGCCTCCAATGTCTTTATGGGAGCCATCCAAACTGAAACTCCTTACTACCAATCCAATCCAGATTCTACAACACCTTTCACCACCAACTCAGTTTATGGTGATCCTTCTTTCACTGGTGGATCACTTGCCGATAAAGCATGGGGTGTTCGCATCGTTAACTCTGAGGATGTCTTTATCACTGGTGCTGGTCTCTATTCATTCTTTGATAACTACAGCCAAGATTGTTTGATGACTTCTAACTGTCAAAGCAACATGCTTTCAATTGAGGGTTCAGGCAATATTCACATCACTGGATTGTCAACCGTCGGTGTTGAAAACATGGTTACAATTGACGGACAGAGTGGCGCAGTGTTTAAAGACAACCGTAACACTTTTGCTGCTACTATTGCAATGTTCAAGGGAGCTGGTACAGGTGTTAAGTGCTAGGTTGGTCTATTTTAGATGGATATGATACGGCTTAATGAGATTACGATACATGATTACGATACCCCGCGGATCCTTCATACTTCTCCTTTTGTCATCTTTTTAATGTTCTTCTTGTGCATAGCCTTATTAGGTGGTGTACATTATTCCATAGGGCTTAGAATGCGGGCGTTTGTTTTTGTTTTTGTCTTTGGTTTTGCGGAGGAATGGAGAGATGTGGGATACATATGGGGTATATGCTGTGCATATATGGGATGAGTACACTGGAATTGCATGATTTTAGATAGCTACATAACTGAATTTGAAATACTTTGAATTTGCACTTTGGTTGCTTCTTCTGAATGTGAGGCGTGTGGGTGTGATTGCGACGAAAGTGAAAGTTTGTGTCTCTGCGTAGAATTTGAATCATCGGTAAAGTGACACCACACCTCTGGTGTTTTCCTTGTTCTGAGATCAGGCTATTAGAGATGGTGAATTCAATTTTCTTTGTTTTCTTTTCTTTTCTTTTCTTTCCCTCAACTTAATTTGTGGCAAGAAGGGGGAGGAAGATAAAAAAAACTCGGCTGGATACTGGAGAAGGGAAACATATTCTAGATGGAGTGTGCTGGTGCGGTAGGTTAAACATGGTAGATGATTGTATGCTCAGGGACTAGGAGTGCTGTTGGGCTTGGGGTAGGGGTAGGGGATTGGAAGGATAGGGGTATGTGTTTGAAAGTTGATAGTAAATAGAAAGAGGGACTACGAGAGGGAGGGGGAAAGAAAGGGAAAGGGAAGTTGCTGGAGAATTCTAGGGGAGAGAGGGCTATGGAGAGGGGTTATGAGATTGGGGGTGAGATTTGAGATATCAGTGTATGGGTATGGAGGTAACTGGGTGGGAAGGAATTGAGAAGGAAAAGTCATCACGATTATGCAAGTGCAGGTAGAATTTGATAAAACCCCCGAGAGTAAGTCAGAGATCTGAAGCTAGGTAAATACAATGTACAATAATCGGGAAAATGAGAAGGATCTGCGAATCCCAAGCACAGCAGTAAAGATTACCAGGACCCATATACTAAGCCCACTTACCTCGATCTACCCCATATTCGATCTACCAAACGCCAGGAAAAGTGGAGAAATGGTTATGATTGGAAGATTCAATAAATAAATAAAAATAGATATTTTTTCGAGGAGGCTGCGACCCCGCATGTGGGCTATGGTGAGATGTATTGAAAATAAAGTTTGTGTACTAGTGATCAGGACGCTAGATCATGACTAGAGGACTTTAGATATCTAGGTAATCGATGCTCGGCGTGTTGGAGTTGGCGTGGGGGTTTTGGAATATTGTCGAATGTCCCCATGTTTTAGATTGGAACCTTTGGGTTGTGTTTTTGAAGCAGAGGGATTGACTAGTGGGTTTGTTTTAAAGGTGTGCGTGTGATTGGTTTATGTGAATTTTTTTATTTTTTTTGAGGGAATTTTTGGGGAATGGAAGCTAAGTGCAGGATTCAATAGTTTCGAATAGGATTATACTAATTCTTGGGGTGTGGTTTGGAGTTATATGATCTGGTACGGACGGTGATGGTGGAAATGGGAAGGAGTGATGTGTGGATCATTATATGAGTGGATGTTTGTCCGATGCCGTATATCTTTTTATGGCAACAAAATTTGGGTAATAGAGTGCTTTTACTACTGTAGTGTTTGTATTTTTGGCGAAGACATTGTGCCGGAGTCTCGGGTTCTAGATATTTACGGAAGAAGGGAGTGTTAAAGGAAAGGAACAGGGGAAGAGAGGAAGTTTCAGATGCTGTTTGGTTGCACTTACTCTTTCAAGTTGAAGGGGACTAGAAATGTAACAAAATAATTCGAAAATTCCTAAAATGTGGACGGGAGATCTGCAAGTACCTGGGATAAGTGACTGATGATCTGTTCTTCGGGATTCTTACGAATAAAGACAGTGCCAGTAGTATGTATTTTAGGGTCGAATTTGACCGGATTGTGATGACGAAATTTGGGGGAATTTAAAATGGTATGTTTACTTTACTGTATTTAAATGAGAATAAAAAGCTAAATCATCTGCGTCACTCGGATTTCAATACGAGCGATATACTTATACTTCATACTACATGCATTACGTAGGAGAAATGAATATGGGAATACCTTTCATCTTAGTTGGATATATATCAGATCTGTTGAATATAATAATATTCCCAAGCTAAGCTTTCCTATTGTAGAATGTTTCTTTGAAAAACTGTTATTATTATAATTCACAGTAGGTCAGAGAATTAGTTCATTCTTAGATCTATAACTTAACTAATTTCTATTTCTATTAGAGTCGATTGGCTATTTACAATCTTCAATAACTAGTATAATTTTTATTTCTGTTTATCAAAGACCATTTCAGGGATAAATTGGAGAGAAGTGTAGTGTGCTGGGGAATTCATTTTAGTATGGTGATTATGAGGGGTAGGTATTATAGGTTCAGTGATGAAGAACTGTGATTATGTGACCTGAATAAAACAATTGCGTATATTTTACTCCAGATAGCATAACTTGGCTCCACTTTGTTGGATTAAATCTACACTGAAATGATGTACATTGCATTTTTGGCGTCTTTCGAGTCTCCAGAATCATTCGAAATAGGTGCGCTTGGAATTACAAACACTATGGCAGAATTTGACACCATGTAGAAGGCGAAAACGCTTGTGACTCCTGCATGCTTGAGCTATCTTCATATCTACTCTTCCCACTAGGCTGTTTAGTGAATGATCCCGATTTCGATATGCAAAGGCATATGAGTATTCTGCTTTGTTCTGAGCATCATATGTGGTGGGCACTCCAACAACTACCAACGGCGCCGAGTCGCGCTTAACAACCGATAGTACTCAAATAGGTTAAGCGAGGCTCTTCAAGATTCCAGAGTCTGAACTTCGGTACTATCATCTTCGATTCATGCATGGAGATCCTGCTAATGTTTTGATAACGACAGTCTGCTTGAAACTACCCCGTTGTTGCAAGCTAAAAGGTGGAGATATTTTTCATTGGTAATGGTAACCTATTGTCCAATAGCCCCTGCTGGTTCACACTAGAACATGTCGTAATACAAAATAGATCGAAGCTGAGTAGAAATCAATGTCAAGTCTAATTTCAAGCTCGAAATCATTCCAGTATGAGCCTAACTTACCCCGCTGGCTCAAAGGTTAACACTGAAATATGCAAATTTGATTGACGTAGATAGATTTTAACTTTAAGCCTAACACCAAGCTAGTCTTGACCAAATGAAAAAACTATCTGGTCCAGATGGAAATATTGTACATAAGTACTGAAATTTCCCTCCCTTGAAACCATTTCTCTTGGATCATACTCAGACAACATTTCGAGCATATATTCAACATTACAACAACATTGACAACATTTACCTTGAATATATCATCACACACTTCATTTGATATCGATAACAACGACATAAACACATATTTACTGTATATATCATCCTCTTTGTTATCAATTCTCAAACATCTCCAACAATGCCCGCAGCATTGACCCCAACGGTGACTACAACCGCCCCCCACGTTCCTCCCACCCGTATCATTGTTCGCACGAAAGAAGAGATGATACGTATCCGGAGACTCAGGAGGAACCTGGCAAATTATCCTAATGTATCAAAATATGCCCATGATAGAAGAGTTCCCGAATTCGAAGTTCCTACGCCTAGAAGAGACAACACAAATCTTGGCAAGACTCTTGGAACGACACTCTTCCACAGGGAAAATTTGATGAAACAATTGGGAGTATTTGGAATGGTAGCCAATAGTGAAGAGAGACAGCGTTTTTATGAGAATTGGGTACATTTCACAGAAGATGGGTTGCAAAAAGATGAAGAAAGCGCCTCCGAAGAGTACGGAACATCGAAATTAAAGCTTATGGTGGAAAAGAATCGAATCCAGAGAAAACTTTTTGTTCGTACCAAGGAACGGCCTACTTTTGAGAAAGAGTTGCATAAGATACGGGAGGAGGAGGAGGAGCTCGCGACAGCTTATGTAAAGGAATGCGACAAGTTACGCGCGCATCGAGTTAAGATGGAGAACGAAATGAAAAGGGTCAAATGTTTGCTCGCTGAGATGAACCAGTACCCTCAAGGAGATCTTCCTAAAATCTGGGGTAATGGTTACGCTCAAGCATCCAAAAACATTGGCCGAAGAACCAACCCAGAGGAAAGCGGCGAAATCAGTGACTTGGTTTAAATTGTATACTACAGTTTCTCAGATTGTGCAACAAGGGGTTAGAGCGTGGAATGTATTGGACCAGCAGAGCATTAGCGGCTTCTGTGAATGTCCTATTTCAGCCCCAAAAATGTAACTTTACAACAACATGGCTGATGAGAATTCTTTTCTTTGTGTGAACGTGAGAAAATCGATGTATTGTGCAAGATAACAACATTCTATATTGATAAGATCTCACTTGCCTGTATCGCAACATAGAATGGAAAGAGCTCTTCAGAAATTTGACTCATGTATATATCTAGGGCAGGCAAGGTAAGCGCGAATGACTTCATACAATATTGCAATATGTTGATGTACTTAGATTCCCTGCAGTTCTGATGTGCTTACCTCGAGAGAACTGGATGGATGTATAGTACGATAGAGGTTTTTGATAATGTTTTGCTGCGGTCAAGCGCCATGGTCCTTCGTAAAGTATGAAGTTATTCACATTGAAAAACGAGGTGAGGTTGAGAGGAGGATGGGCTTAGTCAGCGCCGTCATGCACTAGGTAATTTTAGAGAAGGTGATTTGTGTTTAACCGAATGCCATCAAGATCTGAGACATGATGTTAAGATGATGGAGATACTGTGCATTAAATTGGCGACGGAGACTCGTAGCAGAGTGCATACGATGTTGCAGAGGGAGAGCATATCCATATAGAAGTATGCAGGATCAAGGATAGTTGATCATCTTTATGCAAGAGAAATATGCTTAGCAATGAATATCTCTTTGATGGAGAGGTTTAGAAGCGTGAGAGAATGGCATGACCGGAGTATCTAAGACAATGTACAGTATGGGTCGTACATGACATGAGAGGTGTATGTAGACTTGTGATTTATCCTTTTCAACAGTACTCACGCATACAGCCAGTGAGGGAGTGGCCATTCTTCACTGTGAATTTACATGACGTTGCAACGACCAGTTTATTTGAGGACGAAAAGGAACATAATTGAGTCGCAATAACACAAGTAATGATCACAGAAAGATGTAGACTCACAGTTTTCAGCATTATTTTTGGATTTTCCAAGAAATGAAGATGTGGCAGAAAATAAAGGCGGTGAACAGCTGATTCCCAAATAACCTCGACAGCCAGACAATCTCCTCGACACTTTAACAATTGGTTGTGAAATGATTACTACCTCAAAGATAAGTAGGTAGCTCTGATATCTACCCTTGCAAGAATCAAGCCTTGAATAATCTATTGGCATAATAGATAATTCGGATGGAGCGCAATGTACCTCCAACATACATCAGAGGCTTCAGAGCTGAATCTTCATTATACAAACACATTACCTAGGTAGATCACAACATCACATTATCATACATCCCACTCCGCCACAAAAGATCACCAAGTTGCAGTATCACCCAGATTGATTCTCGCTTGTGCATGAGCCTCGGAATTCACCCTCGCAAAGTTGGTTCTTGCCGCAAGAGGCGTGGAGCTGGAAATGAGGCATTTTTGTAATACATGAGGGATTTTAGCCTGCTCGAATCCGGAGGCGAGGATAAGAAAATTCATAATTTTGTACCTCATTAAAAAGTTCATGGCTTGAATCCTCTGAGATAAGACGACCAAATCCAGTGATTAATTCAAATTGTCAACGGTATCACAGTGAATAGAGCTTAGGTGTCATTGATAGTTCGATGTCAGCTGTGGGGATGTCAGTTGTAGAGATATCTGCCCTTGAGGACCCTTGGAATCTAATCTGTGTACCCTGGCGGATGGGCAATTGGCCAATGGATAGCATTACCTTAAAATCTCGAGGTGGGATGAGACTGAAGAAAAAAATAGAATCGTTATCAGTGTGTCTAGGTAGGTATAGTATAAGTGAATTCAGATTCCCATGCTTAATCTTTTACCATTTCATCACTTTCTGTACACTTGATTTCCTTTCTGAGTGCAGCTTCTTCAGCACTTGTTCGGATTGTATCGATAGCTCGAGCGGAGGACAAACATAATTCTCGAGCATCAGTACTAAAATGGCAGATTCACCTCAGCACATCCAGTTCCGAGATGAGATAAAACCTGTTAGGTCAAACGGGTCAAATGGATTGGCATTTGGTGATGTTTTAGCAGAATCAAAAGTATCTCAAATGGCATCTAGTTATGACTTTGAGGAGAAGGCATTAGAGATTGCTAATGAAGATTTGAACAAGAAGAAGAAACAGGTGTGTGATTAGTTAACATTCAACCAATTCCGGGGGGTTTCAATTCTATATTTGCGCTTTTGAGGATCTTGCATCTCTCTTTAGCAGGCGAGTCTTCATACTATTCTGCTCATTCTAATCTCTTCTAGACATATACAGGATGGATGCTTATGTGGCTCGCATATCAAAGTACTGGAGTCATTTACGGAGATATAGGTATGCTTTCGCTTCCCTACCAAGAAACCACAATAACTTACCATTCTAATCACAGGCACAAGTCCTTTATATGTCTACTCTTCCACTTTCACAAGTCACCCTTCATACGAGGATCTCGTGGGCGCCCTATCCATAATAATCTGGACCCTCACACTTATGGTTTCGGTCAAATATGTTTTCATCGTATTGTCTGCGGATGATGATGGAGAAGGAGGAACATTCGCTCTATACAGTTTACTGGCCCGTTATGCACACATCGTTCGACTAGACCCGAATATCTCAGGAATGGTCAAGATGGAACGTCATCAAACGAATGATTTGAAAGCTTCGAATAAAAATGTACGAACATTTATCGAGGGATCCGCAGTTGCTAGAGTGGCTCTAAAATTCTTGGGTGTGTTAGGTGTTAGTATGGTCATGTCGTAAGTTCAATGTGAAAGTGCAAGAAGCTACTTCTCTAACAACTACCAGAGATGGAATCTTAACACCCGCCCAATCTGTACTGGGAGCCATTCAAGGAATTGAAGTTGCACAACCAGATATCAGCACCAGTACAATTGTCGGCACAACTTGCGCCATTCTCATTCTACTATTTGCCATTCAACCTTTCGGGACCACAAAAATCGCAACTACATTTGCCCCAATAGTCATGATCTGGTTACTATTCAACATGTGCACTGGCATCTACAACTTAGCACAGTACGACCACACTGTTCTCAAAGCATTTTCTCCTTATTTTGCAGGACAATACTTTATGCGAAACAAAGAGGAAGGATGGAAATCACTCGGCGGACTCTTACTCGCATTTACCGGAGTCGAAGCACTCTTTGCAGACTTGGGAGCTTTTAGTAAAAGAGCCGTTCAAATTTCTTGGCTGGGCTTTACTTATCCTTGTTTGTTATTGGCATACATTGGACAAGCTGCATATATTTCTCAGGATGTTACGAAAACTGCTTACACAAATCCTTTCTTTAATACGGTTCCGCCAGGGACACTTTGTGAGTTTTATAGACATCTTCTACCTGTATGGAAGCTCGACTAACGTGATTCAGATTTCTCTCTTGTCATTGCAATTTTAGCCGCGATTGTTGCTTCACAAGCTATGATCACGGCTAGTTTCCAGTTGCTATCACAGGTCATGAGATTATCTTATTTTCCACACATCAAAACCGTTCACACTTCGAAGCTATTTCACGGTCAAGTATATATGCCACTTGCAAACTGGCTACTTATGATCGGTACCGTCGTCGTAACCGCAGTATATAGTGACGTGAGTTCCTTTTCATACCAACCCACCCCCAAAACTCAATACATGGCACTAACCCAACACTAGACAACACGTCTCGGAAATGCCTACGGTGTCTGCGTAATCTTCGTAACCTTCATAACAACCTGCATGGTCTCCCTCGTCGCCATAATCATCTGGCGCGTAAACGTCCTCATAGTCCTGATCTTCTTCCTCGTCTTCGCCGCCCTCGACGGCGTCTACCTCTCGTCAGCCCTAATGAAAGTTCCCACCGGCGCATGGTTCACCCTGCTCCTCGCCTTCATCCTCTCCTGCATCTTCGTGCTCTGGCGCTACGGAAAAGAACAACAATGGACCTCGGAAGCCCAAGACCGCATCCCCCCATCTAGCTTCATAACCACCTCTCTTGACTCCGACTCCCCAACTTCCTGGCTCACCGCAGCATATGGTTCCCACCCCATCACCACCGTCCCCAGCGTCGGCATCTTCTTCGATAAAATCGGCGACCAGCTCCCCATCGTCTTCACCCAATTCGTCCGCAAATTCTGCGCCACCCCCGAAATCATCATTTTTCTCCACATGCGTCCGCTCTCCATCCCCCACGTCCCAGACGAGGAACGCTACGTCGTGCAACGCACATCCATCCCAGGCTGCTATCGCATCACCATTCGCCACGGCTACACCGACGATATCATCACGCCGTCTATCGGCTCCACCCTCATATCCCAGCTCACGCTCTTCATCACGCGGGATCCGGGGACCTTCTCGGGACTGCAGCGCAGTCTCATTTCTCCCGCTCCATCGACCCCGCACTCTCAGTCGCCAGACCAATCTTCCCCCGCGACGAGTATCCTGCATACCCCCGCCATCCAAAAAGAATTAGACGGGATCGCCAACGCAGCCGCGAATCAAATCGTCTACGTCCTAGGCAAAGAACAGATGAAGATTCGACCGGGGAGCGGGGTGAAGAACTGGATCCGCAGATCGGTATTATGGGTTTTCTTGTGGATTCGAGAGAATAGTAGAGGGAAGATGGCGGATTTGGATTTGCCGGTGGAGGGATTGGTCGAGGTGGGGTTTGTGAAGGTTATTTAGGAAAGGAGCTGGATGGGTAAATGCATTTATGAATTAATTTAGGGAGTATGGGATGGGATGGGATGGGATGATTTGATGTGAGATGATATAGATAGATACCTTCTCCTTGTTCTTGTCTTTACACTCCAGGTTCCAGGTTCCAGGAAACAATCTAGTATTTTAGCGAAATCTTTATATGAGATAAATATACAATAATCCAAATCAACAACAGTACACAATCTAATTTACACTGTCGTATACAATACACAAAATTCAAAAGACACCCTTCTATCCCACCCCATCCCACCCCATTCCATCCATCCCACCTCCCTATTTCTCTAATACCCCAACCATCCCAAACATCAACATTGACATCAACAAGAAAATTCAAATCTCCACCCCACTCCATTCCACTCCGCTCCACTCCATCCCATCCCCATCCCATCCCATCCCATCCCACCCTATAGATCGAACAATCTCAATTCAATACTATAATCACGCTGAATATGGTTGAATAACCAACTAGACTTGAATTCACCTTGCTATTCTCCCTACCGATTCAGAGTGAATGACTTATTCGCTTTGTGCGATTTATAGAATAGAATAGAAGAGGATAGGATAACCAGGTAGGTAGGTAGATAGGTAGATAGGTTCTCCAGCCATCCCAATGAAAAACCACCTACTTCCGAGAACCATCTTCCATTTCACATCTTTCACTTGAAAAAAACATATATATATATGAAAATTCAGGAGTTTGCAAGTCAAGACTAAATGAAACTGGTACGATCCAATTTGCTTAGCTTTGATTTTATTGGATTTGAATTTTGATAATGACAAAGGAACTTCATATATTTGTATTGCGTCGACTAGTATCTTATGCACAAGTCATTTTACCCCTTTCAACTCAGTCGCCTAGCAATCAGTATCCATATCTCCATTCCAATCTCTTCCTATGTATGTCATCGCATCTCATCTCAAACCTCCACCCACGCACCCTCTTCTGATAGATACTCTTGCCACAACTATCCTTCCGTCGATTTCAATGTCTCTTCAAAATCTTCTTCTCCAATTTCCCAACTTATGTTCAAGAGTCCATCCATCCATCAACAACCCATCCATAAAAAACACCCAATACGCCAACCAAAACAATTCTCCCATCCTACCCATCCCAACCTATCTCCAAATTCTTCCTTGTCTTACCAACCCAACCCAAGACAAGATAAGAGCATACCAAAACTGCACCGAGCCACCCTTCAATTCAATTCAACAACATAGGGAACTACACCACACCACGCTATTCATATGTAAACTCCAGGTCCTAACAAGTTCCCACCTCCCAAAAGAAAACATCACGACGGCGATCCATTCCCATGATCAATATCATACCAAAAGCCTTTATTCAAACTTCCTCTTTCTCATTTTCTCTCAAACTCCTCGCCTCGTATACTTTTATTCTGAAAATTCACTCTACGCTAGGTGGTCATGATTGAGAAGGGTTTCCATCACCATGTCGAGCTCGATGACTATCACTTCTTTCTCTTCGGTTTCCGCTTCTATCTCGATAACTTTGACTTCGATTCCTTTGTGCTACTGCATCATTGTAACTTGGTATTGGTGGAGGTGTAGTTTTTCTTCGTAGCATTGGTGTCCTTTCACTATCTGTACTTCCCCGAGGACTTCCTGCTACGGATGGTAAAGGACTTGTATATTCTGGAGGAGGTTGTGCATTATCGTGTACCCCTAATCCAGTTTGTTGTGTAGCACCTCCTGTAGGTGCTGGCGTAGAGCTATTCGAAGCCTCACCGGGCTCTTCGTGTGAAGGAAAGTGTGTAAGTTGAGCTAAAGAAATATCTGTGGGTGATCGTATTGGTCCAGGACTTGTAGGTGGACCATGCCTAAAATTTCCACTTCGAGTTCGTCCATGTCTTGGATCTGGTTGGTAATGGCCGTTACTACTTTGTGCACCTTCTCGACCTGCCTCTAAAAGAATGCTTCCTTGTTCACTACCATATGGAGGTGGAGGAGCAAGACTACCAGTCATAGGTGCTAAACCCCATTTCTTAACATTTGCTTCAATAAAAACAAAACCAGATTGTCCAAAATTGACATGTACTGTGCAAGGACCATTTGCCCCAACAGCTGGGAAAAGATTCTGTGATTTCAGACCATGTGCGACATCTTCGAGTTTCTTTCCATTTCGGGTGAAGAATATTGTACCAGTTCGAGGTCGATATCCTACTCCGATAACATCTCCTTGAACGTATTGTGGTCCATATACCGGTCCGCTAAAAGGTTGATTATATCTTCGATGTCCAGTAGATGTATAAGCTACGGAATACTTATGCCAGCCTGCTCTACGTCAGTAATTATCCTCACAATTCATGATCCAGACGACATACCTGGTAACCTGAACAAAGGATAAGGCTTTGTAGCCACTCCGATGCTAATAAGTGTATTTTCCGGCTTATCGTAAATCTTAGACTCCCAATAGTAAACCTCGTTCTGTTTTGGTACCGGTAAATTCGTCAGAGTGCAGCATTCGCTATCGAAGAATTCAATTTCCGTCCTAGCCTCTACAAAACAATTGGCAATCTCCAACTCTGGTTCAAACTCCCAAGCAGAGACACCTTTCTCCTGGATTGCCAAGTATTGTGAGAGGGAAATGTCGGTTGGTAATGAGTCGGGCGGGTTTGATTGTACGAATGCTATACGAATAATATCATTAGTATCATCAAGCGGCAGGTAGATAATGATTAGACATACCTTTGGCTCTCAAATATTCAGTCCTTTGTAAATCATCCATTTCTTCCAAGGCTTCCGCCTCTTCCTTTGCGAAAGCCTGTTCATCGTCGTATTCTCCCGGCCTTCCGATCCGATCCAGCAAAATCCTTCCACTACTGGTGTATTTGAAGAAATAAACAACCAGGAAGATAAAAGCTATCAAGATGGCCGAACCAAATGAACTTAATAATCCTATCACCACACCATTTATCGTCGAATCATTGGAGGATGTGAGTTGAACATTGTCGCTAGATGTACTGGTCGCGACAGCCGCCGCTGCATGTTGCAGGCTGGTCGCTTGTTGCAGTGTATCTCGAAGAGCTTCCTGAGCGTCAGCTACAATAGGTATCGACGTTGGCGTTGTGAATAAAACCGAGGTGGTGAGAGTTGATTGCTGCATCCCCCGCAGGAAGTCCTCCATCATTGTACGGGAACCTTATCGCAACCCTTCCAAATGTTGCCTGCCTTGTTTGCTTCCCTTTCTCCAATGATCCAACGTAAAGTCGAATATAGAAACCAGCCCGGATCTTTTCTCGGCCAGCCGGAACAAAATCAAATCAAATCCAACCGAATCTTTCAAGCGTTAAAAGGGATATTTTATCGAGGGCGAAAGCAAAAAAAAGACAAAAAAGGTTTTGTTGGTGGTGGTGGTGGTGGTGGTTTGTATGTATTGAGGTGGAGAAGTAAGAAGTGAACTCTGATTACTTGTGGTTTGGGTTTGTAGAAAGCGTAAGGTCCAGGATTGGGATAGGACAGGATAGGACAGGATAGGATAGGATTGGATTGGGATGTGATGGGATGGGATGGGATGGTTGGATCGATGAACGGACGTCGGAGTAGATTGTAGATTGTAGATTGTAAGTGTAATAAGTGTACGAAGTGTAGGTGGTGGTAGTTCTTGATTTGCTGATAAATGATTTTTAGTGGCGATAGGCTGAATGTATCTTGTTTTCAGTCACCTTTTTCTTACTCTTATGCGTATTTCTGATATTTCTGATTAACTCGTCTTATGCATTCGCATCTTGATCATTTAATGTATTAAGCAAGCCATGAAGGGAGGGGGAGAAAGGATGCAATCAATCAATCTATTCTCATGCAATCAACAATTATTTTGTGAAGGGATAAGAATATACGGGTAGATAAAGGAAGAGAGTTTCTTTGGGTTTAGAATGGTATTCTTTGAAGGCTGACGATAATATCTACGTCTGAGGTTCGACATTATTCATTACTCGTATTGTGATGGATGTTTGACTACTAGGAAGCCTCCTCTCATTTGACCTGAATGGAGCACTTGGGTAGAGAGAGGTGGTGAATGAGAGTGGTTTCAGTTGATTTGATATCAATCAACTATCGTTTCAATTTATTATGGAACATGTCATTAAAGTCGATACCTCCTTATATATCTACCTGCCTATTGGATACGAATATATATGAATACAGATGAATACATGTGAAGGAAGGAGGAAGGAGGAAGGAAGGGTTTCTAATCATTATTGATTAAATGATTGATCTTGATCAACAACACAGGAATCAAGACTCTGTAAGATCTAACCAACTAGGCAGGTACCAAAATGATATTTACATCCATACACACATACACACATACACACATACACACATACACACATACACACATACACACATACGAACTGACAAACGACATCCATCAACACTCAACAGCAAGGACCCAGACTTTCGTTACATCATCTCCACTCATGCCATGCATTCACCAACGAGCGCCAATGCTTAAAGCCGATGAGGGACGGAGTACGAGAGTCTGGAATCCCCAATCGAGCCAATGTAAGGAATCCTTCACTCAATGTAACATCATTCCAGAATTATCATCTGATCGCATATCACGGGTAGGTATGTAAGGTTCTCACTGCTGGCTGCTGACTGCTTACCTGGATGTATTTCTCTCTTGTTACTACCTTGGTCCATTTTCTCTCAAACTCACTACATACTTCTTTCAAAATTATCTTTCAAACTCGTACTCCTTAAATTCACATCAACAAGGTTATCCAGTCTTCATTTCAAATTTATGCACAGCCTACCTGCCGACCTCGAGATCAGATCCCTTTCATTGCACAGCCAAATCATAGCGTCTTGGGTGGTTGGTGACCTTTCACTTTTGAATCACGTGATCGGATAGCCACGGAGATGGAAGTACAGGACTCGCTTGGACAATTGGACAGTCCTGTGAATGTGAAAAGTTTCATAATCTGGTTGTTTGAATTTTGGAATCTCTATATCTTTGAAGCATGTCCTGATATGTTTCGTACTCTTGAACTCTTGGCACTTTCAGATCTTATGCCGAAAACGATGCCACAAGTATACATCCATCACAAGTATACATCCATCACAAGTATACATCCACCACAAGTATACATCCACCATCCACGATGAGACGACAAAATCTTCATTACATTAAAATTATAAGTGTCCCTCCCTAACAAGCCATATATCAACCATAAGATTATCCTACTCGCAATTTGACGCCAACTACATTATATCCTTCAAATACACCACTGCTTCCAAGACATTCATTCGTACTCGCTGAATATTTCCATAAACTTCATTCACGTGGTCCCGATGAGTTCAACTACCACGTCTGACGTCCAATCCACTCCTAAGCAACATCATCCGCCCCTGAATTCGAGTGTTTGTTTCTCCACTCCGATAATAACTTCTGTTGATTTTCAGAAGTAAACTCTTCCATCGACGATCCTTCCTGGTCTTCGAAAGCTTTTCTAATATTCACTAGACGCTGCCTGTGACGCAGACCTTTACGTCCGATATGACCTTGCCACTTACGATCTTCGGGGTCTAGACCAGCTCCAAGATTGATCCATCTTGTAATTATGAACGCAGTTCCTGCCTCTCCAAAGTACTTTCGACGTATCCCAAAGTCCATCCAACAATGATGGCATTGCACTGTTCGTATAAGGGAACCTCCATTCCCCATAAGTCCTGCCACCATCTCTTCCAATGATGATCGTGCTGAATGAGCACACAATCTAGTGGGCAATCCACATTCAGATAATTTCTGAATCATTCTGTCTTTTTGGCTCGGAGGGAATAGAATCCAGATTTGAGACCGTAACAGAAGCTCATTGGAGACAAACCGGGCATCAACAGACATTAAATTCGTTACATTCGTGCGCTTCTCGTGTGTAATTTCTACGTGTCGGAACGCCTCCAGAGGAAATCCAAGATCGATGCCCGATCGATGTTGCTTCATCACCAAATAAACTTGAGCGAAATATATTTTGAAGGGCGAGAAAAACATAAAAGAATAAGCATTCTGCCTACTCCGAATGCTATGAGCACAGCCGAGATGCTCTTTAGTGTTACTTGGCCATTTGATGGTTCTCGTTCGATGAATGCGGGAACACTCGAAGCATGCGAAGTGTTGAGGAAGGTCTCTCGCCAAAAGGTGCACAAATTTGATTTCACCTTTAGGAGAGAAATCAAATTGTTCATACGGTGGAATTGTCATAGCTTTCAAATACCGCTCTCCAAGGACGTCTTTTATACTGTGGCAACAAAGAGTGAAACAGGCGGCGTTTTTCTCCGGGAGAAATTCTGCAATCATCCTGAGTATTTCTGGTGGGATGCGAACTAAGGCTGATGAGGTTGACTTTCTTTGCTGGGTGATTGCATCGTTGTGAGAATTTGACTTCTTGTCGACCAGGACAACTGTGTCGGTTTGAGAAGTTGAAGTAATTCGAGTCAGGACAACTGCATCGGTTTGAGCAATTGGAGTAATTCGAACCAGAACAATTGCGCCGGGTTGAGTAGTTGACTCCTTGTCGGCCGGGACAACTGCGTCGGGTTGAGCAGTTGAAGTAGTTCGAGCTATCATCGTGATAAGTTTGCGATTTGTTTGCGATTTCCAGAAGGTTTCTTCAACGACCTTCAAGAGAAGAAGGTATGTGGGATTAAAGATTGAAAATCTCTTGATGGGTTCGTTTCAATTGTATACATCTATCAATTTCTGAGAATGACTTTTACATCTACCTAGTATGTCATGATTGATGATTATTCAAGCTTCAATCGGTCTAGCGCCCGTTTTACTCAAGCTATCTAAGTCGCATTTTCGTGACCTCATACTAACTTGAAATTCAGGTTGATCTTTAAGGATCCTCCGGATAATAACCAGGAATTCCTTCTTTTTATAACATGAACTATTATAATTCGCTGCTAGACTGTGGTGAAGGTAGCCTCTGAGGAGGTTAGTGAGTGAAGGTGAAAGTGAAGGAGATGTTTCAGGATTTTTCGTAGGAGAACATGCGGACATAATTTTAGTAGTAGAGATTATCATCATGTTCAATCTCTCTTACTCACAAGAAGGTGCTAGTCTGAATAAGTATATAGGTAACGTCCACGGGTATGATAAATCGATTCTCATACTCACTCTTAAGAATATCATGAGCATCATCATAATAACCCAATCCATCACATCAAAATCCAATTTTCCTCCTCCGATTTTCGAGATTAGAGAAGTTGCTATAGTTCAACAGGATGGATATTACTTGATCAGGTCAGTCATTAAAAGGGAAGTGGTGATGATGTTTCCCAGACTGGTGTTATTTACTCTGATAGGAACTATATAAGTTTGTAGATTTGATACTAAGTTTCCATAAGACGTAGTAATATATCCTTAGAAGCATCGGTATACCATCCTTACTTATCTATATGAACATCTTCTTCGAGAACAATATCTTTGACTGTCTCAATCCATTTTGAGTATACGTCGAAGTGTGTCTAAAAATCCATCGATTGTCTAGGTAGGTACTTCTTGGAAACTTCATTCACTTCATCCGCATTCGATATCCAATATTCGTGGGTTCTCATACTATATTAAAAAGCTGTTAGTTTCGAATCGAATAAGGTTATATCAATCAAGCTATCTATCTAGTAGGTATTTTATACGATGAATTTTGTAACCCTACTATTGGATACCTAGGTATATACTATTGCCCAGGTGAATCCAAGACCCGATGATTTGATCTGATATATACTAGATAGTGAACTAAATAACCGAGATTTAAGATGTGATGAAGGGGTACATGGAGAATATTCTCACTCCGTAGCGTAGCGTACAGTACATACAATACAGTATGGGTGGAACCATCAACATTCGCCTACAAGGTAGATTGGATAGGTATACCATATCTAGATGATTAAAGACCATATTTGGATTTAAGATATCGAATCGTATATACATAGGTAGCATCAGATAAGCTCATGCCGTGATAACTTCACGACAATAATGAATGCGAGAGAAATGGTTTACATGCACTAGCTGGTAGGTAGGTAGGTACAGCTAGGTAATTGGATTCTCTTACTTCTACGCCTTTTTTTCCCCCGGTCTCCAAGATAAGATAAAAGATACTTTTGAAGAAAATTTAAAACTCAACAGTAGAATCTAAAAGTGTACCTAGGGGATGGTATCAACTCCAAATATACTACTGTAGTTGGCTAGTTATACCTACCCAATGAAGATAAATAAACGGATCGGATGTGAAGATACATACAGTATTCGGCTCGGCTACGAGTATATTCTTTACGTGAATTTACGTGGTGGGAGAGGTGGGTTTACGTTTCGCTCCACCAAATGCACTAAACGCACGAATCACAAGTTATTACTCAATTTCTTCCCCATCCATCTACCTACGGTATGGTATCTCTGCAAACGAGGAATTAAAATAGAAAATAAGGGCACGCGAAGAAACCCAAAATAAGTACGACTAAATAAGCCTTTTGACTTTCTTTAAACTCTCCCTCTCCCACACCATCCATCATCAACCAGAGAGAAAGGGAAAGCCAACCCCACATTTAGAAAAATGCCCAAAAATCACAAAAAGTTTTGCCTACTACTGGAATCGAACCAATGATCTTAGCATTTCGTATGGAATACAAGTGCTACGCGTTACCACTGCGCCAAGCAGGCTTTTCTTAGAAGTTATCTTCTAGTAGTGGTTGCTGACTGAGCGGCAGTTTTAATATATAAAGAAATTAAACATGCCGTAGTATCACAGTGAATTCCGTATCCTTCAAGAGCCTGCTCTGTAACTTAGGTATGCTTTACATAGACGGGTAGCTAAGATCATTGGTTTGATATGTCCATACCTTTATATTTCCAATGTGAAATTGTTTTACCTACCTACAGTTCACGATTGCACTCTTTGGGTTGATCATTATTCTAGTCAAATTATGTTACTGCATTTAAAAGAAATGTCAATAGATCTCAATTCTTGATTTCTCATTCTGAGCAAGGAATAAAAGTATACCCATATATCTTATCATTACTTGCAACTATGTGCTTTACTGTCATGGTATCTCGTCATCGCAGTACGCTGTACGTCTCAAATGTATAACTGAAAATCATGCTAAAATCTCTTTCCAAGGTCAAACGCCTTCGTATATATCATGGGCTTTCATTTACTCCTTCTTTACCACAGAAACATCGTCATTCGAAGCCGTGGCTCCACCAGCAGCTATTGTCAAGCCTTGAAGAATTTCACTTCCAGTTACATATATGATGTATGAAGGGACAGCTATCCAAGCACCACTACAGATTGTTAGATAATAGAGACATCTGAAAGTCAATATGACTTACTTTGGAATGATCCATAAGAAAATCAAATCCCGAATACTATTATGACCAATATTCTCAAATCCCGAGTAATATTCGTTCATCCCTATGCCACATTAGCAAAGGCATCATCACCACATAGAATACAAGTCAAACTTACAATACAACACCGTCTTACTGACTGTCATAACCGCAGCACTATAACCCACCAAAACAGCCAAAGCCCCCATCTTCCCATCCACAGATCTCTGTTCCCCAAGCACCCCCGAATTCTTAGGAGCACCTCTTCCCTGAGCCGTCGATGATTTCCCATAAGCATATAAAATATACAAATAGTAATAATACATCGCACTCTCAATAATATTCAAAAAGGTCTGCGCCATCGTAAATCCATTGTGTTCATTGAAAGCCTTCCATCCATATATATAATCGACCTTTCCATATAATTCATATGGAGCCCAGACTGGCCAATGGAGTGATCCTCCGGGCATAGAAAGAGGTCGAAGCATAACATATCCAGCATCCCATGCTACGAGTGGGAGAGAGATGAAAAGCCAAATGATAGTGAGGTTGGAGGGGGTATGAGCCCATTGTCCTTTGCGGGCAGGATTGCGAGAGGGGATTGTGGGTGTACGGCTGGGAGTTTCGGGGAATTCGGAGGGGTGTCTGCGTGTTGAGACCATTTTGTTTGTTTGTATTGTGTTGTTTTCACCGTTCAACTTCAGGAGAATCGAAGAAAAGAATTAATTATTTCTATTAAATATGGAAAGGGTAAATAGACAGTCTGTCCAAATCCCTCTTGAAACTCCAATAATTCGCTCGTTCCCATTGCACGAATTCCATTCAATCAATTGAATCAATCTGGGGAAGGAGCCACTTAACCCCTCGGGCCTTCTTAATTCCGATGCCTGCTCTGTTCGTGGACACACATGGCAAAATCTAGAAGGAAAGCGTCAACGTCATAGGCTACATTTTGGGTGCCTTTCAAAATTTCTTGCCTCTGATCAATCTGGCGACTTCCAGCTTTAATGCTACAGTCCTGTATATCTTGATCTTGGAAGCATCTACGGTCACTCATTCTCTATCCAACTTGAAGACGATTTTTCTATGTTATAGTATCTAACAATGGAGTCACCTTCCAAAGCCAAAAGACGATCTCCTCGAATAGTTGAAGCTTCATCAACAACCATTAAAATGGCACCAAGGAGATCACCTTTCCTGCCGACCACTTTCGAAGCAATACTCCTATCGATATATCCTGCAACCTTACTACTAGGCTCAATATTCTCAGTCTTGAGTCCTGACGTGCGAGCATCCGTGTACAACCCAGTTCTCCAATCTCATCCTCCAAGCACCGCACCATCATATTTCGCAAAGAAAAGCAACATATTCAACCAATACTTTGTGAAGCAAGGCTGGGCGTGGATATCTGCCAGTTATTTTTTCTTCCTCCTCACACATCCCTCAACCGGTCCTCCAGGTGTCTTTATCCTCACAGCCCGACGAGCACGCGGAACATTACGCTATTTAGTTGTTACGATCTGGTGGATATTCGTCACGCAATGGTTTTTTGGTCCGCCATTAATCGATCGCGGATTCGTTATAACGGGTGGACAATGCGAGCTGGTGGATGCGGCGGAGAAGGGAAAGATTGATATGGATAATACGCGTCAGTTTGTTACGGGGGTAGCTTGTAAAGCTGTGGGTGGAAAATGGAAGGGTGGTCATGATATCAGTGGACATGTTTTCTTACTTGTTTTGGGTAGTATGTTTCTTTTCCAAGAGGCACTTCATGTGGTTCTGCGAAGTTCTGGAATAAAAGAGGAACGGATGATCGTTATGGCAGATGGAGCGGTCAAATCGGCAGAGATTGAAGCTCCCTCGCTGAATGAAGCAGAGGGTTTAAATCAAGATGGGTGGTTGGGATTTAGCGTGAAGATTATACTCGGAGTGGCGGGGTTGAGTTTATTTATGTTGGCTATGACGGCCATTTATTTTCATACCTGGTTTGAGAAGCTAACTGGATTAATTGTCGCGTTCGGAGGGGTATTTGTTGTATTTTGGCTTCCAAGACTGAACCCTACCGTGAGATCGGTATTAGGGATGCCGGGAATTTAACAGTTGACAACGATGATCACGAATGAAAGGGAAATTAGTCTTGATAGAGTATTAGAGGCTTTGTATCTAGCCCATATTTTAGATGATGTTAAACAATACTATTATGATTCGTCGAGACTTCTTGACAATGGGAGAAAAAAAATAGTGACATCTTAGCTCGATTTCGCAAGCCATACAAGATTAGCATGATGGAAGCTAGACACAGAAAATTATAAACATATACATCCGGGAGCAATGCGTGCCTTGTTACACCAGGTGAATATTGAGTTTTGTATTTCATTTACGAAAGTATGGAGTAGTATCATATGGTGTTTCAGGGGATGCTCGGTTCGCGAGCCAGATCCGACACGGGGTTTCCCCATCCTCTTGCTCACTTTAGAATTTGCATTTCACAATAACACATGACGCGTAAAGATATTCAACGATTGAGATGTATAAAATAAATAAATGATAGTATTTCCAATCCACTGGTAGCAAATGAATGTAATCCATGGCCAGACACAATGCGAAATAATCAAGGATTGATGAAACACCCGAGAACTCATTGATGAAACTAAATTTTGACATGAGACCCAACTAGTGCGCGATCAGGGACACAGCGCGCAAGTATACTTGTAAGAAGATTGAGAGATGAAGCAGGATTAGAGGCTTAGGCGTTGACTAGGTTTCCGTTCTCGTCGATCTCGTTGCCGGCCGCGTCGTATTGGGATTCGTAGTTGAAATCTGTATGGTGTTAGTTGATGATTAATGTATGGTGCACGAAATGATGTTTAGGTTGAGGAAATGGGAAAGAAAGGGTAGGGGCAGTAAGAAATTACCTCTGCGTGCGGTCTTGGCTCTCTTGTCTTTCTTGTTGTTGGTTTGACGCTCGACGATTTGTCCGTTCTCGTCGATCTCATTGCCCTCGGCATCATAGCCGGTTTCTATTGATTGTAAATAGACGTTCTTGTGGGACAGGTTGGGGAGAGACAGATTGACTTACCACGTTTTTCGATAAGTTTTCCATTCTCGTCAATCTCGTTGCCCTCAGCATCATAACCAGTTTCTATTGAATTATAAGTAGATGTTGCTGTGGGACAAATTGGTGAAATACAGATTGACTTACCACGTTTCTCAATGAGGTTTCCATTCTCGTCAATCTCGTTGCCTTCGGCATCATAGCCAGTTTCTATTGGATTGTAAGTAAATGTTGTTATGGCGCTTGTTGGTAAGAGACAGGTTGACTTACCACGTTTCTCAACAACTTTTCCGTTGGAGTCCAATTCATTTCCCCTATAAAATCAAAAGTCAGTAACTAGAAGAAAGACTGAAGGAAGCCAAAAGTTATAGAATGTCCGATGCATGGCCGAATATCTTTGAGAACTAGCGATGCCGAACCAGAAGACAGATGGAAGCTCCATATCCGATTATTCCAAACATGCAGGTTCTGTCTAATCAATCGGCAGGATTGTCGATGCATGCTGATGGATATACGAGATCGGTCGCACCAGTGGAGATTGAGGTGCTAATAAAGATATTTGAAAAGCAGGTTTCACTTACTCAGCGTCGTACTCGGTATCACGACGAGCTTTCTTTGCTAGATTACAATTAGTATTCTGATCTGACCCATGATGAATGAGACAACATACCCTTCTTGTTTTTCTTGGTGTTGGTCTGACGTTCGATGAGCTTTCCGTTGGCATCGATTTCGTTGCCATCGGCATCATATCCGTCGGCACCTAAAACTGTTAGAAAATGCATAGGAGAAGATCAAGAAAGCTGCAACTCACCACGCTCGATCAGGTTACCATTTGCATCAATCTCGTTGCCTTCCGCATCGTAGCCAGTCTCAGCACGTGCGTTTGTCTTGGTTCTTTTCTCGATGACATTTCCATTCTCATCAATCTCTTCGCCTGCAGCGTTGTACTCCGAATCTTTGGAACCATTAGCGAGTTTTTCTACTATGCAGATATGTGAATAGTACTAACCACGCTCGATCAAGTTGCCATTTGCATCAATCTCATTGCCTTCCGCATCGTAGCCGGTCTCAGCGCGTGCATTAGCTTTCTTGGCTAAAAGAATAATATCAATATTGTAAACCTAATCCAATCCAGATGTATTAACATACCTGCCTTGTTCTTCTTGGCTCTCTTTTCAATGACGTTTCCGTTCTCATCGATTTCATCACCGGCTGCGTTATAGCCAGTATCTACGAGTCTATTAGTAATTACACTGGTGTAAATTATTCGAAAAAGATTACTCACCACGTTCGATCAACTTGCCATTTGCATCGATCTCATTGCCCTCCGCGTCGTAATCGTTGTCGCGAGCAACAATCCCGAACTCTGCTCTCGCGTCAATACCAGAAACTGAACGAGCGACATTGGTAGTTGTATCCACTGGAGCTGCCTGAACTGCCAACATGGCGCAGAAGGCCAAAATCAAGCTTGCTGTTGAGGAACGCATCTTGAGTTTGTGAATAGTACTGTCAAAGTAATTGAATAAATGAATAAGGTATAGTTGAATATAAATCAGGCCAGCTGTAGAACAGTTAAAAATGAAAAAGAGTATATTGGAATGGTTTAGAGTGAACAATGGGGAGGGGGAAAAAGCTGTATATATATGTAGAAATACCCAACGATCAATTCCCCATCCTCCATATCGTCTCAAACACCCGCACGCCAGGCAAAGTCAAAGAAAGATCAGACAGCCTAGAATTTCACCATCAGGCGAAACAAATGTGTAAACAGCCGCTCATACGCAGCCTCATTGGAAACAACATTTGTCAGACTCTATACTCTTTGCGAAAACTCCACATGGAAAAGCTTATCATTACTAGTTTCCGTAGACTTAAATAGAAGCAATCCAGACTCGGGCATGTGCTCCAAGCATTTAAGTCCCTCAGAATCCAATGGACTGCCTCGCAACATCTGTGCTTTGGTGGAAAGGCTTGAAACAGCTGTGCGTAAAGCCATGGCGGGATAGGAATAGACCGACTCATTCGTTTTACCTTCACTCATAACAAAAGTCATATTATGACAACAGAATTCTAAAAACGCTGGATCGTCATTATTGATTATCGGTGACAAATTCCTGTTACAAAGTGAGCAATACGCTGCTACCATAAAGGACTTCCAGAAATTGAAATGCTATTCTCGACCCCTCTTAGTCCCGATTTGCCTACTTACTACCTGCTATTCAGTTCGTATTCATATCAAACAGCTAATAAATATCAAAAATAACCACCAAAAACCCCAGGAACCCAAACGATTGCGAATAAAAAAAGTATTGGAAAGAATCCCGCGAAAGATGAGACTGATGTATTAACAAGCACAACCCTCCTTCGAAGCATTATCCCTTGGGCCTGTCAAATTGACTCTAGATTGTTCTTCTCCTCTTGCTGAAGTTGCTTGTGTACCTCCAGGTCCTCGAGCTCCCTTCAATGATGTCTCTGGGATGGCGTTTGCGATTGCCGTGAATACCTCTGTTACATTTGTGCCAAGCTTGGCAGAAGTTTCGAAGAACAATAATCCCTCTTCCTCGGCATATAATTTAGCCTCAGCAGTTGATACCTTTCGCGCATCTCCGCCTGAATCTTCCCCTTCGGCTGATTCTTCATCTCCCAAGTTATTACTGGAATCGTCGGATTCATTTGTCAAATCAAGTTTGTTGCCTACAAGTGCGATGACAATGCCCGGTGACGCTTGTCTTTGAAGCTCTGCGACCCAGTGCTTTGCTTTAGCCAGCGATGTAGGTTTTGTGAGGTCATAAACGACGAGAGCGGATTGAGCATTTCGATAGTACATGGGAGCAAGAGAGGCGAAACGTTCTTGTCCAGCGGTATCCCATATCTCGAATTTGATCGTTCTGGTTGGTAAATTACATTTTTGCGTCAAGAAAGCAGCTGCAATAACAACTGTTAGTAAAGGTCATATGAATGTGAGAGCAATATAAATGAATATATATGTACCTCCAATAGTAGGTTCCTTGTTTTCCTGAAAGTCATTGTTCACAAACCGCAATACAAGGGAAGACTAAACAAGAGTCAACATGATGTGCTATAATTTATTCCAAATCTCTACATGCCTTTCCTACAGCTGCCTCACCCAGAAGAACCAACTTGACGCTGGAACTCGGCTTTGGAGCTGATGTAGTTGAGTCCGCCATAAGTTACAAATCCGGTTTGTGGTTCGTGTTTCTCGAATGTAAGATGGACCTCCAAAAATCGCCGACTATTTTCGGATTTGTTTGTCGGAAGCGATGATATTTGAAAGAGATTTGAAAATTATCTTGATTCCCTTTTACCGTTGATAACTTAGTAGATGTCAATAAATAGGCTCGGTGGGTTAGCTCTGCTTTTAGAGGAAGATGGATATGAATGGAGGAATGGCGGGTTGTGGATGGAGCGAATCATGATCCTGGGCTGCAGCCGATTAGCGCCGGAACTTCTGGCTCACGTTCACCGACCGAGATTTTATTTTTTGATTTTGATTTTGATTTTCAAGATTAAAGAATTGATTCGATCAATTTGGTAAGAGCATTTTCACAACTACAATTGAGTCCTACAAAATGGGAAAAAGAAAGGCTGAATCGCAAGATCAACTTGTGACCAAGAATGGCACGAAAAAGGCCAAGCAAGAACCCATCGCAAAAGTCGAAAAGGTCGAAAAGTCTAAGATGATGCTAGATGACAGCGATTCTAGCAGTGAAGACGATTCCGTTGGAGGTGCCCCGCTTGAATCTGGATTCAAAGTCAATCAAGAATATGCGAAAAGATTCGAGCATAATAAGAAACGTGAAGAGCTTCAGAGACGTGAGTAAAGACGCTCCCCAAGGTTGTCAATCATACTGACTTATCATTTTCTTAGTGGAGGAAAAGTATACGAAGAAACCTGGACCAACCGTTGGAAGAAATGGCGAGAAGAAATACGGCGATAAATACGATGAGGATTCTTCGTCATCCGATGATGAAGATGAAGATGATGAAGGATTTCTAGCAACCGAAGATTTGGACAAGGAGATTTCAGCTACATTGCAAGCTCTACGTTCAAAAGACCCTCGAGTTTACGATGAAAAGGTTACATTTTATACCCCAATTGAGGAAGACGCAGAGGAAGGAACCACGACAGAAAAGAAGGAGAAGCCTATGTACTTGAAAGATTATCATCGAGAGAATTTATTAGCTGGCCATGCAGGCGGGGAGGACGAGGATGAAAACGTCCCACAAACATTCGCCCAAGAACAAGAAGCTTTAAAGAAGAAAATTGTTAGTGAAATGCATGCAGCTGCCGATGGATCTGCTTCAGGCGAAGATGAAGGATTCCTTGTTAGGAAGGATAAGAATCCAGGTCTTTCAAGCTCAGGTATCCATCCATCCAGAGCTTCAAAGGTTGAAGTCGATATTGCTGTTGCCGACAAGGATCCGGAGACCTTTTTATCGAACTTTATGGCAGCTCGCGCATGGGTTCCTAGTGATGGTGCACGCTTCCAACCCATGGAATCTGACGACGAGGACGATGACAACCGAGCCGAGCAATTCGAGGCAGCTTACAACTTGCGTTTCGAAAATGCTGAAGGAAGCAATGAGAATTTGAAATCATATGCCAGAGATGTCGTCGCTGCAAAATCAGTTCGTCGTGATGAGGTCAGCGGCAGGAAGAAGCAAAGAGATGCCGCAAGAGAGAAGAAAGAGGCCGAGAAGAAGGAGAGGGAAGAAGAGAGAGCACGATTGAAGCGGTTGAAGATTGATGAGATGGAGGAGAGACTCCAGAAGATCAAGAAAGCTGCAGGTATAAATGGTAAAACCTTGAAGGATGAAGAATGGGCACAGTTCTTGGATGCGGCCTGGGATGATGAAAATTGGGAGGCTGAGATGAACAAACGCTTTGGAGAGAGCTATTATGCAGAGCAAGAAGGTGGATCAGAGAGTGACGGCGAAACAGAGGGTAAAAAGAAGAAGAAGGTCAAGAAGCCAAAGTGGGACGACGACATCGACATTGGTGATATTGTTTCCGATTTTGATGACGATGAAAAATCTACAAAACCCATTTACTCTCTATCGGATCTTGAAGACGATGCAGAGGAGGAATCGGGCGACGAAGAGGGGTCGTCTAAGAAGTCAAAAAGCAACAAAGAACGACAATTGGAAAAGCAAAACAAAAAGAAGGCCGCGCGCTTGGAAAGAAGAAAGATTGAGGATCTTGTGGAAAGTAAGCTTGATGTTGATCTTTCTTTGGCTTCCAAAAAGGCATCAGTATTCAGATATCGCGAAACTTCGCCTACCTCATTCGGTTTGACGGCTAGAGATATTCTAATGGCACCTGATTCATCCCTCAATGAATTTGCCGGCTTGAAAAAGATGGCTACCTTTAGAGATGCAGAGAAGAAACGCAAAGACAAGAAGCATCTCGGTAAGAAAGCTAGGTTAAGGCAGTGGAGAAAGGAGACATTCGGTAACGAGGATGGACCGGAAATTATTATTGGTCCTGATGCCGGGGAAGGAGCAGATGCTATGGAAGGTGTAGAGATCCCAGAAAAGAAGAAGAAGAAGAGGTCTAGAAAGAATAAGGGAGCTGTTGGAAAAGCTACGGCTGAGGAATAATTGGAGTCTATATTCATAGCCAATGTAGGAGTTATGGGGTACTCGAGTGTATCAATAGATTTCACCGAGGTGGAGCATTCAGTTCAATGATTTTCGCAATGTTTCTCGTCTTTAATCTATTTAAAGTAGAAATCCATATCAAATCCAAAAATGAAGTTAATCTGTGTATATTATGAACGATGATTATCCCACCATCTCCCCACTGGTCTCTTGTAAATCATTAATCCTGGTGTAATCCTGGGCGAAATATTGGGCTCGTCAGGAAAGGAAAACACCTCCACACACTAATGCATGCGTCCGATGAGAGACAATGAAGAGCCGGAAAAAGAACATTGACCAATATTGAAATAATTTCTTTCTGGAACTTGTGGAATTGAGGATTGGGGGAAGAATTGGATGAATTCATTGTACCTTTTGCTACATGAAAAGCTTTGATTTTATATATAGTATTTGAGTAATTTAAACATTCAACTCTCAGTTGTTTTATCAAATTTAATGTCATTTATTACTATCTCATTATGAGTTTATTGGTTGATACCAAACTTCCAGTTTAAAGCCCCTTATACTTTCCCCCTCAAATAATCCAGCCGCCAACCCCAACTTTCTGTGCCACCTCTCAGGACGATTTCTAAATTTACATATACGATACAACCCTTTACAGCTTTTTAAACATAATGAGGTTGGGATTTATTCGATCTTTTACTCTGCGTAGAGTTTAATCAACATGTCGGACGTTGCGCCGCCCGTTATACCACAGCTCAATAGGCCATTGAGCTTGATACCAGTAGGCTTAAAAGAAGCAGCCCTCGATTCACCCACCTTTCGCGCGACAGCAGTACATTTCTCTGATCAAGTGGAGATACTCGAGAAATGGCTCGATGCTTATGTCAAATCCATAACCAAACTTGTTCACGACGCTTCGTCATTAGAAGATGCATTCAATAACTTTCTCTTTCGATCGATCCCTCCTGCGAACGTTTCCGAAGCTGTCCTCGATCATGACTACACTTTATTGGCAATGCAAAGATTTGGAGAAGGGTCGAAGGAATGGTGGTCGCAGATTATGGCTGGCACTAGGAAAATTGATACAAATATATGCGAGCCCATCAAAGCATTCATGGCTTCAGAACTACGGAATTTCAAAGATGCTCGAAGATACTTAGAGCAATCGCAGAAGACATTTGACTCTACACTGGCAAGATACGTGGCTCAATCGAAAACTAAAGAGCCTTCGGCGCTGCGAGAAGATGCTTTCCAAGTACACGAAACCAGAAAAGCATATTTAAAAGCATCTCTGGACTTTTGTTTACTTGCGCCCCAACTACGATATACGATTGACAAATTACTTGTGAGAATATCAACTGATCAATGGAAGGAGATGAAGAGAACAAGAGAAGTCTCTTCGTTAACTCTTGCTAAATGGGGTCATGAGATGGATCGCGTGCGAGGATGGAGCAAAGAAATGGAAGCTGGTGAGGCAACATTCCGCCGTGAATTGCAACTTGCCAGGCGAGATATCGCGGAGACTGCATCCCAGGCATCAAAACCATCAAGAGAATTGGAAGACTACAATCTTTCAACGGTTGCATACCTTGGCTCAAGAGGTCCTTCGACTGGACTTATCCAACCTCAAAGCAAACATACTGAACGATCGGAAAAACAAGGTTGGCTGTTCTTACGAACAATATCTGGTAAGCCCGCAAGAACTTTGTGGGTCCGTCGCTGGTTTTATGTTAAAGATGGGATTTTTGGTTGGCTAGTTCAAGGAATACAATCTGGAGGAGTAGAGGAAAGTGAGAAGATTGGCGTCCTTCTTTGTAATGTGAAACCGGCTGTTCAGGAAGATCGCCGATTCTGTTTTGAGGTCAAAACCAAAAATCAAACAATTCTTGTTCAAGCAGAGACTCAAGCTATCCTTATGGAATGGCTTGAGGCTTTTGAGCTTGCTAAAAACAAAGCTCTCGAGGCTAGTGCAAATCCTAGAACGCTCCGTGCTGGAGGAATCGATCCCGCATTCGCTATTACTCCACCTTCTATTCCCGAATTTGCTGCCAAAAATGCAGATGGTCAAATTTCGTATGGCAGTGAAGATGTGATCGAAAGATCCGGCACACTACCTATCCCTGGAGCAGAGTTTGCTGGAAGGCCCAGTTCCGATATTGTCCCTCCTCGTCGTTCTGTTACTTCAAGAGAAGAGGGCGAAACTGGTCGAGAACATGCTGCTAGAATCATGCAAAAATTGGATCTGCACAGAAAGTCGACTAGTATGCAGTCAAACGAACCTCCAAGTGCATCTCAACCTGCATCGGGTGGTATCGCTAGTTTGATATCAGCTAGTCATACGATTCTTCCAATCTCTGCACCTTCAACCTCTACAAATAACCTTCCCAATCCACAAATTACCCTCCAGTCACCAACTCAAGATTATACTGTAAGTACATTGGCGCCATCAACACTCATAAACCCGCCTGCTCCTACAAACTTGAGCAAATCGGCAGTGATCGTTAGCGGAGAGCGTGGAATTGGTCTTGGTCAGAGTGACGCTAGTGGAGGAATGCCTAGTGGTATAATGGCCAATCTATGGGGCAGTAGTAATTGGGGATACATCAATCGTCTTGAGAAAGGAGAAATCAAAACTCCAAGCTCAGGATCTCGCTCGGCACCTGGTAGCCCACGTATAAAGCCGTTGGAACCATCTCCAAAGATAGGTACGGACGAGAACTTAAAACCCGATAATGGACTTGGGTCTGCAAAGAGCCCCATTAGTCCATTGACTGATTCTTTAGCAACCCCAGTTTCTTCACCCATGGTTCACCGAAAAGCCGCCAGTGCTAGTATCGATATTGACGTTGCGCGTGCAGTGAATCAATCTGCATCCAGACCAGAAGTATATCCCAGCAATTACCCAATCCAGCTGAAAACTCAAGATGCACAATTCCGAATGCTATTTCCAAATGTTCCACGAGAGGACAAAGTTATTCTTGTCTTTCGCGCGACTTGGAATCCAAATGAGCAGCATGATTTTCCCGGAAGGGTTTACGTTACTCAAAAAGATATATACTTTTATAGCCATCATTTAGGCCTTGTATTGATAACTGGCGTTAAGTTAGCTAGTATCAGTGAAGTTACAGCTGCTCCAGGCAGAGATTGTGACTTCCTATTCCTGCATCTCCTCGATACTTCACCTGATACAGGATTTACTAGGATCACCATCAAAACATTCCTTGAGCCTCTTCGATTGCTTCAATCAAGACTGAATTTCTTGGTTGATATAAATCAAGCCGAAAATCCGATGAGTTTAGAAGATATCATGACTGCATTAATTAAAATGGAGCATGAAGACCCTACTAGAAGTCCTAGCATGGAAAGTTGGGAGGATGTTGATGTTAATACACCAATCGATGATGGAACGATCTCGGGTCGTACTCACAGTCGTAAAGATCGTGATCTCAGAGCCTCATTGCATGTTGAGCGTGGACTCAATTTCAATAGAAAAGGGAAGGAAGTGCAGAAATTCCAACTTCCTTCTCAGCCTGTTATCTACGAGCCACCCGATATGCAACGAAAGACGGTCGAGCGAGAATTTGGTATCAGTCCAAAGGCCCTTTTCCACCTTATGTTTGGCGACAAAAGTGCAGTGTTTCAACTACTTTACCATGAACGGAGAGCACAAAAGATTGCCCAAGGTCCATGGATTCATCTTGATGGTAACCACATGCGTCGAGATTTCGAATTTCAAATCGACTATGTTGATTCCTGGCGAAGATCACGACAAGCAAACGTTGTTGATCATCAAATTATTGATATCATGAACGACCATGTATGTTATGTTGTTACGGATTCCAAGACCCCGTGGCATCTACCTCATTTTCAAGATTTTATGCTGGTCTCAAAGATCGTTATTACACATGTCGCCAAATCAAAGTGCAAATTGGCAATCTATACGAAGGTTGAATGGTCAAAATCTCCCAAAATCGGAAAAGGTTTAGTTGAAAGACAGGCTCTTGATGATTGTGCAATGGATGCTGAAGATTTGGCCGATGTTATTGCTGATCAAGTTCGAAAGTTGGGACCCAACAGCAGGACAAAGAAGGCTATTCACATTTACGGGCATGTAGGACACCAAAAAACAGTCTCACTTTTTTCGGCCAACGACGCAAGCAAGTCAAAACGACCACAAATTAAGCAACGTACACTCACAAATATGTTGCTCGAGACACTCAGCTCGTTTGGTGAGAGTTGTATATCATCGGTGATGATGTGGACGTTCGCGGTATTCCGATCCATATGGAAAATATCCAGTGCCCACACTATCATTTTAACTGCACTGATAATGAGCATTTTGGTAAACGCATTCCTTACTGGCCGCAATACATCAGAATGGTGGACAGAACGAAATGCAGCAAAATTCATGAGTCGAATGGGAGTTGGTCCTAATCCAAGTATGAGCAAAGCAATTTATTTGAAAGATCTTGACGAAGCTGTGAATAACCTATCGACGGGAGTCCAGAGTCACCATGAAAGCAAATGGTAGATATCCACTATCTCCCAAACCTTTGAAAATATGCTAATATGATTCAACAGCTACTCGCAATTTATGGAAATTGCCAACGTTACGGATCTGAATGCTCCTTATGAGATGGCAGGGTCACCATTCACCAAAACATCAACAAAATCAACAGCTAAGAGGCTTCGAAGAACCCGTCAGCATCTGGGCTCGTACAGATACGATCTAATGATCGCTATGAGAGTGGTCAACAATATCGAGAGAAATGTGCTCAAAGCAGAATGGGAGAATTGGCTCCTGGATGAGAACATGAGATGCAAACAAGCTTACATGATGTTGCGAGAGAACCAGACAAATAGTCTATCAAGTAGTAAAGCCAAGGGAGGTTCAAGTCAGCAAGTTCTACAGGTGAATGACAATATGAATGAACTCAGAAAGTGGCATCAGGAGTATTGTGGTAGCTGTAAGGCAGAACAGGACTTGCTCACGCAAGGAGAGGAGGGTGTAACATTCGGTTGAGAGCAGCAAATATGTATCTACACTGCGATATCTTTGGCATCATTATTTACCTAATTAGTCCCATCGGCAGCATATCTATTGAGCAAGGCGTTTGGTACAAGAACATTGGGTTTTGGCGGATGGATAGAGTCCAATTTTTTGCATAGCCAAGGATGGATTTTATGGTATGGTAAAAGTAGTCACTCTCACTCACTATTTTTACTTTGTACATAAATGAACAATACATAACAAATAATCCTCCAAGACTTTCATATCATATTTACTCCAAGCAAGATTCTCGTTCACAAACATCGGATGCAATCAATCATTTGACCACTTTTCTTTCCGGAGTGGTGGAGGTTTTCCCCCTTTTAATGTAAAATTCCATGTTAATTTCCATTTCGGAACTCCCATCCAAATTTCCAAACTCGTCGACACTTGAATTTCCGCGCACTAACGTATTCACGTATTCACGTATTCATGGATTTTTATCTATTTCATTGTCTGTGCTTGAAATATGACGTCAAGCGTTCTACATGAGATAGAAATCTACGAGTAGTTTCTACTCAAATAATGAAGAGCTAGACCAATCATATTGTAATTTGTAAATGATTTGTATTTAACCCCGCACCACCTCAATACTTTACGATATATCGTACGAGTAGATGAATAAATATTATATGGAGTACTACTTATTATACTTATTAGATAGGTAGTTTTTATTGATACTCTGCTTTATTTCATGATGTATTGATGCGATGTATTGATGCGATGTATTGATGCTGGCGTATTAATTTTATACATACTAGGTCATTGAATGCTAACTTGAAAGGGGGCAATAGTAAATCCATCCGGAATCCAGATGCCTCCAGAATTTTATGAAATACCTACTTACATATACCTACTCCCCCATCCCTGGTAATCTTCCATCCTTTGTTAATACCATTTACTTAATCTATTCAAATCTCAAAATCCCATGTGCCTGATGCATCTTGCTTATCACTGTGTCGCTACTTATTGAACTTGATCGCATACATAATATATTCCAACCCTCCACGACTCTCGAGACTCATTCCACATATTGTCTAGAATTCTTCAGCAGCATTCTCAGCTTTCCTGTCTACATCTCGATACATCCACAGCTTTGTGTCGGATGCAGAGGTTACACGTTTCATTCTTGATTGAAGAAACAAAGAATCCAAACAGCAAACGAAATGTCAGCTCTTCATGAAGCTCTCAAATCGCTGGGCGCTGTGAAGTACGACGATACCCCTACCGATAATTTAAAACCATTTCTATCAGATGCATTCAACAGCGCTCAATTGATAATCGATTCAGTCCCCATCCCCGACAGTATTGAATCTTCCAACAGTCGTCCGCGATCGAACACAACATCCTCAATTGCATCCTCAGCATCCGAAATCTCCGCATCCCATGCTAGATCTCCGCCCCTACCTCACGATATCGAATCTCTTCAGAAGGAGTGGAAACAAATAAAACTAAAACCGGCTGATAATCCACTGGGTATAAGTGTATATTCTTGCAAGGGAAAGGATGGAAAGGGCACTTGGTTTGCGAGGAGGAGTGTACATGAGGGACTAGGATTTACAAAATGGAAAAGAGGTTTAGAGAGGGAATTTCCAGAAACCCTAAAGGTTCAGGGAGGTCCAGGTGAAGGCAATATTAGAGGTATTGGTGGAGAGAAGAGGGTAGCGTATAACAATGTTGCTGGGACTGGGAAAATGGAAGGTATGTTTATAATAAATTGGGATGAGAGACAACGGTCTAATGAATACCAGTATATCTTTTATCCGCACAATTTCCAGGACCAACCACCCCGAGAGATTTTGTCACCATGTTCATTTCCTCAGATCAAGCGCTTAAAGAACAAAATAACAACGAAATACCCCGCCATTTCATGGTAATATCGAGACCATGTCAACATCCAGATACTCCATCGCGTGATGGATATATAAGAGGATATTATGAATCTGTTGAATTTATTCGAGAAATACCGATTAACAAACCGCCTCCCAAGAAATCAGCATCTTCATCTGATCTTACAAAGGGACATACAAGAGATCGATCCGCTTCAAATTTAGGCAAGGAGGCCGTTTTAAGGAATGCTCATCAAAAGTATGATTCATCCAGTACAGAGGAAGAAAGAGAGGAAATTCATAAACAAGCTTCACGTTCTGATAGTAATCTGGCTCAAGCTATAAAGGAGGAGAAGTCGTCTGTACCGAGTGAGGATGATGAATGGGAACAAAATCCTATTGAGTGGATTATGGTTACCAGAAGTGATCCTGGTGGGGGTATACCACGATTTATGATTGATCGTGGAACACCATCGGCTATTGTTTCGGACGCAGGTAAATTCTTGGACTGGGCATGTTCGAAAACAATCGAGGATTTGGATAGTGATGATGATGAACCTGCTGAAGAACTTGTTGGAGAAAATGACACAGCGAGGCCGGAAAAACGTGAACATCGGCATCGCCATCACCATAATCACGAAAAAGATCTACATAATTACCAAACCAACGGTCATCTTGCGGGTATAGATAGTCGCGGAGAAAAGTCTACACCTGTGGCTGCTGGTTCAGCAAGGTCTGCAGTGCCGACACAACAGCAGCCACCCGCAAATGGTGGTGGAATATACGACATGGTAGCAGGAGTAGCAACTACGGCCGGTGCTTTAATCGCTCCATATGCACCAGCAATGATTGCGGATCGTCTCCCTCATGCCACTGAATCTCCCTCAGCTCAAAACCCCGGTCCTCTACAACTTACTAGCGAACAATCTTCTGCTCAAACTTCCGCTCCCATTACTCGCTCTCGATCATTATCCACCTCATCTATTTCTAGTGAATCAACAGTCGATAGTTTTGAATCAGCTCTGTCCTTCCGAAAAGTATCATCACAAGATTCAGCTGCAGTCGAAAAGGTAAATTTACAACAGGATAAAGAGCTCCAGAAACTCGAGGATAAGAAACGAAAACTTTACGAAAAATTGGAGAAAGCGAAACAAAAAGAAGCGGATAAGAAAAGTGAAGATGGTGAGAAAGAGAAAGAAGCAATTCGTAAAGCGGAAGAGAAACATGAGAGAGAAGTCAAGAAGATAGAAGAGAAACACAAAAAGGAAATGGAGAAATTGGAGAGGAGAAGATTGAGGGAGGAACAGAAACAAGAAGAGAAAAAGAAGAAGAGAGAAGAAAAGGAAAAGGGAGAGGATTTTGCAACAGATTAATGCCAGTTTGAGGGCGGAGATTGAAGTATTGAAGAGGGAAAGAGAGGTTCTGAGAGATCAAGTGGGTAGTGTACAGAGGGAAAATACACTCTTAGTGGGAAGGATGGGGAGATTGGGAATACTCGGAGAGGAAGTTTTGAGGGAGGTGAGAGAAGAGTTGACGGGAAACTTGAAGGGAGCGGGGAGGAAGAGGGGAAGTAGTATGGGGAGTGCGAGTGGCAGTCAAAGGGGTGGTGTTGGTGCGAAGAGTGGGTTGGGTATGGGGAGTAAGATTGCGGGAGAGGGTGCTAGGGTTAGTGTGGACACTGAGAAGCCGGCTGTTATACCAGTGGTAGGGGATAGAAATGGAGAAGTTTAAGAGGAGAGAGGGTATGGGATGGATGGATGGATAAATCTGGAATAGCATTTCCAGGATGGATGAGCTGAGGGCGCCCGGTGCTCGGTGTTCGGTACTCGGTTCTACAATCTAGGAGATATGGTACACAGTACACAGTTACGGAATTTCAAACACACATATACTCATACCTAGCTACATATAATGATCATTCAGCATAGAAACTTGTCATATTTATAGAATCTCATCCTCATCAATCACATCCATTCAACATTAAAGATCATGCGAAAATCCATTGCCATGCTAAAGTTCACACCGCTTGCTCCGCTAAACACTCGACCTCCATTCCCGAGTCCCCCCAAACCCTCATAAGTAAACAGATCCACCCTCTCCCTATCCTTTCCCAAAGGAGAACAAAATTCACAAACCAATCTCAACCAACCTCTCATTGAGCCACTTAACATCTTCCTTTGAATCACCTGGTCCTCCGGCCCAATGTCCCCATATGCTAGGGAAAACATCGAGTTTGCCGATGCCGGGGCGCATGAGGGAGACTTCTATTTCAGAGTCTTCGGGTCTGGGGGTGTCAGTGTGGTTTGTTGGGGGTGGAGAAGGGGGGAGAGTAGATAGAGGGAGAGGGAGAGGGAGGAAATTAAAAGAAAGATAATATACATACGGGAAATACAGATCAGTCTTTCCGGGCAGAACAAGCATCTGGGCTTTGATAGCTCCCATTGCAGCGGCGAAATCGCCATTGTAGGGAGATTGGTTGGAGACGTCGCCCGAGGCCCAGGTGTGGAGCATGGTTAGGAGGTTTTCTGGATCTGTTTTTGGAGGGGAGTGTTAGATTGGAAGAGGAGGTGGGGTTTGACGAGTTGGGTGGGAATGGGGGGTAGTGAGAAGGAGGGATAAGAAAGAGAATCAATAGAAAGTACCTTTTGAAAGGGCCCACTTCTCCCAGAAATTTTGCATGAAATCTTCTAGATCTTTGAATCCCAGAACGGTCTTGAAGAGTTCCTTTCTGTTAAAAAGCCTAAAATAGGATTAGTGTGCTCTTACCGTCAAACCACACTGTAATTCCATCCACTATATTACCAATATCAACTCACCTGACTAAATCCCCATCCAGCATACCCCCTCCCAAACGCCTTCAATCCCACCTCCCTTTCCTCCTGACTCCAAACTCTCACTTCATCTCCTCCCTCTCCTTTCACAGCAACACCTTCCTTGGATCCCGCGCTTGAAAGACTCTTGGCAGCTAACAATGCAGATTTAACACCTTCCAAAAAGACCTGATTGTGAAGGGCTGTTTTTGCAGATCCGCAAAAGGGAATACAGATGTCCATGAATGAGGGATACATGGTGGCCCATTGATAAGTTTGACCTGCACCCATGGACCAACCGATCACAGCGCGTGCATGGGTGATTTGGAGATGGGAGGTCACGAGGGTATGTTGAGCGCGGACGTTGTCATAGAAGGTTACTTTTGGGAAAGGAGAGATGGAGGAATTGGATGGAGACTTCTATCGTGTCAGTATTGAGGATCGGAGGGAGTGGGTGAAGCAGAATGGAGAATGAGGAGGGGAAACTCACGGTCGATTCTCCGTTTCCGAAAAGGGCGGTGATGATTATGAAGTATTTTTGGGGATTCAATACCTGGTCTTCTCCGATGAGCCACTCGTTGTCCGCGATTGCTATTTACTTTCAGCATGAGAACACTTTTTACATCTTTCCTTTTAACATGACTCTAAACTCCAAAGATAATATCATGGAGAAATATAGGTGGATAGCGCCAGTTTCAATACTCACCTCCAGAAAACCAAGAAGGATAGATGATAGCAGGGGAACTTGGGTCTCCAAATGTCTTGAATGCAATATGAGCATCAGGAATTTCTTGGCCAGATTGAAGCTTCCAATCTCCAAGAGAGTATCTTTGGACACCGGGTGCTAATTTGAGAGAAGAGAGTTGAGAAGGTAGAGAATCCATTTTATCAAGCTTCTTGTGTTGTCTACTGTGTTTGCTTGGGTTTGGATGTTTTTAGTTGCCTTTAATGCTTTATCAGCTTCCAAGCAGCTCTCAGATATACTTGTGATAGCCGACGAGTAGATAAGTAGATATATCGACAGATACAAAGTCAAATCGAATTTGTCAGGAATAGGGCGGAGCTGACCAATTGACTATTGATTTCAAATGTTCGGCGTTTAACCTTACCGTCGTTCTCTGAATAGCTTCAAGAATAAATAAGTTGAAGATTATCTCATTCTCTTCATAATGGTCTTTATGTAACTAGATTACCCCATCTATCAATAGTAATAAGTAATCGACCGATTCTAGCCTTGCTAATACATTCCTTCCCTTCCCGATTCATAGCTTCCCGAGCTTCTTCTTCCTCCGTCCCTCCTCTTATCATTGCGGGGTCATCAACCTTATCAGCTAAATCTCCACAACTTCTCAAAGCGGAATGAAAGCCGCTGTGACGAAATATGGTGGCGGAACCACAGTCACAATTATTTGCATCGGTTTTACAAAACCCATACCGGGTATTCTCCAAGTTTGCGTTGCAGATATATATTTTGTGTTTCCCTCGTACTAGATCAACTACCCATCATCAATGTCAGTTAGGAGATTGCAAGTCAGGCAAGTATTCAAACTTCAATACGGTACGTACGCAGATTTTCATCCACTTTCGACAGCGTTCTCTGTAGTATCTCCCCGCTATTTAGTTCATTTACTAATTGTACCTCACATCAACAAGTCCCTCACTGCAATCAAACCCCAATCACTGCCTCTCAACCACAAAATCCATCTCCATCTCCAATCTCCATCCTTCAGCAACCATGTCCTCCACAACCCAACAACGTGCCGATGCCGAAAAGCTCATAAACCGCAACCCGCACCGCGATTTCAAAGCCGTCGAAGCATCTCGTTCACCATGGGACGCGTCCCGATCTTGGAATGTAACGCAAACCGTTTCTCCCTCCTGGAAACTCGGTTCCGGCGCCAACGACAACGGCGAATCTCTCAAGGTCCCACATATCGAAATCGATCCCTATGAAGAAGGTCGTCCCGCAGTCTACAACTACAAGTTGATGATTTCCTCCATCATTCCGCGTCCCATTGGATTCGTCAGTACTCGCAGCGCGGATGGGAAATCGACAAATCTAGCCCCGTTCAGCTACTTTAACATGATTAATCACGATCCCCCACTTTTCACATTGGGGTATACAGGAGGATTAGACAATGCGAAAGATTCGTTGAGGAATCTCAAAGAGACGGGTGAATGCACCATCAATATCATCTCTGAACATTTCATCGAAGCGGCAAACTCGACTTCGATTAATGCACCGTATGGCGAATCGGAATGGGCGTTTAGTGGACTTACACCCGCTCCTTGTACAACTGTCAAGACGAGTAGAGTACTAGAATCACATTTCAGTGTCGAAGGAAAACTAGAGAGTTTGAAGGAATTCGAGAGTAAAGCGACGCCAGGCAAGAAGACGGGAGTTTTGGCAATTATCGAGGGAACCAGATTTTGGGTCAGGGAAAATGCTATTAATGAAGAGAAGAATATTGTTGATCCCGCGGTCCTAAAACCAATTTCAAGATTGGGAGGGATTACTTATGGGAGGACCGTAGATGGAGCAGAAATTCCCAGACCGGATTATGATACTGCGGTTGGAAAAGATGAGGAGGCGAAGAAATTGGTAAAGCCTAAGCTTGAAGACCAATGATTCGCTTATACATGGATGTTGAGAGGGTGGGGCTATAAACTGTTGGTGGTTCATGAGAGAAGAATAGAATATCAAGCAAGAAATCATGTATTTATATATCAGACCGATTGTATATAGTAACCACGCTGCACAAGTTGCAAACGCATACTCTGTTGCAAAATCTTCACACCTATATACCTTGTCTTGAGACTCGCAAGAAATTTAAGCGACCCAACCGTCCTTTAATGAAATGTTCTCCCATAAAAAAGCATCCAACCAAGATACACAAGGGTACTACCGTCCCACCAGGCAAAAAATACATACTCGAAGCAAGCAACCAACCAACCATCCCACCCTCAAACGCCCAGCCTCATTCACTCCCTAGAATAACAGTCTAAGACCAAACGCACACTACAGGAAAACACTCATCCCCTTCTCGCTAACCACAAAATCACACCCAAAGTTAAGTTCCTCTTCATATTCCCGCAACTCCTTTAATATTTTCACCCTCGGATCCTCTTTATCATCCAACTTATCCTTGACATGAATAAGTATAATCTTGACACCCTTCAAGACACCCAGACCAAAGGCTCTCCGGTGTAAAGAGATATAATTAGCCGAAGTAGCGAGCGGCGGTTGAGATTTCTTATCTTTCTCCCTTGTCGGGATCGATTTCCTCAGCGTATCCAAACTACCCGTCGGAGAAGAATTGCTCAAAGCACGATCGCTCCCACGTCTCCGCAGATCCTCGCGACATTTTTCCGTTTCGGCGGCGAGAACCTTTAATTCTTCAACGACGTAGCGCGGTGTTAAATGTCCAAATAATAAATCGTCTGGTCTACTGTCGTCATACGAACACTCGATAAAAATACCCTTGAGTATTCCAGCGGCGATTTTGGGAGCGGCGTCTTGCCATACTTGTTTATTGCGTGGGAATAAAGAAAGTACATCGGGTTCCACGTCGCCCCAGATGAGAATTTCGTTATCAGATGCAATGTCGTGGATGAAACAGGCAGAACTGGTGTACGCGCGGGTAGCCTCAGGGGGGGGGAAATTGAGACCTTCTGATGAAGCTTGGGGTATGGTGATCGGGGAGTAGTGGCTGCGGTGGGAGTGGCTGCTGGATTTTTGGGTGGGAGTACGAGGACTGCTGCTTTCGTTGGTGTGGTTGCTTCCCGGTTGATCTGGAAATGAAGTAGTTCTCAGTATATTGTGGAAGTGGAAGGTAAAAAGAAATTGATGGAGACAAATACGTAGTTTAACAAAACTAACATACAATCTGCAGTTAAATATTCTCAAAAATTAAAATGGGGAATACATACAAGGAAAGTTCCCAATGCAAGGCCCATGACTAACAGCCCAAGACTTAACGGCCAGTCCATCTACAACTTCCATGTACCCTTTCGTAGGCCCATCTCCCAAAACCGACGAACCCCCCGAAATCAACCTCATGAAAGTTACTAATCCCACGCCACCATTCTCATCTGACAAATTCGGCCAAATAACATCATTAAAGATGTGATCTTTCAACGCCTCAATCGTACTTGCCAATCCCGCAATTTTTCTCGGTTTAGAACTGGGACTGGCGGTACTTATCACCCCACCCGAGATATGATCAAGATGCGGATGAGTGATGAGATGAGCCCCAACCAGATTGCGTGCAATGTGAGCAGCATTTGCCCCGGTATTTTTGAATGGAAGTTCTAGGCCTGCAAATGCCCCTTCTTTTAGCAAATATGGTCGTTCGGTTGTTGGGGGATTGTGGTTTTGGAGAAGTCGGTCGATGGCCGAGAGGTGGACTCCGGCATCTACAGCCAGAACGGACCCTTTGCTCCATCCTAATGATAATGATCGTACTAGTAATGCGGTACAATCATCTTCCAAAGGACCTCCGCTGGCTCCCTATCGATATTGATTATTAGCATTTTCTCTAACAAATGGTATGCTTCATATCGTAAAGACGCGCAAAACGGTTTGCAAGCACAGGTCTTGATAATAGCAGTAGATCCTCAAATCCAACAACGAGTGAGTGCGTCTCCTCACGGAAGATATCTTGAAAATAGCAGATGTTTAGCACGTGACTCCTTACCAAAGTACCCTCCAAATCGGTAAATGCCCAGACTTGGGTATCTATGTATACACCCGCATCTGAACAAAGCCATTCAACCGGCACCATTCATCCATCACGCAAAAATGTGATTCGAAATAAGCAACAACTGCATATGATGACAACCTCATGATCTCTTACCCCTTCATGCAGTCTCCCGCTTTGCATACTCAGAAAGAACGGATACAACCATTACATGAACGGTCAAAAGAAAGATAATCCTCGGAATACTACTTACCAAAACAATAACCTGCATAGACTTCCCGGCGCGACCTTCGTGTTCCATGCTTGCCTATTTTCTCGTACTCTGATTTGCTTCCCTCGATCACGATTTTTTTCCAACCAGTCAATCAATCTCCAAATGCAATAAAAATGTCGATGTTCGCGAATCTCGCCTCAAGAAATATATGTATTAAGACTTCCCTCGAAGATAAAAAATCGAAGAGAGATTAAAAGTCGCAGTAGATATATCAATACCTAGCTATACTGCTGCGCCCGTATCTAGTCCAGCAATATAAAAACAGTATCCGTATATATGTTGTGATCAAGAAAAGAAGCAGAACTTCTCGTCGGCCTTTTAACTTTTTTTCTTTCTCTCCCTCTTCCCTTACTTCTCCTATCCTCTTTGTCTTCTCTCGACCAGTGGGACCCGCACGAGATATGTCGCTGCATTCCAATTTCTTTGTACTTTGCTGTCTTTTGAGCACAAGTATGGCGGGGGGGTTTGCTACAGTTCCTTTGTTTGAGAGACGAGACTTGTTGAGGCTTTCCATAAACGGCCGCGCAACGGTAGTTTCCACGTGATGTTTAAGGTATATTACTTAGATATTCTGATCACTAATTCCGGACCCGTACGATATTTATTGCATTGCATTGTATTACACATGTTTGTAAGATGACAATGAAATTTCTAGTTGTATTCATCTAATTCATATTTGTAGGATTGAAATCTACAATCCATATCTCAATTCGGGAAACCCGAAACCGAGAGTCGGGCCTCGGGATCGCCGTCAATACACTACTGCAACTATTTGATGCATATATATTAGGCATGCAAGGTGGCATCACCGACTAGACTACAAGTAGAATCAAAGTAGAATCATGATTATTGCCTACAAGCTTGAGGCTTTCTCGGGCTGTTTCACTACCTAGGTATGCATTTGTTGGTAGTAAACATATTCACAACTCTTGTATCAACCATGCTGTGACGAGTCTAGTCCGTCTACACCAAACCTTGCCTGAGCAAATTTGTATCTGTAACTATCTCATCTCATCTCATTTCATTTACAAACATTCACAAGTGTAGGCGCATTGACAATAGTACTTTTATTTATATCTTGAACCAAGTGCTTTGCTCCATCAATGACCTCGCTCTTCCAAATCTTATCAACCCATGCAATATAGTCCCGGTCTAGGATATTATCGCTCAAAAATCACCCGTAAGGGTAGTCAGGTAGTCAAGTCCCTTGTATTCATCCTCTCTCTCTCTCTCTCTCTCTCTCTCTCTAAGAATCGCGCTTCCCCTCTACCTACCCCTTCCCAGTATAGACCCTCATACGCCTCAGCGCCCCCTTCCCCCTCCAAGTTTTCTCAATCACTCTATTGATTAGCCCGATTATAATGCATCAGAGTATCCTTCCAGTCATCATCATCATCCATATTATGAACTCTCAATCCCCCAAACCCACCCGCTCCCTGTGCACCTCCTTGCTGCTGCTGACTCGGCAAACTCCACTGATCATTTCCTCCATCACTGGGTCCACCTACGTCCATTCCCATATCCATTCCCGGTTTTGGACCAACCACTGGAGGTTGACCAGCACTAGGTCCAAATCCTGGAACTACAAATTCAGAATACGGACTATCAAAATCGATATTCCCACCGTCAAAATTGTGACCCGACATCTCGAAATCATTTGATTGTGGATTTGCAGGAGGTGTATCATCATTGTTTCTCATGCCGAAGTTAACTTCATGAGATGATCTCATTGGGGGTTCATCGTAATTATCCGCTGGCATTTCTGATATGCCAGTTGGGAGAGGAGCAAAGCTGTGTTGTGAGACGGCACGCTGACGCTCGCGTTCCTGCTCTTCAACAATCTGAGGAGCAGGTTCAACATTACGGAGACTGCTGGCGATTACGCTGCCATTTCGGACACTAGGAATACCGCTTCGTGGCTCCATTGTCTCTGTAACGTCCGAAAGACCCCCTTCGGCATCTCGAATACCGAATTGTGCCATTGTGCGCATTTTGCGTGTGACCCAAGTCGCTAAAATCTTACCCCTTTGCTTTTCTCCCAGTCTAGATCTAGGGAAATCGCCTTTGTTGACAAAAGCAACTATATCGACGACGATTTGATGTTCGTTAAGAATTGCGTTTACGATGACGGGTACGATCGAGGCAAGGTAGGATTTTCTTCCTACTTCTACAAGCACAACAATAAGCCCACCTGCTTGGAATACGGCACTAGGTTTAATTAGTCTCTAAGGCTTTGATACGTCAATCGGGAAAAAACTTACGATCCTCCAGGAACAATGTTACGATGACATTTCTCCACAGAACTCTCAATGTCCATAGGGAAATGACTCAGACCGTTGATTTCGAATGTTTCTCCAACACTGCCCAGAACGAATAGTACTTGCATCTCGACTTGGGCACCATTTGGTCCTATAGGTCGACTAACATTGTGTAGAAAGCCTAAATCTCCTGTGCGAACATATTGTACATTAGGATCACCATCCACAGTACGCCCATCAAATCTTTCCGAGTCAAATGCATCTTTAGACCCATAGAAAGCTCTGACGCACGCTTCTGACTCTACCCAAATTTCACCGTATTCACCTTCGTGGCAAAGACAACGGCTCTCTGGGTTGACAATGGCTATTTGAGTCGATACAGGCACCATACCGGAATCTTGAACCAAAAGAGCCTTTGGATTAGATTCTGGATCAACAGGATAGATCATACCTCTGCGCAAGGCTTGAGTGTCTAGCCATAACTCAATTGGCTCAATACACATATATGAACGAGATGCTATCATTGGATTCAGAACGTGCGAATAAACCGTATTGATAGCGGTGCGATCTAGACCAGTCGCAGCAAAATGGAGTCGTACTTTTTGGAAAACGTCAACTCTGGGTCTTCCCTCGGCAGAAATCATCATATTTTTTAATTCGTGAAGGGTAAATCCCTTCCCTGGCATAACGGCCATCGCGTGGTCAAGCATTTGTGGTGTGGCATAAGTATCTTTGATCTTATACCGCGAAAGAGTTAAGAACAACGATACTGGATTTTGTGCGAATTCGACAGGAGAGACCAGGTAAGTTGGTGCCCCAACAAAGATACCCATAAGGACACTGTGGATAAAGCCTAGACCAGTTGTACTTCTCACACAACCTAGAACAGGCCTCGAGCTTGTCATTTGACAAGTTTCTTTTTGTACTTTGCACATACCCATTATGGTGTCATGACCTAATTGCACAGCGATCCTACGTTGATCAGGTGTCCAATATGTCCAAACAAGAGCTGGATATCCTGGCTGAACCCAACCTGGCAACATCGTAAGGCCAAGATCTCTGCAACCACTGTTTTGCTTAGGTGGTTTTGAAGTATTATATATGCTCGGTACCGATACCTTCAGAACTTGTGCTGATTGTTTAAGATGTTGCGAAACTGCTTTTTGTTTCATAAGATGGTCAACATCTTGATTAACCAAAACTGCCTTCACACGGTAATCTGAGACCATATGTAAGAATGCCGGTGCATCTTCGTTCAGTCGATTCTGATCAAGAGGAGCCATGGGTATGGCTGTTGCTCCTAAGCAAAAACATGCGTGTGTTGCATAAACAAAATCTTCTGAATGCGTATACATGAGTATTAGATGATCACCGTGTCTTATCTTGACCTTATTCTTGAGATACATAGCTACAGCAGCCACTTTCGTGTCGAATTTCTTCCAGGTAATTCCTTTTCCTTCTTTACCTCGGCCATCTATAGTGCAATAGGATAATTCATCAGCTTGTCGCGCCACACGCCATTGCAATAAGTCGACTATGCTTAAGAAGTTGTTGAGTGGTGTAGACGTCCGGTCATCAATTACCACTTCGCGACGATCAATTCCGGAGTATTGTTTGTCGCCAGGAGATAATATATCTTCACGAGCTTGCGCAGCCAGTGGTGACCATATGCCGCCGATTGGATCCACGCCAATAGGTAGATTAAGTACCGCGCGTTCGACTCCGAATTTAACATGCACGCAAGGAAGATTACCAAGATCAAATTCTCGACGACAAAGCATGTTACCAATCTCTCTTCTCCCACACTTCAAAACTTTTGGGAGAGTATTTGGTGCTGTAATCATAACGCAATAGACTCTTAAATGGTGCTCTTGCATTAAGACTTCCATGCATCTCTCTGATAATGAGTCTAGAAGCGCAGTATCGAGTTGACGTGGAGGTCCACCAGAAGTAGCAGGTGCTGTTGACGCTGATGGCGACTCTAACAGAACTATTGGAAGATGTTCATCATTGACGAAAACATCAAATGCCGAACAATCGTAGATTTTAGGTACATTCTTCATGATGCTCACAATTATATGTTGCACAAAAAAGTATCGGTGTTCTGCAACTTCATGACCATGCTCGACCCATTCAACCTTCTGACGAAGACGATCCTCATACAGACCAAGAACAAAGATCTTGCCCTCAATTACTGTTCCGAGGAGTCCTGTTCGAAGGAATTCTGGCTCTACCATCATCGGGGTTGGATCTCCTTGTTCGAATTTGTATGGTCGAGCATGGAAGATTTGTTCTGTGTGTTTTGGTAAGGCCCAGAAGCCCCCTGATAACGATGGAGAGTCTACCCAAATTTCTCCCACTGAATGTGGTGAGGCTAAAAGACCAGTTTCTGGATCTACTACCGCCAGGGTTGCGTCAGGTATTGGGAAACCAAACGCGCCGCAACGGACTGTCCCTGGTTCGCTACTAGCTTTCTTGCGTGCTTCTTCGCCGATAGCGACCACAACAACTTCATTGGTTTTGAGTGCTTCTCGATCCAGAAGAACTTCACTTAATTCTGTTCTCCCTTTTTGTTCAGCAGGAGCTACTGTTCCGCCTCCTATAAGACTTCCAAAGCCGTTACCAGTTGACTTCTCTTTCTCTTCAGACTTTTCCTCTATAGAATCTCCATCTGATCCAATGTCTAGTTTCAAAGGGCACCCCATACGCTCTTCACCACCCAACCAATCTCGCATACTGATCACCATTCCACCATGTTCTGGTAGACATAGCATAGGAGCCACTAATTCTCGTGCACGAGGATTTCGCATTGGTCTTAACCATCGATCTGCTAGAACTTCGTGAAATTCGCTGTCGACCGTCAAAGTATCTATTAGGCATAGCCTGACATTTTGAAAGTTTGGCTCCATTCCCTTTTTGAAATTTCGCGTCGTCATGGGATCTTGCTGGTAATTATAAGCTGCCCGTTTTAGACCTGGGTAATCGGCTACCATCAGGGTTGCTCTGTATTTTGTGATGAGATGCGCATAGAGACCAGGCGTCTCAACAGCCTTACTTTCAAGCCAGACAGTTGTGTGACCACCGTATACAGTCAATAAGACACCCAGAATCATACCAATACCCTGTCGTGGGTCTAGATAAGAGAGTAAGATCTCGCCGCGACTGCTACCGCCAGCCATTAATCTTCCACTTTTATCTCTTAATTCGGGGTTGAAAGTGTCGCCATGCCCTCCAACCGGCACTGTTGATATGATAGCACTGAGACATGCCATCTGATGCATGATTGTTCGATGGCTCATCACTACACCTCGAAGATCGCCTGTTGGGGCTCGAGAAAATTCAATATAAGCCAAATCGGGGACAGTCAAAGGTGGTGCATCATCCTTTTTCTTTGGATGCCAGCTTCCAAATTCATTCGTTTTCCACCATTCTACCCCTCTTGGCCAATTGAGCTTCTGTGTCGTAATATCTCTTTGGAAATTTTTCAAATTGTTGTCAGTAGTCAGTGCAAGATGTGCTTGCGTAGAGGTCAGGATCGTATTAAGTTTTGCATAATCGTCAAGATCATTAATAGGGACTGCCACTACTCCAGCAATAAAACATCCAAGCAAAGCAATGGCAAATTCGATAATTTCGGATTCGCGATATATCAAAGCGACTCGATCACCCCTGTAGAGAGAACTCTTATCTCTGATTACTTGCGCAACTTTCTCGGCTCGACTAGTAAGTTTCTCCCAAGTTATAGAAGCAATTTCTTTTCCTTTATTGTCCAGCACCCAGTACGCTGGCATCTTTGCTCTCGCCTTTCCCCGGTGCCTCAACACGGCTGCAATATTGTCGAATTTGGACATGGGAGTATTTCTATCATGCGGATCGTAGACAGCGAATGGGACATCTCGAGGCTCAAGGGGCATTTGATATTCTAGGGCATCAGGAGGGGGCAAATCGCTGGTGGTCAGCATCGGTGGCGCCATCGCTGCTGTTGGAGAGAATGCGTCACTGGAAGAATATCGATGTGGCCCTCCACCGTAGGAGATTGGTCCATTAATGTCGTATCCTTGTTGTCCTGCGAAATCCGAGAAATATCCTTGTTGCGACTCCCCAAGCATGGTACCATGAGAATCCATCATCGGCCCTCCGTGATTTGGATCGTAAACTTCTCCCGGATGTTCCACATACCCAGTTTGGTGAGCCGGATTGAAAGCATAATTTGTGCCCGAAGCCATTGATCCCATTCTCATACTTGGCTCATTTTGACGGTCTTGTTGATAGTCTCCAGTTGCGGGAGAGCCAGGCTGATATGCGGAATTCTGGCTATAAGAGCTATGCCTTTGGGTGGGATTATGCACTGCCAGTCTTAAATCTTGAGGTCTACCGGCGTATGAAAAGGTTCGCCCATCTTGCGCTCTATTGGCCCCAAAGCTTCCTGCATCACTGGCCATTGTAGCTGTTCGGCCGGAAAGTTGTGATGCGCCATAGTTTTGTGAGGGGTAGAAATCGCTCCCACTTGGGGTGTTTAAGTTCGAATTGAGGGCAGCAAGCGATGCAGAGCGCGAACCATCATTCGAGGGATGTATGCTGTCATCAGGAGCATGTATGCGCAGCCCTTTTAGTTCCGCAGATATCGTCGAAGCTCCCATATATTGTGAAAGTAGAAATGTGCGTCGCTTTTGATACCTGTGTTTGAGAAATCAGAACTGTTGATTTGGCATTGAATGAATCTAGCATAGCCTGGGGAAAACATACCCCTTCTCCGTAATATCCCCTTCCTAAAGCAAAAGTTGTATCAGCAATCTGGCTCTAGAATCCATCTAATCTATCTCGAAAAATGACATCCTGCATATCTCTGGCACAAGAGCACACGCGATGCTGCTAAAACAAGCCTCCCCGTTGTTGGAAACGCCATAACTAACCTCCAGCTCATGTTCCAATTCCTGCAGCTTTGCCTGCAATTCCGGGTTATTCTCCTCCATCTTTGGGGTAAATTGTATGAAGCGGTATGAGCAAACGAGGGTTCAAGAAGTCGAGAAGAGAGTCGCAAAATTAAGGTTTCAAGGAGGGATTAAAGTATGGTAGGTGGATAAAAACATGAAGCTTGAAGCTTAGATGGAGAGAAGGATAGAGAGTAGGGAAGATGCAAATGATGGATGGTTACTCGAAAATGAAAATCGGCAGCAGAAGCATACTGAATAAGGATTTAGATCTTCACACTTTCGTCATGCCCTGATTTCCAATTCTACTACGATACTCTGTACCTATTCTAATAAATGGACCGACCTACCGACCGTTGATGTTTGCATTCGTATACAGGGACTGGGGAATTCGGACAAATAGGTATAGGAATAGCCGATCAGGTTGCCAGTTTGCCAGTCCAGTTGCCAGTGCAGGCTACCAGTCAGCAGTCAAATGTGCGAGTGCTGTGTGGAGTGAAGTTGGGAATATTTCGAGAAGAAGTGGGGGGAACCTTGGAAGGAATGGATAATTCTGATTTTGGAGGTCACACGTTTTCTATTGCTCAAAGCACATTACGGGCAAAGTCAAGGTTCATATTGAATTATATCATATGTAAGATATTGCTGTGTATCTCCCTACTACCTACCTACCTAGGTAGAATAGACATAACAGACTTTCTTCAAGTCAATGAATGTTTCTTCCCATGGGGAAAAAGGTACCACCTCCTTACTTGTACAGCATACATATGGCATATTATCAATACATGGGGAATTTCATCTTGCTGAAGCCGATCAGGGAGACCGGTGACTACCTAGGTATGTCTTAGAATTATGAACCAATCAAATTTCGGTGACTTTTCATCCATCCTCGAGCCATTTTTCGAGCCCATTCATATCATTTCATTCCAAGGCTCACATCATCGCCAGCCTTGTCACGTGATTGTGATTCGGAAAATATCAAGCTAACTCGGCACGGACCACAACCCTTGAAAAGCTTTTTTTATTTCTTCTCATCTATAAATTCTTGTCGTAGAGATCTTCCTGTTCCATTCCATACTTTTCCAACAACCTTCAATTTCAATGACGGTACCTTCAACAATATAAATTCATACTGTCGGTTTATGCATCCTTCAAGTATATATCTTTGCTCCATTCTCAATTGTTACGATCTTCGAAATGGATTCATTCTATTGTTGGAATGGTGGAGAAGCTCCTCCATCAATTTTGTCCATATCTGCGCCTTGAACATCCGCCAGAACCTCAATTGGAGGATTTACTAATAGGACCCCGACTTTTGATCGTAAGATATGTGCTATAGTGCTATTTTCATGACTTATTCAGTCATGTTAACAGTTTCTTTATTATTGGTATGTCTATATTTATTCCCTCTTTGTCCATAATTCATTCTTTCCCATTCTTACCTACAACAACATGATGTTACAAACAAGATACACAGACCTGTTCTGAACGGCCTCGTGCTGTATGTTGATTATCTTGGAGACCTTCTGATTATTGTTGTTCAAACCTCATTCTGAATTGCCTCGTTCATATTGTTGAAACGCAAGCTAATTCTCAAAAAGTTCTTCAACTAGTAAACTTTTTACGGCAATTCTTGCAACCCGCTTGGGGAATCACAAGCTGCCAATTGTGTTTTCCGCTGCCAATATCATGCCACCATAGTGAGCTAGTACATACTGCAGAATTGAATCAAACCATTTTGATTGAACAGTATGGCTCAGTCGTATCAAGACGCCCGTTCTACATCGATGCCATCTAGGCTATACAAAAATCAAACAGGTAGGTCAGATGAGCAAGGGAAATCTCAAGATGCCGAATCTTTGGCCATATGATGGATATGAGATCCTAGAGAAGACAATGTCGTCCCTCTTGTCAGTGGTCGAGGTATAAAGAAAATCACTGTTCTCCTTTATTGACCGACTCAATCCCATTGTCGTCTTCTGGTGAACAACTGCCTTAATTTTCATCTCTTTGTAGAATAAAGAACCCGCTCAACGGGCTCTTTGTCAATGTATACATAAAGAAATAATAATACAATCAAGAAACAAAGCATCAATTTCAGCATATAAGCTCGTTGACAATCCCTATTGTCCTCTCTTTTCTTTCCTCATATACAACTCACATTCTCATCTACAATCCTCTAGCAGCCCCAAACATACTTCTCTAGCATTGCCTTTTGAGATACTTTCCCCAAAAACTTAAACCTTTTACTACATTCAATTAATTTAGTACAGCTGAGCTGCTAAATGAACAAGATGTCGGAAACTTATTACAACGATTACTTTCTCGACGACCAATACCAATTCCTCGATGGCGTCGAGCTCCATTCTCCTATCTACCCCGTCGACAATCATCAGACTGTTCAAGCTCCTCCTCAAGCCTTCCAGTTTGAAGATTACCTCAACCTTCCGGATGAAGAGATGCAAGGAAATCCCACTCAAGTTGAGTTACCCCTTCCTCACATTACTGACAATGCAACAGTCAATCCTCAGTCTTTAACCAAGGCTTCACTGGCACCATGCAACCAGTTCAACACGTCCCTGCTCCTTTCGAGTTCCCCCCTCATTACCAGAACTCTGTCTTGAATGACTTCCCTGACCCAGCCTATCCTTTGCACATCATTGACCAAGCTGGTCGATTGCCCCGAAACGTTACGGCGGCACTTCTTCAAGGAGTCAAACGACGCAGAGAATTCGACGATGAAATCCTTCAAGTCATCGCTAGCGGCATTGACACCAGTGAGCCCTTTGGGCTCGATCAAAAGCCAAGCAAAAGCGCGAGACATCCAAGGGTAAAGGTAAGGCTCTTGCCATCTCCATCGAACAAGATCCAGAGGATCTTGCCTTATCGGAGTATGAGTATGACCCAGAGGATTTTGCGTTCTCAGACAACGAAAGTGAAGCCGAGTCAGGACCAGCACCAGGACCAGCACCAAAGGAACCTGAAGCCCCTGTCAGACCCATCAAGGTACCTGGGAAGAAATGGATTAAACCCAACGCGACAACACTAGGTAAAAATAAGCGTAGCAAGAATATCCAGTCGATGAACCCATCCAGGTTCTACACTCCTCTCGCACAAGTACCTAGAAGTTGGGGAACGCCAAATCGTGCCGGCGTACATCCATTCCAGTACACCAAGGATGGAGAGTTAAAGCCACATGTTCGCTACACGGTCAATCAGATACAAGAGTTCGTCTTCAACCATCCGGGTCACACAGTCGAGGGACAAAGACACACCAAAAACTCTGGACTCACACTCTGGGTTCAAAGCGTCCCATCCGATTCTGCTGCACGCTACTCGCATCAAAACTCTGACAAATGCCGCTTCGAAGACTGCCCAGTCCGCAACGGCACCATCCACAAGGGACACTACCGAGTCGCCTTCGATGAGCAATCATCCGACCCAGTTGTCACCGACCCTTTCCACAACGCCGGACATGTTCATCTTTACTGCCTCGAAAGATTCCTCGACTTTCCCTTCATCTGTGCCAATTTCAACGTTAGACCTGATCATCGTATCCTCCCCGAGGGTCGAAACAAGATGGCTATCACACGAGATCACCTCGAGATGAAGAAAGTCGTCGGAAAGTTTATCCGCCGCGCAGAGAGAGACCTCGCACACCAAAGTACTATCGCCCCTCGCCAGAGATATAGCTACGAGAATACCCTTAGCTATGCTTTGACTGCAAAGGCCTTGGAGCTTGAACCCCGCAACCGTCAAAAGTTCCGGGACAATCGTCCAAATGCAAACTCCATCGACAAGCACATGAATAACCTTGAACTTTTTGTTGCTGGTAGGGGCAAGCAAGTCCCAGGAAATGCATCGGATTCCGAAGCTCCAATCGCTAGACAACCCAGAAAGAAGAACAACAAGCGAAAGGCAGCCGAGATTGACGAGAACGAAGATGCTGAGTTTGAAATCGATGAGACGATCTTAGATGTTGACGGCAACACTATCGTTGTTGACGACGTAGGACGCTCACCCCAGCTCAAGCCAAGCCCCAGGCCAGTCAGGAAATCTCGGGAAGAGATCAAGAGAAACGCAAGAAAGGCCATCGCGATCTCCAGCGATAGCTCTAGCGACACCGACTCTGGCGATGACAGCGATGTCTCGGATTGGGCCCGCCCAGCCAAGCGAAGTCGTTCCAGGTAAGTTGTTCTCCCACGTCCAGCATACTCGAGAGGTAAGTGAGTATCTCATTTGTCAAGAAGAGAAAGAGGTAAGACTCGATAGATTTCGGTAAGTGTTATTTCTTTACAGCGCATCAAGATTGTCAGAGCTGGACTTTGACAATCGTATTTCCTTGATCTCCTTATGTAATTCATTTCATTAATATATAATCTAATGCCTATAATATGCTTTGCAAGTGACATGAATCTATGAAGTGAAAGAGTGACTAGTATTGATCAAACAATCTCCCTTCCCCGCTATGAGTTCTGAAATTTAGACTTCCATTCGGTATCTACATAACTAGCTAACTAAGATTTCAATATTAAGAATTGGCAGCTCTACCAAGAAAACTGGTAAAGATTAAGATTACTCCCATTGACTTTCCGTATGAAAGATCAAGTATTGTGGCTCAGGGGGGAGGGTATGTGATTTACCATTTCTCCATCCCATCTATAGTTACTATCTACAAATAAATTTCAGTCACAAAAATCATGTGAATACAAAGATAACAATGATTACCATCCCACTCATCTCATCTCATCTCATCTTCAAACTATCTATCTATCTATCTATCTATCCAACCCTCTCAAACATGCTGCGGAAACCTGTGATGCGGAGAACCGTTCAATTTAGCCACCTATCTAAATATTCACATACGTACAGTAAAACCAACATCTCCCATCTCACTCCATCTTCGTACCTCCGCACCGCACCCCTGGATGTACTAGGTATAAAGGAATGCAATGCATCGCCCGGCCCAAATGGAAGTTGCAGAAACCTGGTGGCTTTGTGCTAAATATAGATGATGGGATGGGATGGGATGGGATGGAGATGAAAGACAGAAATAAAGATAAACACGAGGAATAAAGAAATTCATTCATTCCCTTTGAAGAAATAGTGATTCACGTTGTGCCTTTGACCTCAAATTCGAATAAGTTGGTTATCCTTGATATAGGATATAGGATATAGCGAGACATGACTTATCCGGAGAGGAATGTCAGGTTTCGGGATATATATCTCGAGGCCTTTGTTTTTATCTCTGAACTACGACGGTCCAGGGTTTTGGGGTTTGATAGTTGGGAGATGGGAGATGGGAGATGGAATTCCAGATGAATGAATGGTGTGATCCTCGTACGGTATGTTAGATGTTAGATGTACAGAAAGAAGCGAGGGAAAGGAGAGTTGTTTGATCATAGATAATTAAAGGAATAAATTCCTTGATTGTTATCTGTCCATTCTACTCGCACGCATCCCATTCCTATCTAATCATATTCATACTGTCCCAAAACTGTCCCAATTAAGCATCTCACATTTCCAAGTACCGAAACCAAATGACGCTAGCATCTTCATCCTCAACATCAGGAAACGAAACAAATAGAGCTTATCCCAATTGTCTGTACTTCAAACAAAGAATGTTGGACCGACTACTTTTATTCTCTTTTCCTTCCTTGTTCTTATGATAGGATAATAGGATCAACTGATCAGGATAAAGGAATTTGAAGAATGTGATTGCTAGCGGTTTTATTCTTCAGGTTCACTTCGTTTCTGAATGTCTGTTTGGGGACGAATAAGATACATAGACTCGGTTGAACACTATGAGATTTTGCTATACTGTTTTTTGATCGCGGAAGAGATTGATTGGATGTCAGATTAGTGTAGATATTTCTTAGGCTGGTAGAAGATAGGAAGGTAAGATGTCATGATTTAGGAATATAGAGATGTGATGATAATAATAAGTGTATTATTGTACTGGAAATAAGATGGGAAGAAATGAGATGGAATATTTGTGCAGCAAGTACTGTCCCTAAATCTGCGAACAACCTCTCCACTCAACAATATAATCAGATGACGGGCGGCAAACCATCGACGCGCCAGTCTTTCCCATGAACCGCCTTACCTTACCTGCTCTTGATCAGGTTGAGGCAACTTGAATCTTAAGGATCGAGATTATATATTCCCCACAGTGATTCTTATGCAAAGAGCAATTTACTGGAATTTCGAACTCTTGGTACGATCATGATATCAAATATAAATACACATGCTATTAAAGAGCGTGAATGAGTCACATCCACTCAAAGTCCTAGCCATCACATAATGAATCGCATCTCCACATCCTTCTCGCACACAAACGAACCTCACTCTTATCTAGATAACTTCGCATTTATCCTGTGATAATGGTTCTACCTTATGAATATTAGGAGTCGAGCAAGATGTCGACAGGGTGGTGTATGAATGCGGGCACTTTCTATTAATCCTACCTGGGAAGATAACTTTCTGAGGAGATCGCAGTAAGAAACAGTGTTGATATGAAGATGATATTGTATGGGAATATAATGATAATAACACCAAGCGAGAGTGAATTCAGAGTGAATAACACGATGAATGGCAGCAAAACTGTTATGTAAAGCCCGCGTGTAGAAACTACAAACTTTACGCAATCAAATTTTAAAAGTGATAGTCCTACTCCCACGAGTTGACAAGGACTCGTTACACTGCGCAAGACCTTGGTCGAATTATTCGCATTTCGTACTTCCTTAACCAGTAAAAGTCATAAAGTTGGGGGGTTTATATAAGACCCGAGGACTTTTCAGTCTGAGAAGGAATACCATATTCGTACATGTTGGGACCAGCAGAGAAATAGCAATTCACCAAAGAGGATGTTGTGAATGAAATCTACATATTAGCACCAGCCCGAAAGAGCCTCCCTAGGTAGATAGAGTAACGAAAGGTGAATATCAAGAACCCCCAAGATATCAAGTACCTAATACCCCTCTTTTGGGAACGGCTCCATCATTTTACATATTTAAATATCACCTGAGCCGGTCACTTTGCAACCAACAAGGCAGAGAGTGGAACGAAAGAGCACATTGGGCTTCGTGAAGCAACACGATTTAAATAAGGAACTTGATTTGACGAATCGTCACATAGGGGTCCCGAAGTGACTGTCAAGAAATTAACAAGAAAGATTTTTGACGGGCAAAGGAAGGATTTGAAGTATCGACGATCAACGATCAGCGTGAGAAAATGACAACAAGAAGGAAGAAATGATAACAACAGGAGCGTAGATTCAAATGAGAAGGCAATACACAGTGAATTCAATACCACATGACAAAAAATAAGTGCACGATCCATAGTAACAAGCATACTTTATTGTCTCGGTAGCTGTGGTCCTAAGAACCCATGAATCAAATAATGGAAAATGACGATGCATGATCAGTTGAGTGGCAGTCATTTTTATAAGGTGTCCATGAGAAAATCGATTGATCTCATACTCGAGATTCCCGGATTTACAGACTCATTTGTACCATAATACAGTGCGCCTATTTCATTCACAAAGTGAATGAATGAAAATGGCAAAGGGAAGGAAGACACAAGGTTCCATGATGCGCACTCAAACCCGTTGACCAGAGAGTATGACGGGGCTTCTCACTCAGTAGAGAGCCATGAACGCAACAAACGAGGTGTCTCTCGACAACTAGGAGAAATCAAGGGAAAATGGATAGTGATGGACAGAATGTACATACCGAAGGATGAGACAAGAAAATAGGAAGTACAGGCAGAATGTAAAAGGGAATTCAGACTGCGTCTCCATGATAAGTTATATTAATCCAGAAACATGGGGAGCCCTTAGTGGCCTCCGGCACTACATAAATAGACTTCTGCGATGGTGGTAGTTCCGCAGCGAAATATTACGAGGACGCATATTAGCTATAGCGGAGATCTGGTGGCGATACTGCTATAAATAAACTGAAATAGAACATAAAGTTGCTTTTCCAGTCACACCAAAATCTGGAAAAAGGATGGAAAAAGGACAAAGGTGGATCTCGAGCGAAAAATAAAAGTCTATTCAACAGAAACAAGGCAAATGGTATGCGCATGTAAAAATGAGGCTCGGTGACACTCATTCCAGCATATGAATTTCTGACAAGGGACACGACCCAAAATTGAACAATGACTGGCAAAACAGACATTCACATACAACAGTGGGGATTCGCTGGTGGTCACCCACCCAACTACTAATCCACCGATCTGAAGCTTGTGTATGGCAGAGCGGACGGGATGCCCAATTCTCTTCAGTCTATGGTCGTATGTGTTTGAGTTGGTGTTGTGAGAGAATATGTACTCTTTTTGTACGACGCGCAAATCTAACCATGATGTGATGTCCAGACGGTCGTTTGTTGTTAAGACTGAGTGTTGATGATATGGATAGATAATTAACAGGACTTGCAGATCTATGAATACCCTTTGAGATTAAAATAGCAGAATTCTATCATATGTACCATGTACCTAGGTATATATAGTATGTATATCTTGCTCTCGGATTGTTGAATTGTTCTCGCGCGCAACATAAATTAATCGAGGACACACGGGAACTTTGTCAATCAATTGACGTATGTCGTCTTGTATCGTCTTGTAAGACCATGGATAGTGATAGTAAACGCAGTGTTATCTGTCGATCGTTTTGATATACTGTAGTGATTTGCATTCGGGACATGATCATGGCGTTGAACACAAGTTGTTGTCGTCATACACTGCGAAAAGTAAGTAAAACCAGTGTACGGGATGGTAAGACTTGAATCTTATCCAGACTAAGATGAACGTCGATAACTGGGTGTGTGCGATTAGAATATACCAGAAATAGAAGAAAGATCGCGTCGATAAGTCGTAGATGATGACGAACTTGCACAGTTGCATAAACCATTTCCATGCATTTATATTTTCAAAGCATGTATGACATGTTCACCGTCATGCCCCTTTTCACGGGGGTATACTCCGTACAATCTACCGGCGAATCTTCGATATCTTGGCATTTGTCGATAAGCTGGAAGTTACTAGGTAGCTCGCTGGTGTCGGTACTACATGCTAGGGAGGTTCTCGAGTATTGTGGAGGAAACAACCGCACAGAAGACGCCAGTGTATCAAATCAGTCGATCGAGTAAAAGCCATGTCGGTTTTTCGACAGCGATAGTAAATGGCCGAGATGGCCTCATTTCTGTTGGAGAAATTATGGAGTTGACAAACCCCGAAAGAGATCTTTAATCAATGAAGAGTGAATACGGCAACATTATCTTGGTTGAAATTGGGACCTGGGTAATTCGACCACGATGAAGCTCGTATTGTAAATTTTGCAATTTACAAAGCAAATCTTAGAGATTTCGTTCCGAGTAGGTAAGGATAATCAATCAAATCGCATCATTTGCGGATTCATTCCATGATGGCGATACGAAAATAGACATCGTTGAAGAGACGAGACGGTGATTAAATCCCCTTCAAGATACAATTATCATTCGAAATTATGATCAACCAATTTTGGAGCCTCTGATCCCGATGAGGACTGAGAATTGAATATATTTGGAAATTGAGTCGACAATTTCCTATCAGGTTCCAAAAGATGCTTAAATGGAAAGCAGACGACTGGGAGTCTGGGATGAAGCACGCACGGTCAGATGATTTATTATTATTAAAGAATGGGATTTGAATCATAAGTGACTGGGACTGTGAGTGGAAATGGGAATATACGGGGGCATCTAATTCATCGAGCGAATCAAATTTGGGTATTGAATCATAATGATTTGAAGATGGATGAGGGTGAGGAGAACTTGTTCACTGTCCTGACTCCGGTGAACTGTGAATTTCTACTCGAGGAATAACTTGTGAAACAATCATCTAAAGTAAACTGGAGCGACACAACATCAGCCATCCGTATTGGATATTCCGTACATGATTATATGATTAGATGATTGGATGATTCTTTGATTACATGATTGATTACATGAAAGAACGGCAACAGCAACGGCAACGTGGACGTCAACAACAAAAGCAAAAGCATCAGCCTCAGCCACAGCCACATCATCAGGAACCTAGGGCTAGGTAGGTAGGTAATATCCATATCCATATCCATCTATAAGATCCATCTATGGATGATCTGGAAATAGAAGCTTGGAACCGTTAAATGTGACTCTGGATAAGCCTTAGGATGAAATGGTGAGATGGGAGGATTTCCAGAATCCAGAAGATTAAACAATTGAACCAAAACCTGGAGTCAATCGCGATACAGAAGGGACCTACGCCTTAAAGTTACATTTGCAGGAGCTTTTGGGATGGATAATCATTCCTAGAGCTCCTAGTCAGACAAATGTCAGGCTTAGGTTGAAGTAAAATTTATAGGGGCTCGAGGGGTTCTCACTTGTTGAACCAAAGCCAATGCAACCGCTAATTGGTCTTGTTCCTGCATTAGATGAATTTAGATCGACCCTGTAGAAGACGCTACGCCGGCACAAAGCCACCAAGACTCCCAAACCATGTATTTTCTCTGGTCCGGCCTTCCTTCGGTGCGCATGAAATTCAAGCCACGAAACGTCAAATCGCAAGGAACGGATGAACTAGGCCTACAGCTTCTCATAGGTCGAATGTTTGGAAATCCCCGAAACCAAAACGTGAGAAATGGGAAAAACATCCCTCACACTCCTGTTAATTAGAGTGGATGTCAAAGGGAGGCTAACTTTGCCTTTGGGTCAGCGGTGTATACATTGGTCGCCAAATGGCTACACATATTCGCCCTAGCAAAAGTTACTTTGCACGACTACCGGTTTGAGAGTGATTCCCCTGTCAATCCAACTACGAATCGGGTATTCTTTGCTCGCCTAGTGGTGGGAAAAAGTGTGGAAAGTCTCTCCACATGGGACCGCTGAAAAGCAGCTCTTCCTTGTCAATCTCCTAAGTGGCCAAGCCCATCTCCCATCTTTGTTTAATCTCCCAAGCTTATATGGGGTTGACTTGCCCCTCCTCTATTCACTTTTCTTCTTCATCCAAACAAGTCAATCTTCCAGATCATAAATACCTTCTTTTGACTTCGGTCGTCCATTCTTTACAGAACAAACTCTACAGATCAACTTCAGTAAACTCTTTATCACCGCTCTTCAGCACCTTTAAACCCCAAAACCCCAAATAATATTCAAAATGCGTTTCTCCGCTGTCGCCGTTTCCATGTTCGCTGGTGCCGCCATGGCTGCCACCTCCACTGACTACGTGAGTTTGAACAAGATTGCATTGAAGAGACTTGAGGGCATCTGACTAACATTGCATAGGTCACTGAGGAAGTCACCATCACCTCTTGCGCCGCAACTGTCACCAACTGCCCAGCTCGCAGCACCCAAGTTTCCACCACCGTCTACTTAAGAACCTCCTCTACTGAGGCTGCTCCTTCATCTGTCACCCCAGCCGGTCAGCCATCCAACAGTGGACCAGTTGCCTCCGGCCCAGCTTCAAGTGCACCAGTTGCCTCCAGCCCAGCTTCAAGTGCACCAGTTGCATCTGCACCAGCACCATCAGGATCTGCTAATGCATGCGCTGCTACTTGTGCCACTGAATACAATACCTGTCGAAGTGCTCCGGATGCAAACCGAGCTAGTTGTGCTTCCAGCTATGCATCATGCCTTGGATATTCTCCATATGATAGCAACGGATCATTGATCACTCCAACTGCTTGCTCCTCAGGAGCATCAGCAACATCTGCCCCAGCCTCAAGCGCGCCAGTTGCATCTGCTCCAGCACCATCAGGATCTGCTAATGCATGCGCCGCAACCTGCACCACTGAGTACAACACCTGTCGAAGTGCTCCAGATGCAAACCGAGCCAGTTGTGCTTCCAGCTATGCATCATGCCTTGGATATTCTCCATATGATAGCAACGGATCATTGATCACTCCAACTGCTTGCTCCTCAGGAGCATCAGCAACATCTGCCCCAGCCTCAAGCGCGCCAGTTGCATCTGCTCCAGCACCATCAGGATCTGCTAATGCATGCGCCGCAACCTGCACCACTGAGTATAACACTTGTCGAAGTGCTCCAGATGCAAACCGAGCCAGTTGTGCTTCCAGCTATGCATCATGCCTCGGATACTCTCCATATGATAGCAATGGATCATTGATCACTCCAACTGCTTGCTCCTCAGGAGCATCAGCAACATCTGCCCCAGCCTCCAGCGCACCAGCTTCCAGCAAGCCAGCCAGCTTCACCCCAACTTACGCCACACCAGCTGCCTCTTCCGCTGGCTCTTCCCTCGGTGTTGTTGTTTCCTCCCCAGCTCCATCCGTCTCTGTCGTTGCCATCACCACCTGTATCCCAACCGTCATCTACTCCACCATCTCCCTCTCTGGACATGAGACCACTGCTCCAGGTGTCCCAGCTGCTTCCGCCAAGCCATCTACCACTGGACACATCTCCGTCCCAGCCAACGGTACCACCCCAGCTGCTACCCAAACCCCACTTACATTCACCGGTGCTGCCGCCAACCTTCAAGTTGGAGGAGCTGCCATCGCCGCCGTCTTCGGACTCGCTGCTTTCCTTTTGTAAGCATCTGAGTGCTCACCTATCGACAAGTTTCACGCATTTGCATCACAATGGAATTTTCGGGCGCCGGTACAAGTTAATTTTGGCTTGGGTCTACGAAAAAGGGGATAGATACCTTACGGAGGTGTTGATGTTTACTTTGTTTATTCTATTAGAGTCTGGTCTGGGCAACGACAGTTTGGATCAGAAGTTTTTTCTTCCTACGCGCAATTTTTTCTTCTTCAACATCAACATTTAATTCTTAATTCTGAATATTTACATGGACTGGTATGGATCGTGGGATGGAAACATTTCAAGGAAATACACAGAATTGGAATTGCTCGAGAACTAATAAGTAGAGAGTTGGGCTGGGCCATCCCTCCTACCTGTCTTGAAGTAATTGAGTAAATTAATTTCAGAATCAAGATTATTTGTTTGATATACTGTATCTATTTTGCATTTCAATATTGCCATCAATTTCACCTTCCATCTTGCGTGAAATGAGTGAACAGGATCAGATTAAATCGTGATGACCTAGTACAAGATGACATGATTGAATGAAACCGCGAGAGACACTCGAGTTTCGCGTGAATAACTATGATGAATGATGAATCAAATTGAACCACTTAAAAATACGAGAAATTCATTTTAAAAAAAGTTTCCCCGGATCGCCAAGAACGAGTGTTTCACTTGTGAGAGTGATTTTTTTTTTGTTTTCAAGCATACTCCGTAAGGAAATTATGGTTGATCTTGCCCCTGAAAACGTGAGGGGCTGTCTCACTCTGGACGAAAAAAACGGCACACCAAACCCGCCAAAATCGAGACTTTCTTCAAAACACTATTATTTCAAAATTGAATAACAATTCTGAATAATAAGATAAAATAAACATATCAAAGATATATTATAAATTATTAGATTTAAAATAATCACTTTCAATTCAAAATCAAAAATATTAATTATTGATTTAAAAACAGAATTTTGAAAATGTTATTGCATTTTCGGTGTGCCGTTTATTTCGTCCAGAGTGAGGCTGTGTATGGAATGAACGGGATCATTGGGATCCATGGATGGGATCAGGGAGTCCTTGTATTGTGATTGGATGAAAATTGGATTGGATTATGAAATCTGATTACATTATCCGTTTTCAGTCTGAATAAGCCGAATTCAGGTGTACCCTTGAGACATGGGAGTTTCTTCAACAGAAGAGGTGTGGATGTCTGGATATACTTCGTATGTAGAAATAGATATATTCCGTATGGTTCAATGCGGATATGGATATACCTGGTATGTCAAAGGTAAGGAAGTGCATTCTTTATAGCTTCTGAAGTTCTGAGTCCGGTGAGTCCGGTAACTTCGGGTGCGGGATTTTGGATGGTGTCCGCTGCAACCGGTCGTTGGGAGACATTTATTGTGGGTGGGCCAAGAAGTTGATGCATACTTTATAGAATCATACCTAGGTAGGTGGTAGGTAGGCTCGGGAGGTATTAATTAGGTAAGGTAAGGTCCTTCAAGATCCCTAGATTTGGTCGGCAGTAGAAAATGCAGAAAATGCAGTGCGAATGGTGTATATAACACTATGAGACTCGTATATGGGCACGAGATGGGTATGCATGTATGGATGTCCTAGGTGTACTACTATACGTCGTATGCGTATTCTTGATATATATGAGCAAGGCAAGGCTGGCTACACAGCATTCGAGGGATGACTCTAATTGGCTATTTCGTATCAATCGTTTTATTAGTCGCATAAGAAAAACATCTCAAAACAATGATACAAGTAACCTTACACAGAATTCCAAGGGTCCATTCACATGATTTCACATGCAATGCAATTTCCTTTCCTCTCTCTCTTCCCCATAGAGTACATCCCTTCACTTCACATAATCTTCAATCTTTCCATTTCTTCTCCACTCAAGATATGGATGAAAAGACTATCATCTCTGATGATTCGTCTTTTGGAAAGTAGGTAGGTACTAGAATGGTAGGTATAATGAATCAACCAATTATGAAAGTCTTTAACCTTTCACATTTGACAAACTCCGCGAGTCCGTCCATCCCCACTGCCACTCCTCGATTACGTCAACTACAAGTGGAATTGACTTTGCTGGCACGCACTGGCAGGATGAACAACGAGCTATCGAAGCTATGGACTTCCTGACGCTCGCGGTGTACGGCGCAACCAATCTCCCAAAAAGAATTCGAGCTCTAGACTACTACAAGCAAATTGCACATTCTCACGAATCATAATATATCAAACAACTCTCCCAAACAGGAAGTATCCTAGTAAATGGTTAAAAAATTGTTGGAGGCTCCATAAGGCGGCTTATCGTATCTATCGTATCGCATCCGGAAACAGCGGAAAACGTCTGCAGCTTTCTCTTCCTTTTCTTTCCTGCCACTTCTCAAATTTATATTGCAAATCATAACAACGATGGATTAGAAACAATTGATGTAAACAGGGTATAAAGCAGGAAATAATCGGGAACAAAGACGGAACCGGACAATGGCTTCAAAATCATCCCCTCAGAATGGCAACGAGCCATTGCATGCTTCAACGTCAACGACCATTGCGGCAGATCAGTACGAATTCAGCGATGATTTCTCGGACGAAGCAGAAACCATGGCAGTTCCTCATATAACAGATGAGGATGCACAATCCATCATTGGAGTTTCACTCAGTCATGCAGCTTCACGTTTGAGAACTTCGAGAACACCTGCTGCAGAGAAGGCTGCCGCCATGGATAATTTAGAAGGAGGTTATTTTGACAGCGACCCGGAGACTCCGCTAGCATTAGAGCCAACTGCGAATGGGCCATTCGATGAAGAGTTACCAACAACTACAAAGGGAGAAGGATTGGCATTGGAAACATCACCATCACCGAACCTTTCACAAAAACCACTCCCTCCTCTACCTCTGCCATCTCCTCCTTCGCCGTGGCGGGCAGGACCGAAGCCAATTGTCGTTACAGAACCACCAAATGATAGTCGCACATCAGCAATGGCTAGTGTATTCAATAACGGGAATGGGAGGAAACGTCAAAGTTCATTATCTAGCAGTGCTGATGCGCTCAAAAAACTGCTGCCAAAGGGGCTACCTTCAATGGCTCAAGTAGGAAACTTATTTAGTACATCAACGAGTTCGACTCATAAGTCTCGGTCATCTATTAGTTCGCCAAGAAGCGCCACGTTCTCCCCCTTTTCTACCTCGCCTAGTCAATTAAAAGGCGAGGGGCAATCATCCACGAATAACAATCAGGTAAAGAGGCACCTCACAACTCAATACCACCCATCGCAACGTCATAGTAATTCACAACTTCAGAATGCAAGTACAGCAAGCAATAGCAACACAACAGAACGGCCATTGGTTCTTCGCAGAGCAACATCTGATGATTCATTACTATATCATAGCTTATCTCGAAGTTCCTCACTAGGTGATGATACACGATTCGAAAATCACCGCGAACAAGTTAATTCTCGAGTCAAAGCTATCAGAGACTCTTTTCAAGATCGATCGACTTTTCGAATGCCACAACTTCCTAGTATGCCAAGTATGCCCCGCGTACCCAGTTTTGGCTTTAGCATGAACTTTTTGAATTCCAGCCCAGCGTCGTACAGATCAAGGTCAATTACTGATGCACATTCAGATGTATTACCAGCAGTTATAAAAAAGAAGCCACTCGAATCGAGTCCCTCCTTTTCGAAATCCGATTCGTTTTTTGGATGTGAGAATACTCGGTCGTCGACGAAACCTACAAGTGCTTTAGATAAGGCTATGGAACATTTGACGGGTGATGTTGTAATTATGGGTGGATATCGAGGATCGATACTCCGATCTGCTAAAGCACCAAATCATCAACTTTGGGTACCTGTCAAGGTAGGACTCAACCTCCGTAAAGTGGACCTGGAAGTTGGTCTGGATCCAGAGGACGAGGAAAGAATGGAAGAAAATATAATCCCATCTGGGATGCTTAAAAATATTGGACCAGTGGATATATCCAGGCGGTTATTCAAACGACTTCGCAATTGCGAAAATGCACAGAATGGGAAACTCAGAGTGTGGGATTATGGTTATGATTGGAGGTTAAGTCCGCATCTTTTAAGTAGAAAGCTGAAAGCCTTCTTGGAGACATTACCTTCCAATCAGCCAGGTCCTAATGGAGAAAAGCCCACTGGTGCTCTGGTCATTGCTCATTCATTGGGGGGTTTGATCACGAGACATGTTGTGAATCAAAAGCCTGAGTTGTTTAGTGGAGTTATATATGCTGGTGTTCCACAATCATGTATCAACATTCTTGGTCCCTTTAGAAATGGAGATGCTGTCCTATTGAGTTCAAGAGTATTAACCGCTCAAGTCAATTTTACACTACGGACTAGTTTTGTACTCCTTCCTGAAAATGGGGAGTGTTTCTTTGATCTCCATACAAGAGAAAGATATCCCGTCGACTTTTTCAATTTGGATGATTGGATCAAATATCGTTGGTCGCCTGTTACAGATCCACCACTACCACCAATCTCTCAATCTGGTAGTGGACTTGGCAGTATTCTCAATCTTCAACTACCCAACAGTCTATCAAATCTAACGATAACTGGAAAGAAAACTGGCTCAGGTTCGAACTCTGGCTCGGGCTCTGGTACAAATACTCCTCAACCCTCTTCACCATACCTCGGATCTAATTCTCGCAACGAAAATGATGATCGACATCAATCAACCGACCAATCCAAAACCAGTCGAGCAGCAGAAGCTCTCCGTGGGGTAGATGGTACGGATCGTACCCTTGCACCTCAAATGGGCAATTCCCTTGGTAAACCTTATAACCCTGCTCCCTCGGTCTCCACTCTTGTCACTCTTCCCCGCGACAAAGCAATTGCCTATCTACGACGCACGCTAGCCGAAACACTTCAATTTAAAAAAGAACTTCATCACCGACCCGAAATCTCGGAAGCAAATCGTTACCCTCCATTGGCAGTCATTTATGGAAAATCGATACCCACGGTTTATGGAGCGAAGGTCGCAGGTAAGGAAGGGATCCCGTGCGCAGACGTTTATGACAATCTGGCTTTTGCAAGTGGGGATGGGGTTTGTCTGGCGAAAGAGGCAATGCTGCCAGAAGGGTATCAATTAGTTAAGGGAGGGAAGGTTAGGAGTGATAGAGGGCACGTCACTTTGTTGGGGGATTTAAATGCGGTGGGGAGAGCAATGGAGGTGATTAGAAAGGGTAGAGGAAAGGGTATTGGATTAGGGGTTTCGCAGGTCTGACGAGTTGGACATTACTACCAGTTGGTTTGCATTTTTAGCGAGATTGTATGGGAAATGAAAAAGGAGGGTGTTTATGGGAAGATGGAGTTGGCATTTATATCTCATTTTCGATCTTACGTTTACATTGCATAAGCATAGTCATAGGAGCGGGCGGCATGGTTGTTGTATACCTATTGTTTATTTGAGTTGTAGCTGTCAGTTGGTGTTTATTTTGTTTCTGTTTGTTTGATGGATGGGTGTATAGCGTGAAGGAGGGTGTTTGGGTGTTTGGTTTTTGTTAAAAAGAATGGGAAAGTCGGATTAGGCCGTTTGAAATCATTTCGGGGAAGAAAAATCGAGAAGTGGTGAAGTGGTCAGGTGGAGAGAAAAAAATTGATAGATGTGTCGGCAACGATACATATGAAGTTGAATGATACGATATGAGTTATGAATAGAGCAGATACATACATGGAATATTTATCATGTTGGAAACACGTGCTAGTCGCATTAGCTTTACCCAAGCATATACATTTTCTCATGAGATACATGTCTACATGCCTTGCCAGATGCAATAATTGTATCGCATTGTTTCACTTGTTGTGTAATTACGATTGCATGTAGGTTTTTGGTGTATCTATCATTTACCACCTTCTACGAGAAATCGATTTTGAAAGCTGGAGTAATTTCTTAGGCGGTGGGAGATCAAGTGATATATGTACATGTATATATATATATATATATATATACATGTATATGATTGATTTTGACTGACTGACTGTGGAATTTACATTATTGAGTCTATGTTATTGAGTTTATATTATTGAGTTTATATTATTAAGTCTATATCATTCAATTGCTGCTAACTACCTACCTACCTATTGATGAAAAGAAGGAGTCTGGCGCTCTCTATCAGTTACTCTGCCAGAGTGAAAGAAGTAGTCTGGTTTTCTTCTTGTGGGTAATAAATATATGCAGAGCTCTGGTATCGGATATTGTTTGTGTGTATGTGTGTGTTTGTGGTTGGGATGATGGGTTGTGGGGATGTGAATGTTTGCTGGAAATCAAAAGCATGACGCGTATCCGGTCAGATCAAATCAGATCAGCATTGCTTGTGCGTGGGTGCGTCGCATCGTTGAGGTTGATTGTACTTTTGATATTTTAACGGAGACAAATGTTACTGGTCGCGAGCTTGAGCAGCCTCGGATAATGATTCGTTGCGAGTCTGGTGGTGGTGTATGCGGGATCGCGTCGAGAGAGGGGTAGCTTGGCTAGCAGCAGATGAATGGATCTGATGAGGTGGTATTGCCGAGGTCAAAGCAAACGAATGTTGTGCGAGGCTTGTTTCTTTTTTGATTGGGTGAGTGGAAAGGAAGGATGCTGATAGGGAGGCGAGTCGAGTCGAGGTTCTTGATATAAGTTCGTATCCTCCCTCTTCTTCGACTTATCTCGAATGGAGGTCAAGTGTTCACGACTGTGATCCAAGTCTTTAATTACTATCAGTATTGTATTGTTGGATGTGCAACCATTCTCATTTGTGTTTTGTGGAAGGCTAAGGTAATGGACTCATCTTTATATCAAACTGGAAACTAACGGAAAATGAAGGGTTTGCTCGACCCGAAATCACTTAAACTAAAATCCTCTACCCCTTCTCATCACTCGCCGAATCAACATGCCTTGGCCACCATACAGAAAACCAAAGCCCAAAAACAGATGGTCCATGTACCCCTCCCTCCACGACAGTGTAGCACGCCTCCTAGCAGAGCACAATCTCCATTTCGAATTCCATCCCATCGACGACCCGATCGGCTGTACCAAAGAATACGACACCAACATCATGGGCAAATTCATATGTCACAAACGTGCATGTACCTCCTATGGATGGTCGAGTAAGAAGATAGCGATCACGATACGCATGTATGCTGGAGCGAAATACAATGGGAGAGTATATCATCAGCGATGCAAGAGCTGCAACACTCTCAGTCAACCCATTCTGGATGACTCCTATGCGGAGAGGGTAGCGTATCGGCTTAAGAAGTGGAGTGGAATTGAGATGGATAAGCCGGTGTATTCTGGAACGAGCAAGGGCCCGCATAATGAGGATTTGTGTGAGGGCTGTAAGGATGGTCATTGTAGTGCTCTTAATGCTGCTTGGTAAGGTAGTAGGCTCTTTGCATCGTATCGAATTGTTGATCTATTTAATGGTAGCTAATTGGATGCGGTAATAGGATGGTGGAACAGAAATAGCTAGGAGGTATGGAGATAGTTTGTTGGTAGTCTTGATGCTATGGATGGTCACCAGCTTGGAGGTTACATGGGACTTTTCTCACTTGCTATGGTAGTGATGGATTCTTTCCAGGTGCATAATCATGTATGGAATTATCAAGGTTTGGAGATAAATGCAGAGCATGTTTGGAACTTTCTTTCTTATGACTTTCAAGCCGATGGGCCAGGCAACTTTTTCTGGATAAGGTAGTTTGTATTAATCAATTTATGTTTCTCTGAGAAAATCGCCTGGCCTCTGTGAAGCATACTGAAGATTTTATGACTATTCATACTGCTTCAAACCCGCGGTTTTCCATCTGCCCTTCCCTTTGCATCATAACCACTAAGTCTCGCACGCATCCGTGAAGTCTCTGTTCGTTTTTTACTGCATCGTTGTCTACAGAGAGTACGAGATTTGAAGAGATCTATGCTCAAAGTAATATACAGGAAGTATGCAGGTATATGATTCTCAGAAGTGCCATACCAAGACAATCATCCATAAACTAGCCAAGTGAAAATACGCATAGAATTGACTCTAGCAGGAGTACAAGAACCGCTGCAAGTTTGTATCGGGAAAAGAAAAGGAGCGGCCTAGAACAACAGAACTATCTGCATCCAGACTGACACTATCAGACTCGGAATCACATTCCATCGAAATCGACAATCAGGTAAGACTCAAATCGTATCAATCGAACAGTTAAGTTAACACTACGCCCGTTCACAACAACTTTCGCATCCCGTGTCCGCTGTGCTCCACCTCCTCAATTGCACACACAAAGTCATCCAACACGATTTAAGTCGGTAAAAGTAAAATTACAACTTCAACCACATACTACCTAATCGCTATCATTGCAACCTACCATTCGTAAACATCCATATTCAAAAGTTCACTCGACCCGCATCCTCATCATAGTCGCATTGGCCCTTCCCATCCCAATTCCCAAACGAATGATTCATGTTCAAAATCTATGCACAAGAAAAGGAGAATCGACTCATAACAACCAACACGGCTTTCTCGGCTGCGGCTATTCGCCAGGATGTTGGGACCGTTGGTGACTATGTATCTGCATGCGGCGGAGGGTAATCTGGGGGCCGTATGGTTTATCTTCAATAAATGGTAGTTTTCACCCCTCCCTCATAAATGCAGAGATTAAAACCAACAGTTGGTTCCATCCATCCCCGCCAGGAAATCCACAGGTAGATAAACACCCCCGGAAACCAACTACATAAGCAACATACTGGGTCTTCGTATCCGCACCCACAAGGCCGGGTATCTCTTCAAGCCTAAAGAGAGGGTAGGCAAGGTACGGAGGTACATCTCATTTCGTGGTAGTAAGATGGTAAGGCTGCATACCTGCTCATCCAGGGCACACTAATCCCCTACCCTACCCTATCCTGCCCTACCCCATCCTTATCAGTAAGCGCTTTCCCTCCGGGGTCCGTAAGCAGAGAGTGTGGTGTGATCGGAATCCCGAGACTATGGTTAGGTAGGTATGAATTGATTCTCCATCATCAGCCACGGATAAAGAGACTTAAGTTACAATGTAACGTCTTTCCCATCCCAAGCTAATAACTAACTCGAACTCGCTTTTTTCTCGATTAAATAACTATCTACCTACAACTAACAGTTGGTGATTGTTTGAAAACAAAAAACAAACAAACAAATTAAAAAGAGAAATGATTAGCCGCCCGTATAGTATACTTATAGTATTGTATTACCACAGAAGCACACGTGCCATCACTCCGCATCGGAGAAATCGCCGCATCTGATTTTGTACGAGTTACGAGGAAGATGGGTTTCGTTTCCGAGAAGGAAAGCCTGACAGATGGATGGATACGAGTACCTACCTACCCAGCACTTTTGATATCAATCAATCAATTCAATCACTCCACTCCCTCACATGTGATTTCTGACTCTGACTTTTCTCTCTCTCGTGGATTCATTCCCCAAATCATCCATGTCATTCATCTACCAGGTACCATGAATCACCATCATGATTGCCTCCAAACTGGCTCTGATCTCCCTTCGCTTCAAGCAACTATCCCGTTGGAACTCTATTGAAGATTCCAAATCTCACCTCACCTCACCTCACCTCATCCCTCCCACTCCAAAACCAGCCCATCCTACACCATAATATGCTATGTTATCCCTCTTGCACAAATGAAAATCCATCCATGCATCCCATGCATCCCATCCCATCCAATGACCTCATAAAGCTAACCAATCCGCCCCCAACCTCACAAATCATCTATCCCCAATCCCCAAACCCAAACACCAAATAAATTAAAGCCATCACGCACCCACTCCCCTCCCTGAACACAAACCTCGTTTCAAAGTCAGACAATTACTAGGGTCTGCACCAAAGTATCGAGTACTCGTTCGTAAGACTTCCTTATTCATATCTACATCTACTCCCTACGTAACCCTCGTGGCATTAAAGAAAATGAAATGTCCTCTTTATAAAATGCAATTAATATGTAAAAGTGTGTCATGTTCAACAGCCTTAGCACTAAATATATGACTTCAAGTAGGTAATCATCTATCTTTATAACTTTGTAATTCTTTATAGCCGCTATAAATACGCTGGATCATACAAAACTGGTAAGGTTCTTGCTATCGCTATAGTCTGTCTCTCTACCCTCTACCCTCCTTATCACTCTGCTACAGCACAGCATAGCCGAGCCTGAGCTGTCAGACTCAAAGATAACCTTATGCCATGTCATGTATGTAAAGTATAACGTCAGAGCTATGCTTAGGCTAGTAATTTATGCTTAAGCCTTAAGCCTATTCATAGCATGTTACGTAGAAAATGCGCCAATCCATTCCTCAATCCCAGGAGAATTCCTTCCCCAAACGCCCTTAATGTATCTGTAACTGGATTCCATTTGATCGCTGGCTTTATGCACCATGCACGATAAGCAATGTGCACGTGAATGTCGAACGAAATCCTAAAATTATTCAATGTACTTTTCATCTCACATCATGTCCCCTCACTCTTCTTCATCCACTGTATCCTCCACCGTCACCGCCTTGGCTTTCCCTTTCTCTCGTCTCCTCATTTCACCATCTTCATCTCCTCTTGGCCCACTATGCTCAGCTGAACTACTAGTTGATTCACCAGTACCTGTCATCGTATCAAGAGAAACATGAGTATTTACATTCTCACTACGATCATGTAGAGGCGAAGTTGGCACTGAATGAGCGCCATCAAGATTGTGATTCCCAGCCAAGCTTGATCCTACAAATAGTTGTGAATTTCCCCAGTTAGGTAAACTAGGAGGGTCAACAAATGGATTTGTATTTGTAGAAGCTGGCTCTGTAGAAGTGGTAATTGTTGATGCCGATTGGTCAGCCGAGATAGAGGGCGGAGTTTCAATGGCGTTTGTTTCAGAAGAGCCAACCGAGCCGGCTTGCGAATTGACTTGTTCAGTGTTGATTGGTGTGGCGCTATTATTAGAAACTTCACTTCTCTCAATTGTAGGGCTGACTACATTTTGCGTAGATGCAGAGGCTATAATAGGATCATTAGATGTCGATGCTGCTGCAGGTCCTGATGTCGCTGCTTGACCCGGTAATGGCGCATTATGTAGTCTTTCTAATGGGAGAAGTGACCAACCCTCCGGTATGACAACTCCAGGTGGAAGGTCAGCACTACCGGATGGTATTGCAGAGGTATTGGACCGTGCGCTGTGTCTGTGCACTTGTGGTTGACTTGATGGTCTACTGAATGAGGGGATGATTTGTGGCGGATTCTGAAAGGTAGGCATCTGCGGCAAGGGAAAGTTTGCTGCCAAAGGATCCGCGGCGTTATTTTGTAAATTTCTCAATCTTGTCAACTCATTTTGTAGCAACTGGACAATTAATAGCTGCTGCTGACTCAATTGCAAGTTTCGAATTTCCTGCGCGACTTGCTGTTCGAGTTCTTCTAAATGTTGTGGTAATTGGTCAAGTGCAAACGCGCCATTTTGCCCAGGATCCAAAAGTGCTGGTGGGGCTTGAGGTTGAGCTCGACGAGGGATACCTAGTTCTAAGCCATAAACTCTAGGTCCTGCACCTGCGGCATTCGCTTGTCCTCCTGGAGGGTTTTGAAAGGCAGCGAAATCATTCAGGTTAGCCTGACCAAAGCCGACCCTGATTGGTCCAAGATTAAGCATACGCATACCGCGGCCACGAGCGGGAGCTGCTACAGGTCCAGCACCAGCACCAGCGGGTCCATCTTGTTGGCCGGGAGCGGGTTGATTAGCTCTTGCATTTCGATTGGCATTGGGTTGTGCATCTTGAGGTGTTTCTACCACAGGATTTCGACATGTTGGGCATACTTGTTGTCGTTCAAGCCAGCTCTTCAAGCATCCTAGATGGAGAATATGACCACAAGGTAACTTCTTCGGCCTTGTACGTTCGTTGACAGTACCTGGCCTGGGTTGTGCTCCAGCAGGTACTGGTGGGTTTGTTACAGACCAAGGTCGCATCTCTTCTCGACATATAATACATGTGTCTTCCCTTTGAATATCCTCAACAGTCGCATCTTCATATCTTGAGTTCATATCATGAGTTGCTCTACGGTATCTCAAGAATGCAGTGAGTCGTTTGACGAATGATCTTGCCGTAACAAACAGATCTCGCATAATGTGGATAGGAAGGCCGTAGAATGTGAAAAGGATGAAGAAGAATGAAGAGTAAATGGTTAACTTTAGGAAGTCTGTTTCAATGTTAGTAAAAGTAAAACCATAGAATACGAATATGGACTTGCCTGTTATCAAATCAAGGGTCAAAACCCATTGACCCTTTGCTTCCCATCCGGGAACCTCGATATCCATTTCTTCAACATCGTCCTCCGAAGGCAAAGGAGTTGTAGGCTCTTGATAATTTTCGCCAGCTTCCGCGCGCGCAATTTCCCTTTGCCTGATCATTTCTGCCCTCTCTTCTCTAACCTCTCTCTTCCTCTCAATTAATCTCTCCTCTGTCTGCTTTTTGACCACTCTCATCTCCATCACAGAAATGAGATATCTACAAGCGGTGGAAGAACTTGAGACAGTCAATACCGCAAATTCAAACAAGAACATAACCATCATATTCGGCCTTGCCTGTTGAATCACCGTGTTGATTGTATAACTCATCAACCACGCATCGTAAATGACCGAGACCGCCAAGGATATCGACAATCGAATATGAAAAAGTTTTGGATTAGCAGGTGGTTGTTGTTCTAGAATCTCAACTCGACCATCTCCTATCCAGCCCCAAACTTTGCCGGTAAGAAGAGCGACAAACATGACGAGAAACCAAGCTCCAACCTCTTCTCTGAATATGGTCATGGCGAGACATGTTTCTGTGATGGCAAACCAAGCTTTCTCATATAACTGCTCGATTTCGATCGGACGTAGAGGGCCGTAGCAAAGTCGTTGGAGTCCATACATGAAACTAGAAAAGACGAATAGTATCTAAAACCTGTCAGCAATCGGAAGCTTCGGCGGGGTGATATCGCAGATCGTAGAGATGAGAGATCTGGGTCTATAGCATACCAGATTGATTAGGATCTAGGAAAAGTCAGCCATGTTCATCGACTCAAGAGTTCGAAGCTCGGGAACTACGTACCATAAGACACAAATTGCTCTGCGCCAGGTAGACACATGCTGAGTAGAAGTTTGCGCGCTGATTAAACGCAGAAAGAACCACTGCAGCTGCCAAAGCAGTGGATATACCAGCATACCAAGCAAGTCTTGAACCCATTGTGCCTATGTTGAGCTTTTCACCTACGACCCCGTAAAGTTGGTAGATGGGCAGCTCTGTAGCTCAGCAGCTTCAAGCTATATGTATATGTGGCGTGCTCTACGCCAACCTAGGTAATGCTTGATAGATACGCGACAACCGGATGATTTCAAAAATGACAGTATGGATACTCTTTGCAGATATTCTCAGACGTGGATCAAGTGCCCATTCTCATATTAATCATTTCCTTATGAATGAAATTGATTTGTCCTGATTGAAGTTCATATGATGTAGTTACCTAGTGTAGTCAGTGCTGTGGTATAGGTAGGTAGGCTCGTAGGTACGATGTAGAACTGCCCAGGTGGCCACTTCTGCGGATAAGAGCTGTGGCGCATTAACAAAATGTGAGGAAGTGTGGCTCGTGCTTTTCTTTATCTTTAGCCGACTGTGGTGAAGAACACAAAACCATTATATCATCTTGCAGACTATCTATTTGTGTATATTTGTATGTATTTGTATACTAGGTATGTAGATCTCTGTGGATTCATTGACATTTACTCGTACATATTTCCAGCACAAGAGAACAGCGCAGCAACATTGTCAAAATATGAAGATATACGTCGCATCTACTGTATTCGGTCATTGGTTGCGAGGCCATCACATTTCACATCTCATTGCCCCTCTTTCCATATCTTCCGATGATATAGATTCAATACTACCTAGGGAGGTAATCGTAATAATTACCAGCTTAGGATAATCATCGCTGCCGTCACTCTATCAGGCTGAGAATACATTGCATTGATTGAAATCCAGTCAAAATGTAGACATTTAAAAGATCGAAGATGCAATAAATCTAGTATGCCCCATCCCATGTTTCTTCTCCACTGTATGAAATACCTTCCGTGACCCGTCCCGACAATTACCTACCTACCCAGTAGTATATTCTATACCGCATTCGTCTCATCGTCAATCCAATATCAATCTACATCTACCAATTAGCCCACCTTACCTCGCAGAGCCAACGATACACCACCCCACACCACTCCACACCACGCACCCATCCATCCTTCACATCAAAGTATTCCAAGTCCCAAGAGATCTTATGCCTTAACCTCACTATCCCCAACACAACCCAATACCACCTCACCTTACCATTGTCACATTGTCACCAACCAATAAATTTCCTTTCCAGCCCAGCTCTCCTCTCCTAGCCCTTTTTGACCCCTCACAATGCATCCTCGGGCATCTCCTTCAATCAATCGTTTCTCATGACCATCAAAACGCAGCCACCAAAAGCACATTATTCTCAATTCAGCCATCTGCATTAGACCATGCATGAGCCTACGCATACGATATGCACAACGCAAGATGAATCCGGATACCCGCTTGCCCTACATCTTCCTTTCGTCTCCGGCCGGATCTCGCTTCATTCATGGACTGGGACTGATGATGTATGTTTACTCATATGTTTACTCACATTTGCAAGGCAGAGCTAGCTTTACGTCAATCTATCCATCAATTCATCACATCAATGCCGATCATGATCTACATGGCGTGCAGTCCCAACAATCGGATCTCAGCGCGATAGGCACAATGCAAGGCGATCCACGCACACAGACAGCTGCTTATTCTCTTCACCAATTTTCCCAAAAAGATCCATGTCACATTCAGTGCAGTATGAAATTTGAGTTGAGAGACCAATGCTCTTTATTCATTCCTAGATTCCTAGATTCCTAGATTGACTAACTACTGCTTTACTTTCAATTCTTCCACATACAGTAAGTAGCGCAATAATGCCATGACACACCCCCTCCAATGCAACCGCCTTCCCCGTTTCCGAAATACACCACAAAAAATGGGCCAGCCAAAGTAGCGATCTTACATCCTTCCCTTCCTCATTTATCTCCTAATTCACGTGAAAGAAAAACTCCCGTAAAAAAACTCTGTCTGATGCATATGCAATAGATAATGCAAGTAGATCGAAACAAAGAAAAAGAGCACACCGCGACTTTTGTCTTGTCCTCAAATCCATATCGCCCATACATGTAATATGATATTGTATAGAATTTTCCAAAAAAAAAAAAAAAAAAAAAAAAGGTAAAAGAAAAGTAGAGTAAAGAAAATGGTATCGTCCCGTCCCGTTAAAGTATATCTCCCTTAGATATATGTAAATGGTATCCAAAGCGCCGATATAAAACATATGCAAAATGCCCCAAATCATTTGAGCAAATCATAAAAAAAAGTCCATCTCATAACCTCATAACCAAAAGTGGAGTGTGGAAAGGTAAAGTAAGAAGAGGAATTACATCTCTCTCTTAACTTCCATCAACTTCTCCAAATCCATTCCCGTCAAATCATCTGCGATCCAAGGTCCCTTTTCCTCTTCAGTAGCATTGTGGAAGGCCTCCGCTCTTCTCATAGTTTGCACATCAAGATCGGTAACGTAAGCTTTTCATCGCCGAGCTTGATGCGTACCTCGTAATCGGTATCGAGCATCATATCGTCTTTCCAGAGACGACGAGGTCCATCAAAGACGGTGAGAACACGCTTCTTCATCTTCATTTGAGATGTAGGACATCCCCATGATGAAGGATAGTCCTTGCGCTTCTTGCGTCCTTTGGTATTTAGAGTGACGCCACCTTTAGAGTGAGTCATACCTCTGGACTTTTGGACACCGTTGACTGGGTTGCGGTTTTGACGGCTTTTGCGGGATGTACGGACACGGATGGAGTAGTCGTCGTCGTTTTCATCGTCAACTTCCTCCTCCTCATCATCTTCTGCTGTTGAGTAAACGTTGGTAGTGACTGGAAGGGCGTTGTTGCGGAGAGTTTCATGAACATCGTGATCTTGTTCGACCTCTGCAAGACGACGAGCGTTGATTGCCTCGGAAGGTTCCTCTTGTTGAACGATGCGAAGAACACAATCATCGAGATGCTCATAGAAGTCTTGAGCATTGCTGAAAGTAGCCGAACAGGTCGAGCACTTTCCAGTAGCATCTGGTGCATATCCGGAGAGCTTCTTTCCACTGTTGATGCTTGCGGAAGTCTTCTTACGGCTATTTGGTGGAGTTTGTTCTACGGCATGTACTGAAGTGAGATGTCTCTTGAAAACATCAGCACGGTTGAAAGATTTTTCTGCCGCAGATCCGGAACCTGGGCAGAAACCACATACCATTGTCCCTTTGTAATGGGTCAAGGTGTGGCGGTTTTTATCGTATTTTCGAGCGAAGCCTTTGACGTGGTAGTCACATGTCTGTATGGGACATTTTTCCGGGCGCTCATTTTGATGGGTTAACATGTGAGCTTTAAGATCTTTGAAGATCTTTCCACACTCTGGCCAGGTGCAACGACCCTTTTCTTTTGATTCTTCACCACTAAAGTTGCCATCTTGGGAACCATATGACTGGTGAGAAATTGTCAAAGATGGCCGTCTGATCATTGGTGCTGGGTATGGATAATATTGAGAGCCCAAGTAAGGGCTTGCGCTATCGGCCTTGGCAGGTCCAGGACTTCTTGAGGAGTGTTGGGATGGTGATGGAGATGTAGGATACATTGGTGCTTGGTAAGGAGACAATTCAGATTGTCCGACAGCTGATGTTGGGCGAGTGGCGGAGAAAGGAGCATGTAAAATGGATGGGTCTAGAAATTGATGTTAGTATGAAATTCTTTTGGGGTTTGCTTGGCGAAGAAAAGTGTATGAAGCTTGTGCCGGAGTTGACAGAGAGAAAACACACAAGAAGATTCAAGTGGAGCAACAAAATTGCCACTAGACTGAGAAAAGAAAGGATATTTTTGAAATGAAGAATATGATGTTGTCGGTTCCGAAGTAAATGTTTGCGCTATTGAAGTAGTAACGGGAGATAACCTTATCTCGTTACTACGACCCGCGCTAGTTGGAGACTTGAAGCTTGAAATTGGTCGACCAGATACAGGAGAAATTGAAAGTGCAGAGACATGAGGAGATTTCAAACATTCTTCTCTAAATTCTTTTCGAAACGCACTGACGGGGGTGATTGGTGAAGCAATTGATCGCGAAGAATCCATTGGAGTATGAAAATCATGAATAGGGGAGGAAGAAGAAGAAATAGGACGGTTCTGACGAGGTGTAGATCTAGAGATATTTTCACACTCACCAACGAAGCCTGGTTTGGCTGAATTGAAATCTACAGTAAAGTCTTCCATACCTGCAGAGAAGTTGTAGTCGGTTCCTTGACCAAAGTTATCGTAATTCACGATACTTGGATTGATGCCAAGTCCAGAACCCCACTCAGATACTGAAACCATGTGCCCGTGGTTTGAATTGGGAGAGCCAATGGTCGAGGATGTCGCGGAAGGTCCACTCGCGGTGGAGTAATTTGAAGGCGCAGTTCCTCTCAGTTCTGGTGACTCAACAAAATGTTGGGAAACTTCGCTATACATAGTTGTGGAATCGAATCCGGTGCTGGTAGGGTATATATCTTGTGTTCTCGGGTATGCATACGCAGCGTCGTGTTCGATCTGGAAGTTTGGCATGCCATTGTATGGATATTGAGGAGAATACATATTTGCTTCGGGGAAAAGTGGAAAGTCGTTTTCGTTTTGATTTCCCATGTGTCGCGATAGCATATGGAATGAGTGATCAGATACCGAGACCATGTTGTGTTGTGAGAGTTTGTTTCGAAGACGGTGATGGCTGGCTATCTTGAATTGGGGGTGGTAGCCACACTTATCGCCGACTAGATATACCGATCAGTAAACTGCTTCACGGACCATCTACCCAACGCTGTATGCGAAATACCTTTGGTTCCTTTGCAGTTCCAGTATAGGAAAGTATGCTATATATCGAAGAGGGTTGCAATGTATAAATACTTTGTGAGGATGTCGTTGTGCAGGTTGATATAGATACTTGGGAATAGTTGAATTCAAGGTAGTATTTGAGGATGATTGGAGATATGATCTGAGACAGGAAGCCGATGAAGGAAGCCGACGTAAGAAGAGGGCGAGGCGCGGAGAATATATATATATATATAAAAGGTATGATGACTGAGAATGTGGTTGACGAGAGACAAAATAGTAATGTAGGGTTTAGTTTAGGTAGAAGGTGTGAGATGAGCTATGATGCATTAGTTCGGGGAGGATGATCGATGCCTTTCAAGGTTGATGTGTTTATTGCCAAGCGGGAGAGCGGGACATGTATCAATGTTTGTAGTAGTTTGGTAAGGCCTGTCTAGGTGTTCTTGAATCCTAGTGGTATGATATGGAGTAGATATGGGGTGGAGAGTGTAGATGTGTATGATGAAGGATGAGCATGAACATGTTCCTTTTCTAGAAAGTTGGGGGCATCTTGAGGATTAATATTATATTGTAATATTGGTGGTATGGAGATGTAATGGGACTGTCTAGTGAGATCAAAAAATAAAAAATTACTAGGTATGGAGTAGTTCTGGACGGGAAAGGATGAGAAGGCTTCAAAATGGCCGACCCAGAAAAATGCAAGATGCTAAGCCCGGACATGGGAACATGGAGAGAGGAGACATGGGGTTGATGTTGAACCTTGAGATTGGGACATGGGCATTTTGAGCAAATCATTTTCAGGGATTCTCTTACTTTGGAGCAAAATGTTTCTTTTTCTTTTCTTCTTGTTTGCCCTAACCTGATCTTGTCAATTAACCCTTGATAAGTTGCGATTTGACTTCAATACCCCCAAAAGACCCTATAGAAGGTATCTTTACTTTATTGATTATCTAGTCAAGAAATTGTTTACTTTACACACACACACATGCACACATCTAGACGTATCTAATTGGTAAGGTTGATACAATACGTGCGATAGACACCACTAGTAAGGTACGAGTCCAGTCTAGATCCAAAATTAAGAAGAAAAAACCGCTGGAAATTCCCGTAGATAGGATAGCACTACGTCTGTTGAGATTAGTTCCCGGTAGATAGTACTATAGTAAACAGATTAGACTAATAACAGTCACTAATTGACTAAAATGTTTCTTTAGACGAAAATCATCAGACCTCATCTAGAGTGACAGATTGACAGAACGGTCGTTGAATAAAAATATATTCTTACGATCCGATCCAATAACTATGTCCACAATCTACCTAGGCTCAGATTCCTCTTCACAGGCTTCACAGAAGTAGTATTCAAACAGCACAGCACAGCACATTGTGGCTTCTTTTTTCCGTGGCCTCAGTCTGGTCGCTCCTCCACCGACCTGATAACCTTACAACCTTACCTTACCTCACCGCAGTGTATGCATAATGATTAGTGCACCGAAACCAAGCAATGCACTTAAATCCACAAAATTCACTTCACACGCCATTATTCCATACACAACACAACAGGCACCTTGGAAAAATCATACACAGCCTTACCCGAATGCATCTGGCAAATGTATGGCGGACTTTCCACTTTGCTGGGCATACCCATCTTACAACCTTGCACCTACCTCGCACACAGGATCTCAATAACCTTACGGGATGGGGGTAACTTGCAGCACTGGCGCTGCGTGCATTATTAGTGGCCGCCTGGAATCTCCGTCCCACCATCGCCATCTCCGTCTAGTCGGTCAAGACTCACTCCACTCTCATTATCTATTTGCCAAACCATTTTGACCACACACACACACACACACACACACACATACCCACCCACCTAATATACAAGGACAAAGGTTTAATTGTAGTTTGGGGTAAGATTACGAAAGATGCTTAGGCCAGAAGAGAGAGATGAGATATCGTAGAATAAGCCAACCAGATCATGAGTACCGGAAATCCCTAGATGAACGTGCTAAAAATCATGGCCCCCCTGTCGCTGGTTGTTCCCGAGAATTTAAAGATTGATTACCATCACAAATCTACTAGGGGGCAGGGGAACATTTGAGGATTTACGATATGGGATGTGTGGATATGTACCGTACAACCAACTACAGAGTTGTATTCCCGACAAGCACAATTAAAAAAATTCAAGATTCGATATCATGATGTCAAGAATCCTTGGATAAAAGCATGAAAAGGGGAGATTTTTGCGAGCGAATAGTCTATAGATCGCAACCAAATGATATTCGCTCACCCTCGTCGACTCCTCAATTCAAATTCAACATATCAAGTGATGCGCGACGAATGAAAACCTCCTCCCCCCCTCTCATGTAGATCTTCCTTTCTTTCCCAGTCTCCTCCCAATCCGGGTGGGGAAATCCCATTAAAGTTAAATGAACCCTGTCTCATTCGCTTGATTTCGCTACTCTCAGACAAACAAGGCGAATTGAGTGGGGTGCAATGCTTGTGAATCGACGGCTAGATCTTCATTCATTGGCAGACTCCCTGGCACATTTCTCAAAAGAGACATTTTTCGTCTTTAGGACATTTCATTTTGGCGAAGGAGTCGAAATCTTGAGTTACATCGTTCCATTCGACGAAACAATAAACTCAATATCTATCTGTACATACATGCTTTTAATTTATTTAACCATGCACTCCTCGGATGATCGACGAAAGGTACATTTTGTTGTTGCCTGGATGCAATAGTACCGAGACTGATCGATTGATTGATCGATTGAAATTGAATGAACACATGGTGACAGGAATAGATCTGGAATTTTACCGGTTGAATATGATGGTGACAGTAATTCCATAAAAGTGCCTTGGTCAGGATTGAGGGGGTATCCATAGGATCAATCTTTGGACTAATTATTGAAATCCCCCAAGACATATACGAATCCAAACCTCTCGCAACCGCCGAAACCATCCGAATACCACAACGCGTATCTGTAAATGTATTCGAACTAGCATAGCATCACCACTGTGTCGATCAAACCCAATGATAAAAGGAAATAGAGAACTTTGTCCCCCCGGCGCCATCTTGATGAGTAACATGATCTGTGGCTAGGTTAGTCAGGGGTCCACAGCAAATGATTGGCCCGAGTACGAAGGATTAACGAAAACGCACGCCCAGGAGTGGCTACTGCATTCTCTACAGTCTACTCGGCCACACATATTCACATATTCTCGTCTCATGTGCCCCAAATTCTCCCACCCAAATAACCACAAGTGTTTCCCTTTCTTCTACATGTTGCACAGCCTCGAGAGCACAGCCATCTACCTCGTCTCTTCACGTCGTCATAATTGCTCGATTGGGTAACGAACCCAAATGGAAGCCTTGAAACGCATATGAAGTTTCTCTGCATTATGACGGATGCTATTAGTCATTATCAGGCGTCTCGTAAATTGATCGTTTCGTTGACGATAGCCTTTATGGCATCACATTCTATCACGTACCAGGTCATTGTAGATATGCACGAGCCACATGCCCCTGTCCAACAGTTGTAAACAGACCAAAAGTTCGTCCGTACTCTATACACTACGGAAACGGACGGGACGGCAGGACCCATTTCACGAGGCAGATTTTCATCATAGTTATCTTTCCTGTTCGTTCATCTCCTCTCTCAAGATGAATCATTCCTCTCTATACAACACACAACGTCCGCCCCTGATTTCAAATCATGCATGAGATCTCCACAACATCTTTCTTTGGGTCGTGTCACAGAAGGATTGAACCATCTGACCAAATGCGTGGATATTATTATATTGATCGACCTGGCATTGATATAATGTCCTTTTTTGTGTATATGTGTATCCTTGGTTTTGTGAAAGCATAGTCGTCGTTATCGAAGGATCAAATCCTTCTAGAAGCCCTTCAAATCACCCAAAACACCTCTTCTACACACACATAGTTCATCTTACCCCCAGAAGCTTCATTCTCTCAAACAGAGCATATCCCTTTGGTTTCACGTTCTTCTGCAACTCTTCGGAATTCAGCCCTATGAACCCCTTTTCTTCGAGTTTGATCATCAGTGATTGGCTACAAATCCTGGCAATAGTAATCCTCGCCGTCTTGGCACCGAGTTTTCCAAATTATAGTCGGGTCCTAACGATGGAATTGGCTGGTATATTTAATTCTCAAACGCAGACCCGTTGAAGTTGCTATTATCAGAACATCTTGCGAATCTTCTCCATATGGTACCCCTTGATACGATGAGGGCGTCTAATATTTATAACACATCGTGAAGGTGTGCGTGCTATGGCTTATTTGATAGATGTGTTCCTGTACCAAAGCAATGCACTCCTGAAGACGAAGAATTTAAGATTACATTACCTGCCGGCTCCATGGTGTTCCTCCGGCATTTGAGAACGCAGATGTTTTATTGTGGCATTTTTCTAATGCCTCCATTACTCAGACGTAAGGGAGGTGGTGCAGAGAACCCACTTCATCATCTGGTCAGCAACAAGAAACATGCAAGTATATTAGACCCATAGAAATTTGTTGTCAGATGTTTCCTGGATACATCGTAGTTGTGTTGCACAGCCTCACAGTCTGGTGCATTGTAGCTAGCCATAATTCACAATGCCTAGCTTTGACTTTGTAGCCCTGGAAAAGGCATCTCTGCTATAGGGCTGAGTAATTGACCAATTGATCGTCACGCATGCTCTCGGTCATCACCGTCATTGGTAATCTCTCCACCGCTAGTTGTAGATTTTCGTACTGTAGCCAATCGCGCTCCTTCTGTCGTCACAGTGACGCTTGACATTTTGGAAGCGATAGTCAATGCAGATTTCAGTACAGACACAGTGCAGAAATTTCCGTCGATGTGGGTGTGGTTGATCAGAAAAAAATTATAACCAAACGGTTCTACACACTTGAGATTGATTAATGTAACTTCAATCTGCAGTGAGCTGCTACCGAGGAGCAACGTTTCAATCGAAAAGGGTTCTTCAGCTTCCATATGATGGCTGGCGTCGCCCACTTTGTCAACATCTACCTTAGTTGTCCATCCATTGTGTTTATCATTGCAACGGCGATGACCTTATTTGCCTCCCAAACGTCTCAATCATTGGGGACGAATTAACCTCGGGACAAAAGGTATAGTGAAAATTGTTATTTTCTTGAGCGGTGTATCCTTTGGATATTAATTAGATTATGCAAACAATATTGAATTTATGCTGCCAACGAAGACGAGCAGGAGAATCTGTGCCAACGGAAAAATATGATCGCGATAATGACTTCTTGGAAAAGCATATTGTTTGGGCGACGAGATGAGACAAAAAAGAGCAAACCTTCAGGGTTCGTCCGAAACTTTTACGATACCGAAGAGACTATGGAGAGACTCTTCGACTCTTCGACAGCGGGGGAAACATCCCAAGCACATCTATTCGCTAAGTTTTACCACCATCGCAAGGTTGTCCTGATCGATAATTTTTTGAATGAGGGGTCAATGTACCACATCCAGATAGTATATTGAACTAACTATGATGAGTTGATATAAAAGCAATTTGCTTTTTGTGAAGAGATTGCCAAGATTTGTCAAGGTGTGTGGTTACACTAATTTGGTATGGAAAAATGTCCTGGGTTACGGGTAAGTATCTCAGTATTTTGTCCAATAGGATAAATTGAAGTTGATACAAGGCTAGTAACCCTCTTGCAGGCAGATGCTCAAGCTCCAAAGTTGACTTCCGCTTGCAGTACCGTGTCCTAATTCCTATGAACTGGGTCTAAAATGAAATAGTTCGGTTGGGATCTCGTTCCTCCTAGATGTCAAAGGGTAGCATTTTCAAGATTCTTTTAGGTCATGTTGTTACCAAGTGAACTGTTGAAGTGATTACCTCGCGTGGGTTCTGCCCCGGTTGGGCTCTCTGACCCTTTCAGATTTTTGAAGATCTTCATACTATACCCCTTGCTATACCTCGTGTCATATAGAGATATAGATGCAAGAATGCTCAGGGTGGGTATTTTTGGACATGATCATGAGGCTCTGCTTGCCAATCAAATAAGATTCAGATCGTAAGGGTAACCAATCAACTTTCCATAATATCGCTTCCCCTGTACCACTAACATTTCCTTCTACAAGCATTTCAGTCAAAGCGGGATTTGCTTTCATCAAAATCCCAGTTGAATGATCTGTGCTACCCACTTCCTCGGGCTCAAAAAAGTAGATTTGATAGACACTCTGATTTGCAACTAAGAGCGGAGTAGATATCTAGAAATAGAATGGTCTTCGAATGTCGTTATCCGTCTCGCATAGAGGGCTTTTTCAAAACCGTACCCATGGTTCAGAAAAGCTACGACCTGGGTGTAAATTAATTCGTTATCCGCAAGAGCCACGTGAAAAGTGCACAACAGTACGACCTTCTTTTTGGTGACCCCCGATGCATCTTGATGCATTCAATCTTGGGAATCTCCGCCAAGTCGCCGACTTGAAGATCAGTGAAAATCAGGAACTACCATTGATCCGATTCGGAATTCGATCAAGTCTGTAACCAGTCAATATCACGATAATTCAGAGTACATACATAGCATACTTTCAGAGGTTTCGGACACTCACAGTTCCTCCAAGGCTCTCAGATTCCAGATTCCTACATTTCTTTACCGATGAAAACCGGAGTCCGTGGCCTTCGGTTACCTGTAACGGTACCCCATGAATGAATATAGTAACTTAACATCTTTAGTGATGTCTTAGCATCTTAGCAGTGAGACTAGACGGGCCGGGGCAGAATCTTAGCTTACCCCAAAAGTTTAATCAAAATCCTTGATAATAATGGAAATTCACCCCAATGCTTTCAGTCTGCTCGAACAGGAAATCATTCGCTTAAATCTTCTTGATTGTGTTTGGTGTGTATACCCTCTCCCCCGGGGCACCATTCCGTTGTTGGATCGACTTCAAAAACGTGGCATGCTTGCTCACCAACAAGGAAGCTCACATTTGCCCATTGGATGTCACTCGAAAGGCAACAAAGTTCGGTTCATTTCAAGGCGCCATAGAGTCACAGTCTGTACCATGGAAGGAAGTTCATTGTCTCGAAAGTCGTATGAGTAGGGTTACAGAGAGAGTAAGTCCATGGGTATCATGATTATGGTTGAAAGAGTTCCCACTTGGCTATATCAGACTGTGTGTGTGTGTAATGGTAATGGTCATGGTTATGAGAATAGTCTTGCCATGGTCAGAAATTTGTGGTGTGTTGAGGTTTGAGGCTTCCCTTTCTCCAGTCGCGAATCGAAATCGAACATGCAGAATATGCAACGGCAGGTCATTTGTAACTATAAATGGCAGCATTTTTGTATTGTGGCTCTCTTACGTGCAACTTCAACAGTCTTAAACTCTAGGCTCCAGCATTTTATCACTCCTATCAGCATGAAATGATCAAAATTGTTCAAATTTTCAAGTCTTGAATGCATTGATAATTTGATTCGCTTCAACCATCCATTTCTTTGATCGTGAGTTGCATTTTCCCCTGCAGAAGTCCATTCCATGGCTTGATTCTAAGAAGATTCGTCGCATTGCCGTTTTTTTTGCTTTTATCATCATTCATTTTAACCCGGGTACTGATCGACTGAATCGATGCAAGTATGAACAGGGAACAGAACTAGAGGCGTCCGTCACATTCTGTACTTTCGGTACGAAAAAGAAAGAAATGAAACTTCGAGAAGAGGATCCGTGAAGAAAGAGAATCTCGATCTTATTGGGTGGCAATTGCCAAACTGATTCGGTATGGTTTGTTACTTCCTTTTTATTTTTAATTTGAAAAAAGAGAGAAGGGAAGTAGAAAGAAGTACGAGAAGGATTTCGATGGAGCATGACGAGAAAGGCACATCCCCCCTCTTCATCAATTCATCAATGCGCATGATTTCCTATTCGCCATCAAGGCTTGAATTATGATCCCTTCTCGCAAGCTTTTGCTAAATCCGTATCCTGTCGCCCTGTAGCATGTGTCGAAGTGTCGGCTCTTGGTTGGCGGGGCCGGGTCACCGCAACAGGACACCGAGTGGTCGTCGTTGTTCTACAACCGTATTGTAAGAGTCAGGTTTTGGTCGATATCAATTTCCTTATCGCAGGATATGATTTGAAATCACTTAGCCGAGTCACTACAACATTGCTGGCGGTGATGTGTATTGTACAAGTCGTCCATTCATGCTCACCGATCAAATTTGAGTGAGTAGTCGAAAGAATTCACCCCACATCTGTCAATTAGGGCGTTTTGCTTCAAGGTTTCTTTCTTCCTTTCAATCTTCATTATTGAATCTTGAATCATGAAATAGTAAAATGGTTAAGCATTGTGCAATTTTATCTTTGTAGATGAACAGCCATGAGAAGTCTTCAAATTTCTGTTTGCCATGTGTGCTATCCCGCCCCAGCATATGTCCATTTTTCTTTTACCTATATCGAATTTCGAGATTATTTCCCGACAACTCGGTCTACTTTCTCTATCTCCTAGTGTGTGTTTTTAATCTACGTTTTGCATCCCTTTCACCTCTCAGCATTACCAAAATCGTGCCATGAGAGTTGAAGGTAACTATGCATGTGGTATGCACCGCCATGGGATCTAAAGAGTGTGAAGAGACCGCCTTTTCACATTGCATGGTTATTTCACGGAATGTTAGCATATCTGATACTAGAACGTTAGTGGTGCTTTCAACAAATGATTGATTTGTTATTTAATTTCTAATTCTTAATCTTTTAACCAAATATTATTCCGACATTAGAATTTCTTTTGCAAGGCAATATCCCTATATTATATGATTAACATGACTATACTCTAGAGGCATTTTAATTCGTTCATCCCATCGTGTCAGCTCATGTCTTTTGAACTAACGGCTAGTTCACAAGTCCCTCCCCAATTTGGTCTTGTTCATAATTCTCAAGGCTATATCCTACATGGCATTGAACCGCCTTGCAATTTCGAAAAGGCCATGCAGATCACTCGTAATGGGATCTAGGGAAAAGGAATATCACACAGCTAACGGTCTGACTATGCTGCCAGTCATAGCCACACTTCCGTCCGCCTTCTTCTTTACCCCTGACCCCTTCACGCCTCACTTGGTCTATCTTAATTCCTAAATCCCTTAAACCTTCACTCCATCGTTTACTAGAGGAAATTTGCCGCGTCAACAGCTCTTTGGCTCAGTCAACGGGCGATCTGTTCCTCTTCATTTTATTTTCTTCGTCTCAGAATGATTCAAAAATCCTGGACCCCTTCGAACAGGAGGCGAATCTGTGAAGCACCAACCGCTCGATCAAGGTTGTGCGCGGGAAGAAATCGACAACATTCCTACCTAGCTAGTTTTGGAAGGAGCAGTTGTTCCATGTCATAATGTTGATAATTGAAAGCAAGTATTCACACATCCTGTTCTTCGGGGAAAGAATTTCGCGTCTCAGTCGTTGACTGAGGATTAACCAGTTAGTATCCGACTTGGTGAGTAGGTGTTGTCGCGCTCTTTGCCTTTGATTAGAGTGGCGCTTGAAGTAACGGGGTGGTGGAAACTATTGATGGTTGGCCTCCTGAGGCGGCGAGATGAGAACAATATATACCATTACTTGTTTCAGAGAGTTTTCATCGGACATAGGATATATTCTGGTGAAAATGAAATTGCAATACAGCTTCATATCTCCACACCACCCTTGCTTTCAGTGTATTTAATCGTTTACTCTTCATCTTTGACATCCGTTCCGAAATGCTCTTCAACCCCAGAATATCTTGCTCCCCGCTCGTTCTAAAATAGCATTCTAGCACCTGGAAAATAGATCATTTTATTTTATCACTGTCGTATGATTGTTTTCCGTTACCTGATGAGACGAGGGGTGTGCTGCCAAGGGGGCGAGATGTGATGTTAAAGAGTCGCCAGGAAATAAATCAAGGACCAGTTATGAAATCAAAAGTGCTCCGTATAGCCCTTTATATACAAATCATGGTCAAGAATACGTAATGATGTAGTTTCATTGAACCATTACTTCAACGGGAATATATCCGTAAATGAATACCTGCGATTTTCCAATTATTCTCCATCCTTACATTTACTTCATCCAATTCCAAGGAGCTGCAAACATCCAAAAATAAACCTGATACCAAATCGAAAAACACTAAACACACACCAAGCCCATCACAAATTACCAAAATTTAAAACCCTCATCTCTCCATTCTCTCTGACCTCACAACACCTTCGACGAAATCATGCCTTTGTCCGCCAATTCTCGAACCACGCTCAGGACATCTAGCCTCTTCTATTGGCATTCCACATTCACCTATCGCAAACTATCACATGTTAGCTAAATCACTCTCCTCGATTTTTCAAGCTATAGAGACACTCACCGGATGTCCCTTCTTGCATTCATACCAATGACCACTATGTGTAGCAATCCCTCCCCTCCCAGAGACCATAGCATTCCTAATAGCATCTAACTCTTCTTTAGTGACCTCTTCGTACCATTCTCTACCTAAATGCCTGATTAATGTTTCAACAGCAATCAGTAGCGAGTCCGCACTTTGGAATCCCTCTCGACAAAGTCCCTTTGCTTCATCCAATAGACTTTTAGCCTTTTCTGTCTGAGAAGGAAATTTGATACCCCCCGCTTCATGATTGGCAATAGAGCGAGTATACAAATCGAATAGGCGAGCTATCTTCGCAAAATAGAGTATGCCCTCGACAGCTAGTCTTGGCAGACTTTCATCGCGACATGACTCGATGTAGGAGAGGCAAGATTTAAAAAAGGGCTTCGCAAGTTGGTCTGGAGGCCCGCCAGATATTTTGATGGTGGAATCACGTGAACGGAGCTTCTGAGCTATCGGAAATCTATCGGCCAAGGTGAGGTATCTGATATTCCTCTCGTCAGTCTGAATCGAACAAATTACCTGATCATGTTGGGAAGAATACAAGTACTCACTGGACTTTAAGCATGGCACCAGTTCCTGCAAAAGCGATTCTTCGGTCTCTCGGGGATTTTCCGATCCCCTCCGCAATTGAGAGGCCACCCAAGACATTTTCAAGCGGTTGCTGTCTCGTTGAAGTTATTATAGCATTATGAAGTTTCGTAGCAGGTTGATGCTTATCCTTGAACCTCTCGCAAAATCTCATCACTGTTTTTTCCAATTGTCTCGACTTATTATCTCGATCCTTAAGCAATTCAGATACGTTGATTTCTCCCCATGTACCTTCTAATGCCTGGATCAACCCAGGTACAGAATTCTCAAATTCCTTTTCCAAATGAAGAATCTTTCTTTCTAATTCCAGAAGTTCGACTTGGCCACTCACAAGAAATCGTTTGGACATTTCATCGATGACAGCCCGATTTATCACTCGGTTGTATCGTGGGGTTGCGTATTGTCGAAGAGGACATTGACAATCTGGACACTGAGGAACGGATGATGCCAGTGAGGTGGTTTCCTTGATTGCCGTGAAATCTCCATGGATGTTTTGTTCATAGACTTCAGACATACCGACCAACCCATCGAGTGATTCTGCTGTGAAGAAGTGACCACAAGCAAGCGCAATTATCGGAGTATCCTCAAGGTCAATCTCTTTGTATAATTTCAACTCAAGAAGGTCGACTCGCTGATCTTCTTTCATGGAGCATATTTGACAATAGTCGCGTGGGCATAATTCGCCACAAATCCCGGGGCATTGGTGACCGCAAGAAAGCTGTAGTAAACAACGTTTATTGCACGGCAATCTATCGCATGAACCAGCACATCTATTTGCATGTTTCATTAGCTTTATGATGGAGAAGAGGTCTTAGAACAAAGTGGGGTTCAAAACAAAATTCCCTATCTTCGACTCAAAATAAAAAAGTTCGCGGTAACTTACGGCATCTTGCAAGTACCTTCATGCTTGCATGACCATGTGCATAGTTCTATACATGGTGCGCAAGCTTCGTAACATTTCAATGTACATTTAGAGTGCGAGCATTGAACCTATTAGCTCAGAAGTCAGATGCTGAGATCCTATGTCGAAACAATCACACCACACAGTACATACCTCACAGTTCGATGAACACAATCCGCACTCTCGTCCTGAATGACAGGCTCGCTGGCAATTATGATTGCAGGTTCCGAAGGCACGGCCACATGGCTTTTTACATGGTCGATGCTCAGTAACTATCACTTCTCCATTCTTTTTGTTGCATTGGCCACAAGTCGAACCACATGTGTGCCCACATGGTAAAATTTCACCACAGATCGTGGGACAGCTAAAGGTCGGTGATTCAACATCTCGAGAACATGTAACAGTAACTATATGAACACAGTCGGGAACTTCTTTTCCTAACATAACTAAACACGGAATCTTGTACAGGTCTAGTGTCAAATGACATGAGACCCCATCCTTATAGTGACTGCACGGAAGCTGAATGTTGTCCAGTTTGAAATGACACAGTCCACAATCTTCTCCGCAGGTGTTCTTTTGGCACGAGTGTCCACAAGGCTCATGAAGGCGTTCGCACGGCTTTGGACATCTGAAAGCCTGATGCATGCTATCCGAGTGACAACGAGCTGTACATTGATGTCCGCAATCTGGTAAGCGTTTGTTACAAGATAGATTGCAACCACCTACGGGGCTCCATCTTGCAAAATCATCTGGCTCGGAAACTTGGATCTCGGTTTCGGGATGACGAGGGCAACAAAGAGCGAATTAATTACCGACGGAATTGGTCTCCCTTAGCATACCTAAAATGTGCTTCCACATGGCTACGCTGGAATATGTGTCAGAATTACCAATGAGATACAGACCATGTTGGGCTCGACCCAAAAGGACGTTGATGCGATTGGTAGTTCTGAGAAATCCCATATTCTTCTCCTTGTTGCTTCTGACCAAAGAAACGATGACAAACCTTCGCCTCTTCACCTTGGAAATTATCGACAGTGGCAATACTGAATAAAGATGAAATCAGTTTTGCTCTTCAATTATTACCATGAGATGACACTTACCGAAGAAGTTCACTCAAGTTCTTCTTCTCAAGAGGTTTTCTGTCTCCAGATGTTGACGTCGAGGTGTCAGGCTTTTCATCTGATGTGGTAAAACCATCCCTAGCAAGAACTTCTTGATCGCGTTCAGATAAAACAATCTCAAACTCTTTGCCCATATGCTTCCGCAATTTTTGCAACTGTCCACTGTAAGGCGTCAAAACAGCGATATCACTACTACTGTAAATACCTTGTCGAACTATGTGCCTTACAAGTGCCGCTGTCATTTCTACTTCCCATATATTGCTATGGGACTTTTTGTCGGCATCATCTCCATTTGCGTTGTCCTGGACGTTTGTGTGGTCAAGCCAGTAAGTCTATATCGAATGTAAGCAGCTTTCCAAGGGAGCTATAGAGAATTCTGGCACACTCGCAAAAAAAGTAGTGCGAGGCAACACTTACATTTTTTCGCATTCCAACAACGTCTGCGAGAATTTTAGTTACATCGTGATCAACCAACCTTGGGTATATTGTCTTGATTAATCTCGATATATCAGGGCGCATACGACGCTGGATATTCAGTTGAGCCACTGGAAGGGTGAGCCGTCCGGGGTCGCCAACAGATAACCTCTCGAATTGACTGCGGTCTAGTTTATACAGAGCTCCCGCTTGGCTTTCAAGAGACAAATTGTAGTTGTTTGTAGAGGGGCGGAGCTGCTCGTGGTCTCTAATAGAGATGACATGTTCAACGCTTGCTGTAAACAACGAAAATTAGCTTGACAGATCGAAAACTTTAGCAATTTCTGAATTTTATCGTCGCACTAAACCGAACAAAAAAACACTACTTACGTAGAAGCGCAGACAGCATATGAGCCTCAAGAACCTCCCCCGCTTCCTCGCAGACAATTACTTTAGCTTTGACGTGTTTCAAAGTCGACATTTTCGTTGCAAGACCAGTCGTAGTTACCCCAATGATATCCGCTCCCTGTAATACACGCCGGTCTTTATCGGAATATACGTTCTGTATTGTCTGGTTATGTTCCATGGTCCGAGTCATGGACTCAAATAAGTCGTTCGTAACTTCTTTACGCGCTTCTTCTGCCAAATGTCTAACAAGAATGATCCTTTCGTTGCCATATAGTGCGTGCACATTGATATTTGCGAACTCTATCAGGTCATCTATTGTATGTGTCTCCGAAAACACTGGTGCTTGTCCCTCCATTTCAGTGTTATACCTGAGCCATAAATCGAAAGGCTCTCCACCAACCTTATCGTATATCATTAGCATAGTCAAGTGGAATAGAGGAATTGTACCACTTGATAAGAAAAAGGGCATCCTCACCATTTCAAAGCCATCCTCATCAAACCTGTCGAATTGTTGGTAGATCTTATAATAGTGCCGAGCGACGTAGTCCTTTAATGATCCCCAATCTGGATAATCTCCAAGTCCATTCAATCGTCGAAGAAGCTTTTCCACATAATTTTCTTCATTTTCCAATGCCGAGTGGCTGGTTCTAAGTGTGTTACTTTCGGGCTTGGTCGTAGTCTCACCTTGAGAGACCACTCGAAGATTTTTTCCATCTAGAATCTTCGATTTACTTTGCCCACCTATTCGAATCACTTTCTCAATGCCGGATTGTACCAAATGTTCAAGAAACTGGTCAAGAGCATGGTTCGTGTAGCAACTATGCAAAATTAATGAATGTAAAATGTGGGATCATGGGACTGTTGCCATATTTCCTAAAACATGTGAATCAAAGAGTATCCAACTTACACAATGATTATGGGACCAAGTCTCGCCGTCTCGCACGATAATGAAACTTTGACAAGCTTCACGCCTAGAAAAGACTTTCCTGTGCCTGGAGGTCCCTGAATGTGGCAGAACTCTCGTAAAAGAGCAGCAAGTAATGCTTCACTTTGCCCACGATCGAGTTCCGTTCGTTGCTCAATTTCATCAATGAGTCCGGCATCATCGACCGAGGATTCTGAAGTTTTGATTAGAAGATGACCTTTGACCTATCTTGCAATATAGAGTCTAGCGAATACGTAAATTTTAATCCGCGGGCATATAACGGGGGTGGTATATCCAGGGTAGCTGAACTACCAAACTGTCGACGGTCTGGCAAAATCCATCGACGAAAAGGTAATCGATTTAGTCTTTGCATATCTTGGAGGTTTTCAAGGATAGGCGTGAAAGTGGCGAGAATCACACTAGGAAGTTCTACCAGAATTCCTCCAGCTGAGCTTGAGTTCAACAGCGTCAGACTCTCGAAATCATTTGAACTTTCAGTGGCAAGTTTTGCAGTAACGATCGCTCGTGATTCGTTTGAAATCAAGTTATGATCCAATTCGAGACCCGTCGACTTTTTTGTGACGGTTAAAAATAATGGAGTGCATTTCGTTCCATTGAATGAGAGTAAACACAGTAAAACGCCTTCGGCGAGTCGCTTCGACTCTTCCCACCACTTTCCCATGTCTTTTTTAGATTTTTTGGCCAATTATGGAGGATGAGAGAATGAAACTTGGACTTCCAGGCCTCGTCGATGGTTGAAGGTAATTTCGGCTACTTGTGCTTTTGCATAAGAGTGCGCTCTAATATTTGCAAAATTGAGCCTCGATTTTTCCAGTAGCGATGGCTCCGCTTCAATGGAAAGGATAAGACCACCGAGAACGGATTTGAGTTCACCAAAAATATCATGCCTTAACAATCGAAAGTGTGTATCTAAGAGTCTTGCTGCAGGGTCTACTAGGAAGTGATCCTGATCGACATCTGTTAAAGGCAGGAATTCGACAGCTTCGCTACGAATTTCCTCCTCGGTCGGCAAAATCCTGATACTTGTGACGTCCATCTTGTCGTTGTCATGTCTTCCTTGAGGTAAAGTTATCTCCCGGGGATATGTCGATACGACTGCGGTAGAGAAACCATCAATCTTCTGCTGATCTTCTTGATAAAGAAGTCCTTTAGCTCGGGCTATCATGCCTTGAATCTCTTGAATGCGAGATGGAATTATGGCGAAAGCTGCCGAATTTCGATCGACACCAATGATAGCCACAGAAATCTCGAGTGAAGTCACAAGATTGGGGAGGTCATCATGGAACAATGCATGTCGCTCTCGTCTAAGAAGTTCTCGAAGGCAAGTAGAAATTGCGATCAAAGTCTTCTCTATCTCATCGGTGGAAGCCTGGCTGGAGGAATAATGTATCTCCAGCAGATTAGTGATTAGAGTTTGAAAGAAAGGGATCGCACGAGATCCATTACTGCCGCTGATAAAGTTGTAGAGGTTCCCCACACAAGTGTCGATAGACAAGCAGTCCAATAATGCCTGATGTACCATGACAGATAGGAAAGGCTGCACAAGTTTAACATATGTTCCTGCGCCATTCGTATGAGTAGTCATCCCCAGAAGGACTCGAATGTGTTCGCGACCAAAAAAGTTGTCGTTTTCTAGATCTTGAGGGACCATCTGCTTGTTGTCTCGGTCTTCGCCATCCAAAATCTTAAGAGCACCTTGCCACAGCATTTTTATAGTTCGGATATCGTTGGGTCTAGGGTGGGACTTGATGAGGTACTTCCAACTAGAATATGTGTTTCTCGCTTCCTGTTGGTCCAATGTCTCCTCGGGCCTTGAACGAGGTTGTTGAAATACTTCATCGGCATTCGAGACTTCGTGAGAAAATCTGCATCGCGATCCGCGTGAGCACTTGCCTGTCCTTTGAAAGCTCCAGCATATTTCATCCGACCGACTGGGATTACCCAGACCTCTTTCTCCATTGCCACGACCGCGACCGCGAACATGCGAACCAAAGCTTTTACGAGAACTTTGTCTTCCAGTACCTCCTGAGCCTTTATTTCTGCCTCTCCAACTCCCATCTTCTCCATCTCCCCCCTGCCATCCTCGACCTACGGTATCACCTCGCCAGCTAGCTATACTACTCGCTATGATCACCAGTGTCTCTGAACAAATTAAAGGTGTGCACCAGAACGTGATATATCAGCGACGACGATAGGAAACGACACGAGTAATTATTATTTCAGAATGTAATTCAAGTCCTTCAGATATTTTTACGAGTACATGATGAGAAAGATAGTGGTATTTCAACTCGTCTCATTTACAGACAATGATGGCCACCTTTGATTGTGAATGGGTGATAAAGGCCCTCAATCTTGTCTGTCCAACCAAAGCAGCTGGAAGGCTGCATGCAAGGCTTTCAATACGCCGCAAATCAACAGACAGGAAACAAACGAACTTTCCAAGCTATGCATTATATGGCCATTCGTACACAGAATATAGGAATCCTGCATTGCATTTCTTTTTACGACCTGTGATTAAGGTACCACTTGCGAATTGCCCAAGGCCGAGCGCATTTAGGTAGTATTCATGGGCGCAAGAACTAGCATTTATTCAATTGGAAGATGGATACCCCCTGTACCAACATCATTGTGCCTTGAGACAAACAAACGGCCACAAAATGCAATTTTGAGTGAAGAGAGAATTTGTTTAATGTAGAGCAGACACTGATCGTATCCGCAGCACGCATCCGTGGAGAGTATATTTTTCGTCATATTGTTCCATTGAGAAATAGACTTACCATGCGGTGTTAATTCCATGACCTCATTCGAGGGGGTTGAAAACATGCTGTGCGTTTCCGCAATTAAGGAAGTCGGGTCGAAATGTAACAAGCCGCATTATGCGCCATAGCTTTGGCAGATTCTATTCTATAATTTGTCCAATACGTAGACTCGCATTGATTGCATACCCATTCCGTTTGAACCGCCGCAATAGACGGGCTGAAAATATCTTTATGAAACCTGCTTTGTCTACTGTGAAGATATCAGAATATGGAAATGAGAGCTCTCAAGATGAGGCAGGCAACCCATAGATTTTTGGATTCGTGGTTGCAACAATTAATCCCTGGCGAATAAAAGTTCCAGTGAAATCCTTAAGGGATTGCAAACCTGGAGAAAAGCCGAGCGGAAGAAGAAAAAGCAAATGCCATGTATTTGATAAAAAACAAGAAAAGAAATGAGGCAGGAACCCTTTCCAGTGATACAGCGAGTTTTCGTATGAGACTTCCTCACGTCCTGTTGGCATGTGAAAAGGCTAGTCTATCTCTCTTGGAAAATCTAGCACATGAGGGCTCAAGATGTTGCCAACTCCCAAGAACTTGCGAGGGAGGAGCCATGGCTTCCCAGATCTCAATTTTGAAGCAACAAATCACCCATGACGATCGAAAGTTCGAGTTCATGGTACTTTTAGCCGATATGACACAGTATCTTCGATTGAAAGACTTTCATCGACGTCCAGCAGCTCGTACGTTATCTGTGTGGGTAGGGGATTCTTCTGGAGATAACTTCTATGCCAGCAGGGAGACGGCATCACTAGCCTTCGATTAATTGACGATAGCAATTCTGCATGGCTCCAAGGATATTTCTCAACCGCCATCAATAGTGATAAGGATCAACCTTGCGAGAATCTGATTGCGATGTCGGACAATCCAATCCTGGATGGAAATGCATCACCGCAGATCGAGGAAGAGATATCAACAGAAACGACTGTGATATGCAAGATATTCCATTGCCGGGGTTTAAACGAGCGCATTCAACTTCCTCATGGAGGTTTGATCGTCCCAGAAAGACGGCCTACTATCATGATACGTTGAAGGACCCGATTCTCGACGATCAGGAACTATCCTCACTTTCAGTCGTGTCCAGTTTTGTCAAGTTTCCAAAGATCATCAGGGTTACAAAGTTGCAACAGATGTGAACAAAGAACACTTCCTCTTACACCAAAATACCGAAAGACCACGGAGATGTCAATTTTGACGATGGTCCATGCAGCCACATAATGGGGCGGAATGGGTACGAAATGGGTATTGTATTTGAGCGCCCCATAGTCCGCGTTTCCCGCGCAGACCCTTAATTTAGGCAAAAATATGGATGGCTCAAAAGTCTCTCACAACTTACAAGACTGTCTGTCCTCTTTCCCACGAACCATTGTTTTCTCCTTCTAGGAGCATGAAACTGCTACTCCACTTCAATAAGATCCGGGGCAGCCTTACCTGGAGCGGAAGGATCTTGACTTCTGCACGTTCTTCTCTTCGAGACTTACCCTTAACTGGCAACAGCAATCAATAATTTAAAATCTCAACCTCCGCATGACTGGAAATGAATCCTTCTAACTGCCATGAAGCTTTCACGATCAAAATTTGTCAATGCATTGTATACATATCCTAGCATTACACTCCGCCTCGCCAATATCGGTAGTGTACCATAGAGTGAAAAGGGCCCGCTACTGCAAATAACAAGCCTCGAAAGAAACGTGAAGCGGAAATCTCCAAGAATGGGGGCGCATTTCTGGAGGGGTCGATGTGTTGAAAATCCACATTAGGGCCCAATATAAATTCCCACCTTCAATCTCAGTGCCAGAATTAATCCGGTTGAGATCCGAAGAAACCAGAGACAATTTGCCGAAGAAATTCACAGCCTCACAAGAAACAAGACACAGAAAAGCAAGTGACAAGTGTTGAGTTGATAACAGATCTTCCAAAGCTTCAAGGCCGTTGGGTTAATCTTTTTGCCACCAAGATTGAGCTGTCAACAATCCACACAAGAGTCCAGTGATCGAACGGTCCATTTGATTCCGTACAGATTCTTTCTAGGTCTTCTCCCTAGAAACCTTCCCCAATACCCACAGTGATACCACCTTTCTGCATCTCTTGCATTTACATCCCATGATGATTTTACAGTGTGAAGTAGACTCGCTACCGCGCTGAGAGATGACCTCTCGGTGGTTGATACTCAAAGGTAAAATCCGGATCAGCATGAAGGGCATCATCAGGCCCCTGAGCTCTGCATACAGTACCAAAAATTATTTCATTACAAGGCCTTGGAATGTGTTACATCGTCATTAAAGGCAGTTAATTGAATCGCGTTTCGTGACGATCTTGAGAAGTCGCACCGATTAGCATGCTGTCGGTCATTGGAATGCTCTCGGCAACTAAGTAGTAGCGTTGGAGACTTTACCCAGCCCAGCTCTCTGTGTGGCCAAGTATTTTTGGATTCCGTCTGGCGACAGGGCGAGAATCCCGACTAACGATTGATTGAGTTTAGAGTATTACTATGCTTCAACGGTTTAAATGGATCTTCCGGAAAATGGATTGGAATTGGGAAATTTGTCGGCTATGAGAATAGACCAATTATATTTTGGATGAGCTTGATGGATGGATCTTGGAGGGGTGCCCCTCAGGTGAATTTGGTTGGATGTGATGAAAAGCAAGTCGTGAGACAGCCTCAACCAAGCAGCTTAACAGCGATAAATTAATTGGCGACCGCCGACAAACTCCGATAGTCGCCGCCGTATGCGCGAGTCACGAAATTCATGTATACGACCGTCGACCATGCAAGATGTTACAGCACCACACCATTGATTGACCAAAGGACCAGCGTTTTCACTTGGGAATTCACATCCAAGGGAGTACGGAGAAAACCAAGAGATGTGCATTGTGTGGAACGGTAGCAGTTGCAAAGGCCATCAAAATTCCTTGGTTTGAGAAAGTTTAGATAAGGGAAGGTTTTGATTCACGTTGCACAGAGCGATCCCAAGATCCCAATGACGCTGTGAATTCTTCAGAGGACCAGTACCCGAGTTCTACTCCATATATACTCAAGTTACGAGTAAGTTGGCTCGTTGGTTATCTTTGTGATCTTCATGATGGATTCCATACCATCATAGAGCCAAGAGATAAAAGTCGTCACTCAAAAACCGCCATTGAATTTACGATACCGGTACTAAACCTACCGAGACACCTAGGTTTCGGTATCAAGGAGTCCAGAACATCAGATTGCAGCATCTTACAATTTCAGATGTGTAGAACAGATAGATGTAAGGAAACAGATGTATGTGTTCAGATGTTGAGGTAGTGACTCCGTAGTTGTTCAGACGTTCTCTCGATTGTTTCTTTTCCTTTAATGAAACGGAGTCCCCGATCAATGTGTGTCTCCATTGCCCCCCCTCCCCTCCCCCTTTCCCCCAAACTCGACAACATTATGACCCTTTTGCCTATATGCGACCGACCCTCTCTCATAACTTCATAAGCCTCCACTGCCCAGTTACCCAGCAGTATTCTCGAGTCAAGACCACCACTCAAGACTCAAGACCTGTCAAGCTTCAAGCCTTTCAGACTTTCAAACATTCCAACCAAGATCCTTCCTCAACATCCGCCCTCCCGACGAGTTACCGTAATAATACATCATAGTTTCTCTACCAACAGCCAATTAAATGACTCTGATAAGAGAACACTTGGCCACCAATTAATTTCGCATTAGACCCTTGATTTTGATTTTTAGCTTATGCACACGCGACAGTGGTTTTGTTAGTGTATACTATGGACCGAAAGGACCCTAGTCGATCCCTTCTCAAAAAAGTTTAACGAGGTCTTTCTCTCAAGTTCGGGTGTCATCTTGATGGCTGATAAGTGAAGATGGGTTTGAACTTCTCAATAAGATTGGTAGATCCAGATCCAAGGGAAGGCGTGTGTACGGATTTTGTGTGCGTGTGCGTGTGCGTGTGGTGTATGTATGTACCTATGTGTGTGAGATAAACCCAGATTCCATTTTTATTTGAGGCTGACGGCGCATGAATTTCGACATGTAGTGAGAGTTACACATATCTATTTGTTTTCTTTGACCGCTCATTTATCTAATGTTTGAAATCTTGTTTACAGTGTACTGTGTATTGATATCTGTTCTTTCCTCTTGTTGATCGTAATTGTCTGTTCCCTCTCGTTTCTCGTTTCTCGTTTCTTATCCCTTGACTAACCATATCACTACCACCTACCTCCCGATACAAACTTCCGTGCATTGTGTCAATTGTGGCTGGAAGGAAAAATTTGAATTGACGAGGAGGACATTCTCCGTAGGTAGTTTCGCATCCTTGATCAATTTGGGCTCACATCTCGGCACGAACTCCTTTAATCCTGGTATTTACCGATACTAAATGGATCCCTATCGTAGGTATCTAATACTATTACGATCATGTCAAGTCTTATTAGCTTTTTTCCCCAGTCCACTTCATTGTGTGAGTTATTATCCAATCAACCCTAGTAATTCATAAGTTTTGATGCTTAGCTGATCATCAATTTCATCTACTCCGTAGAAGAGTGGATTCTTCCGACGGTGATACTAATTTCTGCTATGTACTGTACTGTACATGGACGAAATTGGCGAGACTCGGAATATAGCTCTGCCGTGTAGACTGCACGTCTGTACGGGATTTGAATCTTGCTATGATGAATGGGATGCATGTACATTGTACAGAAATGCTTAATGGAGTTCAACACATATGCAGCATCGAGCGATTCGAATGGGCATAGATGCTTCTTTTTTTATACTCTTGACGACGTTCTCTACACATAAGTCGTGCCTCGTAAAAGTCATGTTCAAATCAATAGTGAGGAAGTAAAATCCTTGAGTGAAATTAGACCCTTCTACAAGACTAAAGTTCTAAACATACTAAGCTCCCAATGGTTACTTATCCATATACCCATTTACCCATATATCTCCATATCTGACATTAGCCCTCCGAGAATATATTGAACTATTATGTACTGTAGGCTGAAGACCGGTACATATCTGATCAAAATTAGTTTAAACATTTCTAACTGGGTTCTTCCCATGTGATTCACGTGTTAATTACTCGAGTACGGAGTAGTTGTCGGGTAGTTGGGAAAGCAAAGGTAAAAGTAGAGACTCGAGGAATCGACGAGGATATATCGTTAGACTCTCAACTTTTACTCCAGCATCCCATATCTTAGCTTCAATCCACTTTTCCATTATCCCACCCCCTCCACTCTATCTGTTCAATGTGCGTATGAGTATACATATCAAATTGCCCCCCCTCTCGATGCTCGCATCTCGTCTCATCTCAACAATCTAACATCGACATACCTTCTTCATTCAAAAGTAAAGCAATTGGAAACTTAGAAAGACTTCAACCCTTTCTTCCAAGTTACTTGAACTTCTTGCCTCTACCTCAACATCTACTTCAACATCTATACCTCTATCTACATCTATATCTCTATCTCTGCTTCTACCTTCTACCTTTTACCAATCATCTGCTTCAAGTCTTACCTATATTTTAACTTCTTACCCACCTTCAATCTTCTACCATCCTGTATAACGAGGTACAACATCGACATATACGACCATCCCATCCTATCCTATCGTATCTTTCTTATCTATCTTACTCTTCTAAGACATCGGATTCGAAGAGTTTAGTTCCCCAAGTTCCATTGTGTGGGAAATTAGAAAAGCCTTGCAAGGATCTTTGAAAGAAGATTGGATTGCATTTGCATTTGCATTGTTATCTCCCATATCCATCGATCCATCGACTCATAAAGAACCCATTGGTCGAAGCGAGAACTATCAATCATCCAATACATCCGCCACAATACTACAACACTACCCAAAGATTAAATAAAACCGAATTCCTACTACTTACCCATTCTTCACGATATTCGATTATTTTCCCTTTCTCTCTACAAGACTCCCGAATTCATACAGTCATACAGTCTTAATAACATACATCATAATAAATAATCATTGATTCACCTAGTACCATTCATATGCCATGATCATTCATCAACCATCAATCGAATATAATTGTGGTTATTAATCATCCAAACATCATTTCTCAATAATCGAATTGGGAAGTTGCTTCGATAAGAACTTTCCGAAGAAGGCTTTACAAGAATAGTAAGGCCTACGATAACCGCATCGTCAACCTACTCTCTCCTATTTCTAGGAGGCGCACAATAGCATCGCCGCCGTTCGGTCGCTGTCACTGTCACCTTGGGTCGCTTTCACCGATAAGAGTTGGAAAAGCAACATTTCATCAATCCCTCTCACCCTTTTCTCTCCTCCACCAATCCTTAACTCTCATATCACAAAGTGAGAGTGAAATTCCATGTTCTTCGAAACAAATCGACAGACTCCCTACCCTCCTCCTACTACCACTTACGACTTCACATCAGAGAAATCGAGAGTGATGTCTACCGATTTCGCAATGCCGGTTCAACAATTCACGGCTTCCCCTTCTCAATATACTCTCTACAACAGCCAACAAATCTCTCCAACAAATACCACCCCGCCAACTCCAAATAATGCTTCTCCCACTTCACCAAGAAACGGACTTCCAAATTATTTACCAGCGCACACTAGACAGTTGCGACCACCCAAGTCACCATTGTATGTGCCAGCGGTTTTGCGACCAACAGATCCACCCAGGAGAATGATGAAGCCATCACCACTTACTCCACCACAAAGTATGCATAGCAGCTTTGATGATTTGGAGAGCGCAACAACATTGACTAGAAGATCGACTGGAGATAGTGGAAAATTTGGCTTGGGCGCAATAACTGAATCTGAATGGAGTGTCGAGGGCCTTGGAAAGGTAACCGCAATGCCAACAAGAAATCACTGGAAGGTATGTTAGCAAACGTTTTTCCCATTCTGTTATTTATGAAGCAAAGCAAAGAAGAAGAAAAGGAAAGATTATGAGCGAGCCTCACCTTTTGTCTTTTCTTTTCTTTTTGCATTCAAGAAGTCTTGGGGTGTTTGGGGTATTTGTAACTTGTGCAAACAATGTTGCAATACCTAAGGGGATATTACGTGCTAGAATTTCGCAATGGATCCCTAGCCGCTATGCACACTATTCCTTATCGCTTGGCTGGGTCGCGTGCTTCAAACAAAATATCTATGCACCTTACATGCCAATTATCTTTCAGTCTTTTACTTCTTAATATCTACCAAGATGGGATGCTAACTCTATCGTTCAATAGCCTGATGCCGAATCCTCCATCTGCGATGAGACTACTTGCACAAAATACTTCACCTACTTCACAAGGCGCCATCATTGTCGGCGCTGTGGAAACATTTTCTGCGATCAACACTCTGGTTATTCAATTCCTCTTGATCAAGACGCCAACTACCACCCAAAGGGCACTCAAAGCCGTTCCTGCGAACACTGCTGGCACGAGTATAGAAGCTGGTCCATTGCACGATCCAGTCGTTCCAACAGCGAAAGCTCTCAAGACGAACCCAGAACTCCCACTACTCCAGTCGTTAATTGTGCCAGAGGTAGAGTTGTCGACAATCTCATTGGCCAACAACTGAAAGGTCCACCCGAGAGTCTTCCAGCAAGTGTCCCAAGAGATTGGCACTGGAGTACCTTTTAGATGAATCCTGGAACGTTACATATATACTTGGACGTTTACGAATTCTACGAATTCCCTTCCTTTTTGATACCACAATTACGATAAGAAACGGCCTATTTGAGAGAAAGATGTATGAACACACAATAATTTTCAACCAACATTGGCAGACATGTCTTCAACAATTTAATGTTTGCTGCGAGTCGAATTTAGCGTTGCTATCGCCTGCTTTCATCGCGTTGAATACCCAAAGATCCAGCTTACTTTTCGATCGGCTTTGAACTAGGCCTTTGTGCCAGAGCAATATACTATTGCTTGCATATCTTTTGATTTTTTCATTGGGGATTTTGTTTTTGGCAAAGATCTTCATACATATTACATTTTAGACTAATTGTCTTTTTGCTTTTTTTGCGTTCGCAGTTGCTTTAGCGTGTGGTTTTTTGGTTGATGCAATACAATGGGACGTCTATATATCATCTAGACTTTGATATTGGCGAATGATGGAAGATTGGGTGTTTGATGGAATGGATCCATTATTCTAATGGATGGCGTATTGGGAATGATATGATCACGGTCATGGACTTATGGGAATGGGAATGGGATTGATGATTGAAGATCGAGGAATGGGATGGATGGGGTGTTTTGAAATGACGAGAGAAGATGAGAAATATAAGGATTGAATTGCTGGCCATATGTTTCTTGTCATAGGGTTAGATTAGATATCATAACTTTGCTACAATGAAAGTTTGAAGATTCAAAGACTATATGTTCTATAGTGTTGCATTGTGATTGGGTGATGGGATCCTAATGTAAGTGAATCAAAGTTCGCGTAATGTCGATATACCAATGCCCTCACCACGATAATAATCGGCTCTTCCAAGCCGCAGACTAGTTCCTACTGACTATCGAATGCTTAATTCTATCAGAGACGAATGGTCAATGCGATCTGGTTAATGCTTAGCGGTTCTTCTAGAGATAAATTCTAGAATGATTTGAGCAGTGAGAGATGAGGTGGAGAGATTCCGCTCTAGGACGGTGCGGTGCGTGCGCTTGGACTTGGATTTGGGAATGTGCTTGGACGTGACATGGACTTGGGGGTGGATGGGGATGTGGATGGACTTGGAGCTTTAGGAGGGGGAGGGAAAAGAAGAAGGGGGAAGATGGCGGAGTCGGGGGTTTGAGGCTTGGATGGAGGAGTTGGGTAGGTGTTTGGGATGGGGATTGGGATTGTGATTGTGATTGGGATTCGGATTGGGGTGGGGTTAGAGTCAAACTTTTTGGTGGGTGATCTTGATTTGGATTGTTGTTGTTGGTGTCCTGAGTTGGTGTTTAGAGGTATAGTGGTGTGAAGAGGGGGGGAGGAGGAAAGGTGTCTAGGATATATATGGATTCAGGGTTAGAAGATTGGGAGATTGGGGGTGCTTGAATTGAGGGGGAGGTGAGCGGATGGGAGCGGAGCGGAGAGGATATTTGGAAGGATGTCTAGGATGGATGGAAGGATTGAGGGACGGATGATGAGATTAGTGTTGTATTGTGATCTCGCAAATGAGATTGAGGGTTGTGTTGATTATTTGGGATTTGGGGGTAAGTTTGAATAGTTGGGGAGATTGGAGATGGAATGGCTCGGGTTGGGAAGGGTAAGTGGAAGGGTACATGGAGAGGGCGGGGGCTTATGATTATTCACTGTTGTCCGAGAAGGGGTGGAGGAATCTGAGTAGGTGCTGGGCAAATCTATAACAGGAGCGGGAAAGGTAGTTCTTTTTTTCTTCGGGTCTGTTGAAGAATAATGCGAGAAGGGAGGGGAGGAAGGAGGGTCGGGGGTTGGGCAGTGAGATGTGGCGTTGATGTTCTTCAAAAAATTCTAACATTCAACTAGGATGGATATCATAAGATGGGACGAAAATGCATGAGTGCTGGTATCGAAATAGGGGTTTTGCAATTCGAGGATATCAGAAACTCGGCATCGTGTATGGGATTATCATGAGAAGCGAGCAGAATTGTTCCAGGATTTTTCGTTAGATTGAATAGGATAGGGATAGAATGGGATGAGATAGGATCAGACTATGGCGGTGAGTACCAGAACTTGGGACTTTCGGATTTGTGACCACGCATTTTGGGATTCAAGGGAAGAGATGTTTAGGTTATCCGAGGAAGTGGTTAGTAAGTGGATTCGGATGAATGGGACTGTCTCAGGCCTGGTGAATAGACAGCTGTGTGATGCACGAGTCAAGGCTAGTAAACTGTCTGAAAACTCATTGAAAATCGCAGACGCTTACAAATATTGATAATATTGTTACTCAATTATAATATCCTAAAATCTTTCGCCATCGGTGCATTTAAAGATAGAACCCACCTCTTTATTTCTCCCACTTTCTATCTTCTACTTCTTCTCTTCATTAGATACTAGTAAACGCCCGCTAAACTCCTTGGCTATCCTTAATTCAGCATCAAAAAGTAATTCGTTTGCCGCCCCTTCGCCTCCCGCCCCCTCGCCTAGTATGTTACCCGAAATTGATTCATTACATCTGGGCCACTTTCAAGAGAACCTTGGAAGTTTTCTGTCCCCTCTACCCACCTCTCGTCTAAGAAAGCCTGATACTTGTGAATGCTCATAATCTCGAAGTTGCAGATGAGGGATAGGATCATGAAAAGCAATAGAAGCACAAAGCTCACTAGATCCTCTCTCATATCTCCTTGCGTCTCCCCCAGAACTTCGTGTGGAGGTCTCACCCCATGTTGACCTTAGATCTCCCAATACTCAATCCTCCACCCTCCGCGACTACCGCATAACAGGAGGTCTTCCTTCCCTATTCCAAACAACTCTACTTCTCACCCATTCTACCGCCTCTCTAACACCTGTTCCACCCAACGCACTAATCGGTAAAACTCGGCTGTCTCTAATCGCACCGCCTCCCTCCCCCTCAAAAACCCTCTTCACTAAACCCTCTTTAATCCTCACAACTTCCACACAATCCTCCCTGTCCTGTTTATTCGCTAAAACAAGCACTGGCACTCCTTCCGTCTCCACACTTTTCAAAACATCTTCCAATACCAATTTACACTCCTCTAATCTCCCCACATCTTTATCCCCAGTATCAGAGTCCAAATCAGCGAGATCCCCAGACCCAATGTCAGTACTATCAATTATAAAGACAATGGCGTGGCAACTGGTGTAGTAAGATTGCCATAATTTTCGAAGAGAATGTTGACCTCCTATATCCCAAATCTTCAGATACATATCTGGAAGGTCGATAGTGGAGACATTTTGACCGACGGTGGGTACTGTTTTTAGCTGTGAGGGTTCTGCTGGAGCGGGGTTGTGCGGGGAATATAGTGATTTGATTTGGGTGTGGAGAGTAGTTTTGCCAGCGTTGTCAAGGCCGAGGAGGAGAACGGAATATTCTGTGGTATGTCAGTCTGCGAAAGCGGAGAAACAGGGTTAGATGTAATTATAATGATAAAAAGGATTCATAGTTATTGTGGAATAGAGAAGAACAGGAGGATTTGTGCGATTCATATTTGCGATGAATCAAAGCCTTGCTTTCAACGAAATCCACCATTGAACACCTAAGCTCGCATTGGCATACGAGTAAGTGCTGAATGATAGGGAATTGAGAGTATATAAGCAATCGAAAGGTCAAAACCAACCCTCTTTACTAGTGGCATATCGATACAACCCCTTTGCTAAATGATACATCTTTTCAATGTCGACTGCGGGACCTGTAGATACCAATCCCCACGATCTCGGAATCCTTGAAAGCTTCGCGGCGCGTCTATAGGTAGAAAAGCCTGTTGAGAACTCGGTAGTATTATAGGATCCTCTGAGAATCGAAAACAGGCAGAGCTCAAGTTCGCAAACAGAGTGCCCAAGGGATTGTGGAAGAGGTGCTATCAAGTAGAGACGCAGGGCGTTTTTGAGAAGATTGTGCAGCATGTGCAAATAGATCTGACTAGGGATTAAGGTTTGAGCTAGGATATTGTTATAACAAACATTGAGCTCATGAAAAAAGAATGAGAAGCTTTTCTAGATGAAATTGAGTAGTGAAAATCAATTGTAAGACATTCTATTCTCAAACATAAATGTATTGCGACGAAGTTCAGCGAAGCCTTGACACACAAGGCTGAACAAAGCTAGAAATGGTTAGGTCAAGCTTGCATGACGCGGAAACTAATGGACCCTTCCCACTAGTTCTAGTGCTCTCACGTGTCAAAGCCAACTAACAACATCAATATCTGAGAATCACATCCAACTTCTTCAGTTGGTATTTTAATCACTTATGAATCTGTATTTTTTTTTTTTTTTTTGGAATTGATATTCGATATTGTTTTGCCTTGATTTGACTTGAGGAAACGTGTGTATGTAAAATGGCGCCGATCGAAATCGATCAGGATCCAAGGTACTACTATGTTCAAATTCATATTCCCACGTTTCGTTGCATCAAATCATCAGACTGTTTGACAACCTACAAACGGGAATACTAATATATACGTATAGTCTCCTTCCAGCTTTACAGCTAGGAGGACATATACTCTTAACGTCATGTCTAACAGCTCTCGTTTCTCGCACCATTTATCGTTCATACCTAGCACTCCCACCTTCATCTGCCACAAGACATCGTCACCTTTAAGAGCGTAATCATGTTAGGATATTCATCATTTGGCTTTATTGGGTCTGATTACTGCTGGATGGTTCGGTGTGAGCGGGGCGAGTTTAAGCTATAGAGTTTGGGCACTTGAGAGATGGTGTGAGCTGCCTGATAGGTCTGTTATCGCAAATCTTCCAGAGGAAGTTAACTATATGGCATGAAACATACTCACGATAAGAACAGTCTTTTTGGGGACAAAGGTGCTTTTCGATTGGGTCAACATCCAGGTCGATTCGAAATCATCAGATGGCTCAATGATACACCTTTCTACCGTGATAATCTTGAGATAGTCGCCGAAAATACAAGATACTTTTGGTGGGGCCAACAAGCTAATTTTGCTATGAATTCATTCAGTACCTATGTAGCTATCGAAGGACGTCGAAGAAATATCTCTAACCTATGGGCATTCATTCTCTTGGGACAACTTGTTAATGTATCATTTGCTCAAAATCTGTGGTTCGTGGCTATTCTGTTGACTCCAGTTCCATTGCCAGAGAACGTGGATGTCTTGACTGATACGAGGAGAGTTTTCGGGGGTGTGCACAAGTGAGTTATTTTTTTCTGTGATTAGAACACGTGTTGACTCTCATGATTTAGACTATGGTTCGAGAAGATCGTTCCACAAAGAGCTCATAACTGGCTACCGAGCCCTGGTTTCTACATTGCCTCACTTATCTCTGGTTATGGTGCCTTGTTCTTGACACCTTTTGCGGCAAATACATCTTCATTTGGGACAGTATCACTCTTGTCGGTTTCGCTTCCATTCGCACCATTATTACTTCCATACATAATACCTGAGCATTGGGGAACTACGTACGATCACCCACATGAAGCTCATTCTTCATACACGAAAATCTTTCGCAGTATCTCCATTATATCCTCGATTCTTCATGTTAGAACCACTGGACTGGCTTTACTTTACAATACCCCAGAGAATCACTATTACCGCCACAGTCTACTTCATCCGCTTGAAAGGGTCTATCGATCAAACACAAATCGTGCATTTACAGCAGTGGAAAGAGTTTTCGGTGCAATATCAGACCACCCTGCTGTAGCATCTGTCGGATATGATGTTATTCTTTCTGGATTGAGTCTTGGGACATGGGCTGCTGTGAGAGGATTGGATGGTATCGAGATTTTACGAGTGGTCATTCCTTGGATGAAGAAAGTTAAAACAGGAGTAAAGGTCAAGGAGGAAGCGGAGGGTATTTCTAAACTGTAAGTTTTCAAGCTCATTCTTTCAAGATATTTGATAGCTGATCAACACACAGAAGTGATACGCCCTCTCCAATTCGTCGCCGAGGCCGTCCTAGGAAATCGAATAGATCTTCACAAGATGCCGCGTATGTCCCAACGGCTACTACTACTACAAATCTAGCTGAGGGTGATTATGATGAAGATGAAGATTGGGAAATTGCAGCTCTTACATGGGGTGTATTGTCCGCTACAGGTCTAGGTGTTGGCAGCGCCGGAGTTTATGGCGCAGAGATGACAGCTAGATGAGGGGCTGGTGGAATGAGGCAGGAGGATATTTTGATGAATGGCAATGAAGCGAGATGAAGGGCTGGACTGGCAATGGGATAAATACAAATGGAGTTATGGTTGCGTTGTTTGGTATTAAATTGGCGTAACACCTGCCCACACGGCTCAACAGTGAGTAAAATTATTGGGTCTGAATAATATTTCTACAAGAATCTTTGCAGACGACAATTATGACTTTATCGCTATGGTATCCAGGTTTCACAATTAATTTCATGGTTTATAAACTGCCAACGGGAAGCACAAAAATCCATCGACCCACGCTCTTGTGTTTGTGAAAGATTCGTGCAGTCCGTCATACAAGCCATAAGCTTAGCCTTCTGAATGCATTTCCCATTTAACGATTTCAGATTTACCTACAAAACTTCTGAACAGTTTGGCCCAGGAGAAGATATCAAAACTCAGATGAGGTAGTATTGACAGGTACCTACCTGACTTGAGATTTGCAACAAAGCTTGAGAGTTGGCTCATCTGATACCTGGGGTCTGACATGTGTTGATAATGGTGATCGCAAGGGTGCTTATGTACGATCCCTTGTATGTTGGATCCCCTCGGATATTTGATCGAATTGTTTACAGGATGTTGGGATTAAAGAAAATTGATCATTCCATTTAGATTTTGGATAACTTCAAGGTCCTGAGAGAAAGTGGTTGCGAATTGAAATCTTGGTAACATGGGACGACGATATTGGTTTCTGACTTTTCGACCATTACTTGCCATCACTTGTATTTCTTGTACACATATATCAAGTGTGAAACCCCATTTAAAAACAGAATCACCGCGCAGGTTAGACCAATAGTGTTGATATACCTACTGAAGTTGAAATGCTTATTAATCTTTGTATGGGCCAAAGTAGACATGCCGTTCCAAGGTCAACAACCAGCCCCACAATATATCCTCACTTCACTTCCAACGACAACATTCACTGTCGTCGCCTCACCACTTTTCCCACGCACCCCATCGAAAGTCTCAAAAAATCTCCCGCGAGCAACAAAACCTCAGCATAACCATGATAAAGAGTCCTGAAATGGATAGAAAAAAGAAACAAAAAAACGCCGGCCGCCACAATCCGCGAAAGGTCTCTCGCTATCTGGGATCGTCTTGAACCTAGTATGAAGCAACTTGTGCAATCTTGAACCTCTACCGCTGTGCTAGACGCACATGCCGGGCCGAGAGTTTTGTTTGTGAACTGGATTTATATAGTACAGGCCAGAGGCGAGGGGAAACTTACTGCACTATGTTAGGTAGTCAATCAAAGAGTGCCTGAGTAAAATGATCTTTTATAGGATAGCTGCATATCACAAAGAATTATTTGCGATGGTGTATATGGATTTCAATCTCTGAACTATCATCGAGGAATCAAATAGACGTCCAATGGCATTTACTGCTGCTCTTACAGATGATTCAGCATTTAGTTCATTAATGGTTATTAGATACTCCATGAGAACGAAATACTACTCTATCTATAGAGCTCTCCAACATTGGTACTGAGACAATCCATCACAAATCTGCGTTCAAAGAATATAGACTGAGATCTTGTACTCCATTTTCCAAGCTCCGTATCTAAAGGGAAGTAATGACAATCTTCAAGTAGTCTTGTTCGCATGAGATGCGTCTCAATTTGATATGCAAACTTACTGGTAATACGATCAAATGCCTTCCATATTCATTACTGACTCCTCGTATCATTTTCCAGCAAACTGCAGCGGTGGAGCGAAGTGGGTCGATGCGAGTGACTGTTGAAGACTTCCGTTTCAGAATTAGATAGCCATAGATTTTTGAATCTTTGGCGAGAGTCATGTCATCACTCCCAAATAAAGATCCGAGGTTTGTGGAGAAGCTTATAAGTAGTATCAGATAGATTTGCTCGCAAGGGTTTGCTCCTAACAGCACTGCTTGAGGACTCATTGACGAGTTTGTTGCTATCGAGGGTGGTTAGCAATGCAGAGTCCTCATTTTACCGCGACTGGACGTTGATTCGGTGAAAAATGAAGTTGAGATATGCTTCTCCCGCAAGCAATGTTATTGGGTTTTCCAGGAAAATCGAACACGATCTACAGAGCAGTCCTTAGGAAATTGCCCACTGGTTCTTGCTCGCTACCTACTGGTATGCCCAGGCGGACGAACATCATGCCGGCTCTGCCTGTATTGCCCAGGACTGATTCCACAAAGGCAATCCAGTATTCGCCTCGACGGAAATTATGCACAGTCCGATTACCCTAATCTCTCGTGCTCTGTTTAGTGATCTCTGAAAGTTGTTTCATGCCAAGGGGTCAAGTACCCGCGATGCGTGATCAACTTGGTAGCGGGGCAATAAACGTCCCGGGAATCCAGCTCTGTTAAGATAGGATAGCAAGTTGGAAGTATCGACGCTCTTAACGCGAGATCATCACCTTCTTTTTCTTTTACGTTCCCTCGCATACATCTCCTGTGTGTGATTGAGGAGGGGGGGTTGGTAAATAAAAAGGAAGTATGAGTGATAGCTATAAACCCCTGCATATGTAAGGTTAGCATTAAGTATAAAATATCAAAAAACAGGTCTTTAGATAGAGGTTCACTGCAGTCCCATTCTTTGGTTCAAAATGTTATCCCAATTGTAACTGAATTGATCTATTAAAGTTATTACACTATTACCTAAACGCCATCAGATACTACTAGGTCATCACTAATCAACCTAAAACCTGATCTGGGGTTCTTTCACAACATCCCTTGCTAGCCTCGGTACACGGAAGACAAGCCCCGACCAGAATGATCTATCAAAGACTCATGTGAAGGACAACACAGTTAAACTGGAGCTCAAGCTTATCGTCAATCTTTATATTTAAATCTATATATATGAACATATCCTGCCGCTCATTTCTTTATCATACATACTTGACACTCTATCTTAAATTTGAAATCTTCCACAATGACCTCGAATATGGTTGATATCATTGCACCAATTGTTGCTCCACTGCCCGACCCTCCAAAGGATCAATACTTCACAGATCTCCAATGGAGTACATTAATGGCGATTATGGATACCGTCATTCCTTCAATACATAAAGCTTCGGTCACAAATGATCCATTCGGTCAAATCTCAGTTCCCGATGAACAGTACAGTGATGCTGTAGCTCATATGCGAGCGACAATCTCATCGCCACCGTCAACGGAAGCATTAGAAGCATACCTCAATGAAAAGCCGTCTGATATTCCAGCCTTTCAAGATATCCTTCTTCGTGCTTTAACCATATATGCTCGTGAGGATGCTCGGAAAGTCCTTGGTTTCATTCTCACCACTCTCAATACCCGCCTCGGCTCATTAATGCTCACAGGCTACGCTTCACCCCTACAGTCTCATCCAATCAACATCCGTGAATCAATCCTTGTGAACTGGCGCTATTCATACTTCTTTCCGCTCCGCGCCATCGCCAAAACAATGTCGTTATTAGGTAAAAACATTTGGCTGAAAACGTCACCGAATTTCGATCGAGTCACGGGTTTTGTCAAAGTTCCCGATCATTATGAACCAGGTCCCCATTACGAGTATAAGTTTCTTCAATTTCCGGCAGGCGAAGAACCTTGGATTATCGAGACAGATGTTGTGATTGTGGGAAGTGGATGCGGAGGTGCAGTTTGTGCGAAGAATATGGCGGAAGATGGACATAAGGTTTTGGTGGTGGAGAAATCCTATTATTATCCTCCTTCACAATTACCAATGTCCGAAGCGACTTCGGGTATTCACCTCTTCGAAAATGGAGGGGTAATTATAAATGATGATTCCAGTATGTCGATTGTAGCGGGTAGTAATTGGGGAGGTGGAGGAACTATTAATTGGAGCGCAAGTTTACAAACACAAGATTTTGTGAGGAAAGAATGGGCTGAGGATAGAGGATTGAAGTTTTTTGCTTCGACGGATTTTCAGGATTGTTTGGATAGAGTTTGTGAGAGAATGGGTGTTAGTGCGGAACATGTAAGGCAAAATCATGGGAACCAAGTGTTATTGGAGGGTTCGAGAAAGTTGGGATTTAATGCGAAGCCTGTTCCTCAAAACACTGGAGGACATGAACATTATTGTGGACATTGCTCAAATGGATGTGGATCTTCACAGAAGCAAGGGCCAGTCGTGTCTTGGTTACCAGATGCTGCGAAGGCTGGTGCAGAATTTGTTGAAGGTTTCAAGGTTGATCATGTTATTTTTGACGAATTGGATGAGAAAAAGGCAGTTGGAGTGAAAGGAGTTTGGACTTCGAGGAATGTTAAGGGTGGTGTTGATGGCCCTTTATCTGGTAAAACAGTCCGAGAAGTTATTGTCAAGGCGAAGAAAGTTATCATCTCGACTGGCACGCTTTGGACTCCTATTATATTGAAAAATAGTGGTCTCACAGTAAGTTTTCTCTTTTTATTCCACATACTAACAGCCTACTAAAATACATTAACAGAATCCACAAATTGGAAGGAACTTATATCTTCATCCAGTCAGTATGGTCAGCGCCGTATTCCCCGAGGATGTGAAGCCATGGGAAGGTATGTCAATTTGATCTTAAATTCTTTTCTCTTAAATTTTATGCTAATAAGCCTTCTACTAGGTGGCATCCTCACAAGCGTATGTAGCTCTTTCGAAAACCTCGATTCGCACGGCCACGGCGTCAAACTCGAAGCAACTTGTATGATGCCATCCCTCTCCCTCTCATTTCTCAACTACCCAACCGGATTCGACTATAAGTTTAAATCTCTCTTCTACCGCCACATGAATGCTTTCATCTCCATCGCTCGGGACCGCGACAGTGGACTTGTATATCCTGATGCCAAGACCGGCCTCCCAAGGATCTCATACACCCCGAGCGATTTTGACAGAAGTCACATTCTGCAAGGTGTCCTTGCCTTGGCAAAGATCTGTTATGTAAGCGGCGCAAGAGAAATACATACCACGATTCAGGGTCTTGAGCCTTTTGTTCGTTCTCCAGCTTCTCTTTCCATCAATTCAAACGACTTTTCTTCCGACCCTTCTTTCCAAACTTGGCTCACAAAACTCTCTACTATGAACACAAAACCTCCAGCATCTCAATTTGCATCTGCGCATCAAATGGGTACTTCGCGCATGAGTACACGCCCGGAAAATGGAGTTGTAGATCCCAAAGGAAAGGTTTGGGGCGTGGAAAATTTGTACGTTAGTGATGCAAGTGTATTTCCAAGTGCGAGCGGTGTTAATCCGATGATCACAAATATGGCGATTAGTGACTGGATTAGTAGAGGCATTAGTAAGGAATTAAATGAGCAAGTTGGTGGAGAGAGGGTCGAGGAAAGAGCGAGGTTGTGAATATCGAATTTCAGGACTTGGTAACGGGATATACTGTCATGATTGAAATCAGAACGGCCAACTGGTTTTCAATCGGCTTGGTATTAGATATGTCTTTATGGACTGCGGAGCTATTTGCACCCGGTTTGTTTCTTTATTTGACGGTTAGGGAATTTATTATTACAGCTTCTTCTCAATACTCGAAGCATCTGTTTCTGCGACACGATACACGATTTTTTTGATATCCTTTCACTCTCAAAGCAATTATAGCGCACTTTTATTCACTCCGAGATCAACACATCTGTCATATCTCTTGGCAGCCTTGGGATCACTGCCTTGCCGTGATCGTTCTCTTTCACTGTTCACGACAATTTTCTTCTATCAGATGACTCTGAACTTCTAGAACAAACCAGTCTTTCATGAGAACTTCAACAACAGTAGTACAAATATTTCTAGGACTTAGTAGGTCTAGCTCAAACGAATCTCTGAGAAAGAAAAGCGCACTACTCTTTTTAAGTGCCCCCATAAACCTACCAGATACCCCTCTTAGAAATTCTAGAACTTCTAGAAAAACTATATATCCTCTGGCCAATCACTTTGGCGTCGCTATCAAAGAATTCCTCATATTCGTCCTCTTCATTTTTTTTCTTCACATCAACGCGAACAATGATAAGCCTCAAGAACAATGTTAAGGAGACGTACTAAATTTGCCGAGAAATTAAGTCTTCTCAACAGCGAGTATTTTCTTTTCTTTGAAGATTTTCATTATTACCATATTCCCGACTAAAGTCTCTAGAGTATTTATACATATACAATAGACAGAGAGAGAGATGAATAAGAAGAGATCTCCATCTTCCCACTTATCCACTCCCCCATTCTCTCATTTTAATTCTCGTTCATACACCTAGCCATTCGTTACCTAGGCATCATTATCAGCACCTTCAAACCAATTTTCCATTATCAATATAGCCACGTTCATTAACAGTTTAAATACAAGAAAAGATGTTTGCCCTACCAATCGTTACAACATTTCCTTACTACCCACGACCTCCTCATATTCCTCCCTAAGATCGTTTGAAAGCTCTTGAGGCATAGCAACGAGATCCTTTACCTTCCTGCCCGCTCTCTCAATACCTACGCATCACAACTCTCAACTTTACAACAAAATATAAACCATCCAAAAACCAAAAAGATGTGGAACAAGAATCCAGCAATAGCACAAACATTGACCCAAATCGCACAAATTCAACCGCTTCCAAAGCCATACATACCCCTCATCCTCAAATCCTCGCGACTAGATAGATACATACCATCAAGATCCCACATTCTCTCACCCCCGATCAAAACACTCAAAGATCATTTTCACGCTCGCAATATCAATCAATCACTAGCAAAACAAGCCCCTTTCAAATGTTACGTATCGCTTTCGAAGCTCGCAGATATTAAATCTATCTTTCTCCTAACTCTGTGCAAGAGCTATGCGTTGCAATGGTATTCTATCGCACCCCAAATAGTATGCATCAGCGCGCCACACTTATATTCAAAATTCTCTCAAATCTTCCTCGATCAAAGATGGTGCGGTAATAATGGAGAACATCTACCATTCGTCGCTTCATCAACCCATGATCTTTTACTTTACATATTATACTGCGATAAGTATTCGAGCCCACAGCTTACAGCGCACAACAAAAATATCATTACCACCTACCGATCTACCTACCCACCACCCTTCCCCTACAGGTATACCGACCAGAACTTAGAGATATAGAAAGCATCATTGTTCACCCTAAAGAAATGTACATAAAGTCTCACAAGAAATACATTGCGTCGTTTATCTCACAAGCACCCAAAAACATATACACACGTGTTTAGACTTATTTCGTTATTTGCATTTAATCTCATGGATTTTTCATCAATTGAAATGCTATCAGTGTATGTTCGCTGAAAGTTAGGATCAGGTCAGGTTATGTATCCACCACCATCATTTTCCCACCCCTCCTTATTTACATATCCCTTCCCTATTTATCCTGGCCCATGCAAACTCCCGAAGCTCTATTTGCGCAGCTATGCATGGATTTTCTATGTTCATTCGTATCCTCGTATTGAGCAAGAGCAAAAGCAAGCAATAAAAAAGGAAAACCCGAGAGAAAACAATATGCATATCCATCTACACGTCAGTCATTGATATCAAATCAACCTCCATGTAAATGTCTGCCAGTGCCCTTCCTCATATCGCAAAAAATAACAATGTGGTATCATAACGAAGGAAAATAAGAATCGACCTTCAATTCCCAGTAAAGTTTAGAGTTGTCGCTTCATCCCTCCAACTCCAGAACCCCTAAAATTATAACGTGCCCCTCATATTTGCTGTTTGTTTCGTTCGCTCAAAATGTTTTTAGAAAGATGTTGTTGATGATGTTTGTTATTGTACATCGGGTATCAAAAAGGAAAGGAAAGCGGAAAGTAAATTGATATTTTCAGTGTGTTAACTTCGAGGCCGTGAAAATGACGCTGGTTTTATCAATGCACCACCTTACGAGGATCTAGTGGAAGGGTTTTTAGCTTGGGAAGTGCTAGAAGCACGATTTGTTTCTCCTCGAGCTAATCGTCGTTGTTGAATCTGTCGCATTACTTCTGAGTCTTCAGAATGCATGGTTCCCCGATGTTTCTTCTTCTTTTTGGGGGTTACCACAGGAGTCCTCAGTGATTGCGGCTGTCGATTCATGGCTTGGAACATTTCGGTCTGTGATTAAGTATGTTAGTTTTGGGCACAATTATGATCCGAATATTCTTTGAAGAAGTCCTTTTTTGGGAGAAGAGATTGATGGCACTTCGTCACTTGATGATGAAGTGGTTGAGAAAGAATCATCAGGTTTGTCAGATTTGTCCACTTTGACATTGGTGTTGACTGTAGCCACAACCGAATTATTCAAGGGCACTGCTCCAATAGACTGATTCTCCGCAAATTGTGATATCCGATTCTCACCCACCGGAGTCGTAATTAAAGCAGAAGGTTCGACAGGGTGTAGTATTACCTCGGCAAGTAAGTTAGTGGACCTGTGATTGGGGATATCTCCCGTGGAATCCTGTGATAGAACATCTCGCTCTTTGGGTACAATTTCTGGGACGTATGGGCTGTCGGGAACATCGTTATTTTTCGCAGATATCATACCGCCCTCTTGGTTCAGTCTGTTGGATTCCTCAAATGGCAAGCTAGATGCGGGAGGCTGTTGTTGGACAGAGAAAGTGGCTGCGTGGGAAGTAGCTAACTCAACCGTACGATATGGAGCTTCAGTCCTCTCTTCCATTTGTGCTCCTCTGGCTGCACCCAAAGAGCCGGATTTTAGGGACATCACAGACTCAATCTGATCGTCACCATCTGCGGCCTGTCTATTGCCGTTCTGCGTCAATGAAACTGAAGTCTGGAGCTTATCGGGGTTATCTGATGGGACTGAATTTTGAACTTGTTGACCAGTGGCCAGTCTTGGCTCTGGGCGCTTATCCCACCACGATGCAAGTTGTATCAAAAAATCACCAGCACTTAACTCTGAAGAAAAGAATTGTTGAGCAATAGCAGGGGATTGGCGAATGAATGCGTAAGCTCTTTGATAAATCATTCTTCGAAACTCGTCGGTCCATTCAACTCTTCCAGGGTACCATTTTTTGATATTCATCCTTATCTCTGCAGTTCTTTGTCGAATGATATCTTCGTTCTTAAGTGGATCAGTACTCCTGGCAATGCTTTTAAGCTCTTGAAAGAAAAGTCGCTGTGCCTATGAGATATTAGCTTTCTGTAATCTGAAAGATATTTATTGAAGTTGTGTCTTACATAAAGCCCTGGTGATATCTCTTCTACGTCTGAATTGCCATTTTCGTATTCGGAATTCTTCGCAAGATTGTTACTAATGACCATTTCGCTCTTGACAGTAGAAGCCATCTGAGGCTGTCTCTGTTGAACTTGTTGATTTGCGGCACTAATTGCGACTCGTTGTCTCTTTCGCATAAGTAATTCGTAAGCTCTAGGATCAGAGCGCTTCAGCTGTTCTTCGGCAACCTCTTGCTGAACCTCTTTTTTCTCTTCGGGTGTCATCTTGTAATCATCGTCTTTCTCAAAATCGTCAGATTGGATAATCTTCAAAATTGCCCCCTTGTTCTCTTTGAGACTCAAAATGGTGTCAAGGACGACGCGGTCTATTCCTTCAAATTCCGAAAGATCTTCTTGTGGGATTTCTCTTGGTTCAAAGAGAATCTCTCCCAAGCCTTTCTGTGCCCATGATAATGGATTCTTTTTATCAACGACTCTAGAAGCAAGTTGCGTTTTGAACACGGCTTTATTCTGGATACTGCCTTCGAAAGTACCAGCGGCCATCAAACGGTAGACAAACACGTGTTTCTTCTGTCCAATACGATATGCTCTGCCGATTGCTTGCTCTTCGTTAATTGGATTATACTTGAAGTCAAAAATAACCACCCTGTTAGCGCCATATAAATTCAAGCCCAAGCCACCAGCAGTAGTCGAAATCAGGTAGAGCTCCAAATCATTGGAGTTGAAATCTTTGACAAGTGCCTGGCGTTTGTTCATAGCAGTTTTGCCATCGAGCCTTGCATATTTTCTGCCTTGATCCCTGCACATGAGTTCGAGAAAGTCAAGAGTTACAAGTGTTTGAGAAAACACCAGAACTTTATCACCTACCGCTCTGGAAGCATCGAGTATTTGACAAAGAATCCGGACTTTATTTGACAGTTCTGGGCTTGTAATGCTCCCCAGCACAGGCCCAAAAACCTTTGCTTCTGCCGAGATTAAATCTTCCGAGACCCCAAGTTTCCAGGCTTCTGGATCATTCTCAAGATCTGTCACATCCTGAGGTTCCATTAGCTTACTCTTTCGAGTGCGAGATGTAGTACTAGTTTGGGGATTGGCCTGAGAACTTCCTTGCAACTCGTTGCTTCGCGCATCCAATTTTGCCTTGAAACAAAAAGGGTGATTGCAAAGCAGAGTCAGTATATTGATATATGACCATACAGTTGTTTGTTTTAGCTCTCCAGACTTCGTTCGAGAAGGTTTCTGTGAAGACATTGAGCGCACATAAGTGATATATGCTTGCTTCTGCAGTTCAGTAAGGGAAACATTGATGGTGAATTCCTTTTTCGGTGGTAAATCGTCTCGAAGGACTGACGTATCTGCACGATGTACTTTCAAGGATAAATCGGCCTTCAAAATCTCAAGCATTTTTTGACTTCTGAACTTCTCGCTCCGAGTGCTATCAGCAAATAGGCCTTGCTCGATTGGTTCTTTGTATTTCTTTCGAAACTCAATCTTTGGACCAAGATAGTTAGGTGCAACCCACTCAACCATTGTATGGTATTCCTCTACATTGTTGGCAAGAGGTGATCCAGTCAATGCAATTCGGGTTTTGGTTCTGAACTGGGTGGCGGCCATGTTCAAAGCAGAAGTGTAATTCTTCATCTTGTGCGCTTCATCGGCCACGACAATGTTTGGACCTTCAAGAAGTTTAGTCTTGGCCCGCTCGAACTTCTTGATCATGGAAGGTGTCATAGGATTATCCGGCTTTGACTTCGGTGGAGCAATGAATCTGCGGAACATATCATATCCTATGAGCAAAACCCCTCCCTCTTCAAACCAATCATCAATAGCACAGAATCTGCTTTTAAGGTCAGACGCTGATTCTACCGGTCTCAAATCCCCTAGGATATCATCTGGTGACCAAGTAAGAATTTCATCCACCCAATTGGCAATCAGTCCAGGAGGACAAAGGATGATTGTTTTTGACACACGAAGACTTTCCGGAACTTGTGATGAGACGGACTCATCTATTGAAGATGCTGCTTGAGCTAGTGTGACTAGTATAGTAATCCTGGCAAATTGTTAGTTACATATTGCAGGAAATGATTCGCCATACTCACGTCTGCATGGTTTTCCCAAGTCCCATTGTGTGTGCAAGAAGGCAGCCTTGTGTCGCCTCCCCATCTGCAGTAATTTGATTCCAAATAAATCTTACACCTTCCAATTGATGAGGTTTTATGCGCTTGCCAATATCTTTATCGACGTAAATGTAACCTTGATAATCGAATTTGCCCTCATTGATAATGTGGCGATCTAGTGCCACATCTCCAACATCATCGGATTCTCTCAATCTAGCTCTAAGTTGTTTCTTACGCTCTTCTTGTGCAGTTACTCGTGCTCTATCTTGCTCTCGCAAGTTCCGAGCATCTGCATCCTCAAAGAACTTTATTTTCTTTTTGCTTGGAGAGTCATCTTCCCCTTCAGAAAACTCACTATCACTTGTACTGTTATCGTCTATTAGTCATGAACAAATTGTATTCCATAAAAATTGTAGTATCTTACCTAACAGATTTACGTTTTCTCTTGACTGGGCTTTGAGGTTCGCCATCCTCATCTTCATCGTCACCAGACACCATTGCAACCGCCGAGGAGAATTTCGACATAGGAAACTTCAGACGTATTTTTGGGTTGAAGTAATCTTGTAATGATTTGCAAAGGCGATAGAAATGACCGAGGGAGTTGAAGTCGTCACTGGTAATTGAATCGGCAGCGAAGAGCATCCATCCTTCATCTGCCAGGTGAAACTTGCAATCAATAAAAATCCAGAATAGTCTGATAAGAGTCAATAATGCCTTGCCCGACTGCTCGTCCAAACCCTTTGTCTTGTGACCAGGTTCTATGGATTCTTCTATGCGAGTTCTTAATTTTGTCTCGTCATCCATGGTTGCAATGAGCTCAAACAGTGACTTCTGAATTTGATTTGGCAGCTTGTCTACAACTGTAATGATGAGTCGGTCTCGGTCTTTAGAATCCTCCCAAGTCGCATATTCAAATCGAGAGACTGCGGCCGGTGTTGTGAGTGATGGAGGATTGTTTAGATCTAAAATAGGTCTCCCGGAATGACGTTCTCGGTCAGATTCGGATGAAAGAACGATCGGGTTGACAAGACTTGAAGATGTGTGATTCAAGTTCAATTTTGATACTCGATTGCTCTCTGGCGTTACCAAGTCAATTTCAATGCGATTCTTTTGAGGCGTGCATGCTGATAGCAGAACTTTCGGCTCACTCTTGACTTTATCTGAAGGGGAGTGCTCAATTGGCTCGGGTGATTCGAGTTCCTCCTCATCAGATAACGAGGTCATATTGTGGTCTTCTTCACCGATGTAACCATTCCGGACAGATGCTTCAGATCGTGGTTGAGCTCTTTCTCGAGATGGTGTCACTGAAGCTTCTGGGAGACTATCATCGGACATGGTCACATCTTCTTCGTCGTCGGCAAGGTCGAGTTCCTCCACAATAAAATCGCCAACATCATGCACACTTTCGACAGCAGAAGACTCACTATGTATCGATTCTCCTGAGTCGCTCTGGTTACCGGAAAAGATAGTCTTCTTTGGTTTGACTGGGATATCTGCTGCCAATCTTGGAGGTGGCGACTTCTTTTGAAGAAGCGCCATCGTATAGATCAAATCCTCTCGATCAAAGATTGTTGCTTCCATGATGCGGGTTTGGTAACGTACCTGGTGCTCATTTGACCACTGACCAAGTATTATGTTTTCTCTAAGTTTGGGGATGCGTCTGTCAACAAGGTGTTTTAAGTCTTGCTGCGCCTTCAGAATATCTGCATGCTTTGACCCTGTCTTACGTGATTTCGTCCAAAGTCTGAATGCTTTTTGACGACGTTTGGGGAGCTTTGTTTCTTGCCACTGAGAAACAAGATCTGCGATACCTGCATCAACGGCCGCTTCTACCTCTTGCGAGGTTAGAAACTTATTCCTTTGTTTCTCCTTCTCGATATATGCAGCTCTCTCCTTAGCCTCCTCATCTATAGCCTCCCAAGTTTCGGTGTCAAAACCATTCTCTGAACCAGATTCCCCGTACAAAGGTAACTCTTCATCATCGTCCTTGAGCATGATGTATTTACTCAGAGCACCAGGTTCCTCATACGCATTCGCCAAAAGATCAACTTCCGCATTCGAATCAAAGTCAAAGGTCGATTTCCCGGCGTTCGAAGGTTTTATGGGGTATGCTTCTGGATCGATCTCGGGCCATGATGCCAAGGCTTGCCGGGAGATTTCGGTAGTATCAGAACTAGAGCGATATAAAGTGAATGAAGGTTTTGGGGCAAGTCGCAAGCGATATGGTTTAATGGCGATTAAGGTCTTGTGATTTCGCTTGAAAAGTTCCGGGCTAACACGAAGAAAATGTTTCATCAAGCTATGAACATATAAACGACGGCCAAATGAGATGGAGCTCCGTTCTTGGAATTCAAGAGCCATTTCACCCGGCAGAATTTGTTCGCCTGCAGCAACTTTGCCATAAAAAACATTGTCTACAGAGATGCGCGAATTACCCAAATAACCCTGATCGAGTTGTGAATGGAGAAATATGCGAACAGTATCAGCTTCGGTGGGTATTGTGCGATCTCTTGTTTGATCGATGGCCGTTGTAATGAGTGTTGGGGCAATGCGCTTGCGCGTCTTGGTAGGTTGCACCTCGTTGGAAGCATGGACTAAAGTTTCGAGGAGAATTTGCTTGTTCGGAGATTCATCTTCTGAATGCGGAGGGTGAAGAGGGGGCGTCATGCAGAGAGGGTCAGAATGATTAGGTTCCAATGGGCCATCCCGATTTGCGCCGTGAGTGTTATCGTCATCTAGCTTCTGTTGCTTGTTATTGTTTCCTTCGGACATAGACACATTCTCGACACCTTGGCTCGAATTGCGATTTGGCCCTTCAGTCTCATCAACCGTAAAAAGCCTCAGAGGCTGCAAACTAGGGATATTTGGGATACCGGAAATATCAGCTGGCATGTGAATGGGCACAGTCGAATTAATGGTGAAATTGAAATCGGCATGAGAAGATACACTTGGTAAGCTATTACTGTATCTCTCTGCAACCAAAGCAGAAGCACGTTCCCTATTCAGCCAGACCTTATATTTCGCGCTTCGTTCGCGGAGTTGCTCAATTCCATATCGAATGAAAGACCGCCAGCCAAGTTTGGTTATTTGCAGATCTTCCCGTAGACTCTTGTCATCAATCTCAATTAGAAGGATATCTCCCGTAATTTCGTTCTCCCGAAAAGCTTTCTCTAAAAACACTGGGTCGGGTATACGAGTAGAGGCTGCGCGAAGTTCCCAAGATCGTTGATCGGTGCAAAACTCTTGAACTATCCTGTCAGTCGACCATGACCAGGGGTCGTCGGCCTCCATTTTTGTATTAAGGTGATCAAGTTCGCTGTTGGGCATGAGGAAAGCTTTGGCGACGGAAGCGGTAGCTGTGATAGCCAACGAAGAACGTGAGACTCGCGAACTATAGGAAGATGGTTAGTTATGGTCATAAATGACGGCGAATAGTAACACCTCTGTTCTGAAAGGCCGAATTTATTAAATATAAGAGAATGAATTGATATGAAGAGTAAAGGTTGGAGGTAACATGTGGTAAGGATGTGGATTGCTCACATTAGAGAGTGTGCGTGGTATAATAAAAGGTTTGAATTGAACTCCAATAAAAGTTCAGTCGTCGATTTATCTAGGGATCAAATGTAGATCGAGCTATAATAAGTGAATTGGTAGAAAATGGGTCGAGCTGTGTAAATAATTAAAGTTGAAGTCATGTCAATACCAATCGTATGACGGGAACCATTTAGATGGCGACTTTGCGCTCCTGGGAAAAGAATAAATAACTGGTATTAGAAAGAAGCAAATAATGCAAAATCTCTCTCTCTTCGTATGAGAAGGTATTGTGGCACGAAACTTATCAAATTTCTATTCCAGAATCGTAGAGACGGCGGTTAAGTTGAAGTTGAAGAGATCAGAGGGGTAGGACAAGAGAGGAGGGGAAGCTTGAGCCAGAAAATAAGAAATTGAAGTTGAATTGAAGACTGACGCGAGCTTTCGTGGCCATCAATCACGAAAATGCGTGCTTGCTGCTATAATCTAAAGGGGTCTTCAGCCTTGCGACTTATCTGATCAAGGAGTGGGCCATGATGACAATCACGTGGTGATAACAGAGCTCAAGGTCATTCTGTCGAGGCTGTCTTGCATCTATTTCCAGAGAAAAAATGTGTTGTTTCATATTTGAAAAGTCAATATTCCTACTAGATATTGGTATTGCAACAGTTGAAGAATGGTGTATTTGCTACCCACTTGCCTACCTAGAACCTACGTATACAATACCTATTCCTTTGGTGAACTTTCCAAAAGCTTTAATTACTGGCAAGATGATCACGGAGCATATACATTTCTTATCGTTATCGGTACTTTTAGCCTTGCATAATTTTCACTCAGCCTTGTGAACCCCACTAACAGATCTCATTCGAAGTGGATCGACCTATTTCTTCAATGTCGTGACTGATGTGATGACAAATTATCTAAGCAGAAGACCACCGATATCATTATCAAATCTTCTCAACCTCGATCCCATAGACATCATTTACGTGTTTATCGTCGTTTTCCTAGGACAACATAACCTTTCATACCAACCATACACTAATTCCCTCAATCAACCTTCGAAACTGTAGCTCATCATGACATCTTCATATCCTCCCGAGATTTCGACAAAAGAATCAGAACAACTTCTCGTAACCATCAAAGATTGGTCTATAGCTCATGGATTGGCCGTAAGGCCTCCACCGACATTTTTGCCTACAGAAGCAGATCCTCATGGGGTCTTAGCAACTACTGCTCCAGTCACTCTCTTTCCAAGTCCCTTTCCTCGAATATGCTTTGAGCAAGCCAAATCGGTCCAGAAAGCTTATAATCTCTTATACGCATCGATTTCTCAAGATGAGGCCTTTCTTAAAGATATCGTTCAAGAGTAAGATTCGATGGAATTCCGCTTTACCATTTTTCTGTTTCAATGTGCGTTGCGTGAATTCTAACTATTTTTAGAATCCTCGAAGTAGATGACTTCATTGCCGAACTTTGGCGTGTTCATGTAAAAGTCAAGAGTGAAGGTTATGTTCAGGTATACTATCTTGACCACCAAGTTAATTCCAAGTGATTGAGAAATACTGATTGTAAAGAATCTTTCTTTGGGCCTTTTCCGATCAGATTACATGGTTCACCAGGAAACATCGGATGCAACGCCTACGATTAAGCAGGTCGAGTTCAATACTATTGCTTCTTCATTTGGAGGATTGTCTTCTCAAATTTCACAATTGCATAAGTTTGTGTCTATCAATACTGGATTAATTTCTGCATGACTGACCATCTTGTTAGATATCTTTCCTTGGGTGATTATAATCTTTTCAATAAGGATGCAACTAAATCGTTAAATCTCCCTGAGAATACAAGTACCAGATCATTAGCATTAGGATTGTTATCGGCTTTTGAACACTATAAGGGAGCCACTCCCAACTCTGACTACGATTGCTGCACAATCTTCTTGGTTCAAACACCAGAAAGAAATATCTTTGATCAAAGACACCTTGAATATGAACTTCAAAAGCACGGTGTCCCAGTATTTCGACTAGCATTTTCAGAGGTTCTCGCACACACCACAATAGCCCAGACCCCAAAGAGAGAGTTGTTATATTCACCACCGAGTAATCCCTCGAAGAAATTTGAGGTTGCTGTGGTCTATCTCCGTGCGGGATATGGTCCCCAAGATTACACAACTGAATCTGCTTGGGAAGGTCGTTTTCAAATAGAGCGGTCAAATGCAATTAAATGCCCATCAATTTTGACTCAATTGGCTGGAGCCAAGAAAGTTCAACAAGTACTTGCTACACCAAGAACTCCTTCTACACCTTCAATCCTGGATCGTTTTATCAAGACAAATGATACAGATCTCGAGAAACTGGAAGACACATTTACAAACATCTTTCCACTCGATGAAACTCCAGCAGGACTCGAAGCTCGTAAAATCGCTGTCGATCCAGAACGCTGTAACGGATATGTCCTCAAACCTCAAAGAGAAGGCGGCGGTAATAACATCTACCGCTTTGCAATCCCTCCGTTTCTCAAGTCCCTTCCGGAGTCTCATTGGAAATCCTTCATCCTGATGGAAATCATCACTCCCCCACCTGTCCCACAACATGATTTGAGAAACGGTATTATTGAAAAGGGTGGTGTAATCTGTGAACTTGGTATTTACGGAACATGTCTATGGGATCAAACAACCTCGCATATTTTTCATAACGAGGAAGCAGGATATCTTCTCCGAACAAAGGGTGATAAGAGTGAAGAGGGTGGTGTGGCTGCTGGTTTTGGGTCTATGGATAGTGTGGCTCTTGTTTAGTATCTATCGCCAAGATTTAGAATCGAGAGGATTGGATACGGCGACTGAAACACACGGTCCAATCAGATCTATCCATCCTCAATATAGCAAACTTCGGAAGGCGAGGCAATTACTAGATACGGTGACCTGAACAACGTTAACCTAGCATGCCCAGGTGTCCAACGCATAGCTTCAGCCACAAGTCATTCAGGAGTTTCTTCGGCAAACTCATTAAGCAGGCGTCTAAACTAGACCGGAATCTCATATGATGCGTTAGAATTATTCTTCATTCGAGCACGCTTCTCGCGCTTAATAGAAGGCTCATCAACCCAATTAGTAATCCAGGGAAACCTTAGTAGCCGCATTCCCGGTGCAACTTATGAACTCGCTTACACCACATGGCATCCTTTTATACCATCACCATTGTTGTTGCTGAACATTTTATTCATCCTTTACATTCCGTTTTACTTTATTTTTTTAATTATTTTTTTGCTTCTACTGTACGTGTATGAAGGAGTTCCACAAGCGTCATGTGTGCTATGTTCTTTCCGTGAACCTTATCAAAGCAAATGTCTATGGGCGCCAAGGAAAACTAGCTTTCAAGCTGGGGGCTCCACGATTCCTATTCCCGGTACAGGAACAAAACTCAGGTCCCGTTACATGCACTCCAGAGATGAATAGACTCAAGGAAAGTACCGGATAAGTAAATCACACGAAGGTAAACATAAGGTTATGAATCATCATATATTCATGCCGAGACTTCCACGGGTTGAGATGACGCAAGTCTCCATTTTCTTAGAGTTTTTGAGAATAGGTAGGTGATCTTTTTGAGATGGGCGAATCAAAAAATGGTAAATGTTGTGAAACATCTCTTGGCCTCTGTATCTTCATCAAGAATTTTGTTGGCGTTCTTCTTATCATGTCCGTATTTGCGTCTAGTAAAGTACCATCGTCAAATCAATCAAGTCAAAGGCCAACAAGGTAGTTGTTTTGTTTCCGAATCTAAATCGATACTCAGTGGTTCCATAAAAACGCTCTGTACTGAATGAGGCTATGGCATGAAAAGTGAAATCAGCGAATGGGCCAAATAGATTGGAAATAAAGTAGTTGCTTCATTTCCAGTGCAAATTAGAGTTTGATAGAGTCTCCAAATTAGACAGAGAGATGATTGACGATGTAAATATAAGCACGAAAAGTCTTGGGAACTCATGAGATTGGATCCAGGTTGCTCTTGTGAATAATCCGGATCTAAGGGTCGGAAAAAGAAGAGTGACTATTCATTAATGTTGATCTTATGGAAGCTCGATATTGGGCGAGGACAGCTTCCATGCGTTTGCTTTACCCCACAGCGTAGACATCTGTATTATTTGCATTCCAGCGGTGAAAAATCAAGGTGAACAACTGATGGTTTGGTTGATCTCAAATCAACCCGAAATTTGGAGAATCTTTGGCCATCATCCCGGTGATTGTAAATGGTCTTCTTTTATTGTGAGTACTAGGTACTACCATGGCAGCGGGGTCATGAGCCTGTATTTCAATATATCCTTACTGCAAAAATCTCTTATGGAGATCTCATCGAGCCGCTCCGGTCAAACAATCAATTAGCTAGTTGAATAAGTCACATTCTCTGCGTTCCAGGTACTATTTACCAGAAGGCTACATGGCTCAAATGAACCAAGAAGCTTGATCAAATTTAGCTGTAATCATACTTGTTGACGATATTTCCTTTAGCTCAGAACGATAACTGTTCTTGGGATGGGGTCAAAGTTAAATTCAATAGGAGACTACAAAACATCAAGGGGAAGTAGCGACCATAAGCCTACAACATGCAAATTCCAGCAATAATACCCGGCATTTGAATATGTGCTCACTGTAAACTTATCATATCCCACCATTTTCCTAGTATCTCTCTTGGTTGGCTTTGAATTTTTAATTAGGTTTGCATACGATCTTGCACATCTAGCTTTTCATGGGCTTTCTGCAATACGTTCGCACCCCTTTTGAGTCGCCGATTTATTCCTTACAGCAGCCTCCCCGCATTGTTTCCCATGTGAGCTTCATTCCCTTGGTTTCACATTTGATTCCTCTCAAAATAGTCTTCCGCCTTTGTTTCCGATTCTCCGCACCGTCTGCTGCATATCTCCTATGCCTTTCAACATACAACTTCCAAACGCGACTCATATCCTCTTGTCCTTACAACCATTCGTCGAGTGTCTTCCCTTCGCCCGCCACACCGCCTCTGCGACACCTTTGCTCATAATTTCCGTGATTCCCTTGCACTCTTCGAACTCGGCGCCGCAACGGATTTGACGATTACCCTCGCGTCTCATAGACCTCATCGCTCACCTACAACAATGGGATTGGCAGTTGAGTGATACAGTGATACGGAATTAATCAGACGTTTCATGTCCCATTTCATCTACTTTCTCACACACCTGCGGCATGTTATATAGGGTAGAGCAGTAGAAAACATCATGACCTGATTCATCTGCCGTGTACCTGTGGTACTGGGTATCGTTAAATCCATAAGAATACTGGAAAATGTTCCTATTGTGAGGAAAGGTATCCCGGTTCCATTGTGATGATAGCCATATCGATAAGAGTAAAAATTATGTAAATCCGACTCGAATAATCCTCTTGGATGTGAATAAATCCTTGAATACGTAGATTTTCCTTTTGTCAATTCTCCTCGTGTTTCATATTTTACAGGTTTCATACAGTTTTATTTGTCTAAATACAGTCTTTCTTGATATTGTATGCGCAGAAATTCAGCCTTTCGCAATGCGCTTTAGTCGACATGTTTGATAGCACTGTTCATCATACATCATTACCTGCAGAATCGATTTCTCAAATCAATATGCGTTAGACACTCGGTATCTACGACAACAAGCACATCAACACGAATTCTGGGTCGTCAACATCCGAGTAAAACCAAGCAGCTCACACAAAAAAGGCAGCTCAGTGTTATCTGTTCAATGCAATATATCAACTACCTCTGCCTATTCTTCTTCAAGAAGATCTTCAAACTGGACACTTCCCACTCACGCTACCTTTCAGTGTGGAAATACACGGATCATTTGTACTATGATGTGATCTGGGACTATGGAAATGCTTGGCCCAATCTGCAAGCCGGAGTGCACGCCATACGCTTTTTCTTAGCTCTCCCCACAATAACGCAATTTCAGTATGAATCCTTAGTTTCTTGGTTTGACACATGAGATGCTAGATCATGAATCGGAGTAAATTGGGGGCTTTCAGACGAGTTGAGTGATGACTTGCATAATTAGCGCGCAGTTTCCATCTGGAATGGTTTTATGTTGGCGCTCTCCCTTTATGATGTTGACATAAAGTCTATTCTTATCACATAAGTGATCTACTCAATTGAGAACAAGGAGTTTTTATTCTCGAATTCACAGCGATGGAAGAATTTGATGGGTCTGTTCATAGGTGTCGTTTGAATGCCTGCTTTCTGGAGAATTAGATTTGTAAATTTCGATAGGGTTTATATACATGGTCATTCAGCGATGTTCAGTGACTCGTAGAGATGCAGTGAAATCGAGGAATATGTTGATGAGGGATTTAGTTTAGTTTTGTCTGCTAGCATGTATGCTAGATTGTTCTAGCTCATCAAACCTTGGTCAACAGCGACTCGGTATAGCTCGAAAGGGTTTTCTGTATCAAAAGCTAGTCATTGTTAGTCAGTTATAGGCTGAACTATTCTGAATACGAGTATGTTGTTGATCTCGAAATTCATGACTTATATCCGTCCAAGATATCGGCTTCGAAAATAAGCGAATAGTGGTATTCTTAGGTACGCATGCCAAGTGAGTTAACGATCCTGAAATTGAGACTACTCGTAACATATGTTCTGAGGACTGTATAGATATCTACTGTGATGATATCGACATGTGGAAAAGATGGCAGCATTACTTGGAATCTTCTCATCAAATTGATACCCAACATCCTACAGAACACTGAAGTAGATCACTCGACGGAGCAAGCTTTCAGGAGTCTATCGGAGGACGAATATTTCGTTACCAATGGAGACTACATGGCTTCAAAGACTAGCGCTGCACTTGTTGTTGCTTGCTCTTGCCAGAGCTCGTGCCTGCACTACTTGGAAGTTGATTTTAAGTTTTGTCAACACTTGCCTGTTGCCATCCAAGTACCCAAGCTTTTTTAGAATCGTCACAGAATTTGATATTGAATAACGTCAACACTAAATTAGCATCTACTTATCTGTTGTCTAAATGAATAAAGAACTCAAGAGTGACCCAGCTCGGTAGCACCTGCCCCAAAAATCTCAATGAGCTCTGAAAATACTGTCTAAAAGGTAAGACAAGTAGGTTTCTTAGGATTTTCCGGTCATGTAGATATACAACACTTCATACATGCCCCGGATAATGCTCATAATGCAATACGTTTACCATTGAACGGTTATCTGTCACACTGGATTATTAGGTTTGGCTAGATCAACAGTCCAAAGTAAGTTTGAATGACACCATGGCTGATGAAATTTTCTATTCATTAACTAGTTGATCTAGTTGATCTAGATACTACTAAATTTATAGTCAGTTTGAGTGCGAATCAAGATATAAGTATCCCTCCCAGACCCCAGTAATTTCGAATTCTAGTAGCTGACATTCATCACATTCATCTTCATCACATTCATATCTCATCCTACAATCATCTTTAAGTGAATCCCAACCATTTACAACATCTTCATTCAATTCACAATGTCAATCAACGTACCTGGAATCGACACTGCGGACCTTCGCCGTTATATCAACCTCGGTTAGTATATAATTGACCCTATCGAAGCCCCTCACCCCCGCTTACCACCGCTTACCCCCTTGATCACATCTTCATACTGCTCCTGTTTGCATTGTTATGTTTGCTGATAATCGTACCAGATCTACCTTTCGGGAACCATGCCCCCGTCGTCCCCGCTGCCGCTGCCCCCTTCCCCGCTGGCCCTCTCCCCGCTCTCCCTGCTCACCCTCTCCCAGCTGATAATAATGCCCCGGCTGTAGTTGCTGCTCCTGTCGTAGAGCAACCCGTCCCTTCGTGGCCAAGGAACCCCAAGCCCATAATTGGTGGTCACCAACCTCTGAGTAAGAATCTCCTTGCCTGTCATCCCTCCTCATTTGGGACAATTAAAAGCTAACCTTCTTGAAAGCCATCTGGCCGGAGACCAGCAACAAAGATCCCACCCTGAACTACGTAGAGGGCAAATACGAGTTTGTTCGTGGAGGGGACGATGTTGTGGGTTCCCGAGCTTGGCTGCAAAAGCACCATCCAGGAGCCCGTGAGGGCACTGCCTGGTTTTTGGTCAGTTTGTTGGGGCGGAACGGTTGGACCAACAACAGGGTCATTGTTGACGCATACACAAGAATGTTTACAACGTGTGTCAAAAGGTTTGGAGGGGTTGTGGCGGGAAGCGACAGCTATGTCGAGCAGTGGGTGAGTGCGGAGGCTCTTGTCCGCCAGACTTTGTCCAAGACCCAATACAATGACTTGTTCATCAAGGAGGATGATGCAAGTATTGTTGGGGATGAGGAAAGGCAGGGTGAGTGTCTCTGGCGTCTTAGACAGCCTGGAGACCCCGCTAAGCCAAACTCGAAAAAGGGCAAAAGAGGCCCTAGAACGCGTGGAGATGGCGATGGGGATGGTGACGGGGATGGTCCCGCTGGTGACCCAAATTCCGCTCACGAAAAGCGCGATGGTGGGCCAGAAGACCGACCCGCTGCCAAGAAGCGTAAGGGCCCCTTAACTGGCGGATAAGAGGGGCGGTGCCAGGAAGAATAACGGTACCAAACTTCCTGGACTGGTTGTTCACGCCATCTTTGAACAATCTAGTATTGATGATGGGCTCTCAGTTGAATCGGTGTCGTGATTCCTGGAGCAGCTTGTAGAGTTGTTGATATCATGCCCTTGAGCTACGACTTCTTTCCTTTTGTCCTTGGTGGGTTCGATTCCCACCATTTTTTGATGGTATTATTTGGGATTTGAATGGGATGAAGTCAACAGTAGCTCCTGGTTCATGGTCAACACTCTGCATTATATCGACACAATCATAGTAGTTTGGAGTTTTTTGTGCGCTTGCTTCCTGTGTCTGCAACATTTATGATCTTTTTCCCATGGATCGGAGAGAAACGAAACGCCTCAAGATAGGGAGCTCTAACCCTAAGGTGTCCGTTCTTCCAATCTTGGTGATGAGAAAAGATATCATATGATGACAGTTATTAGACTGGTAGACACAGCGCGTTGTTTCATTTTCTTATTTGTTTTTCATTTCTTCTTTTTGGATAGCGCCAGCCTCTGAACATGGTTTTTGCTCCTTCTAGATCAGAAGGAGAGTTTCCAATGTTCTTTACACAAATGTGAGAGGATGGCAAAGCGGATAATGTTAGCAATTGCATGTTTTAGTAATTAATAATCATCAAAATTGAAATCAATGACCGAATCAAATGTGAAGTGAAGAAAGTAAATTCATAATTTGAGATGGTAGCTGACTTGTGATACCCTTATTGAGAAAGGTGCCTTGACTGGTGATATTCTCTTCGACATCCTCCCTTACATACTGCCTTGAAAGTATAGTACCTTTTGCGCCGCCCAAATTCGATATTACATACACACGCGAATCGAAAAGTAAGTCTTGTTACATCCCGTCATCCATCCCAACTCTCATAGAATTCATATATTCATGGCCAATTGATCTATGCGCTTGCATCTTGAGGCCTCTTGTATTGGAGGACGTCGATTTTCTCTGTTTGATCTGGGTTAGCTAGTGCTTTGGTAAGGTTTAATGGTATTTTAGAGGGAGTACTTACGCTGAACTGCGCTCATAGAACTTCTGTTCTTCCCATCGGCATCTTGGTAGTTATTCATTTGTGCCTCAGCTTCTACATATACCAAGGTTCTAAACACACATCAGCATTGGATACCTTTGAGATATCTTTTCTTTGAATTTCCGAGCTCAACATCTGCCTCTGCCTCTGCTAAAATTCACATATGAGATGTACTCATACTGAAGAGGCTTTTTCCTAAGTGGTTTTCTCTCCAGCTATTAAGAGATTAAAAGAACTTACCCCTTCTCCAGATTCGAAATGAAATCTCTCTGTGGTCCCTCTGGCAAGAAGCTCACTATCCGAAACCAACTAGTCTTCTGATTCTCTCCTCTGCCGGTGTTAGTACCAACCGCATATTTCATGATCTCTTGTCCTTGGCTTGTAGCAGTTATTTCAGGCTTATCAGCGAGACGACCAATAAGTGTGAGTTTGGCGAAGGAATTATTGCGAGCGCTGGTGGAGAAGCTGCGAGAGAGGGTGGATAAAACATTGCGGCGGAGAGCGAACATCTTTGCGGTTCTGGAGGAGTGGAAGATTTGAAGTTGGTTGGTTTGTGGAAAGAATGTGGAATTTTAATGAATGTGAGTTGATCGATCTTGATTTTTTTCTTCTTATCGCGGTTTCTGTGTTTTGGTGGGCATAAAATCTGAGATGATTTGTAGCTTTTGCCTGAGGCATAGATATCAACTATTCCACCGGGGCGTGCACTTACGAGCATTTCGAGGTTCACAAGAAGGGCCATACCATTGGGATTTCTATCAACTGAGACTGAGACAACTGAGGACAAAAATCTGGGGAAAACTTAGCTTTCATTCTTTACCTTTGAGATCATGGCAATTACCAGATACTGAGGTATCAACTCCGATTGACAACACAGCATTGAAGATATAAAGCGACAAGCAACAAGCAACAAGCAGCATTAATTCCATTGGGATTCGTTGTGTTAAGATTGGGGAAACTTCATCATTTGTTAACCAAGGAAGCATTCCGACCGATAACACAGCATTGAATATAAAGCAACATCGATTTTATTGGGAATCCTTGCGTGATATGATATTTGGGAAGATATACTACTTTCGCTATTGAATCCTTCGAGACTCGAGAGATCACTTACCCCAACTCAGTAGGCATTCCGATTGACAAACAACCACACGACATTCAAAATGAAGTAGCATTGATATCATTGGGGATGTTGCGTCTTTACATTTACGCAGTTGAACGTATGCCATTCTTTATTGATACCTGAACGAGGATTTCTTCGAATGCAGTGTCGCGGGAAGAGGTCGCAGCAAGATATACCTCGATATTTTGGAATCTTGGAATCTTTGCAGGTCGCCGATCAAATTCAACTCGTTTTGGCTTCCTTGCGATGTCTTACTTCCGCTATGGTCACCCAATCCTTTCGAATGCTCGAACACGAAAGGTTCAAGATCATGCCAGCAGATCCCCAAATAGATATAACGTCTTGTCATCACGGATACGAGCATCATATGTGCATCTCTCTATCCAAGAGAATTTCAGTTCAACCATCTCTTTTAATGCCTTATATGCTGGTCTCAGCTACCACAGACACAAACCTTATCTACCCGAGACGGTGTTACTCATGATGTTCTGTACTATCACCATCATCTTGGTTGGAGACTTTCTAGATGGTCGTTCCTGTATCACTTGTTGATGTACTCCAGACTTTTTCAATCTGCAGAAAATGAAATCGTGGTATGGATTGCATGCTTCATCAGAATCACTTCGCATGAAGGATTACAGCTCTTCACCAACGCCTTCCTCTTCCCCATCCCCCCCCCACCATAAAACATTGTAAGTCTTTGTATCACAAGTTCGAATGGATTTTCTTTTGAGGTTGGTTCAAACTGGATCTTTTACCTTGTTAAAAAGTGCGGCATGTTACATCGATGCATCGAAGTAATTATTGGCATGAAACGGGAGACTTTCCAAAAGTATGATAGGTCGGATGAACACCGGAAAGCTAACAGTGTGCGAGCGGGATAACGAGCGATTGGAGTGAACCGGGGAAGGTCTAAAAGACACTCTTGTACCTGAAGCTAATCCTGATGGAGAATCGATTCCTTGAAAATATCGAAACAACTCCCGGAATGACTACACTACCTACCTAGCATCTAATTCTTCGACCTAACATTACCATCTGCTGATTGTGCTTAGGTTCCTTAGTTCTGTGTACTCTGTACTTTCGAAACCATTCCCGGCATACGAAAGGTATCTAGGTACCGAGTTAATGCTGGTCAAGCAATATGTACCATCAAGCAAATATCGTTAAGCAATATATATTGTCCAAGCGATATGTACCGGTTATGCAATGCACAGCTTATTTTGTATCTTCTTCCTTCTAGCTCATCCCGAACATTGGGAAAAAAAGAAATCATTCATTTATATGGTTAGTTATGATCCAACAAGACAATGAGAAAAAAGCAAAAAAATTGAAGAAAAGAAAATAGGTGAGAGAGACGGGAGGTCAAGATCATTCAAAAGAAAGAACGAAGGAAGAAAAAAAAAAGAAGAAAGTCGACGATCAATTGATCTACTATAAATCAGCCTCAGTATGGTCAATGCTAACTATAGTACTCAAATTGATCGGTAGATCTCCCCACAGCTCCATTTTTGATAGTAACCTAATCTCGCTACAATGAGTCTAATACGATTTTCAATCTACTTCAGGTCACAATTTTCTTGATTAGATTCAATGGGATCATTGAAACCTCGACTAGACAAATCAAATCCATCAGAAACTTCAGACAGATCTGACAGACACGGCAAGCAGATGAATTCCCATTATTTTGGGCCGAAATCCAAGCTTTTTTCTCCGATTCACCGAGTATCGTCTCTCGAACAGATCAATTCATTTCCCCTCCATAAAATTTGGATGTGGCTTTGACGTTAAGAAGAGAAAAAAAGTAAGGTATACATACTTTCGTGGCACTACATCGTATTGTTTGTGATCCCTACACTCCCAATTATTTACTTTCATGCATCATATTTTTCGTATTGCAGACGCCTTCCTGTAAGTGCAGGATGTTAACTTTCAAGGCGGGGATTATGTCAAGCTGCAGGACAAATGTATCCGTCAATGGGTCTGCTTTAAACCAACACCCAAGAAGAGTCTACCTTGCAGTAGATCACCGCGGTCCGCGGTCCGTTGAGAGTTCCATGTCGAATCGTTCATTGCATGCACACTGATTTCTAAAAACACATAAGAACCAACCATGCACAAACCCACCCACTTTGTACCAGACGATTCATCATCGGATAGCGTAATTTCTCATAAACGCCTTCGCGCCTACACTTAGTATTTCCGTCAAAGTTAAGTACCTTTACCTTCCACATTTTCATCGGGTCTTAACATGACTTCATATAATATACCTTCTCATATCTTATCTGTTTTCAGATGAACCATCAAGGCTATTGGCACACTACCTCACGCCTCGTTCTAAACATTCGTTACACCCCCCCCCCCCCCCCCCCCCCCCCTTTCCTTGTTCTATAATCCTTATTCTTCTTCAATTCTCAATATTCGTGTTTCATTTCCATACTACCCATGTAATCTTCGAAGCCATACACACTACACGTCTACACATTGAGGGGAGCTTTGGCAATAGTCTCCTGTCCCGCCAGCACTACTTTTCTTTATCTTATGCTCTAATACTCGATATCCGGGACTAGTTCTAAGGGTTTACACAATGCAGATCAAGGGGTCCGTGTTGCTGGTATTGGGGGCTTCGATTCACTGGGCTTTGGCTGCACCATGGGATGTTCGTGTCCAGGAACGCGACAACTCGGTAGCTCTATCTTCGACGATCACTTCTACCTCATCGTCGATCTCGAGTAGTGCGAAAGAATCGCAAGAAAGCAATGATAGCTTCACGTCCGCCTCAACCATCACACACTCGCAAAGTACTTCTTTGACAATGACTACATCAACTTCGAATACAGCAATGTTGACTTCGACCGCATCGGCATCCTTGATTAGCGCAACAGCTACAAGTATATCCGCCACAGATTCAGCTTTCAATTGTATGAAAAGCCTACCCTCATTAGACTTTGACAAGATGCTGACATTGAAGCAGCTACAATATCACCTGGCGAGTTACCTCTCCAACCCGAGATCACACCAGCATTTGTTATTGCAGGAATCATCCTCATCGCTACTGGTATATTATATACATTCATTGGAGTCAAAAACAAATGGCTACATATTTCTCTTTCAGCAGGATACCTTGTCAGCATTGCAATCACGGTCCTGATTCTTTTTGTAATGAATCTCCCCGTCAGCAATGCGGTCGAGGGAGCATATCTCGTTGCAATTGTGCTACCTGGCCTCATAGTTGGCGGGTGCTCTTTAATATTTACAGAAGTGACTGAGGGCCTTGGATGTATTTTGGGGGGTTTTTGCTTCAGCATGTGGCTGCTTGTGATGAAAGCTGGTGGATTGATCATTTCAACCGCCGGGAAATCGATTCTGATTGCAGCAATTAGCATTGCTGCTTTCTCACTATCCTTCAGTCACTATACTAGGACTTATGGATTGATCGCATGTATATCATTCGCCGGTTCCACAGCGATCGTTCTCGGGATTGATTGTTTTAGTAGAGCTGGCCTAAAAGAATTCTGGGCTTACATTTGGAACTTGAATCAGAACCTTTTTCCACTGGGCGCAACTACATACCCCTTGACAAAAGGAATTCGTGTCGAGATTGCCGCAATTTTCGTCATCTTCTTAGTCGGTCTAGTGTCACAATCAAAGGTCCACAAGATGATCCAAGATCACCGTGCGCAGAGATTGGAAGAGCGCCAAGAAATCGCAAGAGTTCTAGAAGAGGAGGAAATGAGTGTAGGAAGGAGAATTGAGGATCAAAATATCGCAGAAAAAGAAAGATGGGAAAAAATATACGGCGAGAAGGTCAAATCAGGAGATGAATCAACACATGATTCTGTAGTGGGTGATTTGGAAGATTCAAAACAAGGGCATTCTAGCACGATTACCTCTATTATGGAACTCGATGGAACAGAGGTTGAAATCTCTGACAAATCTTTACCTACTCGATCCAATGTTACTGGTCTTGTTATGTCGAGTGGAAAAGGGCGCGATGGAGCGGTTACAGTACGCGTTGCTCGAGATGCGGTACCCGAAGTTGAGCGAATCGAAGACAAAGTTGCTATCCCATCGCGCCAGTCGAGTCAAAAATCGGGCAGATCTCAACCATCGGCAAATCCAACTGGAGATAAAGCAGTGGTTGTTAACAATGAAAGTGCCCACCTAGCAAGTCTACCTTCACTACGTCCTACGAGTAAAACCCCTCCTCCACCAATGACAGTCGCACCAGAAGTAGTGCCTCTTCCTTTTAAGATTCCCGAAGATGAGATGGAGGATAATCGATCTTCGATTGCTACTTCTCCAGACGAAGAGCTAGCGGTCAACGGCAAAACTTTGAAACGTAGACCCAGTGGCGGCTCAGCACTGTCCAATAAAACCTCTACTCGATCAAAAAGAGAATCACTAAGGTATTCGGAAGAGCAAGGTATCAGCACAGAGAATTTGGCGACTCCTTATGCCGATGAAACTGATCGCGCAAGTTCCATCGCGGCAACTGTGGATGATCTCAGCGATGATGAAGACAGGGAGGTAGGAAGTATACGATCATCAGTTGTTAGCCAAGGCACTCCTATACCGGATGTGGACTTCCCAGGACAGGATGATCAAGATGATGAGCAGAGTCCAGAGCTGGTGATGGTGAAGGTGACGACTGAATCGCAAGAAACTGCATCCGGACAACTTCCTTCGTCCCCAATGAATTCCACGACTGAAGATACAGATAATAAGGTGGCTAGTGGATCGTCTGATGGGCGACAGAGTTTGGAGCTTCGGCCAGAATCGGAAATTACTGTTGCCACTGATATTCTCAACACTCCCCGAAACGAATTATCCCCGAATGAGTCAATGCCTCAGCAGGACTCGCCAACAACGTGTGAGAATCCAGTACCGAACACTTCAAATTCCACTGTTGGGGAAAGTCTTGAAGATGTCGACAATGGAACTGAATCAAAACTTAAAACAGAGTCATCCATTACATCGGCGCCTGACACAAAGACCACAAAAATCACGAAGGATCAATTGCCTGCCCAGTTTTCAAAAGTTGTCATGTCATATCGTACCAATGAATGGGCCAAACATTTGAGCCATGCAGACTCACCAGAATTGGAAGAATTGGACATTTCTGAAAATATTTCCGAGGATCCCAAATCTGAATCGGCTGTTCCCGTGGATGTCGAAGCACTTCAACAAACAGCTCATACTGCTCTTCCACCACCAGCAGTACGATCATCTTCTCAGCAATCAATCTCTCCAGGTCTTATCCGGTCAAGCTCAACCCAATCACATATCACGCCTTTCGCGACTATACCCGAGGGTTCTCCCATTCATGGACAGGATTCATCGACACGAAATTCCTCGCAACAACCATTAGGGGGATCTGAAGTGCATCGATCATTGCGCAATGTTTCAAATCCAAACATTCCAGAGCCAATAGTCGAATCATCTGGAGAACAAATTCCATCTTTCCAACAACACTTTTCGCAATCGATTTCCCCGGCATTCGGAAATTCTAATACACTAATGGAAAAACGAGACACAATGCTCCGCAATAGATCATCTTACTTCCCTACGAGAAACTTTTCTACACATTCTATGCCGATACTTGAACCAAACCCACAATCTCCCTCACGATTTCAATCTGCTTCACATTCTCAAATGGGTAGCGAAACCGGGTTAATCCATAGCCCTCTACGGTCTTCTCACTTCAACAAATCAGCCCCAATTCTTGCCGAATACGATGATATACCGCTTTCTCAGCGTCGCGAACTCATTCGTCAATCTACGTCTCAGCCTCTAGCTGCCCCTAATACAAACCTTAATTCGCATCAACCGAAACGCACATCGAGTATTCAAACTCCACTGGTTAGAGAACAGCAATTGGTGATGTGGAGAAACAGTATCGCAAATGATTTGCAAGTGCAGAAGAAGAGGGAAATGGAGACAGTGGATAATAGGAGGAGTGTACTTTGGCAGGAAAGAAAAACCGTGGAAATGAGAAAAGAAGGGGAGAGGAGAGCAAGGGAAATGAGGGAAGAGAGATGGGAGGGAAAAATTAGGACAGCTGGTGGGGAGATGGAGGAGTTGCATAGAAAAATGATGAGTCGGATGCAAGATGAGGCGAGGAAGGTGCTTTGATTTGGGAATCAAGGTGGCGAGGAACGAAATATAGGACTGAAAGTGAAGGGTAATTCTTAATGGTTTAACCTTTGGATGGATGAGATAGAACTAGACGTCTAGAATTTGCTGGACAACACGGCTGATAAATTCTTGTATATATGTATATCTACGGTTTGGGGAGATAATCTGATAGCCGGATTGAGAATGGTGTTGGATGGAAACACGATACATGAGTTGGGAAGCAGGACAACATGTATTATCGAATACAACGGGATCAATGATACTGGAGATACGGATTTACTGATAAGATGCTTTGGGAAAACCCCCTATGGATGGAATAGCACTGGCACTGGCGGGGATAGGAGAAGATCCATCATATATAGTATTTGCCACAAAGTTGGATATACTAGTCTGGTGATCGATCTCGAGGGAGAGATATCTACGCGCCGACAGGCACAGATAGACTCGTTAATAATGGAAGATTTAATTATCTACTACACTACACTGTAGCTTGTGAATCTTAATTTTCCCGATTTTCTTCCTGAACTCTACTGTTAACAAGTCGATCACTAGATTGAAACACCGAAATGTAATTTCAAATCCAACTCATCTTCCCCAGATCCCAATACTGAATAACGCACGCAGTAAACTAGAGTACGGAGTAGAAACATCGTACTTCGTACACGAAGTTCAAAAACAGATCATCACCCGCCATTCTGCTGATCATTCAATTTGTAATTTGTTTCGGACCCGCATGCTTCGAATATTCTTCTAGAAGGAAATTTGATTATGGTTACCAGTTAGAAATTTGCATAGGGTCCACTGATATTCATTTGGTGATCTACTTGGTGATCCTTGATGCTTGGGGGATGTCACATGTGTCATGTCTGAGAGGTATGAGTGAGGCATTGGGCAGAAAGTGGTGGGTGTACAATGGGATTTGGTGAAATGGGAGAAAAATTTGGGACGAAAATATTGGTTGGCAGAATACGCAGATCAGGAGATAATCTGCAATTCCATGACTGGACATGCCCATTCTACCATATACGAGAATGTAGTCTTGTAACTTTCATCTGTCAATTGAGTCTTACAGTCTGCCAATCTAGTCTCACAAGCTGTCAATCGAGTCTCACATTTCGGATACACCGGAAAAGTGGCTATGATAATTTATATCGCCATGCCATACATAACATGGATACAGACAGTATCAGGGATTTAGCATTTAACAAAAGTCCTTCTTTTTAAGTTTAGATCAGATGAAAAACTTGGAGCCTCAGCAAGGCTTGCTGTGATAAATATAGATGAGACTATTAAAGCATGAGGTGATGGTCCCTTCAATTATCAACGTCATATGCTGGTATTATGCCCTCTCAATGCAATTTCGTATATTGAGCTGAGGGCTGATGAGTCTAACGAGGCTGAAAGTATAATCGAACCTTTGAAGATCTTAGGATTATGATTTGACATGTACATAACCTAATTTTTTTGGGAGATCTAGAAGTTATTGGTAAAAAGCGCTAGCTTGAAGCTATCGATATGTAGGCTTTCAGGGGTAAAACTCGGGAAGGACGAGCTAGCATTTCATTTCCGAGGGATTGGATTGGGTCGAATCTTGAAAGTTGGAAAAGGATTGAATTTGAGTCCAGTTTCAACGACGTACAGTAGTTTCGAACCAACTAGAAACTCCTTCTGAAGCAAGAGAATAACTCATATCAATCATATTATCAGTGATGACATACTTGGAGGATATCAGTGGCAGCATCCCATACATAGATCTGGGCCCTGTACGCTCAGACATTTGGAAATTTCGAGACTCAAGTTCACCAACTAATGTGATAAGTTGGCACAAAAATTTAGATGAAGGAAGTATTCTCAGGGCTTCTTTTGGATGGCCAATCAATATCAATATTTGAAAATCCTTGAGGTTTGGATTGGCCATTGCTTTTATAGCTGGCTAATTTGGTGCTTTATAGCATACTTGATACTGCTGCTACAGAGCACAAATGTGAAGACCTTTTTGTCAAGGAGCTGAGCCATAGCGTAGTGTCGGCTTAGATGCTCCTTGATGGTGCTATGGTTATGTAGCTACTAGCTGATTGCTTGCCCTTGCTTCGAGAACCTTAGAGATGAGCATGCAAGTAAGTAGGAACCTAGGAAGATAGAGATGAGTAATGGAGTGAACCATGAACGTTGGTACCAAATCGCCAAATAGGAATAGGATATTTAATGTACCCAGCCTTTGTGTCCCCAAAGCTTCAAGGTTGAAATATAAAGATGCTTTTAGCTGCCTGGGTATAGACCCAGGGGGTTGAATGATTTGAGGCAAGTAATTTTATTGAAAGACGTGACTTGGGATAGAAATACTAGGTATACCAGGTGGCTAAGATGATAAGATATCGTTGATGTATGTAGACTTGTGAAATTTGAATTTATCTCATATTTTATATGAGACTTGATTCTTTTCTTTTGAATTCCGATCTCTGAACTTTGAACTTTGAACTTCGCTTGGATTTTCTTGCTTACTTTCTACTTCTCTTCACCGAGATATCTTGGACTTCAATTCTTAGCCTGTGATTCCTGTACTACTGTACCTACTTCTATTCCCCCGACTTTTGGTTGATGACGGCAGAAATTTAACTAGATTATTCCATTTTGACTTCTATATATATTTATATACCACTTCGTATACCTACCGAGCAACGAGCCTACTCCTCAGCCGTCTTGCTTTTTTTCCTCTCCAAAGCACATCTGTCATTCACACCAACCCGAATCTTCGAAACCTTTTGAACCACATACGCATATATATATCGTCCTTTCTGAAAGATACTCAAATCCAAAATCACAGTTAGACATGCACAATCGAAATGGAAGAGGAGAGATTTACTGAAATATCAGGCATTTCAGGCATTTCATCACACATAATTCAACAAGCGAATCAAAAACTTCAATTCCTGCAGGACTCCTATCTAACTGCATCACATTGCATTAGTACGAATCCCCTTACAATTCCCCACGAAGAATCCTTTCAATTAAAGGGTAAATATTTCAAAATTTCGATATCTAATCGACTACAAAGTCGTCTAGATAAAAATCAATCATCAACAATAATAATCATAATCATAATAACAACAATACGGAGAGAGGAAGGGGACAAGGTTGAGGAGAAGCAGGAGAAGCAGGAGAAGAGGAAGAAAAGAGACTTGCGCTTATCAAAAATAGCGGCCAATAATCCGGCCGCAAATTCCCAACGGCGTCACACACATCAATCCTACCGTCCACCATATCTTCATCCACCATAGGAATCACCAATCGACCCAATGCCCCTCCATCAGCGATTGCAAATGCGAGAATTCCATCCCCAAGTCATCAACCTCCATATCCATCACCAAGCCCTGTGCCAACCAATCGCGATCAACCACAAGTTCGAATAAGTAGTCCAACGAGATATAGTTGGAGGAACGCTTTACAAAGTGTTGCGAATCCTGGTACAACAGAAACTTTCCCAAATCCCTTTAGACCTCGTGCTGGCTCAAGAAGTACGTCAAGGGGGAGACCGAGAAGACCAAGTACATCTAGATTGTGGAATCCGACAAATTCAACCCCGAGAGCATATCCTCAGACATCGCCAAAAAGACATCAATCACCGCCGGAAGAACGACCGGTTATTGCGATACCACTTCAACATCCAGATATATCAAATTTACGGGAGGGAGCCAGTGCCGGAGGTAATTATCCATTATTAACGTTACCGGAACAGCGACAACAAAGACATTCCGCATCTACGAGAGCAAGTTTACAGGTTGATAGGAGTGGAAGTTCATTAAGTTCGCATCGAATATCTTTACCAAGAACGGTTAGCATAGACCTTGCGCGAAATCGAAAAAGCGGTGATTCTCCTCTTACACCTACTGCCGGACCAAAACTTGATAAGGGCAAAGGAAAAGCGGTAGAAGAAGAGCCTGTTATAACTGTTGCGACAACATTAGAGAAGCTTACCGGAAGGGCTCCAGAAGGAAGACAACTTACTCCGACACCTGTCTCGGGCATCTCTTTCGATTTCAGTAAAGCAGCTATGTCTACGGACCTTGAGCGCGGTCCCAATACCCTCAATCCATATAATCCATCTGGCACATCACCAATAACACATGCGAACGATTCAAACATTTCATTACCAGGCGGTATAGGTTCCGCATTATCCTCAAATGGCACATCGATAGTTGGGGAAGAGCCAGGGGAGGGAGATGATGATGCTTGGGGTCCCCAACATCCATGTTTTCCACATATGAATATGCATGTTCCACTCTCATCGCCTTTATACAATACAACGCGCATAATACGCATTCGTCGCGATTGGATGTTGGAAGGAGATCTCGCGCCTACATTTTCAAATTTGTACCCAGAGATTTTGGATCCGGCTGGGGTTACGGAACAGGATTTTAGAGGCTTGATTGAGAGGATTAATAATGAATTGATACCGGCTTTTAATCCTTGGGGTGCGAGAAATATCTTCGATGGGTTGATGGGCTTGGTGACGGGTTGGGTATGGGATGATTTGGGTTGGACGGGTGTGAAGTCTCGGTTGAATCGTGTGGAACTGTGGTTGGAAGAATGGAATAGAGATATGGAGTCGAGGGCAAAGGAACCGGGGACAGCTCCAAAAATTGTGAGTTTGAGGAGAACGGGATATATGAATGTGAGTTTTCCCCTAGTAGACATGTTTTGACTCGCCTCTATGTAGGAGAAGTCCTTACTGATGTACATCAAATAGCTTGATATCCAAGTCCCAGATCCGGAAATTTCATATCCCGCCACAATACCCGAATCAGATCGTTTAGATTCGGGCATATCGCAAAATACACATGTCACGGGAACTCCACCAGAACATGAGTTACTAGCTACAATACCCAGTAGAAGTCAGAAGAGTGACCATATGGAGACCGTTTCTTAGGTGGTGTTGAGCGATGGGAGCTGTAACATACATAAGAAGAAGAAAAGGAAGCGGAGGATTGAAGATAGAGGACGAGGAGAGAAGCAATTTATACCCCCTTTTTCATTTTTACACAGGCGTTTTAGGAGAAAGAGAACAAGAGGATGTTTTGTAGAGGAGATGGAAAGAAAGAAAAAGAGGAGGGGAAGAAAGGGAAGAATAGTGATTTGTTTGGAGTTAGCATTGGACTTGGGATGAAAACGCACAGTTGAGAAGACAGACGGGAGTTGCATGCATTTATATACTGATTGATTGCAAGATCAAGGCTTGCGCCAGGGAAGCTTTGGTGATGTTGTTAGGGATTGCTGTAGGATTGGAAGATGGATAAGAGAAGAGCAGAGAGGAAGGGAATGTGAGGGAGACAGAAAAAGGAGTGATGAATATCATGTTATGTTTGATGAGGATTGGTGATGGGTAATACGATGGAGAAAGAAAGGGTAGGAGTATGTTTAGTTGCAACAGAGAAAGAAGACCCGAGGATTATTTAATAGGTACTTGTACATAGGTGCTGATAATGATGAATGATTGAACTTCGGAACTTTGGAGCTTTGAGAACTTTGAGAACTTCGACGTGCGGATTTGCTTTTCCGTCTAATGAGATACCTGTCCAGCTACATTCATATATTACGGCAGGTGGTGAAGCGTGGAATTGATGATCTGACCATGATATTGAAATATAGCTACCTAGGTACTCAATACTGTAAACGAGCATTTTTATTCTCTCTATAATTCTGATTCTGTGATCCTCACCCTTTTCATTTGTCCTCATCCAAAGCTCCCCTTTCTTTCCCATTGATTTTACTAGATACCTTTCCCTATAATACCGCATCCACACTTCCGGTCCTGCTCAAAGATTACTGCATATGGATGGACTTTATGACATATTTTCCATGTTGGTGGTCGCTCCTCATTCCTTACTTGCTTCTCCCCCCTTAAAAAGCATCTCAGAAGACAAATGATGATGTTACCTAGCCTGACCATAAAACTCTGTTTGTGTGTACAATTCTTTGAATACCTAACTCCGAATCCATGCAACAAAGCTCCGGAAAGCACACATCTATTAGACCACTAGAATACTACTCCACCACTCGCATCACGAAATGAATACTTTCTTAACCAAGCCCTTTGCAAAAACCTCTCCCGTCCTCAAATCCTTATAGGTTTCATCCTCCAAACCCACTTTTCGACTATACTCGTGTAATCGATGCTCACCATACACATGGCCATTCGGCAAAAGCACCAAATCATTTTCAACGTGACTTTTAGTGTGCTGTGCATAAGGCATGTCTTTAGCCAATCCATTGAGCTCGATGCTGCAGATGGGACAAACGGACGTAGTCGTTGTGGCTGTGGAAGTGGGAGAGATGGAGGAGGTATGTGAGGAATGACAGGCGGGAGTTTTAAGCGCAGAGAGACCGGCAGAGAGAGCGATGTGCAGGAGAGGTACAGAGGAAAGATTAAGGAGTTCGTTGTGCGTTTGCGTAAAAAGATTGGCGAGGTGTGTCCAACGAGTGGGACTATAGAGTTCCTGCGACTTTTGTTAGGGGTGTGGAGCAGATTACAAAGGGGACAACATACTCCGTAACCTGAAGCTTTAGTATCGGGAGGAAACGCTAGGAGTCCACACGCTTGTTGAACTTCTTTAGGATAGCTTTCCCGGAATGGCAATAGATACTTTTTCGCATGTGCGATAGACTCAACCAACTTCGCCTCATCTTTTGTGCGTACCAACTCGACATATTGCTGGAAACGAAGCATAAATTCGAGATTACTCTGTACCAAATATCAGTATAGGTACTAAAGTACGTGCCTAGAATCCTTACCTCCATCTTCCTCAACTCTTTCTTATTTTCTGAACACCATGCCAACGCCTCCGTAACTTTGCCTTTGCAGAGACTGTCTTTAATCCTACTCATCTGAACGAAAGTCTCCACATCTACTAGCTCCTCGATATTCTTCTCCCGCGCAAGAGCACTAGCACTCTCTTTATATCCATTCCTTAACAGATAATCAACTAGTAACCGATCTAACCGTGTCCGACTCCATTCCTCATATTTCACATCCTCTAATCTCTTTATCTCATAGAGTGAACTTATATGTTTGATTCTCGCAGCAGATTGCATTTGTAACCTCTTTTCTTCTTCGGCACATGATTGGAGTTTGCGTTTTAGACCGCGCATGCGGGTGAGCATAGAATCAACGTTTTTGAGAACATCGTCGGGAGAAGCATGGGCATTGAGGGAAGCGTCAGTGGTTTCCTTCAAGGCAGTTTTAACGCTCGCAGATTCTTTTTCGAGATTGAAATGGACCACTTTGAAGTTTTTCTTGAGGAGTTCGAGGGGAAGTCGAAGGAGTGGTTGGTCCTATGAGAATATTAGCTTGAGAGATGCGTGGAGGGGAAGAGGGGAAAGTAGACTTACGAGGATTAGATGAGTTTCGGGATTTAGCTTGGTAGTTATGAAATCAGCCATATTGAAAGAAGTTCAAATGTGCGACAGTAAAAAAAAAGTGATGAGCTTTATAGAGATGATCAGAGAAAGTAGAGGAGTGTGAATTGTGCCCGGAGGCAGTGGCAGTAGTATGTCAAAGCCAATGAATACTCAGACTGGCGAAGGAATTGCTCTTTCGTGAATCACAAGTTGTCAAAGATATAATATAATATACGGATTCAAAACCAATCTTGTACAAATTTGTATAAGAATGCAGTGAGTTGTAGCAATTATCTCACAAGCTTACAATCATTCCAATCTGTACGATATAGATTGTGAGATTGACGTTGTAGCTCCATTGTCTGGGACCGATAACTACGGTTGCTTTTACGACCAGATGTGATATCAGATCAGCATGGTCACATGGCTTTCGTCTTTTGGTTGTCACATGCACGCCATGTCATGATTAAAGATTCGAAGACTTCTGATTCGATTCTAGTGATTTTGATGCGTTATATTGACTTGAAATTGGCGTGTTACGAAAACCATCGCTGATAATCAGAATGCAACATATTACGAGAGTATCTCGAAGTCCGGTGCTAAAAAAATGAAGCATACTGTTCATTAACAGTCATTCAACCACACCTAGGTATGCTTCTTGAACGCGCGATAAATAGAATTTGTATTGGGCCCCTTTTTGCCAACTCCCTCATGCTCCTTTCGCTTCCCCTTATATCTTTCTCTAGACTCGCAAACTGTCCCTCACGGATTTACCGCTCCTTCTTTTAAAGCCTTGTACTTTTTAACGGTCCCTAAATCTTCAACTTCAAATGCCATGGTTATGCCGCGTGTAGACTTCTGAAGCTTGCCGAGGGTGAGGGCATATTCAATCGCATGAACCCGCCTCTCTCGCGATACATCTATAGTACCGTATCCGAAAGGGAACCTGATTAAGAATCTGCTCATTCAACTATGCCGCGTTGTTTTTACCGATCACCAGTACGTCTGGGGATCTACAACCTCGGGTGATCTTGATGTATGTCCCTCTTGATTCTTCACGAAAGCATGAAAATACAAGCTGTACGCATCTCCAGCCGACTTTTACTCTCGTGATTTCGGAACACTAGGTAGTTATTGAGGTATCTCCTTTGCAACACGATTGTCAATAAAAATATAGACACTTTCGACTGATCGTTATCCTCTTTTTCTTCACCCCCTTCTTCCTATACTTAGGAGGGTTTCCTGCCTTGCAACTTGCTTTCTTTCCAGCCCGAAGATAATTTGATTCGTTCTCCACCTCTTTTGACTGTCGGAGTTATCTATACCATACTTTGTTATCCCATTACCCTTTCTTCTATTCTCCCGCTTCGTCTTTCCTTTCATGTGCCTGCTAGACTTTTATGAGGGGAAACAGGAAAGTTGTGACCTTGAATCGATAACTCAGGGCTTTGTGACCAATCAAAGGGTTGTGGACTGGGCGGTGGAGTAGAAATGGGGATTTGAAAGCAACTTTGTCTTTGAGTGTATCTGGAAAGGCCACCACTGAATACCTGCCTATCTCTGTAGGTATACATACTACAAACTTACCACTGCCATCTTCCAATCAGCAAATTGGCTGTGAAATTGCCGCCATTTATTGGGGAAGGATTCTGATTTTGGAAGATCTTAGCAGCAGCTAGGTATCAAGTACCCCAACGCTCACGATATAAACTGAAATTGAATGCGCAATCAATGTGATCTCAAAGTCAAGTTTGTGAAGTGTCACCACCTAGAATCATGACGGGATTGAACATACTCTGCGAGTCTGTGAAGAAACAATACGAGTAGAAGTACAGGTGAATGTCAAGACCTCATAAAGTACCTAGCCTCTCTGACCAATCATGACAGCGCTGCACAGACATGTGATAGAGAAAAGAGTTTGATAGTGTGTGATCTCGACTGTTTGCGCATTGAAAGCCTCTTATTTAAGGCATGAATACAGTTCCGGTCTAACGCATTATCACCTAGCTCTACAGCAAGCCCCTCAATAATCTCTTCACCCGGTAAAAGTGCCTCTGCTCTTTTCCTTCCCACATGATCCTCTCTTCACGTGTATCATATCAACCATCAACAAGAACACAAGAACTTCCTCAAAAAGAAGTACTTAACTCACTGTTTTTTCGCATTACATTCAATATTCTGAGGGTTGTCTCTTTTGTCTCAGTTCGGTCTTTATACCTAGTTAGGGTCGTCAAGCTTTGTTTTCGTGACATTGCAGTTTTGATCACTCGTGATCAATTGAATGGTTGTTTAACAACATCATCTGACCTTGGTGAGTATTTCGATTCTCCCCCCTTCCTATCCTCAATCAAAAGGATATCATCTAAAATTGATCTGTTAATTCTAATCCATAAAATCATCTACTAATAACTTCATAGATCTTGCCTCTTTTTTCCCCATCAATAATTCGAGTGGTTGGTGATTTAACAATATCAAAAAGTTCCATCATCCAGATTTTACATTTGGTCGCGTTCCCACAAGAGCCTCGGGCAAGGAAGGGAGGAAAGAAAGATAACAACCACCCAACCGATCATTAGGTGATCATAATAAAAAAACAAGGTGCGTGAAATTTCATAATCAAGTTCCACAAACTCCCCTCCCCCTCACCAAAAAAAAGGCCCCAAAGATCGATCAAATTTATTTTCAAATCTGTGCCTGTCCGTTGCATCAATCCGTTACTTGTCAGGAGCGCCTCTGCACTTTTATGAAAGAACAAGAGAAAAGATTAAGAGACCAAAGAGAAAAGGGTTATCTTTCGTGAAACCTCGCAGCGTTCCAATTCCACGCAACAAGGATTGTTCGGACATTACCGTTGGCCCAAATTATCTTGCACTTCATAGATCACCAGGTCGCAACACACACAAAATGCCTCCTCCCATGATTTTGGTCATATCTCGCAGAGCAGCATCAACATACAATATCATATTGTAACTGAACCACTACCTGCGATGTCCACCCAAAATGACAATAGTCTTGTTTGCACAGGAGTACCACAATTAATTATGGCAATTGTTATGCTCCTTGCCAACGAAATGCTTGATTTCATTTAGGATGATGTATCAACGCGGAGTGGCAGCATTTCGAAGAGAAAAGCGCAACATCACCACATCACCCAAATGTTCCAATTGACATCTCATTTTGTTATCAGGAATTTCTTGACTGATTGATTTACTATGTGATACTTTATCTGCAATGACACGTGCTGACCTTGTAGGTGCTACGTCGAAGGACACAGAAACGTTCGTTTCGAAGATCACGGCGACGAACTACTGCAGCTGAGCGCCTCGAAGCATTAGAGCGAGTCACCGATACGTCTCCATTGCTTCCGTAACAGCCGTCCCCTTTGCACTAGAAGAAGACGGTCGTTGCACTTGTGCCAACCTCGGTAGACACGTCATTAAATCGCGAAAGATCAAGTTCAGCCTTAAATCTATCTACCAACCCCTCGAGGTCATCTGCGCCTTACGATCGTTAATTCCTCACATCCCCCACAAATCACCGTGCAAGGCTCGTCACGAGGACATCAGATTATCGCAATGGCAGACATGGACCTTGAACATTCAGGATTGCAGGAGGTAGCAAATGCTATGCGGGAAGAGAATGCTAACATGAGCAACACTGCACAAAAGCGGAAGCGGGACTCTGAATCAGCTGATGACACGAGGCGCCTTAACAACAAGCGTGTTTCCCCGAATTCTGTCAATGACTCCGGTGACCAATCGTTGGTCAATCAGCAGATCGGTGATGTAGAAGCCCTGCAAAACTATGCCAACCTTCAGCACAATCAACAAATTCATCCCGACCATCAAAATGGTGCCGCAGATCATGCAAACGCCTCATCTACTGCCGCTGCGGCACTTGCTGGAATCTATCCAACCATGACAATTCCACAACCAACAGATGTCTCTTTTGCTTCTCAAGCCTCCGAGAACGATCGTCACCAGGATTCATCTTTTATGGATAATAGCCAGCAGCCCGACAATAGCTTCATGGACAATTCGCAACAGCAACATCAATCTCAAAATCGAAGTTCTGGTTCAAAACCTGTTGTAGGATCTGATGAATGGCATAAGGTCCGAAAGGATAATCACAAAGAAGGTAAACTTACTCTGCGTTCTATATTTAAATTTCTCACATTGATCACTTTTCTAGTTGAGAGACGTCGCCGAGAAACCATCAATGAAGGTATCAACGAGTTAGCGAAGATTGTACCCGGATGTGAGAAAAACAAAGGATCTATCCTACAAAGAGCTGTTCAATTCATCACCCAGCTCAAGGAGAATGAGACTCAAAACATTGAGAAATGGACACTTGAGAAGCTTCTCACTGAACAAGCCATTGCGGAACTCAGTGCTAGCAATGATAAGTTGAAGACAGAATGTGAGAGAGCATGGCGTGAAGTTGAGACGTGGAAGAAGACATGTCAAAGTGCTGGTTTGGCACCCAAAAAGGAAGATGCTGGTGCTTCCGATAATTAGATGATGACGGAGTCTTGAGAATATTGGGCGGTCTTCTCCTACATTGTTGGTCCCAATGCGATAAGATGATACCCTTTAAAGACAATGTTTTCGAGCCTTTGTGTATCAACTTATCACTTTTCATTGTTTCTTTGGGAGAAGTAGGGATTTTGGAGATGGTTAGGTAGCTTTGCTTTTATGATCCCTCTTGTTTTCATGCGGGACCGGTTGGAGGAATGATCTCGAATGGAAAATTCGGGAATCACATTTTCCCCCTTACTCTTTTACCTATGGCGTTTGAGATGATTTTTCCTATCTAGCTTCTTGTTCGACAACCAAATTCAAATTTTCATTTTATCTCGAAATGCGGCATTCTGCAGATAGAAAGCTATTCAGTTTTTGAGGTACATAATTTTGCCCCACTACAGTACTTGACATCTTTACTTATCTATGGAGATCGAGATGGCGATATGCATGCATGCAGGAGAGTTTCTAGATTTTTGATTGAAGCTCTTGATAATTTGTGATTTGCATTAATCGGACAGCATGAACAAGCCGAGTATGGATATCTAGGTCCCCTATCACTTCTATTATGAATATAGACACACGGATTCACCGGGAGCGGTGTTCATAGATAGTAGCAATTTTGTGTATCTGTCTTACGATGTACTGAGATAGATTCTACATGATAGGCTCAGATATAAGATCCAATGACGTCTACTTAAGTAGCTAAATAGCTAGATAGCTACTAGGTAGGTAGGTAGTTCCCGACTCCTCATAACAAATAGGGAGCGGCTCACAGATACCGACTACCTACCTTTACGTAGAACATCTAAAATGCTCAACTACCAAGTACTTGTTGAATCATACGAATATAAGAAAGAAAGAGATGGAGAGGATTCATTACATTGACGCGTAAAATCCTTCTGTTCTGTGCCATTATTTCGCAGATTTTCTTTTTCTTTCTGTTCGTATTGCTTTGTAAGGTTAATAAATAATTATGGTCAAGGTTAAGGAAATCGGAACGCACCCGTCATAGCTTAAATCCGTACCTATCTACTAAATAATTAGTACAATTTTGATCGGTCCCGTACTGTAAACTCGTACCCCATCAGACAAAAACCGTCCAAACCTCTGCCACTTCCATCATTTATTCTGTCATTGTGTTACAGAACGAATGAACTATCCTTCCATACTCCCATATCACCAGTTCTGAAAACCTCTATCGTCTATCGAAGGAGGGATTCAGTACACAAAGTATCACATATCGGTCATGGTCGTTAGCTCATCGCAGAGCATCCTCAAGACAGGCTCCTTCTCTGGCTTTCGCGCATTGCAGGAGCAGCTTGGTAGTGGATATCTCACGGCGGATAAATCGAGATCTCAACCGTTATGCGGTAACAAGGAGGGATGGGGTCCATTGAGTCCTCATCGTTATGACTTTACACCGTGTTTTATGGATGTGTGGGTGAGCTCTGTGGCGGCCTTTGGAATCTTAGGCGGTGCTATCGCTATATGGTGGCTCGTAAGAAGGAAGACTACGGCGGAAGTAAGGAAAGACTGGCATTTTTGGCTTAAGCAGGTATAGTCCTCACTAGTGATTGAAAGAAACGAAATTGATGGAAAAATGCTTATTCAATGTTCAATAGGCCATCATAATAGGAATCGCAACCTCAGTCGCAGTACAACTCGTTATACAGATACTTAACTATCCCGATGTGTGGGCAGGTGATTTTAGATTCTGGACCAGTCTTATACAAATCGCATCTCTTGGTTTTATCTTTACCATTCAATGGCTCGAGCATACCCGACTACGCAATCCTAACGGCGTTGTACTCTTTTACTGGCTCCTTCTCAACATCGCATACGCAGTCAAGCTCCGATCGTTGATATCTCAACAAATCTACCACGAGCATCTTCCATACTTCATCGCATACTGTGTGGGATTCGGGCTATCGTTAATTGAATTTGGCTTGGAATGGCTTGTGCCAAAGAAGCAGAGCGTATATTCGGCATTGGAAGATGAAGATGAATGCCCTCTCGAATATGCTACTGTATTTTCGATCCTCACATTTGGTTGGATGACCCCTATGATGAAACAAGGTTACAAGAAATATCTCACAGAGGATGATCTATGGAACCTGGCTAAAAGGGATACCACCAAGTCATGTAGCGAGACGTTCCAGGAGGCCTGGGATTATGAAATCGAACATAAGAAAACCCCATCTCTTTGGATGGCTATCTTCAGATCTTTCAGTGGGCCATACTTCCGTGGCGCTCTTTTCAAGACTGTCAGCGATTCGCTTGCCTTCATACAACCGCAACTTCTAAAGCTATTGATCAAATGGGTCAAGTCACGTACGACCGATGAACCACAACCTGTAATTCGAGGAGCAGCCATAGCCTTGGGTATGTTTTCTGTTTCCGTAGCACAAACCATGGCTTTGCATCAATACTTTCAGAGAGCCTTTGAAACTGGTATGCGTATAAAGACCGCCTTGACGGCAGCAATCTACGGAAAATCACTTAAATTATCGAATGAGGGAAGAGCTAGCAAGTCTACTGGAGATATTGTCAACTACATGGCTGTTGACACTCAAAGACTACAAGATCTTACTCAATACGGTCAACAATTATGGTCTGCTCCGTATCAAATCATTCTCTGCATGGTGTCTTTATATCAGTTAGTCGGGTTATCAATGTTGGCTGGTGTCGCTGCTATGGTTCTAATGATTCCAATCAATGGCCTCATCGCTCGCCTAATGAAAAAGTTACAGCAGGAGCAGATGAAGAATAAGGATTCTCGAACGAGATTGATCGCGGAAATTATCAACAATATGAAGAGTATCAAGCTTTATGCCTGGAGCTCTGCTTTCATGGCCAAGTTGAATTTCGTCAGAAATGACCAGGAACTTAAAACTCTACGAAAGATTGGTGCTGCCCAATCAGTTGCCAATTTCACTTGGTCTACCACACCATTTTTGGTATCTTGTTCGACATTTGCTGTTTTTGTGTTGACTACCAACAGTCCACTAACCACTGATATTGTGTTCCCTACTTTAACCTTACTCAACTTATTAACATTCCCATTGGCAATTCTTCCAATGGTTATTACCTCCATCATTGAGGCTTCAGTTGCTGTCAAGCGTTTAACATCGTTCTTCACAGCTGAAGAGTTACAGTCCGACGCGGTAATTCTGAAGGGTCCTATCGAGGATGACGGCGAAGAATCTTTGACCATCAGAGATGCGACCTTTTCTTGGGACAGACACTCTGACCGCAACGTCCTACAAGATATTCATTTCTCTGCACATAAAGGAGAACTTACTTGTATCGTTGGTCGAGTCGGAGCAGGAAAGTCATCTTTCTTACAAGCACTTCTCGGTGATCTTTGGAAAGTTAAGGGACAGGTAGTCGTTCATGGAAAAACAGCTTACGTAGCGCAACAGCCATGGGTTATGAACGCTAGCGTCAAGGAAAATATCCTATTCGGTCACCGTTTTGATCCTACCTTTTACGATAAAACTGTCAAGGCCTGTGCACTTTCGGAGGATTTTGCTCAATTGCCAGATGGTGATGAAACTGAGGTCGGAGAGCGTGGTATATCCTTGAGTGGAGGTCAAAAAGCACGATTGACTTTGGCAAGGGCAGTCTACGCTAGAGCTGATGTATATCTATTGGACGATTGTTTATCCGCCGTTGATCAACATGTCGGTAGACATTTGATTGATAATGTCTTTGGTTCAACCGGATTACTCAGTGGAAAGACTAGAGTTCTTGCCACAAATTCTATTCCCGTTCTCAAAGAAGCCAACCTCATCTGCTTGCTTCGAGATACTAAAATCATCGAGCGTGGTACATATGATCAGGCCATTGCTAGAAGAGGAGAAATTGCAAATCTGATTAACACTTCCGAAAACAAGGATGTGTCCACAGATTCTGAAACCACTGAAACTAGCGATTCTTCAACAATACTTGACTTTGAGCAGCCTGGAGAAGAGGAAGAAAAAGACGAAGCTGAAGAAGCTCAAGAACATTTGACACAACTTCAGCCTATTCGACCTGGAGGATCAGGTGTTAAGAAGAGGAAGGGTAGCTCTAATACCTTAAGACGTGCCAGTACAGCAACTTTCAGAGGTCCAAGAGGCAAACTACGCGATGAAGAAGATGGTTCGAAATCTAAGCAGGGCAAGGAACATTCTGAACAAGGAAAAGTAAAATGGGATGGTAGGCATATACAAATTCATAATCACAGCATCAATACTAACTTTGATTAGTGTACTCTGAATATGCTAAGACTAGCAATCTTGCTGCCGTCTTGATCTATTTGACTATGTTGGTTGGTGCTCAAACGGCACAGATCAGTAGGTTTACTTCTTTCCTTTTGCTGGCAGATCTCTTTTACTAATGTTTCATAGGTGGCAGTGTATGGCTCAAAAGCTGGGCTGAGGCCAATGACAAGCTTGGCGTTAATCGAGATGTCGGCAAGTACATCGGTGTGTACTTTGCCTTTGGTATTGGATCTGCCGCTCTCGTGGTTGTCCAAACCTTGATCTTGTGGATATTTTGTTCTATCGAGGTAAGGTTGCCCGACCAGGAAGCGGGTTCTCGCATCATGAAAAACTAGCCGCGAAGGCCAATCTGACACCTTTCAGGCATCTAGGAAACTTCACGAGCGTATGGCCTTTGCCATCTTCCGATCTCCGATGTCCTTCTTTGAAACCACTCCCGCTGGCCGCATTCTTAATCGCTTTTCGAGGTATGTTGTAGACGACCGTTTTATTTTTTATTTTTCTTGGTAGCAGAATATTTCCGATTGGCACAATTTATCGGCACCCTCTTAAAAAAGATTTACTGTACTCCTTGAGTCTGATAGTTGCCTTATCATCCCGCTTTGTTCAGAATGGTGCACATATGATTCTATCCATATCCTAGCTTTCTGTGTTTGTTTGAATGCTGTGTTGCATTCGTACCCGAGATCGGATCTACCAAGAATACAAGCTAACAAGGTCATATTTAGTGATGTTTATCGGATAGATGAGGTAACTATAAAGTACAACCGTACATTCTGACATGTTCTAACCCGTGTTAGGTACTTGCGAGGACTTTCAACATGCTATTCGTCAACACAGCTCGGGCATTGTTTACCCTAGTCGTCATTTCTGTAGCAAACCCCCCATTTATTGCCTTCATATTCCCGCTGGCAGGCGTGTATTACTGGGTGCAGCGTTATTATCTCCGTACTTCCCGTGAGTTGAAGCGCTTGGATAGTGTCAGCCGAAGTCCAATATATGCCCATTTCCAGGAATCTCTTGGAGGAATCGGCACCATCCGAGCTTATCGGTAAGTAACTTTGACAGACATTCTCATTTGCTTAATCCACAAGCTCGGTTTTCGAAGCTTGAGACTTCGAAAACGGAGATTATCCAAGACATCCAGGATACTAATTTGTCGGTACTTTAGTCAACAGAAACGATTCACACAAGAAAATGAATGGAGAGTTGACGCTAATTTGAGAGCTTATTTTCCATCTATCAATAGTAATCGGTATGTCATGTAACCTTTCATAACCATGTTTTCCAATCCAACATCTGTGGTGCGCCATACGTGATTGGCTGTTTAAATCGAAGTGAAACTTGTTCCCCATGAATCGGATCACCAAGCACAGACCAATTGCTCGGCGTTCGAGAACATTTGGGACATTACATTCAACTGACATCATTAATGTGCAGATGGCTTGCTGTAAGACTCGAATTCCTCGGATCGATTATCATCTTAGCCGCCGCCGGATTGTCTATCGTGACTGTGGCTGCTGGACGTCCCTTGACTTCCGGTTTTGTCGGACTGGCAATGTCATATGCTCTTCAAATCACACAATCTTTAAATTGGATTGTTCGTCAAACGGTTGAAGTGGAAACAAATATCGTATCTGTCGAACGTGTTCTCGAGTATGCTAGATTACCAAGTGAAGCTCCAGAAGTGATTCACAGACATCGTCCACCAATCAGTTGGCCTGCATCGGGCGGAGTGAACTTCAACAATTACAGTACACGATATCGTGAGGGCTTGGACCTCGTGCTCAAAAATGTCAACCTTGATATCAAGCCACATGAGAAGATTGGAGTAGTCGGTCGGACAGGTGCAGGAAAATCTAGTTTGACATTAGCCCTACTTCGGATCATCGAGCCGAGTGAGGGTAATATCAGCATTGACGCATTGAACACGTCAACAATAGGGCTACTCGATCTAAGACGTCGACTGGCAATTATCCCACAAGATGCGGCTCTGTTTGAGGGTACAGTTCGCGATAACCTTGACCCTGGTCATGTACATGATGACACAGAGTTGTGGAGCGTACTAGGTAAGTGTAACTCTAGACGAAGATACTCGGCGTTGTTTGTGAGATATGAGTGATCATATATTGCAAGCAGCGTGTAATACCGACACTTTCGCTAACCAATCTTCCTTATAGAACATGCAAGGCTAAAAGATCACGTCTCAACTATGAGTGGTGGGTTGGAAGCTAAAATTCAAGAATGGTTCGTAATACATTCTCCTTATCATAAGCTGAACCCTTTCCTGCGGTCACCCTCCTATTTCCATAATTTTTCCTTTCGTCCTTTTTGCCAAACCTTTCACCACATCACTGCCCAACGTCACAAATATCAACCATCACATGCCGTTTTTTTGCGTTATCCTTCAGTTTTGATTTGCGATTCCTTATTGCATCGTTTAATTCCTCGCTCAAAGATCCCGTTTTCACATACCATTCTTTCCTCTTCTCCTCATGTCACAGAAATTGCTACCACATCTATCACAACACCATTTGCAACACAGGCATAATCTAAATTACCAACACAAACTTCACAAAATTTCATTCAGCCTAGTTTTCCAAGGATAGAGTTAAGCTAACCACGTCTTTTATCGGATATAGCGGATCCAATCTTTCTCAAGGCCAACGACAACTTGTCTCTCTTGCACGAGCACTCCTTGCCCCTTCCAACATTTTAGTATTAGATGAAGCCACCGCGGCGGTTGATGTGGAAACGGATGCACTATTGCAGACAACATTGCGATCTCCACTTTTCGCGAAGAGAACAATCATTACGATTGCGCATCGCATTAATACAATTTTGGATAGTGATAGGATTGTAGTGTTGGAGCAGGGACAAGTTAAGGAATTTGATAGCCCTAAAAAACTAATGGAGAAGAGGGGTCTCTTTTGGAAGTTAGTTAGAGAGGCGGGACTGGAGGGGAGTGTGAGGTAAAGTAGGGGTAGGTGAGGGAAATTTGTGAACGAGTAAATAATCGAGGGAGAGGTGATGGGTTGAAAGAAGTCAAAAGAAAACTAAGGCCACATGTTTTCCAAAGATTAGTTGAAGATTGAAATTGCATTATTGTTTTGTACATGGTTTGGGTACCTATATATGTATAGGTCCATTCCTTTGTCTCGTTTCGCGTGTGGAATTTTGGGAGTGGAAAGGAAAACTGTATATGGGGAAGTTGTAAAATGAAGAGATGGGATGAAGGGGAAAATAGTGGAGGATGTTAACTGAGATAATGTCAGTGGAGGCGGAAGAGGGGACTTGTATATTTGAAAATTTGAACAGAATGGAACAAAATGGAACAGAATGAAACATCATGGATGGGGTTTGTTGTGATGCATTTATGGTTTGTGGTGATGTATGTGTAAATCTAAGATGTAGCTGTAGGATCCGATTGTACCATCATGGGTCCCAGAATGTGAATCTCCCTTGAGCTAATGATGATGTTGATTATGCATGTCCGAGGGCATTTGGGCGCTTATTTGGTATGCACACACATCTGATGAACCGGATAAAATTAAACGAAATCATACAATATTACGCTTTTGAAGTGTTTAGCTGTCAAAGAAAGACACGGAGAAAGTGCAGTATCGCGGGCGGGCATCATGGATTCAAAGATGCGAATATAATAGTATTAGGCCTTCAATTTTGGACCAATTTGTGGGAATGTAAGATTGAGGCATCCAAAGAATAGATGATGACGTGGTTGCTAATGAGGGCAATGACTATTTGATAGCGAAAATGAGACAATGGAGGTAAAAGAAAGACGAGACAATTGTGAGAAAGAAATGAGGTAGCGCATAACTAATGTCTAGACAGCAAAGATTCCAACAAGGAGCTTATATTTACTTGGGTAGGTAATGTTTCAAGAGATGGATATTTGTTTGTCGAGATCAGATAAAATAGCAATCAAGTATCCCACACACGAAGGTCAAAGCCTCGGGCTGTAGAATTTAGTCTCGGAGGAAATGCGACATGATCTTAGAGGTTCGAAAGAAGTTGTATGAAAGGGAAAGATAGAGCAGCGAATTCACATCCGAATAGAAGGTATTCAGGCGGAATTATGAATATATTTAAATGAAGTTCGAAATACAAATGGACAGATTTGTTTGAAACACAGTCATGACTTTTAACCTCTTCAGCCTTACGAAATATCCATCGCATTGGCTTGAAGAATCATTATTCCATAAGTCAATAGGTACCGTTGAATCAAATTATGTCTAAAACCGTTACCTGTCATCTTACGTTGATCCAAAATATACCTTCCTCCCCCTACTGGCACCTCGCCAAGACAATACATCGATCCCACTTTATATTCGAGGGATCTCAAAGCAACATGATCAAGTGGAAGGAGATCCCTCCGCTTTTTATGAAAATTACGAAATCTAATTTTTATTTCTCGATCCAATGGTATTAATTAGCAATCAGTTTTGAATTCCATCATTTATTTGGTCGGCTTAGTATCGAGCCGCATCCATTATCTTCAATTCACCAGCGGCAATGATTACCATGTGAATGCCCAAGATATTATGAGGCAGTGATGAAGCTAAGTGTACTATCATCAGAAAATATCTTATCACAGCAATGACTCGAGGAGGATCTCACACAGAAGATAGACCTAACAAGGTAAAGAACACCTTGCCACCTCGCGTAACACAACTTATTGCATCGCATAGTCCAAATCACATTGCATGTCTTGCATGCTGCATTTCATAGTGGGTCATTTTACTTTCTCATCCAGATAGTTGGGCATGAACTCAGGATCCTCATGGGAGCGGAGTTCTCTCCGAAGAAATGAGGGTGTGCATCAGTTCAAATGATTCGTTGAGGGGTTTATGAAAAGGAGTTGCCTAGTGGGATTGGAGTGAAGAGTTTGGATGAGGTGTGTGAATGAAGAAGATGGCGGGGTAGTCCGAGCGTATATGCAGTATTCTGTAAGAGGTGAAGTTGTGGATGGTGAGGTGGTTGAGGGCTATGGGGATGTGGTGAAACATTGAATTGTGAGATGTGGTACTGATGATTTTGGGGCGGAGGAAGCTCGGGATTTGAATGCCATTCTAGCAAGTAGGCAAGAAAATTATTAGGAGAAAAGATTGGGGGCTCAAAGCTGGTTGAGAGCGGGTTGAGAATATGTTGTGGTGCGTCTGGTTGCTCTGAAGGTATGCAGAGCAAAATTCCTAGAATCGAAAATTACACAACGAACGCAGTCGTAGCCACGAACAAAGAAATGAGTCAGTATGCTAAATGATATTGAATTCGAATCATGCATGAGAGACTAACTGCGGAGGCTTCTCCTACTTCCAAACCAAAGACTGAATCAGGAAGAATGCTAGTTACTTGCCGAATTATTAAACATTGAAATATGCGAGATGTTATATTGGCGTAATGGTCTTGAAGAAGGATGGTGAATGATCAGATTAGATCAGAAAGTGGCTGAATGAATTGAATTAACTGAACAAATGGCTGAAACGTTGTTTGGCTGGGTAATAAGATGGATTTTAGGACGATTGTAGATCGTGTATTCTTTTACGGGCCGTAGTTGCCGTTGTGTGATGTGTGCATTAGACTCGGATAGATATTGTATGGTTGGTGAAGATAGTGAACTAGTAATGGGAGATTTTGCATACGGTGTTGAATGATGGGAATAAGATACGATAGGGATGATCTGCTGGTGGCGAATATATGTAAAGATAGATATTCAAGGGAAATTTTGCTGTTCAAGGTGCAAATCCGAATTCAGGGGAGGAAATGGAGAAAAAGCTAGGGTGACACAGCATTATCTTTTCCACAAGGCAAAATGTTCTACTCCACGAAAATTTATACAACCTGCACTTCAACATATGTAATCTCCAATTGCATATGTTGTACTACGGAAGACAGGACAAAAAGTGTTGATTTTGACTGAGAAAGGGGATCAGCCCATTTTTGCAGAAAGACGTAATGATGGTAACATGTTGTATACCAGAATAAATAACCTTAATTCAAACAAGAGTCCTGGAGACTATTCCCGGACATGCGAATACTGCGGAGGATTCGAGTAAACCTTGTCGCTTTTGTGAAATATGAGGTTGTGGAAATGCTGGGATAATTGGTGTTTGGAATTCAAAGTTTATGTTCGACAAACTACGTAGACGGGCTGAACAGGAGATGGTCATGGGCTAAAATGACGAGGAATAAAAAATAGCGTGGAGAGAAAAGTTTGGCTCGGTGTACCACGAGGTTGGAATCAAGACCTTTAACTGTGTAAATCGGTGTATGGAATACTAAGTATTGTGAGGCATTTTATCTCCCCTCGTGAAAGATTCGATTCGAGAATTCTCGGATGTGGTGTGTTCTTTGTTGAGTCAAATTCGGGTTCCATTACTTATTGTATGAAGTAATTTCAAATGTAGTAAGAGCCAATGCCGTGTCAGGAGGGACAGGCGAGATACCTTCTGTAGAAATCGAGCGGAAAACGTGGAAAATTTCATTGTGGGATTAGATCGTTGTGCTATATGATGGAGTGTAAGCCGGTCCCGCGCCTGAATTGGTATTAGATCGGGCCTTGTGCGTTTATACAGTTACACCCTTTAGACGGTAGAAAACGCGGAAAGAAAAAATCTGTAGCTGGATTGAATATCGATAAAGGTGACATCTGATGTTGTAACGTGTAAGTCGGTTACCCTACTTTCAGGCCACCCCTGTTTTGGGCCACCCTTTCACACCAAAAATCACTTTTTAGGCCTATTAATATCTTTATCAATATATAATATAATTTGATAAAAATTTATATATATATAATTTAGATCGATTTAAGCTTATTCTGAAAATTTTATATTTTTAGGATTTTTCTATATTAAGATCTAAAGCTTCAAAATATCGATTTTTTAATTTGTATAAAAATCATATACAAATTTAGAAATTTTATAAAATCCTCAATAATTTTTTAATAACAATTATTAAAAAAAAACTGTATATCTTTTTAAAAGTTTTAAACTCAAATCTATATAGAAATTTAAAAAAAATTCAAAAAAATTAACAAATATAGAGATATAATATACAATGAGTTTAGAGTAATATAAATAATCCCTGTCATTTTGAGGGTACCTCTTTAAATATTTATTTATAAGAAACTTTGTATTTTTTCTGAATCTATTAAGTTAAATATGTTATAAATTTATAATAAAATTTTGTAGTTTATTTTTAGAAATTTTTATTAAAAAGTTATCAAAGATTTTATAAAATTTCTAAATTTGTATATAATTCCTATACTGTCACGAGCGCCAAGTACTCTACCACTAAGCCACGTAACCCCAAAGGGTATAAGTAGTTTGATCAACATCAAACCTACTAAGTAGAGTTATAACCAATCCGTGACATATACAAATTAAAAAATCGATTATTTTGAAGCTCTAGATTTCAATACAGAGAAATCTTTAAAAATCTAAAATTTTCAGAATAAGCTTAAATCGATCTAAATTATATACATATAAATTTTCAATAAATTCTATCCATAAATAAGAAAATTAAGATTTTCATTTTTGGTGTAAAAGTGGCCCCAAAAGGGGGGTGGCCAGAAAGTGGGGTAACCGATATCCCTACATCGTGCACGTCCCTGTATCGTGCACGTTTTTAAACTCACCCTACAACAACTTCAATATTTAATAATAAATACATTCAATAAGATATAAAGCTATAAATTATTTAAGAATATAATAAAATATAATAAATTAGAAAAGAAGATTTAAAACTTCCTTATTTAAACCTTATAGGAATCTTGATCTATCAGCCTCATTTCGACCATATAATCCCCTCCCCTTCTTTTATTATTGATTTATCTATTACTATTATATTAGAAGGCTCTATAGCTTTCTTAGATATTAGATCTATAATATATAACCTTTTTGAAGCTTTAATCTCTTTTAATAAAAGATCCTATTGATTTACAAGCTCTTTAATCTCCTCTTTAATATCTCTTATAAATTGATAATCTACTTCTCTTTGTACTATCCTCTCTTTAGCTTTAATCACCTCCTTTTCCTTTTAGCTTTCTTATTACCTTCTTCTGTATTTTAATTTCCTTTTTCTACTTTATAATAAACGTTTTTTCTTTAATTAAAAGATCTTAACTTTTTCAATTTGAGAGAGGGAATATAAAAAAGCATTACTAGTCTTCTCCCCTACAAGGTTTAAATACTTGAAACAAATCCTTTTCTTCTTTTCCAATTTTTAAAGTCTTTTCTAGATCTTTTGTTTTATACAATTGAATATCAGCTTTAGCTATATTAATAAAGGCAGCCTTAAAAAGCTTTAAAGTAATCTTGAGGTTCTGATTTTATCGAAATTCTAATTTAAGTCGATATAAAGCTTTTGACATATATAGTGTTTAAATTTATCCCTTATAAACTGTATCGATATAGATAATATAGTAGCTCTTTCTAGCTTTATGCTAGATATAATAGCCTCCTTGTTGAATGAATAAATGCCTGCTTTTTCGAAGGATTATAATATATTATAGAAAGTTGCAAATTGAGCCCAAACTACTTTAAAGATAGCCCAAAAGTTACATTCGACATACTAATTAAACCTCTACTTTTATATATCCAATTATTGAGTTCTATACCATAATTCGTTGAAAGGAGAAGAAAGTAGCCCACATCGAATGGTTGTAATCGATATATAGAGTAGGAAGGCAGAATCAATAATATGATCTTCAATTCGTTGTATTTTGATATAAATTCCATATTGATATAACTAGAATGACTATTTACAATCAATAACCGATATTCTTTGCTTGCTTTTAGATATATATAGTATTGAAAGACTTTTATAAGCCAATTAAGTTCAAAAGTATTAGATAACTATTTATTGCTTAAGGCTTTAAAATAAGCTTAATCTTTTATGCCTATCTTATTAATCTATATATCTTATAGATTATTTGATTCCTTTTTATAGATTAAGGTAAATGATAAAGCTATACTATTAGTAGTTATATATACTAAAAAGATAATAAACTCTTTTGATTTGTTTTGTTTAACTTTCATAACTCTATTTCTTTTATATATATTAATACTCATTATCCTCTTTATAGCTTTTCCAAACCAATTAGAAACCCCTTCTCGTTCCAATTGTATATGTTTTTCGATGCAATATTATATTTTATAATCGTTTTTACTAATTAAATGAATAAAAGAGAGAGATTAGCAAGAGCTTTTTTAAATAATATAAATCAATAATAATATAAAATAGTATTAATAAGATTATAAAAGTATTCAAATATATTCATATTATCAGCCTTGATATACAAATTATCAATACAATAGAGATATCGACTTTGAATACAACTTTTATACTACTTAACGAAATTGACTGTCTAGTTCTTCCCTATAGAGCATTCTTTTATCTCTTCTGCTAAATTTCTAATTATAGCATTTGTAGAAAATATAGATCTTTGTGTTAACTTGTTAATCTGATTTAATAAAGCCTTCTCTTACTTTAATAAAAGATATTGGTGTGTATCGGCATAGCTTATTTTATAGGAGGTGGTTTTACCTCTATGTTGTTTTGAGAGTGTAATATGATCGACTTCGTATAAATAAGCTATCTGGGTGTATTTAGAACATTCTTAGCCTTTAATATAATCTAGTGCAAGCTTATATAGCTTTCTAAAGACATATTATCGCGATATTTAGATGGTAATATTGATATTTTTGAAAGCTAAAAAAGCGTGCACGATACAGGGATGTGCACGATGTAGGGATATCGGTTACTCGACTTAAGTAAGCTTAGCGGGGGATAATACGCGGGATTGATTGGATACCAATATCTAGATAAGAAAGGATTGATGAAGGATTTGAAGGGCTTTGTGTAACATTTGGTTGACTCATGATTATATTGTGATAAGAAGGTAGAGAGCAAAAAGAATTTAATTGACTGGTACATAAATATACGATTAGATTTGACCCAATTTGGCAAGGCTTATGGTAATGATGAACAGATATGTAGAGTATACCGCATTGTTAAGGTGCTCACACACATTAAAATCAGCTTCGAGGTATTCAAAACCTACACGAGTACTTTTTCAGGATCTAGTGCTATTGCACAGAAGTATGACATCATGTAAAACCTCAAAGCTAGGTGCAAATATTGCTCGAGCTGACTTGAACCTTTATATGCCACGGTCACATGCAAGGAGCAGACAACTTTGTTGTTATGTGTTCCCAACCTGCCAGAGAAACATGCAACGAGACATCATAGTAAGTATATTCTGTGAATAGCCTTCTTTAGCGGAATCTATCAACAAAGCTTCTGTTACCACAACATGAAGCGTGCATGGGGAGCTTGACTTTGTCATTGATTGGGAACATAGTTGAGCAGCGTGAGTGATATCGGACGAAGTGTAAATCAGTTCGCTTATGTCTATATCACCAACTGAGTAGATGGAGATAAGAATATTTATCCTTCGCAATTATAGATTCAGATTATTAGCTCGAAGAAAAAATCAACGGAAATATCGCGTAGCATTATGAACCAAGGAATTGCCCTGACAGACTTGATAAAATTCATAGGTTTTACAGCATATACTTGCTAAATATTGTATTGTGTGATAAGGTAGCTCGAAATTTTATCTCAAATATATGGGCGAGACTGCTTGTAAAGATATGTCGAACATTTATAAGCCTGGCACGCGACAATGCAAACCTCTTGTGGGCTTTCGCGTATGTTTGTGCCACGACGACTGATATGGGCGTAAATCGAGAGTAATATGCAACGATGAATATCGCGGTGTTTCTTACCGATGGATTTAAAAACCGGATCAGTAAACATGCTTCATAAAATCTCTAAATAAAAGCTTGTGATAGACTTGTGACCTGTGGTCAGTTGCATGATGTCCTAACGGAACCACTTGGATAGAAGAGCACTACTCTTTCTGACCGCTACGTTCTCATATCTGTGGCGACTGCTAACATCTAGAGTCGAAGAATAGCGGAAGATGAATCGTTACAATTGCCTTCCTGCAGTTCTTGACATGCGCGTCAACTGCCACCAATTTTTCACCGCTTCCTGATATGGCAACTTCGTCGGGATCTCCACATCCTCATTTTCTCCGAGATTATAATTGACCCTTCGATAACGATCATGGGAGTGAAGTAAAGTATGCCCTCGAACATCACGTTAAAGGTGATGCGATTTGGCAGTATTTTGTATTATATCCACTTGATATTCGATTGAATCGGGAGGCTTTTCTCCGAATCTGTCGGCTCTGGGAAGACGAGGTCGGACGATTACACTTATACTATGTACGACTTTGCTATTAGCGGAGACTTCTTGTTGCCATATGCAATCAATCTTCCAGCCGGATATGAATTGAAACATTGAAATTTTGAACCAATGAGTGGATTATACGTGATCCATCCTTGCTACGAAGCAGGATTCGGGTAGATCAGACGATCTCCGTAGGATTTCAAGTCCAGTTTTTGAACCCTTTAGTTGGTCATTGGCTAGAAGTTACTGTTTTGATGTTGTACGATCTGAGATTGGTTACCCAGACAGCAATGTGTAAATGAAATTCACGAAAGGAAGCAAGGAAGAAGAAAGTAGGAAAATTCCGTATTTCGGATGAGTTTGTGAATTAATTATGATACCGTCACGAAGCTGAAAACCAAGAACAAGTGAAATCATTCAATAGATAGATGAATTAAGCCATTCGAGTTGATTTGAGATCAACGCTAGGTATCTTGGAAGGAAGACTCCGATAATTATAGGTTGTTAGTTCTGGTGTCGTTCGTTAGCTTTATCGATTATTTCCAATTAACTTTCGGTTGTCGTTCACCCCGCAAACTGTATTGTAAACTAGGTCCAGGAACCCATGAAGGCCCGGAGTGATCTGCATTGAGGTCAAATATTACGAAATGTTGTAGGAATCCAATAAGATGGCTTTTTCACTCAGCTATCTAGGTACCGATGCAGAGATGGCTCGAAATGTTGAGGAGTTTTTTGACGTACGGCATTATAGTCGAGAGGGGTGCTGTATACATAGATTGAAAGAAAAAGAAATAAAAAATCAAAAGAAAATCAAAAGAAAAGAAAATAAGAGAAAATGATAAGAATCTGGAGTAACTAGGAGCCTTATTAATTAAGTAATGAATTAGTACCTAGTGCATGGACCTGATATTTCTTTAGCTCGAGCTCAATTGTAACTTCACTTCATCTACTCGAGGAGACAAATAGTTTTCTAAACATCTATACATCTTATCGAGAAGATTCAACTCTATTCGTGATGTATGGATGTTATTACCCAGATAAGTCTACCGCGTACATCTATTTATGCATATGAACCCTAATCTTCATGGTAACACCCAGAAAAAGCCACAGTCTTGGAATTGTGCACATTCAGGCTTACTTCTCGATTCTCATCGCAGGATTGTTTTCTCACGCTGTTGCCTTTCCCGCAATATGCGCCTCGGCCCTTCCCCTCTTCGAATCCATGTCTCCAAGTATAGAATGCTACTACACCTGGTATCAATTCTAGACTTTGAATCCGAATTCTAGAAGGGCCGTTAATGGTCATGATTATGGTCCCTTTCCCCCCCCCCCCCCCCCCCCCCCCCCCCCCCCCCCCCCCACCCCCCCCCCCCCCCCCCCCCCCCACGATTCCCCACGTTTTTCGATTGAATTCCATAGAACCATTTACCTCGACCAAATGATCTTTTATTCAAGAAGCATGCTTCATGGCGTTATCAAGGATGTAGCTGATTCGTTGTATCAGAAAAATAATCATAAAGGTAGAAAGGGGCAAGGTAGAAAGCAGTAAACCACAAATATGAACAGACAAATCGACAACTGTCTTTTCACACCTAAACTCAAAATGTTATTTCCACGAATTTTGCATATGGAGTGAGCATATTACCCTTATTGCGAAGATATACCAGAATAGTAAAGATATCACAACACCCAATCTTTATCTTATCTAGTCCGAAGGGATTATCCACCAAAGCAAGCATAGACAGATTATCATCGCTTATTATCCAACCTATACCAGCATCACATCGCGTCGCATTGTATTAGTGTCACAACACCCCCGTTCAATTTAATCTCTTAGTCCATTAATTGATTAATCCATGCCGAGTAATACACACGACGGCAAGGCAAACTTCAAGGATTAATTTGAAACCCCCAGGAACCGTTGCGTGGTATACCCTAATTCCTTACTGGTCTTTGTAGTGGTCCATGTGTCTACACCAAAACATGGATGACATGGATTTCCGTCAATCATCAAGTCCATAGCTAAACCCAACAATCTGGGTATCTGGGTACTCCGTGATGATCAAATCCTCTTGGAAATTCTGGCATGCTGCTTCAAGAAACTGGCTAAAATAAATTATAATATTGGCCAGAATTAATTTATTTACCTCAATTGTTGTAGGTCGCGATTTTGGTCGTTCCTCCTTCCTCTCCCCTCCCCTCCCCCATCTCTCAAATGGTAGCACGACATTTATTATTCAACGAACCACCGAATAACGCAAACGCAACGCAAGCTTAGATGTACAGACAGGAACACAACAGAAATAAATTCTGTATAGTCAAACAAACCGTGAATCATAACATATTGAACAGCGCATCGAATTTATCTCAGAGCTTCGTTTAAGCTTGGTGTCCTACAAGCGACTGGGGGCTTTTTGCGTCATACATATCCCCTCACCCATTCTATCCTCCATGCAGCCTTTTTACCGTACATTGCCTACGGGACTTTACTCGAATCTTCTGTCCTTATCTTAAATCTCTTCTTTCCTTCTTGCCATTTTCTCTTCCTTTCCTCCCCCTCATCTAGATACTAGATCTATCATCTAGTTGCTCATTTTACACACAGTTGTGGATCGATCATATATCTATTACTGATACTTATTTCAATCGACTGTATGTCCACTGATCTAAGAATCTATTCTGGTCTCACTTGCCATCTCAGTCCAGATTCCCCGCGCGTCTAATGGTCCCAAGGGTTCGAAGATCAAACGGCGGATCAAGGCCCAAAAAGGTCCCTGAAAATTGAAAAATAAATCAACTGAAACAATTACTACTGCCGGTTTCCGAACAATATTAGAGTGTCTCAAATACTCTCTTAGTCGTCCAGTTTCTTGATATAGCGGCGATTGAATTGTCAATTGGATAGTGTCAACGGATACTCAACGCTCCTCCAAACCTTAACTCCCTACACTACACCATCTCATATCTCACGTCAACTCACAAGTCTTTCGGTGCCTAATTCCGAGAGTCGGTCCGTACGGTCTCGTATCGGGAAAGAGTATACTCGGTCGGGACGGTGGTAAGATAGTCACTCTTGGGTCTCATGCTTGGGTACTTGACGCCTCAATCGATAATTTGCGACTATAAACTCAGCTTCCCCACCTATCTGGCGGGAATCTGATTTGGTGTTACCTTCGAAATTGAATCCCGATACAACGCTACTTTTTTCTTTCCTGTGAATTTTTTCTTCTAGTTGCCATGAGTTTATGATATTAATACGAAGATAACCCTGGTTTTGATGTAAGCCTCATTGATTTACTTTTTCCATCTCCATGTCTTGGATCTCCTTACAGACTCGGATCTTTATCATGCATATGCGTAAATTAATACGCTAACACTGAGTTTTGGTAAACAGTAGATTGTCGAGCAGTCATTAAAGCAGTCTCCCGTGCTCCTAATTCCTGATACGTCTTATACCTCACGGACTTGTCAAGTATATCATCAATACGATAGCTCGACTTGTAACTTCACCGCCTCGAGTCAAAGATTCAGAGCCCTTAGTCTATTCATCATCTGAATACCTTTCTTGAATATGGTTCAGCATGAGAATCCCATGCAGTCTAGGGATTGCTATGGCCGTGAGTCATGGCCCAATACCGCGGAGAGATCATTCGATTGCAGCCAACCTTCCTTGAGCGAAGCTCGACTCACACCAATTATACCACACCGCCCTCACCCTCACGAACTAGCTCTTGTACGTTGAGTGACAATCCATTCATCTCATAGAGTGTGAATTAACTAACAACTCTTTAGACTGTCGAGGAAGCATTGAGATCCTGCGCTCGTATTCCAGTAAAAGAGTTTGCCGTCATCGCCATTCTTGACGATGGAAGGGAAGTAAACTACACCTCCCAAACTCTGAAGAATTTTCAACCGAGAATATTCTCGCCACACTTGAAGAATGATTTTCACAAATCTGTACAAAGAGCTGCTCTGGATGCCTCATTCTCAAATTCATCATGTCAGTCACCTTTCAAATGGCCTCTATGTCTTTCTTGCTAACGTTCATCTCTACAGCCTATAGTCAAGAGAGCGGATATAGTGACTTTAGCATGGATAACGCACCAGGTATGAGGAGACTTACCGGAAATGCTTCAAGTTCTGGAAAGAGGCGCCGACACCGTCAGTTTCGACAAAGTTCAGAGGATTCTGACGATGATGATTCGACAGGATCGAAAAAGACTAAGAGATATCATCATCAATATGATGACTCAAGTGAAGATACACCAAGTCCCATCGTAGAGAGGAAGACAATGTTATTGAGAATAGGTGACGAGGAAGAGGTTACGAAATTCTACAGTTGCCGTTTCAAGGATATGCAGCAAGCCTCTTGTAAGGTTATGGGAAAAGCTTTTGTAAAGCTCGTTGAGCCTAGAAAGCAGACACATTACCCATATACCAAGGGTGCTGATAAAGCCCCACCGTGGTGGCCAGCTACAAGTGGAGATTTTTCAGTTCGTCACAGAGAACCAGATCACCTTTTGAAACCTGGTAAGTTCAACATCACCATGTAAATCAAAGACATCCTGATTAATATTATGATTAGAGCGAATACGTTTGTTGGTACATATTTTGAGAATGATTATCGAGCCATATCATAAGCAATGTTCCGCAGTTCAGAAGCTAAACCTCAACGTCAAGAAACTGGAAGAAGTTACGATGGAAGCTATGTCGAATTGGTTTACGGAAAAGGATCATCCCGAGAATTCTGCCAAGAAGCCTTTTTTGAAGGAGATATTCAAGGTTGCTCGAATGGAGGAGCAGTACAAAAATGGCGAGCGAGGTCAGTATCTCATTTCAGATTCAAACACTGTACTGTCAGATGGCTAATATCTCATTAGACCCTGATACTTATATTTCGGTAATGTATGGTGATAGAAACGGCGCGGAAATTTCAGACGACGAACCAGATGAGGGCATGAAGCTTGAAGACGATGATTTACAACCTCAAGAAATAGAAGCCTCGCCAATGATGTTAACTCCGCATAGCTCGGTCTCGCCTTCAATCATTCAAATTCAGCAAGCACAACAAGGAACGTCGTCTAATCAGCAGAGAGAACATGATAATGTGTATGCACCAGCTCGACACGCCTCGGTTCGATACAATCCACAACAGGAAGATCATATACACAACTCCTCTTACATTCATACCGCTACTGGATATATACCTCGCGTTAGCTTCAATGATCCTAGTAGCTCAAGCCTACAAGACCAACCTCAACGTTCCATGTCCACTTCTATGTCTCCAGCTCAATACCAGAACTCCCAACAAGCAAATGTGAGCTGGACATCATCTTTCTTCAGTAATCCATCTCCAGCCTCAAGCTTTTACACAACATCACCACAATCTCAATCGTTCACATCCAATTCCCCACAACCTTTCTCCTCCAATTCGTATCAACTTCCCCCACCCAACTCTCAATCCATGTTACCATCGCATCCTATTGGTCACAGTGTCCAAAGCAGCTACGATGGACTGCCACATAGATCTCAATACGACACAACTCCTCAAATAGGAAGTCAGCTTCGAACAGGAAGTCTCGGTCATCCACATCAACTCCCTACCCATCAACATCATGGCGGATTCGATTTTCTCGGCAGTAATAATTATGGTCATCATGATGCAGATCTTAAACAAGATCCGAGTATTCATCAGGGTTAAGGAATGACTCTCTTTAGGTTTATCCAAAAGCAATGGAGAGGGAGTATTGGCGCTTCGATTATTTTAACTCTCCTGGTGGGCGATGGCATATACTCATCTGAGCAAGCGATCGAATATCATGTCTTGACATGTTTGACTGGCATATTTTTATATACATAAAACCAGCGGAGACTAAGATGGGATGAGATGGTGGTGGTGCAAGCGTTCGATTTGGTTGTGCAATTTTTTTCAAGTTTCTTTTTTTGAAATCACTTTTACGTTTTGTGCTTTATGCTAGTTTATCTTTCACTGTTCTCTGATTTTAGCGACTGACATGTGAGTTCTATTGATATTATTGAATGGGTGGAGGTGGAATTGAAATTGGCTGGCAGAATTTTGTGGTGGAAAAGTTTAGGTTCGGCCTCGGATGGAACCTTTGGACTTTGAACCGGGACTCACTCGGGTTTGGAGATTTAATACGTGGACAATTTCTCTTTTTTCCTGCACACTTTGTTTAGGTACTTTGTTACGGTATTTTTAATGGAGGTTGATGGATTGAATTATTGACACGGATAGTATCTTATGGATTGGATTGGTGTTCTGAGGGTAATGATATGAGATGGATGGTTGATACGTGAATGAAGGGAATTTGTACATGGAATTATGGATGCAATTTTTCGACTCACAAAGGTTACTTGAAGCATGGAACTTAAGAACGGCAGTCTTTATGGCTGGCCAGTCAGGCTAAATTATGATTATGAGAGTTGAATATTTTTATTTACATATCTACTCATTAATTCGTTGCCTTTCCTCATATTGCATCTATAGCATTGGAAGGTAAGAAGCATGAAAATGCGGGGAACGAAATCAGGCAAAGTGGAGAGAAGCAAAGCAAAGCAAAGCAAGAAGAAGAAGAAATGAGACGAGAATGTATACAGTAGTCGGGTCTAGATGTTTAAAAGACCTGGAATAATCAATAAACACCGTTACCTACTCCTTTTGATTCGAGTGTACTTGAGCGAGCGGCTAGACGGGTATGATTTGCATGTGCATGTACTAGTACCTACCCTTCTACCTGCCTATCCATATGAATAATATATAATTTGTAGTACCTGATTCCGTTTGTAGAATTGCATATGCATGATTATGAAGTTTGGATGGGTGTATGCGAAGCGACCAAAAGAGCTTGACGAAGCAGCTCTTGGGGGGTAGAAAATTGAAGTAGTGCTTTGATTTGTGTACGCAGTACATACTTGTTGGGTAATTTTTTGAGCGTTTGTTAGATTCTGTTTGGATGTATTGAATTTTGTTTGCATTTTGATTTCTTGGCTACCGTTACAGCATCCCTTTCCGTGACCATTCCGTAACATTTCCGTAGGCTTCCTTCCCATGAGGGAATGAATTAATTGGGGATTTGTTTGAGGAGAGCTGCTTTTAGGTCGAAATTACTGGGGTGAAGAGAATGCATTTGGAATGACGTACCAGTGAGTTACTTTTGTCTATCAGTAATGCGAAGGTTAGGGATGGAAAGGGAGGGATACATAATGTGCCTGGGTATTGCACATGCAGCTTATATTCACGCACTAATCAATCGTTAATCTTTGACTAATTTGTTAATTGATCAGAATTTTCCAAGATTAGAGAGCATTCATTCAATATTTCTTTCAGCATTATCATGATCACAGAGGGGCCAAGAGTTCGATGGCAGATAGGTCCCCTATACTGGGTCAAAATTTAGACTCTAATTGCCGATAGTAGCGTGCAAGCGAAAAAATGGCTTCCACTGGTGCCCGTACGGGTGTCCGTGCTTGCCTTGCTGGTGCCCGGTGAGCTCGGATATTAGCGACGGACGGCGACCTAGACCGAAGAGTTGGGATAATAGATGAAAACTCGAATGGATAGGGCGAGGGACGAGGCTGAGGGATGAGGATGTAATGAATGGTTGATATCGGGGTCTCATCGAAGGGTGCTTATGCAATCGGGACGGATGGGTAAATTAGGAAATGTGCGGTATAGGCGGCAGGCAAGGTATGGAAACGGCAATGGTATGGCGTAGGTACTGCATGTATGAGAACGGATATTAATACATGGAACGGGTCTAAATTCAGGGTTTGCCTTTCGGAATACTATCATGTTTGTTGGGGCTTGTTTATCCAAACGAAATATGTCAGGCTTGGTCATGGAGCTTGCAAATCGATAATGATGTAAGGTCATCGAAATTCAAATGAATGAAATTCAAGGACCAAAGAAAGTTTGAGTGAACGAAAGAAATCGAAATTTCGTTGGATTTTCTTATGTCGAGGTTTTATGGGTTTATTGCGTATTGAATTGCTGCTACCCTGAGTTGCTAGTGCTAAGGTTACATGGAATACATAAAAAGCTATAGCTAAGCTGTGTGTACCTGAGTATATCTGCCGGAGGTATCTGGATGCTATGTAATTTACAGACTTTGTATCTATCTATATGCACGTCAGTCCTGGCCGTCCTTAAACAGCTTTAAGTGGCCCCAAGCAGCAGTTAATCAATATTCGTTGAATGCATATCTCATTCTGGTGGATAAAAATGTTTCCCTGTTCGAGTACTCGTACCTTGTTGGGAGACCTCGCTTGTATAGGTATGTAGAGTTACATATATACGTACGGCGGGGTCGAATCAGCCATAAAATGGGAACGGACAACAAGGACGTTATCAAGGGGGGCGGGGGCGAGGGGGGTGGTTGTTATGGTTGGGTTATCATTCCAGGGGAGGAGTGGGGTTTCAGCTGTGAGCTTTGAGCTTTTGAAGTCTAGACGGTGCCAGGTGCTCAGATGGAATAATTAAATGTACGAAGTATGGAGGATGTCTTCCATTCATAGATAGACGTATGATTAAAGAATACTACCTATATACGAGACCCTGGTTTAGGAGGGAATTTCTAGAGAATCATGGACGAATAAGTAAAGATAGTTACTCCATACCTCCATATAAAATTCAATAATTGTTCTGAATGAAGGTTCTGCTTATCCTTATCTCTATCCACATGTTTCTCTTCATCTTACATGCGTACCTAGGCTATCCATCTATGAAGGATTATCTACACTACGATCCATAATGATAGGTGTCGAGATTATGGATGAGGGGTACCGCTCCGTATCCTACATATGTAAGACATGTATGAAGGATCACATATATTGAATTCCACTCGATTTACTTGCTCTTTTTATTCACGTCAGGGTTGAAGCGATTGACAATCATTCATTTGATCCATCGACGATTTTCTAAATGCATGTTGATTTTTTGTTTGCATTTTGGGTAGTCGTGATTCGTAATTCTTCATCCTGCCAAATTATCGTGCATCGCGTTGAACGTCAAGGAATTCGGAATGGTCGGTATATTGTTCATAGGACTAGCTCTATGGACGTTGCTGCTGTGGAAAGTGGGAAATGCGTATAATGGATTCTTGGATTCTAGAAGGATAGCACAGAAAACCGGATTTCCAGTTATTGAGACGCGTGGGTGTATTCAATATTTGGACTGAAAAGAAATGAAGGCGCTGATGTTAAAGGGTTGTTCTAGCTCTTGCGCCAATCGGATTAAAAAATATTTTGACTTTGAAGTTGTTTATTCCAATTCTGAGGAGATTACCTGGAACGAAGCATTGGGAATGGCTATAGTAAGTTTCTCTTCTCTCAATTATTGCACCCCCAATTCCAAAAACACCCCCCAGAAAATAGCCCATCAAACCATTTAACATCCCCATAGCATAGCCAACCACCGCAACTCCTTCCTCAATCTCCGCTCTTCCTATGATCTCCATGGAGACACCTACATATTCGCGGCCACGAACCTCAATCTCTTACGCACGACAAACGCAGAGTTGATAGCGCAATTCACAACGCGAAAAAATGATTTCGTTAAGCCCGTGAAGAATTATAAGGTGTTGGAATTTTTTGGGAAGAACATTGTGACAATTGAAGGAGAGGAATGGAGGAGACATAAGAAGGTAGTGGGGAAGAGCTTTGGTGAAAAAAGTATAAAGTTAGTTTGGGCGGAGAGTATCAGACAAGCGGAGGCGATGATTAGAATTTGGGGGAGGAGAAGTAGAAGTAGCGAGAAGGGCCATGAGGAGTTGAGAGTGGAAGATGCGGGGAGTGATACGGCAATTCTAAGTTTGCATGTGATTTGCGCTGTGGGATTTGGAGTACCACAGTCGTGGGAAGGAGAGGAGGAAGTAGACGTGGGTATTGGGGATTTGAAGATTGAAGGGGAAGAGATGCCGAATTTGGGTTTGAGTAAACCGGTTGGAGAACATTCATTGGGATTCAAAGATTGCATTAATACAGTTTTGAGTAGTCTTCTTGTAAGCAAAAATGGAATGAAATTCAAAGAAAAATAGGGGTACTAATCGTGATATAGCTCATATTATTATGGCCCCAGTGGATGTTGAGTAAGTTACTTGATTCCCCTCCAAGCATTCATTCTTCTGACGTTTCAAGAACTTTCACCTATAAAGCGCCATGGAAAGGTGTACAAAGCGTTTAAAGAAACAAATCAATATGTTACCGGACTACTCGAGCATAAAAAGAAGCAAATATCAGCTGGAGATTATGACAAAGTTACCATGGACCTAATGGGTGAGATTGCAACTATAATTTGCAATCCATCCGATGACACTAACAATATCAAGGGAATATGCTCAAAGCATCCACTGAGACTCTGAATTCCCCTAAGAACCCCATGGTATCAAATCGAAACGAAGACTTGCCCCTCACCGAAGCCGAAATAAAATCAAATGCCTTTATATTTCTCCTCGCCGGCCATGAAACAACTGCATCCAGCATTCAGCTTTGTTTCGTCTACCTCGCCATTTCTGTCTTGTCTCAGACATCTATGCAAGGTGATATAGACTTGATTATTGGCTCAAAGAAGCCACAGCATTGGACATATATGCGTGATTTTCCAAAATTGTACAATAGTATGGTAGGAGCGGTGTTGAATGAAGAATTGAGATTAATGCCGATAGCGGATACAATACCGAAGATTACTGTAGGGAAACAGAAGGTTATAGTTGATGGAGTGGAGAAAGTGGTGCCGGAAGGATGTTTTATTCATCTGAATACTGTAGGGACACATAGGATTTCAAAGGAAGGAAGCACAGATTTGAATGATTTTGTACCGGAAAGATGGATTGTAGAGAAAGTGGAAGAGCGCCAAGAGATGAAACATGCGGATGAGGATGAAGATGAGGATTTGGTAAAGGATAAAAGTGACCATGAGAGCTCTACACTATTTAAACCAGTCAAAGGAGCATTCATACCTTTTAGCGAGGGACCACGCGCTTGTCCGGGCAAGAAATTCGCGCAGGTGGAAAGGATTGCTGTTTTGACTGTGATATTTCAGAAATATAGTGTGGAGTTGGATGTGTCTAGATGGGCGAGTGATGGGGAAGTACAGAGGATGAATGATGAAGAGAGGAGAGAAGTTTATGAAAAAGCTATTATAGAAACGAAGGAGGTGCTTAAAAGATGCAATCAAGCGCAAATAGTGTTGAAGATGGCGAAAGAGGATAAAGTGCCGTTAAGATTTGTGGAAAGGGGAAAGGAGAGATTCCGTGGCTTGTAAGAGCAAGTGTAGAGGGGGAGAAGTGGATGTATATTATAAAAACAAATGAATAATACCTTTTTCCTGCGATTGAAGGTTTGAGTATATATATCTTGTCTCTAAGACTTTCTTTGCCACCATACATCGAAAAGTTGGATCAATCTAGCCTACGGAGGTTATTGTAGCATTTAAACTGGATGTCCAGGTAGGGTGGGCACTCGCAAAGGGACGGGCCATGAAGGAAAGAGCTTAGCGTGTGCTGAAAGTCATCACCAGCACCTACCTAGGTACCTAGGTATACCGTACCGTACCTAGATCTAAGCCTTCGGCAGTAAGCTTAAGCTTAGGAACTTTTATCCGCAAAGTCTATCGTTAGTAGTGAGCCCTTTGTTGAATGAACTGATTTTAATAGGATTATTAAGTCACGGGATTGTAGCTACAGAGCGTTTCTATAATTCTGTGTATTAAATTTGGTGGAATGTTTTGTTAGGAACGACGAGTACAGAGGGAGACAAATAGGAAATGTTGATGTTGGAGCTAAGGGGAAGAATGACGATTGCAAATCCTGGCATGTACCAGGCTTGTGTGTACGAGCACGAGCACTGTCTTGTATATACGTAGGTATCTATACGTATCGATACATTTATATACGTAATGGGGATATTTCCCGAGACAATCGAACTATAGATAGAATTGTACTCCCGAATAGATGTACGTGGAGGTCTACACTAATTAATCAATTGCGCACCTAGGTAGGTTTGTCGCTGGTCATAAGGTTATTGAGTTAAGATTTACATCAACACCACAGCTGAGCTTCGGAAGTGCAACACAAAAGTAAGAGCCAGAAATTAATCAGTAAAAGCCACCATATGTATTAACATTTATTCATCTCCGGTGGTTAAAGACATACCTACCTAGTAGCATTATCGACATCAAAACTTCTCATCAATTACACCTACCTAAGATACAAGCAATATAATAAACTTCAACAGTCCTCGAGTACCTTGCAGAAGCATCTCCATCATCCCCATAATCATCCCCATTATTTTCATCAGATTTACCTTTCGCCTCATCATTTCCCCACACATCACACTGCAGGACCATTCAAGATCGATCCACCCACCCGAAATAAACCCTGGCAATATGGTTGAAGAAACTCGAACCCGAAACCAAACCCAAAACCACAACAACAACCTCAACATCATCAATACCGATAGGTCCTCATCACCAAATCCAACCAAGAGTATATCACCTGCTGGCAGAGCTTCCAATATTACCGGTGATGAGCCTACAGCAACATTAAATCGACGTCGTACCAATCGTTGGTCCACAGATGGAATACCTTCAGGTGGAAGTCGTCGCAGGAGTTCGAATTTCTCGGAATATTCGCTGAACGAATTTAACAAGAGTTTGAGGGATTCAACAGACGATATTTTGTTTCCTCAACCTAGCGATATGAAGGAGGAACATAGTCATGATTCTTCACACTGGGATTCGGCCCCTCTAGCCTTTGCCCTTCTGCCAGCAATTGGTGGTCTCTTCTTCACAAATGGAAATTCGGTCATTACCGATATTATGTTACTTGGATTTGCGGCCATTCTACTGAATTGGTCTGTAAGGGTACCATGTGAGTCATCTGTTTCCAGAAATCTGGAATCCGTCATGTAGAAATGGCAGTGGACCGGCGTTGGGGAAGTATCCATAGTAATCAACACATGCTAATAATTCAGGGGATTGGTATCATTCAGCACAGTCGATTCGAAAGAAAGAGGTATATAATGAGGAAATGGCTCGGGAGGAAGGAAGCGGGGATGAATGCGCAATGGATTCTACGACCGAGATCCTCGAAGACACGTCGGACGACAAATCGAACTCGCATTCCAAGACAGAGCGACGCCAGCCTGTACACGAGTCTGCTACCAATGAACTCTATGTTCATGAGATATTGGCTTTATTATCATGTTTCATATTTCCAATAGCCGGGGCATATATACTACATTCAATACGATCACAATTGAGCCGCCCGTCCGAAGGATTGGTCTCGAATTACAATTTGACCATCTTTTTACTAGCATCAGAGCTGAGACCAATGGCACATCTAGTCAGGTTACTACGAGCAAGAACACTGCATTTACAAAGAGTTGTGAACTCACATGCGTACGATGGTTCCAGTGAAAAAAAGGCAGAAGATAATGAAGCGTTGGTCCGAAGATTGGAGGAATTAGAGGCGCGAGCCTCAAATGTAGATTCGTCCGCCGGAAGCATGCCAGAGCTGGTCTTAAATGGGAAGCAATCGGCGATTCTTACTACAGAAGTTCGCCGCACAATGCAACCAGATTTAGATGCTCTAAACCGAGCTGTACGCCGTTATGAAAAGCGCGCTACACTTCAATCATTCCAAACGGAAAGCCGTCTATTAGATTTGGAAGCACGATTGAATGATGCTATCTCGTTGGCAGCAGCAGCAGCTAATAATTCACAAAGGCGCAGTACTTTCGGAATATTATTCGATTGGATATCTTCGGCTATGATTCTCCCATTACAAGCTTTCGGTAATATCGCGAGTCTTCCGTTGAAAACACTTCTCTCGGTGGTTAATTACACCCGATTCCTACTTGGTGGCCAAGAACCAATGGAGAAACCTAAGAGAAATTCGAATGTTCGATATGCGCCTCATTCAAAAGTTATTGATCGTGTACAAAACAAATCAAAGAGATGAGAATTCAACAGTTGGAAAGTTGGAATTTGGTCATGACCACCATCAAGTTAGATCCAATGAATGAAATGTTTTATGCCACTTTTCTCAACTTCTTGCACGGAATAAATGAAGCAGGTCTGTTCACAAGCCTTTGGAAATACACGTCGTCATAACGACTTTGTGATTGGTTTCCACGAGTTGAATAGTTACACGGAATGTGAGATACGCATCATAGGGGTTCTATTAACCGAGGACGTCACAAATAGTCTGTTGTCATGCGGATGTAACGCCTATAAATCCGACTCTATTGTTGACGGCGTCCGATTCAAACAACCTTGAGAGAAAATGGTGGGAAGTCGCTGGAATCTGAAGTTTGTTCATTTATCAAAGAGAAATTGTGAAGACGAGTAAGAAAGTGTGAGTCAATATGATTCAACATGATTTTTAACAACTCAGAACTCGCGGTTTAAGAATGGATGATGCCCTTCACTTGTGATTCCCAAACATGTTCAGATTTCTTTTCTCAATTGTCATATTTATTCTCCCACACTCTAAATCTTTCCAGCCTCAGTCTAACAACAATGCCACTCAAGTCGGATATTCACATCAATGTTGCAAAGTTTGAGCCAAGCAATACATCGGCAGGTACAGCTAAAGCTAACGAGGATTTGATCAACTTGCTGAGGGATGGTCCAAAATGGTTTGAGGTTTGGTTGTCAATTTATCTACAGTTTTTTCACTACTTACTGTAACTTTCCAGATGGGTGCCTCAAAATATCGTAAGATGAGGGATGCTGGGGAAACTCCCATCCCGAAGCCTAAACTCTTACCAGATGGTCTCGACATAGAAATCCCTTCTCGTGATAGTGATCGAGCAATCCCTTGTCGTTTAATATATCCATTTTGGCGCAAAACTATCGAGGAACGAAAGAAGACAAGAGCAATCGGATACCTTATACATGGTGGTGGATGGGTTCTTGGCGATCAACATTCTGCCGATATTCTCCTCCAGTTTTATGCTGATGCTGGAGACCTGGCAATTGTGTCAGTTGGTTATAGACTTGCTCCTGAATATCCTTTTCCATGTGGTCCAAATGATTGTGTTGACGTGGGAGAATACTTGGTCAAGCATGGGAAAGGGGTTTTCGGTAGTTCATTGAAATTTATCGGGGGAGAGGTATGTGGGGTCTTTTACAATCATATGATGTATCTACTAATACTAGGTACTTTATAGAGTGCAGGTGCTCATTTATCTTTACTCGTCGCCTTCCATCTTCTCAAAAATCTTCCTGATTTTAAGTTGTCCGGGCTAATTCTCCATTGCGGTATATACGATCTCACAATGCTCCCTCAATGTCGAAACTTCGTTCGTCCCAATTTAATACTCGATCACGATTTGATGCGTAAATTCGTCAACGCATTCCTTCCAGAGATGTGTGACGAACAAAAGAAAGATCCTCTCATATCACCATACTATGAAGATCTTGAGAAATTCAGAGGAAGATTACCAAGTGCTCTTTTCACATGTGGTACGGAAGATCCGTTACTAGATGATTCGGTAACAATGGCCACAAAGTGGATGATGGTGGGTGGGGAGGCCATCATTAAAATTTATACCGGGGCGCCGCATGCGTTTATTAATATGAAGGATAAGTTGAAGGAAGCAATGGATGCACAGGAAGATACGAAGACCTGGATAATGGATAGTATGACGGAATTGTGAGGAATTTATTAGGGGTGTGTGGTATTAGGGGCGTGTGTGGGAAATGGGACTTGTGGCATGGGTTTTCGTTGCTTGTTTGAGATGAAAAGGAATGTCGAAGAGAAATGTGGGTAATTTTATGCGGAATACTGGAGGAGGTGATTGCGTAGAAATGTTGTTTCGATATAGATTACATTGGGAATCTTTTCTATTCGGACTTGTTCTTTTCCTTATATCAGTCTTACTTTGGTCACTAGATATCACATAAATTTCTGTGGCTTTAAAACTTGTGGTTTCAACATTTGATAGTAGCTTTTGGTGGTATGCAAAGCTATCCAAATCAAGACCTTCAATTTTGAATTCGTGTTCCCCAACCGAACGTGGAAGGATTCAAATTATTAAATGATGGAAGGTAAACTTACTTGTGGATTCCGATCTCTAGATGAGAATGTTATAATTTTACGCGATTGTATCAACACCATCGATTATGGATCACATCAGCAGCAAAACCAGATTCCCGAAAATGACCACACACAAACTTAACACCAAACTTTTGAGGTGCAACAGCTTCAGAAATACAGGTCCTTGTATTTTTTTACTAAATATACCTTCAATGACGCATTCATTGCATGTGCTTGAAAAACGATGCAACATCCCTTGAGATGTCACTTCCGCTAGTGTGTGAAGTATGGGAACACTTGTGTACAGTATAATTTTAGGGTGAATAGAGAATTGACATGAATTTATTTTATTTTTGCATTGCTTGGGAGTTCATCTTCTAAGGATAGGTACCGGATCATAAGTACGTCAGAATGATGGCCCCTTTTATTCTTCTTCGTCTTTAATGCATTTTTGATTTATTTTCCTGTTCCTGTAATATTCTTTCCGCCCCTCGCCAATTACTCATTGAGGATTTTAGCGTCTCGGTTCCCCTTTCTCGCTATACCCGATGAGTTGCTCAATAAGATTTTCTTTGGCCAACCACACCACATCATTGGATTCCTCAATAGAAAAATAGGAAATTCACATACTTTTCTGAGAAGTGTCTCGGGTCCTGATTTGAATTTCTTATTGAGAGTTTGAGGTGAGGAATGAAACTGAGTGGATTGTGATCATTCATGCTGGGATTTTGCGGTCCCGTTACGAGCTCTTTAATTGATAATTTTACATTTGTTTCTATTGAGTTTCCGGCAGCTGAGATAGAATTTTTCTCAATAGAAAAACTATTTCGAGAAGATGAAGACTACAAGCTTTACAAATATACTCAAAGCAGGAATGGTCAATCCCCCTTTAAAATAACCTCTTGATAAACCTGAGCCGATCTGTCTATCACAAACACGTCTCGCGGGAATCTCCACCTCCCATGATAGCTTAAACATCAAAATAGAAATATTCTTTGTTACATCCACCCCTCTTGTTTTCTACTTGCTTTGCCTGAACTGCCTGCTGTCATTTCAATCTACCTCGATTTGTTTCGGCACATTCGTGTCCGTCTCACCTTCCTATACTGAGAGTAAATCAATGCTATGTCGAAGAGAGGTGATATTCAAATATCTACTTCTCATCCCTTGATATTCATTCAACTTTACCTCATACTCTCAGAAGCACATTGCATTTCAACATCATGACCACGATCATAAGCACAGGACCTGATCCACCAGGAGTAGATTACCCAATCTCTGCTAATGCTATTACACTGCCAATATTCTCGATAATTTTTATACTACTTCTCATCGTTCCATTTCGCCTCCTGTATCGTGTCAGCAATATAGCCGCCTGCTCCCTCGTCATCATAAACATAATTTCTCTCATCTTTGTCGCCATGAATGCTCTCCTTTGGCCTACCGACTCCCTCACCTCTCGATTCTCTGGCCATATAGTCCTGCGATATCCAAGTACCGATTCGTCAAACCCTCTACACAGCCATGACCTCAACAACATGTTGCATATCTTTATTTTTGGCAAGAGCAGTGAATACGGATAATGCATGTATGCATGAAACTCGCGCGATGAAAAGAAGACGAGTAGCGAAGGATTGTGCTTTTTGTTTTACGATTCCGATTTTACAAGTAGCGCTGCATTACACAATACAAAGTAATAGGTTACGGTTATGACAATTTATGGATGTGTGGATGCGACAGATTTGAGTTGGCCAAGTATGTTATTTTGCACATCTGGCCACTCATTTTTGCATGCTTGAATTGTTATTTTGCTTGTATGTATTGTGGTATTCTTCATTTACATCATTTGAGACGCAAATTTTGGGAAATAAACTAACGAAATCAATAGTTCTAGTGATTTATCGTCTCCGTCGGCATCGCACAAATTTTACCAGTACTCTTTCCTCTTCCTCTTCGGGACTCAGTCCTCGCCGCTTCTTTAAACTTTTTTCAATGTCACTCATGCTTCTCTTGATCTATTTTCCAGTCGTTATTTATTATTTTTATCTCAATGTTAGTTGGCCTTTACATCCATATTCATGGTCATATATTCATGATCCTTCATATTGGCATTCGATCGTCTTTTGGAGGATTGCAGATGCACCAAAGGGTATGCAGTACGATGCATGGAATTGGATTGCTTTAGCTTTTTTGATCGTGGTATTTTGGGGTTGTAATAGTGAAGGGATGGAGATTTATAGAAGGGGATTGTGTAAATTGGGATTGGCGAGGTGTTGGCCGAGATTGAGGATGAGCATGCATGAAAGGAAGATGGAGAAGATGGAGAGGGATAGTAGGATGGGCATGAGTAGTGGAAGCGTGAATGGGAGTTGGGCAGGTAAATTTGATTTGGTTACCAAGACAATTCATTATTTTGAAGATCAGGAGGCAAAAAGTAGGAAACAGAGCGTAGCTACGACGACTAAATTGGGCAATGAAGTGTAAGTTTCCGATACCCCTTGGAGTTTCTCCATAACATATGGGTATCAAATCTAACGGAACCATAGAATGAATACCACAAGCCGCAAAATTTCTCATACCCCAACCTATAACTCAGTCAACTACAGCAAATCTGCCTGTAACCCTCACAATGCGACCAGCTACAATCCCTCGACTCACAAATCTTCCAACGCGACAACTTACGAAAGTATAAATGAGAAAGAGACTTCCCTCTCATCTAAATCTACTACTTGCGAGAATCCAGATGTCATCTCACCGGTTCCAAGGACTCCAAGCCCAAATAATGCTTACTCGAATTTTCCAAATCATGGGGTAGGGGGGAGGGGTGATACAATCCCGCCACAAACTTCAGCAGGGATTTGGGGAACCTTTAAAACACATCTAAATCCACTTTCTTTAGTTTCTTCATTTCTTCATGGCAAGAAAGCAAATAATCAGGATTCACATACTCGTTATCATCCACATTCCAAATCAAACTTAGCCGTCCATCAAATCGCAAATCTAGACCCAACCATCGGAAATCAAAATTCAACACATACAACCCAAATATGGGCTGCTGGTGCTCTACAAGACACGAATGATGTACATAAAGGATCAAATGCAGGGCTACTGGTTACTGGAGACTCGACCAAATCCACGTGTGATTATGCAGAGGAAAAGTATGATCAAGATGACCTTCTCGCGAATCCTAAACAGGGAACTAGAGCTTATAGGGAGAGAGAAGACGAGAGATGGTTTCCGAGAGGCAAGAGAGAAAGAATGTAATGGAGAAAAAGGGAAGTGAATCAGAGGAGCAGGGAAATAAAAACAGAGATAGAGTAGCAGAGGGATTGAATGTTGAAAGGACTTTTGATATTGTGAAGACCTTCTTATAGTCTAGAGCACTAGGGATCCCTTTACCCATGGAAGAAGTCCGCCTTTCAATGCCACGAGGCTCTCTGGAAATGGCGACCTTCTATGAATATATAAGTTCCCTTGAGTGTTCTTTGCCGATGCAGTTGCTGCCTCAATGTGATGAGATTGCTTGGCTTTTGAATCATGTAGCTATTCAACGAATTCAATTAGGAAGTTTGGACAGGCGATGTAACTTTGAGTGGCTTCAAGGAATTTTGATTTAACATGTATTATTCAACAGCATTCAATTGATTATGTCCTATAAGTCCTTCCATTCCACCTCTTCTTTCGTCAGGCGATCATGATTCTGCTCGCCGAGACCTCGAAATTTCTCAAATACCCGTCCTCTAGCTTAATTGTTTCAAGCCAACGACGACATCGGGCCTCTAGGCACTCCCGACGTTTCCTAACACGCTGAATTTTGCCTCCACACAACATGTAGACTCTGATATATGAAGGCTAAATAGAGGATAATTTGCTCTCTAGAATTGTGAGTCTAAGACTACTATTTAAGGTACAAAAACTTAGTCCTAGACATTCCCCCCAGTGCCCTGAAATAGTGCTTGAAATCTACTCATAATGCTAAACTTCCTACGGGTTTCAACTGGCAACAATTTATGGGCAAGGTCGCCCCTTCTGAGTGCTAATAGTACAACAGTCGGCATCCTAAATGGATATACATTAGTTAAAACAATATCAGAAGCGCATCGGTTGGTAACTAACACAAAGATAAGTGCTGACACCATTGTTCTCGCAGAAATCGACTTTGTAACTATCGCGATGGCAAGGATTTGCCCAGGGCCAACCAGAATGCTGGTTGTTACATCCATTTTCGCCGCCATCATTTCCGCCCCAACAGCAATCTTCGCTTCGTGTACACTGTGAGATTGGCTCAGTTAGTTGATATAAGTAAAAGGGTGGGCTAGGTTTAAAGGCTCCACCAAGTCTAGAAGGAGGTAGGGCACGTACTGCTCTTACAGACTGCCCAAATGCCAGTAGACATACGAAAGTTGCGATAATAGATGAGCGCATTTTGAAACAGTGATCGGATTCGTTTTGAGTATGTGTTCTGAAGGAGATATTGAAGAGAGTGATTCATTCAGTTGTGCGGCTGCAGCATAGGTTATATACTCACGTTCAATTCTATCTTTGTAGTGCTGCTGGGAGTCGCATAAAACTCTGTCTAAGCCCTAGTGCTTCGGATATGATCTATTGTGATTTAAAAAAACCTATTATCATGCGAAGTTAGATGCCAATTTTGTAAAGTTGTATAGACATGTCATATGCTTCGTATTTAAGGTTTACACGCGATTGCATTGAGTGTAGTCTTATCTAATAGCGAACCTGAATTGCACGAGTCGTGTAGGCCAAGCATTTACTGAGGTGGACTGGTCTTTCTATTACAAGGTAGGACCTAACCTCCGCCTCTGTAAAAGCGCAACGTGTTTGATAGGATGAGTACAAGTTCATTTCTTTCGCTTTATTCTCAATCTTAGTTAATTTAACATACTTTAAATATTAATACGTGTATAAACCTTTTTTCAAAGTACGAATTTAAGGCAATAGGGATAGAAACTTCAACCACTTTTTTAATGTTGGAACACGTGACTAGGGGCGTGACATTACATGTCACGTTTTACCCCACATACGTATCCCGTGCGTAAGTGGGGTTAGTATACGTATATTGAATATTAGTAATTCCCTCTTTGTACAAAGAGAGTAGACAGAAAGTATAACCCTTTTACTCATATACATTGTGTATACACCTTATCAAGTCTGCTCAACATATAAAAAGCCTCAAGACCTCTATAAAAGTATAATATATTTGATAAAGTGAATACGAGTTCATTTCTTTAGCTTTATTCCCAATCTATATAATTTAATATACTTTGAACATTCATGCATATGCAAACTCTTGTTCAAAATGCGAATTTAAAGCAACAGAGATAGAAATTTCAATTTTTTTTATAAAAAGGCTCAAGACCTTTACAAAGTCTAAGAAACATCAACGACATTTCTCTCACACATCAACTCGTTAGACCATCTTGCAAAAACTTGCTCGTCCATCTATTGTCAAAGTTATCATCCCTTGATCTATTATAAATATCAACTGTCCTCAGTACCGATATACATTATGCATTTCTCAAAACTTCTTGTTATTGTCTCCGCGACAACAGCTACAGCAGCTGTCCTACCCGAGAACACCAACAGCGGCCTCAGCACAGAGACTGACTTGAATGTGGCTTCAATGGTTTGGGACGGGGTTCATGTAAGTTTGAACAAAACGCTATAACAAACAAAACTAAATCTGAATATTCAAGGAACCTACCGTGGCAAACATCACAAGCATGGAAGTCATGATGAGATCTGCTCAAGAGACTGCGACCACGCTCGAGCCACGTCAACAAGGTATAGCCAACGGTATAAAGGTCACCGTCAATGCTATTGCCCACGCAGTGAAGTGGGCATACGCTGCTGCCACCTGGGATTCGGTTAGTGCACTCATTAATAGTATTATGATAACTACTGAACTTGATACAGAAGCGTCAGCGCTTCACACAGGATGCTACAAACGAGATGTGGAAAAACAACCCAGACTATAGAACCTGGGCTGCAGCTATCTGTTACAACAAAGGCTACCGAGTAAGAGACGGTAATCGAATCTCTACCCCCCAAAAGCAGAAGTTGGCGAGTGGATTGTTCTATACCGAGTAAGCCTAGCTTATCAAATATGATATTCCTCCGTACTAAACTACCAATAGCTATGATTGTATGTTTATGATGGCAAATAATGCTTTCTGGACCGATGGCGATGGAGGATACGAGAATGTAAGTTTGAATCTAGTGCTAGATCGGCTAAATCATATGACTAATGAATATCTAGCTCGCTTATGCCTATGATGGCAGCCGTTGTTCTTATGATGGTAATACAGGCGATCTTACTTGTTAAGGAAGTTGCCATTATAACCACGAGAAAGCTACATAGTGGAAGCTACTTTTGAGAACCAAGTTGATAGAAGGAGAGACGAAACGAGGAGAGGCTCCAACACATTGTATTGATATATTTCATTATGTCTTCGAAAGGAGATGTAAGCTGCAATTTCCTTATAAGAAGTAATTGATGTATTATACAATAAGTCGCACATTCATTGGATATCTTAATGCTCGTATTATCAGTTCTTCAATCTGTCTTTGAATTGCTACATCAGAATGTTTTGGATAAAAATGAGACTTGTTTTACTCTTTTTATAAATTCGGCCGTATATCATTGATATCGTTTTCGAAAGCCAAATAGAATTAATCACTCGAAAAGTAATATATCAAATCATTAGCAAGTCAGAATCTTAAGAGGACTATAATAATATTATCAGACAATACATTCAGTATACAATTCATTAGATCCTACTTGAAAACATATCGGGATTTGTAATTCCATCCTTATCGCCTTACAAATGCGATGTCGATTTCTATACTCGAGATCTGTCAGCGATTCCAGATAGATGCCATCTTGATAATATACCTTCCAAACCATGTTATAAATGAAGTGCAAACTGGGTAAATTCAGAATTTTAGATATACTACTATTGTCTTATATAATCCCTATAAGACAGCTTTTCATTAAACTCTTTATTGTTCAATACTTGTAGATTATATTATAGTAGTTATTCTGTCACGGGGTCGACTCGGAGTCGACACGTGACTGCTGAGATAAGCCATACTAAGCCTAAGGAGACTAGTATGGGAGAAAATTCTGTATATCTTCAAGAAGGAAGATTCTGTAATATAGTCTTTGAGGTTAGCTTTTATAATAATAAGGAATAGTATTATTATAATGATAGTGGAAGATCTAGTCAGTTTAAGCTTGAGGGATAAATCGAATATATAGAATAAGAGTTGAATTGAAGTCAATTTAGAAGAGCTAGGCTGAGTTGAGATTGATTGATTGATTGATTTAATTAACGTCCACCTTCAGTCTATGACTATATAGGACGGCTAGGCCAAATGGTCTAGCGGATAACTTTTAAAGTACAAAATTAGGAATTTTAATAATAGGGTAAGTGAAAACTAATACTGGGGACTCGTTCCCGCTTACTATACGAAGTGCGTATAGTAAGATATAGAGTAGAGAGGGTTAAACCCTTTCTTCTCTATCTTTTCTCTCCTCCTCCTCCTTCTCTTTCCATTTCCAAAATGGCTCTCTCTCCTTCTCTTATTGTCTCTTCTTCTTCCACAATTTCGTTTTGTATCTCGGCTCTTGATAGGTGCCAAGTTCGAGTAGCGATTTTGGTAGTATTGATGAATTTGATTGCTAGTTCGATATCTATTTTTGTATGTAGTAGAAACTGTAGGTTGATTTTAGAGATTGGTATTTCTTTGAAGATTTCCTTTCTTTCTTTTCTATATATTGGGCAACCAATAAGGAGATGTGCAGTTGTTTCGATATTGTTGTAGATACACTTCTTGTTTGAAAGTTTGAATCGATGTAAATAAGACTTAATATAATCGTGGCCGATTTTGAGTTGAAAGAAAGTGCTAGTAGTATTTCGCTTAGTACCTTCTGGTAGCTTGATTTTGGAGCTGATTTTCCATGGGAAGAGTTTCGAATAGATTGTATCTGATTGATTTGATCTGGATTCGTATTGATTGAGAGTCTCTAGCTATTGATCGGAATTGTATTCCTTTACTATTATACCAAGTAGCCTTATACTAGTTTCGCTTGAAGTGGCTTATATTGAAGTTGCTTCTTTCGCTAATTTATTAGCTATTTCATTTTCTTATATCGAAGTATAACCTGAAACCCAATTTAAAAAGACTTTAGCTCCTTTTGCTCTAATATCCTCTACTGCCTTGATTATTTGTATTTAATAAGCTTGCCCGAAATGATCAGAGGGGGTTTTTAGACGATAAAGTTTAGCTTGGTTATTCAAATAGATCTTGAATTTCTGTCCTTCATATGCTACAGTACTAGTATATTCGATAGCTTTTGTAACTCCCAATAATTCTCTATTATATACTAATTGATTGATACCAATATTCGAACGTTTTCGATAAGAGATTGATCCATTTGATTGTATTGCAACTATCCCTATTCCTATTCCAATTCCTTTTTTGATAGAAGATACATCAGTATATATATAAACTGTATTTTGATCTCTGTGTTTAAATATAATATTATAAAGAATAGCTGTATCTTCTTTTAAGGCTTTATTAATATTGACTTTGTAAGGTATATCTCTTTTCCAGGGAGGGAAGTTGAAATGAGTAATCTTTTCGAAAATAGATAGATCGAAATCTTGTTTTATGGATTCTCTTATTTTATCTAATTGAAGTGGCTTGTATCGTTTCCTTCGAGGGGTAGCTATTGCTTTTAGGTCCGATTTGTATTGAGATAGCACTTCTTTTTCGATATTGATTGAATAATTTGGTGATAGTTTTACTAATCGAAAGGCATATCGTTTTATATTTGAGTCTAAACAGATCTTTGCTGACTTTAGTCCTGCTTCGATTTCCATTAGAAGGATTGGGGTGGTTTTGAAAACTCCAAGTATCTTTCGAAGAGCTAGATTTTGAAGTGATTAAAGTATATCCTTGAATTTGATCTAACCTTTCCATTAAACTTTCAATCTATAGTCAGTAATACTAGTTATATAAGCTATATATAGTTGTCTCATAGCCTTAGGACTAAGGCCTTTTTCTGTATTAGTTAAGCAAGCCATTCGTTGAAAGGCTTTTTTCACTTGTACTACTCTGATATTAACGTATTGATCGAATTTGAGATTCGGATCGAACCAGATACCAAGCCATCTAATTAGAGATTGGGGTATTACTGTTTCCGAATTGGGTAAAGTAATAGAATATTGAGCTGTTAATTTGGAAAAGGAAAAATGCATTAGCTTTGTTTTAGCTAAATCGAATTGGATTGCATTCTTTGAGCTGAGTTTGTATAATTGTTTGTAGCTCTTTCTAACGAATTAACATTCTTTCTTCAAGTAGATGAATTAGTGATAAGAGCGATATCGTCAATATATAAAAGGAATTTGATTGAATTGTTTTGGAAAAGATCTCTAATATAAATCAAGAAGAGGATTGGCGAGATAGGGCTGCCTTATGGTATTCCGGTTGAAATTGGTTTGAAAGATTCGATTTGATTATTAAAAGATAGTTTTAGTTATCTTTATTAAAGAAATAAAGCTATCTAGAAGATAAGATTGATTGGTAGTCTCAACTTCTTATAGATATCCAATAATCGATTTTTTGAAATATGATCGAATACTCCTTTTATATTTATAAATAAAACCGAAGTCTTATTATTAGCTTGCTTGTTGTTTTCAATCTCTGTATTCAAAAGGAAAACTGTATCGATTATCGATTTCTTTTGTTGTCCTCCCATTTGGTTATAATGTAAGAGATGGGTAGTTTCCGCTAGATATCCTAATTGTTGAGCTAGAATCCTTTCGCTTATTTTTCCTAAGCAATTAAGAAGTGTAATAACCCTATACACTTTTGGTATCGAATAATCTGGTTTCGAAGCTTTTTTAAGGATTGCTTTAGTGGCTTGTTTCCAGCATTGTGGGTGGTATTCAATATTGAGAAGCTTGCTATATAAAATAAAGAAGGTTTGTGGAATAGCTTTATATGCTCTTGTAATGATTTCTTGAATAATACCATCTGGACCAGGAGTTTTCCTTTGAATTTTAGCTGAACAAGTGTTCTTTAGTTCGTTTTTAGAGAAATCAGATCATTCCTATTTATTGGATTGTTAATATCCTTCCCATTCAGGTTCGACTGTAATAGAAGGTTGAGAGAACAGAGTAGTTCGAAAAGCAGAGCATTTTTCTTCAAAAAAGGTTTTTGAAGCAATATCAGGGATCCTTTGATTTTGATAATCCTTTGTATAGACCATTGCTTTGAAAATAGTTTGAGTATTCTCTTTTTCTAGGAAATCGTTTCAATGATTCTTTTTTGCTATTTTAATAGCTTGAAAATATCTGTTTCTAATAATTCAATAAGCTTCTTTTGAACTAATATTTTCGAGATTGGATTCAATTTGTTATTTTGCTTTTCCTAGTTCTTTTCGAAGGGCTTTTAATTCAGAAAACCACCATAGCTTAGCTCTTTTATTTATTATAACCTTTGGAATACAGCTTTCCATTGCTTTTTAGATAATCCTTATAAGTTCGCTAGTAGTATAATCCAATTTGGAACGATATATATTGTTTTCTTGAAGGAAATCAATCGAATCTTGTATAGTTATTGTAAATATATTTAGTTTGGCTAGAGTGGGCAAGTGTTTGGCTTTGAATTGTAGAATAGATTCGAATAGCTTCCAATTGGCTAGCTTTGTATAATATCTGATTATTGGCTCTTGATGAGGGGTATTTGGATTCTCTTTTCCTTTTAATTCAAATAGAATCCCTGAATAATCAGATCTAATATTAGAAAGTGTTTGCTAATCTTGTATTCTTGAAGAGATGCTTTGAAAAACTAATGTGAGGTTGAGTATACTTGGATTTATCAGATTAGTTCGAAAGAAAGTAGTAGTACTAGGCTCATTCAATAGACTTAGATTTTGATCTTCAATCTATTCTACTAGTTGATCAATATTAGCACTTTTGTTTGAAAAGGGATTCCATAATAGATAATAAAAATTGAAGTTGTTTAATATTATTGTTTATTGATTAATTGATAGATTGTAAAGGGATTGATCAATTGTATATCCTTTTTCCTGTATTTGATCTGCTTTGTTATATATATTGATAATTTGGAAGATTTCGCTTCCATTTTGGTAGTTTATTATTTGTATATCCGGGTCTATTAGTGAATGAGGGGCTAGATTAACTGTAGCTCGAAGGTCTTTGGAAATATATAGGAGGGTTCGGGGTTTGAGATTGGGGTTGAAGTTGGGGAGAATTTGTATAAAATTGAAGTGTATAATCGATCTGCAATTAGAGAAATTGGTTTCATTTTTTTGAATCCAAGGTTTCTGAATTAAAATCAGATCAATATTGAGCTCAAGAGCAAGCTGTAGAACGTTTTCTGTAGCTTGGGGGCTTTTGTTGAGGTTTATTTGAAGAAATCTGATATTATTGTAATACATTGATTAGTGCTGTTAGCTTTTTTGTTGAATAGCTTTAAAGATTTCACAGCTTTTAGAGCTAGCTATATGATTTCCTTAACAATTAGAGCATTTGGTGATAATATAAGAACAGAGTTTTCCTCTTAAATTGCAGACTATACAGAGATATATTGCTGTAATGTGTTTGCCTTTATACAATCCGCAAGAAGAGTCTTTTTTGTAATACAAGCTTTGATGCTCAAAGCCCTGGTATTTTTGGCATTATATAGTAGGTTTGGATTCGTAGAATTGTTCTACTCTGACACTAGTGCCTGTAATATACAATCGCTTTCGAATAGCTAGTTCGGCTTCTGATTTTGAGGTAAAAGCTATAACGATAGCGCCGTCTTTTTGGTGAGCTCTTTTGGCTATTAGAGTAAGCCAGAAGGGAGTTCCTATTGGCTTGAAATCTGTATTGAAGGTTTTGATTTCAGTTGTAATCAAATCCATTCCTTTGGGCTCAGAAAACTCTTTTATAGGGATATTGTGAATAATAACCCTATACCATTCTTAGTCTTTTTGAATCCTTTCGAATTTGATAATATTTTTCCAAATGGCTTTCTTTTCAATTAGGAATTGTATTATAAAGGGATTGTTAATAATGATAATGATATTATTATTAAGAGAGAGTATTACTATAGTAATTACTAATCCTTTAATTTCAATTTCCTGAAAGGCTTTATTAATCTTGTTTCGAATTGTTAAAGGCAAGAAGGTTTTGAAGTTAGGGATTTCTAATTTGATTAAGAATAATCGTTTTTGGATAATACTAGTCTTTTTCTCTATTGGAATAGATTTGTTACTTTTTCCTTTAGTAACTAGATTCTATTCCCCTTCTTTTGTAATATTAGTATAAGAAGGTTTTGATATTGATATTGTAATACTAATAGGAGCCGATTTGGTTAAAGCTTTGGTTTGAGATTCGATTTTCTGTGTAGCTGTTTCCAAATGATTGATTTGGGATATAATGATTTTGGAAGCTGTAATGAGATTTCCTTTTTCAATATATTCTCTAAAGATTTCTAAAAGATCTAATAGTTTAGATTGTTTATTATATAATTGAGAAAGAATGAAAACTAAAATTATAAGATCTCTAGCTTTTAGAATAGCTTCTTTAGAAGTGATTGAATCGTTTGGATTTTGAATTACTTATTTAGATTGGTAAGTAATATAATAAAGTTTCGCTTTTTGTTTTGGTTGAAGATTTGAGTAATGTTGTTTAGCTTTTGAGTAATAAAAGAATCATTAGATATACTGAAATCTTGTATTCTAATTTCAGGGCTAGTTATTTGATTGATTAATAAAATAAGGCTTAATAATTCAATTGGGGTTCTTCTGGAATAAGTAAGCAAATTTGGGATTATAGAAAGACTAGAAGTGATTACTGGATAGGTATTTGATATTATAGATTGATCTGGGATGGCTTCTCTCATATCTATATCTGAAAGAATATTCAGATTAGTATTTGGAACCTTTATAACTATACAATCGGAGTGTTCTATATTGATGTTGAAATTAGATTATCTGTTCTGAAATCTTAGGATAGAGTTTTTCACATGTTTTTTCGCATGCGTTTTGTGTTCGAAGCGTGACGGCAGTATCACAACAATTACTGGCCAGAATCACTTGGAGATAATTGCAATGGAATTGTATTGATAATTATAATCTAGAGCGATTGTGAGAAGGTCGTATTTCGAAGAAAAAGTTTCCTTCGAAATTTGTTGTGGCTGAGTTGAGATGAATTGCTTGCTTTTTCCTAGATTTTCTTTGAAGAATATTCTAGGTTTATATAGTTTATAATGAAATTCCAGTATATTCTATGCTTATAAATAAGATCGATTTAAATCGTATCTTATAGAATCATTTTAGATAATAAAAAGAAAGTACAAACCAATCAATTTAGCGATATTTCCTGTATACTTCCATCTAGTTCCATTCATTCTATTCCATTATAAATCAATTTGATAAGAGATACTATTATACAACTATATGATAATATGATTTTATAATATAAGATCATATTATATGTGTATTAGTCATCAAGATATCCCTTATTTAGTAAGATATTAATAAGTGATTAGTGGACTTATTATGAATCCTCACATATAGCTCTTCAAGCTATATCTTAATTTGAATTCTGATCCTACTTATAACTTTACGATATTAGAGCAAAGTTCTTCACCTATTGACTACTGCGATCCCTGCCTGCCTGCCCCATGATACTATATAGTTTTTTATTTATTATTTTCATTATTTATTATAATACTTGCTTTATATCTATTTGACTGTTCGGGGAATATCTCTGAATTTGGAGCCTTTGTGGTTGAGGATCCTCAGATCTGGTATTTATATCTTTAATCTGTATTAATATATTATATGGATTTAAAGAAAGAAAACCAATCCCTTCAATAAGAGATTATAGAATATAGATTCAGGAATATATTCAGGGAGCTGTACTTGAATATATTACTACTCAGAATATCTGTTTGCTTAATCATTTTGCTAAATCTATATCTACTATTTCTATTTTGATTAACCTTGTTCTAATGAGTATACTAATCGAATCTGTTATTGAATCTATTATAATCGCTACGATTATATTACCTAACTATATCCATTTGAATAAGAGAATATCCGATCCTAAGGAATTTAATAATAACCGCTTTGATTTAAAACGATTTATTCAATAGATATATGGAAAAATGAATATAAACAATAATAGGTTCCTAACTGTCTCTATTTGCTTGACTTATACTACTAAAAAACTTACTAGAAAAGCTTATAAATTAATTCTATCCAAAATTATTCAAGAGATTCTGTAATTTATTGATTATACTCTACTTCTGGAATATTTCGAAATGCTTTTGGAGATCCTGATTATATTTAAAATATGCAAAATAAGTTATATTAACTGAAACAAGGAAACCAGGATTTTAGCACCTACTTTACTGAATTCCAGAGATTGGCTTTGGAAAGAGAAATACCTAACAATACTCTAATACCACTATTATTTCAAGATATATCAAAAGAATTACAAGATATATTGTTATACAATCCTATTATTTCCCAAGACTTTTGTAAATATTTTGATTATTTGCAATAGCTTGATAACCGATTCCGCTAGCACTAATAACAGATTCTGTATAACTGCTTTGCTACTTTTACTGCTATTGCTTTATTCTGAAAGATTTATTTTACTATATCAATCTTTAATACCAGTCGCATCCGATTTCAGGAGATCCTATAGATTTAAGCTTGGGAAAGAATAAACCGGTTCTTGTAAAAACTACTTCCCGCTGTAATCAGAATGAGTACTATCGCTGTAGATCTTTTGCTTACCTCGTTCGAGATTGCCTATATTCCGATATTCATTCTGTTCAAGGCTGTATTAACCGGAACAGCTCGATCGCCTCCCCGTTACTCTTTCTGGAAACCTGTGGCCGATGCTTGAACCGCTCTCTGCCATCTGGCTTCTCTTTAAGCTCTGAAAGTTTGGGAAAAGGGGTTTGCCTGATTTAAACTGCAATCAGGGTTCCCTTTTGTGTACTATTTGCCTATCTACTGCTACTATTCATAGCCTTCTCTTAGAAAATAAATTAAACAATCGTACCGATCTGATAATTCTGTTTGTTTTAACTGTTACTAGGAAACAAGAAGGTTCTAACTACACAATAGTCGATAGTAGATATAAAGGGATTGCTTTCATAAATCGAAGTTGGGTTATAGCTTAGAAGATTCCTGTTTGATAACTATTCGCTACCTTCAAAGTTATAGGATTCGATGGAAATATTCTGCCTGGAAATCGTATTACGTTCTATATCCAAGTAGGACTCAGAATCAACAATTATATTGAAAAAAGCATTACTATGTATATAACCAAATTAGCTCATTACCCAATTGTTTTAAGCATCGCTTAATTGAAAAAGCACAATCCTCGAGTGGATTTCGTATTGAATACCTTCCAGTTCGATAATACCTTCTGCCACCAATCCTATAATACACTATCCCGCCTATCCTGTGTTAAAGCATTCTCTAATGTTATACCCAAATCCCATTCCGTATATCTGCCTGCTCACTCTGAGGGGCTTGAGAATAAGGATATCGCTGTGATTTCTCTATACACCTATTCTGCATATACCCGCCGCAATTACCAGATGTTTTAGATATCTATTGAGGGGATTGATGAGATTTTGAACAAAAAGAAAACATTTGATCCTGAAGACTTACTACCTAAATTCCAAAATTGAAAGAATATCTTCTCCTCAAAAAACGCTAACAAGCTACCTCTGTATTATATATATGATTACAAAATTCATTTGCAAAAAAGAGCTATACTACTATTTGATACCTTGTATACTATATCCCACTTGGAACTGGAAGCTCTGAAATAATGATTACAAAAGAATCTAGAAAAAGGGTTCATCCAATCAAGCTCCTCTCCTGTTATATTATCTATCCTATTTGTTAAGAAAATCAATAAAGACCTTCAATTCTATATTGATTATCACACTTTGAATAACCTATCTATAAAAAAATCGATACCTACTACCTCTAATAAAGAAATCTCTGAATAATCTAAAGAAAATAAAGTATTTTAATAAGATCGATATTATCTCTGCTTTTAATAATATAAGAATTAAAGAAAAACAAGAGTATCTGATTACATTCCGTACTCGTTTTGATTTGTTTGAGTTCCTGGTTATACGGTTTGGGCTAACAGAAGTATCTGCGATCTTCCAAAGATTTATAAATAACTCCCTGTAAGGTTACCTCGATGTATTCTGTACTGCTTACCTGGACGATATCCTGATTGATTGATTGATTGATTGATTTAGTTTAAACGTCCCGCTCCAGTCCATGACTATATAAGACGGCTAGGCTCTAAAAGCTTAGCAATGCTAGTGAATATCTACAGTAGATATGATCAATTTTGGGGGAGTAAAAACAAATATTGGGGTGCTCTGCCCGATCTCTATTTGGAGTGCAAATAGAGATATAATGTCTTCATCCACTGAGACCTTTCCCTCTTTCTTCTTTTCCTACCTTTAATTCTATTAAAGTATTCTGATATCCAATCCTCTTTCAAATTTGGAATCCAATTTGCTATCCCTTCCTTTTATAAAGGGCAAGAGTTATCCCCTTTCAAATTGCCTTCAGTATAGCAAAAGGTCCTTTTGCTAATAAAATGAAAATAAAAGGCATTACTCTTTTTTTAATTTTATTTCTTTTAAATTAGCCCTTTGTATATCTTCATAAGTTTGATATCGGATCGAGAAAACGATCCTTATAATAGCTGGCGGGGAAGCTCTGCTTTCAGAGACTAGCCCATTCCTGTTAAGACTCAGAATAAAAGAGGCAGTTACTGGGATTATATTAGCAGAGATCCCCTTTCTTCAGAGGAACAATACAGGCTGGATATTAAGGTGCAGCTCTGGTGCTAATCGGGAGGAGATTATGAAAACAGAAAATGTCGAGCGGGTACTTAAAACCCTTCATGCAATAAGTATGCGTAGATTAGAAAAATGGTTTATGTATGCAGTCCTACAAGTACCACACGATTTCTATTACATCGAAGGTGCTCCTGCTTCTATATCTACTAAGCTTATCAAAAAGGAGATCACAGCTCAAACTGGCAAGCAACCAATCAACTACAGATTGGCACATAGCAGGGTCAACCCGATCACTAAAAGAGCCACCTGGATTATTGGCTTCAATACTGCAGTACCGCGGTTTCGATTATTCAATAATAGCTCCTACTCAGTTCTTTTAGACAAACTTGGGAAATTCAACTTCACAGTACTGGCTGTTTAGGGTACTGTAACCCCTTCATTTGCAATAGAGCCTCAAGATGCTCGATATGCGGTAAACTAAACACTGAGCATGAGGGCACACTTGTACATCAGTAATGTACTAGAACAGCTCAATGCGTTAATTGTCATAGGCCCTTCCGTGCTGGCTATTCTAATTGCCCAGCTGCTTCTAGGGTCTACGCTAAACAACGGATCGTTCTGACTGCAAAAGAACTGGCCGCAGTCAGAGCTGTTAGCAGAAAAGATTATGAGACACTGCACAGAGTAGATGCAGATAAAGCGGATCACACCCCTGAACCACCTTTACCTTTTAAAGTAACAATTGCAGAAACCCTGGTCACTCCGGGAGCGAAGATTATAGTATATGAGAATGAACGCCTCAGCAAATACCTGCGCAGATTTAATACAAGTCTGCCAATCGCACTAACTATGCTATGCATACACTCAGCTCGTAGCCAAAGTCAGCGGAATCTCAATATAGAAGTTTTAGTAGAAAAAGCCTTCACTCTAATAGATTTGGAGATGAACGATATAGAGATCTCTATAATAGTAGATATTATATCTAGATCCTTTTATAAGTAGTATAATCGATAAGCACACTCAAAGGAACAAAGGGTTTCACTATTATTTAGGCGAATATAGGTTGGGGATACGCGAATCATATTACACTATTACAGTTAGCAGCTGAAGCTCAACTGGATATGATCTGTTTACAGAAGCCAAGATTATACTGGAATTCAACCATGCAAAATCACAATGCATATGATCGATATCAGCCGATCAATAACTGGAACCTCCAGGAAGACTTGAAGAAGAATGAACAAAGCCCTCGGGTTATAACATATATACAAAAAGATGCGCATTTGAAAGTAGAGTAAATAGGTCGACTCGAAAATAGAGATCTACTCTAGATACAAGTCAATGGATACTTGATTCTGAATATCTATAAAGCTCTGTGCACTTTGAATATTATTATTATATTACACACTTGATCCTAAATGAGTATACAATCATAGAAGGGGATTTTAATGCAAAGCACGAGCTGTGGGAACCAGGGGTGATCGCAGCCAATCAAGGGACACAGCTCGCAACATAGACAAACAAGCAGGGCATGGAGTTTATAAATACCCCAGGTATACCCACCCATGCAAGAGGGTATATGCTAAATCTAACCTTCTCCAATATACCATTCGCTTACACAAAGGTACTGGAAGAACTCCACTATGGATCTGATCATACTACTCAGGTTACCAATCTAGCGAACTGCGGAACAACAGAATGGGATCAGTACCACTACCGAATAAAGAAGGCGGATCTGTCGAGATTGGATGGACTAATGGTCAATCAGCTAGCCCACCTCAGTAATATAGATATCCAGATCACAACCGAGATCGAGACCTATATTAGTGAGCTTGCGAAAGTGCTAGACAAGTTGATCCGAGTAGTTGGTAAGATCAATCGAAAGGTAGGGAAAGCTTCGCTATAATGGACGGATAAGTGCAGAGAAGCTTATTGAGTACATATAGAAGCACGGAGGGGAACGGATTTGGAAAGGAAGACTCATGCTATACACTTTTTATAAAAGTAGTGTAACAAGCCAAGAGATCCTATTAGGCTATATATCTAGATGGGATTAAGGACGATAAAGAACTCTATCGAATTATGAGATAGCAATAAGTTGACCCCCGAAAGTAATACGAAATCCCTCTCCCTAATAATCGGTGAGCGGGAGATCTGCGATACAAGAGAGAAAGCGGACGCCCTATTTACAGCGGTTTCTGGATCGATTCAAGGTGAACAATGATCTTCCAAATGATCCATTACGCAATCAAATACATAAGGGACCCTCCCCTGAAAAAGAATGATCTTGACTGAAGAGGTAGAAAAGTATGTCATAGAAGCCTTGTGTATTGCATTAGGAGTGGATCGAGCCATTGTACGCCTCCTTAAGGTATACTAACCGAGTGTCAAGTCACTGATCCGGGAGATATTTACATTATGCCTAGCTCTAAACTACTATCCAAAAGGATGGAAACTAGTGGAGGTAGTAATGATTCCCAAGGTAAACAAGAAAGACAAAACGTCACCGCGGTCATGACAACTAATAACCCTGATCTCCTGCATCGGAAAGGGTCTCGAACGGTATATAGCCAGTTAAATATCTTGAATAACTCTAAGATATAAAATAATCAGCCTACAATACTGCAAAGCGTTCTCTAGAAGATCAGGAACAGATCTAGTAGCTGCTTCACTCACGATGTGGAGCTTGCATTAACAACTAGCAATGTAGTTTCGATTATTACTATGGATATACAGGGAGCTTTTGATACTCTCTTGAAGTATCGACTCTTGAGCTAAATAATCAAACAAGGGTGGCCAACTTCGTTGCTCAAGCTGATAGATTCATTCCTTATAAATAGAAAAGTCAGAGTGAAATTCGAAGGCATTACAACTAAGGAGTATCTAGTAGCATACAGTACCCCTCAGGGATCCCCACTATTACCTATACTCTATATACTCTATCTTGCTGAGCTCCTCAATCGAGATACAAAATTCCGTTTCGGCTATACAGATAACAATTGCGATCTACCACTCTTCCAAGCATTTCTCTATGAATACTAGGATTCTGTAACAATAAGTACAGCAAATCATCAAATGGGGTAAGGAGAATAGAATCCTATTCGCCCTCGAGAATTCGAACTACTTTATATTACTAGATAACATGATATTACTAATTCATTATTAATAGTGAATCAGATCTGATAATCACTTTAATATCAATTGCAATAAGTAAAAACACTCAGCCTACTTTGAGATAGCTGGGTATCTTCTTCGATCACTAGCTTTCGTTCTTATAACATATCAAAACACATATAGCGAAAGCTATGAAAATAGTCTCGCATATCAAATCAATCGCCTGCACTATACATAAGCCGCTAGCTTTCTCTTTAAGAAAAGCAGTGATCATCTGCATTCTCCCAGTAGCACTATTCGGCATGGAAGTATGGTATGCTGATAAATATAAGCCTAGTCTAGGCCAAAGCGATCTAAGTATAAGTACAGGCATAAAAGATTATCTCTGTTGTATTAATAGAATAATCAATACTGCTGTAAGAGAAGCAATCCCAGTATACAAGACTATACCGATTATAGCTTTTATCAAAGAAGCAGGCCTGCCATCAGGGATAGTCACGCTAGAACATGCCAAGCTGTGATTCGCATTCCGGTTAAAAACGATCGACAATCAACACTTGCTAGTAAATCGTTTGAAATCAGTAATACGAAAATGCAAACGAAAAGCAGGTACAGCAAGAGGGCCTCTTACAAGAATCCAGTGGCTCAGCCGTCTCATCCTAGAAATGCAATACTCGAAGCTACTCCGTTCGCACTTCTCGAATAGCTGTAGAATGAATCCAATGGAAGGATTAACCAAAGAAAAAGCAGTTCAAATCTTCAAAGAGTAGTGGCAACAACTCCTACCTGAAGATTACACAATCTTCTCTAACGGATTAGAACAAATTATTGATTGCAAATATTATATTAACTACGGATATGCAATATATCACAATAACATTCAAATAGCCTTTGGATTTAAACAGATCCGAAGCGATTCATATATATTCGATACAGAAGCGATAGGAGTATAGCGCGGATTGAAGTATCTAATCACTATACTTAAAGATCCCTTGAACAATTGGATCTGGATGTGTATTGATAATATATCGGTCATCTGGGGTATACACAGAAATACACTACCTACAATATAATAGGCCTTCCACAAGTATCACAAAGCAATATAAACAACTCAATATCAGGATAAAGTGGTTCACCTGGATATATGAAGATCGAAGACAATAAGGAAGTAAATCGCTTAGCAAATGTAGGCGTAATTGGGCCTATGGACCAGGGCAAATCGACAAGTTATCAACAATCAGTGGGATTCCGACACGATCATCCGTCAGAAGTGCCTACACACAGAATCTATCTGGTGGGAAGAGATGAACTCCTCTCTCTCCGCTGGCTACAAGAAATGATCTCCTAGATACAGTATAAAGAAGCCAAAGGAACTAACTCTACCAAAAGCAGTCTTATATCGATTGATAGCTATGAAAACAGGCCACGGCGACTATACCGCTTACCATCAGCGATTTAATCATCAAAACAACAAGCTGAACTACTCATGCGGCAGTGTTAAGGAACCATATCACTTCTTTAAATGTACTATAAACAACCTAAAGCGTTCAACTAGCCCCCTTGCCCCTGTAGAAATGCAATCTAACAAGCAGGCGATCACATATATCAAGAAACTCTTACACATACCTAGCAAGCTCACTCAGCTGATCACGACTCAGAGTTCTACACTCAGATCTGTTCTAACTACTAAAGGACCCTTAGAAAGCAATAATCTTTTCAACAAAGCTTGCTGCCTATTCCTTATAAACTCATTACTCAACTGATTATTCGAATATACTACACCCTAAAAACCGCAAACTCAATATATAATACAAGAGCCCTGCTGCTCGGCTAAACAAATAGCAACTCACTCTCGCTTCTTCTCCTCTACCATAGGGATCGAAGCCCATAACGAGCCTATTCATTGGGAACCAAGCTCTGCTTCAACAATAACCCGGATCAGATGTTCCCTTCTGGAAACAGAAGCGGATCGCACCTGCAGAGGAGTGAATAGCCTCTGGCATTGAAGTTAAATGCTAAATTCGGTCGCGACGATTATGCCGCTCAAATAGTTCCTTATCTTAGCACGTCTAAATACCCTTAGGGAGGTCCAAAACAGACGTTAATTAATATAAATAAATAAATAAATAAATAAAAATATATTTGAGTCTAAATGGATCTTTACTACTTTAATTCTACTTCGATTTTTATTAAAGGATTGGGACGGTTTGAAGATTTCAAGTATTTTTCGAAAAGCTAGATTTTGAAATGATTAAAATATATCCTTGAATTTGATCTAGCCTTTCCATCAAACTTTCAATCCGTAGTCAGCAATACTAATTATATAAACTATGTATAACTGTTTTATAGCTTTAGGACTAAGGCCTTTTTCTGTATTAGCTAAGCAAGCCATTCATGAAAGGCTCTTTTCGCTTATGCTACTCTGATATTGATATATTAATCGAATTTGAGATTCGAATCGAACCAGATACCAAGCTATTTAATTAGAGATTGGGGTATTATTGTTTTTGAATTGGGTAAAGTAATAGGATATTGAGCTATTAATTTGGAAGAGAAAAAATACATTAGTTCTATTTTAGCTAAATCGAATTGGATTGTATTTTTTAAGCTGAGTTTGTATAATTGTTTTGTAGCTCTTTCTAACGAATTAATATTCTTTCTTTAAGTAGATAAATTAGTGATAAGAGTGATATTATCAATATATAAAAGGAATTTGATTGAATTGTTTTGGAAAAGATCTTTAATATAAATCAAAAAGAGGATTGGCAAGATAGGGCTGCCTTGTGGTATTCCAATCGAAATTGGTTTGAAAGATTCGATTTGATTATTAAAAGATAGTTTTTAGTTGTTTTTGTTAAAGAAATAAAGTTATCCAGGAGATAAGATTGGTTGGTAATCTCAATTTCTTATAGATATTTAATAATTGATTTTTTTGAAATATAATTGAATGCTCTTTTATATTTATAAATAAAACTGAAGTTTTATTATTAGCTTTGTTTGTTGCTTTTAATTTCTATATCAAAAAAAAGAGTTGTATCGATTACCAATTTCTTTTATTATTTTTTTATTTGCTATAATATAAGAGATAAATAGTTTTCGCTAGATATTCTAATTGTTAAGCTAAAATCCTTTCGTTTACTTTTCTTAAGCAATTGAGAAGTGTAATAACCCTATACGCTTTTTGATATCGAATAATCTGGTTTCAAAGCTTTTTTAAGGATTGCTTAGTGGCTTGTTTTCAGTATTATGAGTGGTATTCAATATTGAGAAGCTTGCTATATAAAATAAAGAAGGTTTGTGGAATAGCTTTATATACTCTTGTAATGATTTCTTGAGTAATACTATCTAGACTAAGAGTTTTCCCTTGAATTTTAGCCGAACAGGTATTCTTTAGTTCGTTTTTAGAAAGATCAGGCTATTTTCATTTATTGGATTATTGATATCCTTCCCATTTAGGTTCAGTTGTGATAGGAGATTAAGGGAACAAATAATTCGAAAAGCAAAGCATTTCCTTCAAAAAAGGTTTTTTAAAGCAATATCAGGGATCCTTTGATTTTGATAATCCTTTATATAGGCTATTACTTTGAAAATAGTTTGAGTGTTCTTTTTTTCTAGGAAATCGTTCCAATGATTCTTTTTTGCTGTTTTAATAGTTTGAAAATATCTGTTTCTAATTGAATTCGATAAGCTTCTTTTGAACTAGTATTTTCGAAATTGGATCAACTTATTGTTTTTGCTTTCCTAGTTCTTTCGAAGGGCTTTCAATTCAGGAGACTACTATGGCTTAGCTTTTTTGTTTGTTATAACCTTCGGAGTACAGCTTTCTATTGCCTTTTGAATAATCCTTATAAGTTCGCTAGCAGCATGATCCAATTTGGAATGATATATATCGTTTTCTTGAAGGAAATCAATCGAATCTTGTGTAGTTGTTATAAACATATTTAGTTCGGCTAGAGTGGGCGAGTGTTTGGCTTTGAATTGTAGAATAGAATTTGAATAGTTTTTAATTGGCTAGCTTTGTATGATATTTGATTATTAGTTTTTGATGAGGGGTATTTGGATTCTCTTTTTCTTTTAATTCAAATAGAATCCCTGAATGATCGGATTCAATATTAGAAAGTGTTTGTCAATCTTGTATCCTTGAAGAGATGCTTTGAGAAGCTAGTGTGAGGTTGAGTATACTTGGATTTGTCAGATTAGTTCGAAAGAAAGTAATAATATTAGGCTCATTCAATAGACTTAGATTTTGATTTTCAATCTATTCTGCTAGTTGATCAGCATTAGCGCTTTTGTTTAAAAAGGGATTCCATAATAGATGATGGGAGTTGAAGTCCGCCTAATACTATTGTTTGTTGATTAATCGATAGATTGTAAAGGGATTGATTAATTGTATATCCTTTTTCCTGTACTTGATCTGCTTTGTTATATATATTGATAATTTGGAAGGTTTCGCTTTCATTTTGGTAGTTTATTATCTGTATATTCGGGTTTATTAGCGAATGAGGGGTTAGATTAACTGTAGCTCGGAGGTCTTTGGAAATATATAAAAGGGTTCGGGGTTTGAGATCGGAATTGAAGTTGGGGAGAATTTATATAAAATTGGAGTGTATAGTCAATCTGCAATTAGAGAAATTGATTCCATTTTTTTGAATCTAAGGTTTCCTGAATTAAAATCAAATCAATATTAAGCTCAAGAACAAGCTGTAGAATGTTTTCTATGGCTTGAAGACTTTTATTGAGGTTTATTTAAAGAAATCTGATATTATTGTAACATATTGATTAATGCTGTTGACTTTTTTGTTGAATAGCTTTGAAGATTTCATAGCTTTTAAAGCTAGCTGTATAATTTTCTTAACAATTAAAGCATTTGGTGATAATATGAGAGCAGAGTTTTTCCTTTTAAATTGCAGACCATACAGAGATGTATTACTATAATGTGTTTACCTCCATACAATCTGCAAGAAGGGTCTTTTTTGCAATATGAGCTTTGATACCTAAAGCCCTAGCATTTTTGGCATTGTGTAGTAGGTTTGGATTTGTAGAATTGTTTTACTCTGACATTAGTGCTTGCAATATACAATCGCTTTTGAATAGCTAGTTCGGCTTCTGATTTTGAAGTAAAAGCTATAACAATAGCGCCGTCTTTTTGATAGGCTCTTTTAACTATTGGAATAAGCTAGAAAGGAATTCCTATTGGCTTGAAATCTGTATTGAAGGTTTTAATTTCAATTATAATCAAATCCATTCCTTTAGGTCCAGAGAACTCTTTTATAGGGATATTGTGAATAATAACCCTATACCATTCTTAATCTTTTTGAATTTTTTCGAATTTGATAACATTTTTCTAGATGGCTTTCTTTTCAATTAGGAATTGTATTGTAAAGGGATTGTTAATAATAATAATGATATTGTTATTGAAAGAAAGTATTGCTGTAGCAACTACTAATCCTTTGATTCCAATTTCCTGAAAAGCTTCATTAATCTTATTTCGAATCATTAAAGGCGAGAAGGTTTTGGAGTTAGGAATTTCTGATTTGATTAAAAATAATCGTTTTTAGATAATACTAGTCTTTTTCTCTATTGAAATAGATTTGTTACTTTTTCTTTTAGTAATTAGATTCCATTCCCCTTCTTTTGTAATATTAGCATAAAAAGATTTTAATATTGATATTGTAATACTGATGGGAGCCGATTTGATTAAAGCTTTGGTTTGAGATTCGATTTTCTGTATAGCTGTTTCCAAGTGATTGATTTGGGATATGATGATTTTGAAAACTGTAGTGAGATTTCCTTTTTCAATATATTCTCTAAAGATTTCTAAAGATCTAATAGCTTAGATTGTTCATTATATGATTGAAAAAGAGTGGAAACTAAAATTATAAGATCTCTAGCTTTTAGAATAGTTTTTTTAGAAGTAATTGAATCGTTTTGGATTTTGAATTGCTTGTTTAGATTGGTGAGTAGTATAATAGAGTTTTGCTTTTTGTTTTGGTTGAAGATTTGAGTGATGTTATTTGGCTTTTAAATAATAAAAGGATTGCTAGATATACTGAAATCTTGTATTCTGATTTCAAAGCTAATTATTTGATTGATTGATGAAATAAGGCTTGATAATTCGATTAAGGTTCTTCTGGAATAAATAGGCAAATTTGAGGTTGTAGGAGGGCTGGAAGTGATTGCTGGATAGGTATTTGGTATTATAGATTAATCTGGGGTGGCTTCTCTCATATCTATCTGAAAGAGTATTCAGATTAGTATTTGGAATCTCTACAATTATACAATCGGAATGTTCCATATTGATATTGAGATTAGGTTGTCTGTTCTAAAATCTTAGAATAGAGTTTTTTCACACGTTTTTTCGCATGCGTTTTGTATTTCGAAGCATTGACGGTAGTATCACAACAACTATTAGCCAGAATTACTTGGAGATAATTACAATAGAATTATATTGATAACTATGATCTAGAGCGATCATGAGAAGGTCGTATTTCGAAGAAAAAGTTTCCTTCGAAATTTGTTGTGTATTGATTGATCTGAGTTTGTATTGATTGAAAGTAGAAAGCCATTGATCTGAATCGTACTCTTTGATCATCATACCTAGAAGTCCAAAACTTGTTTCGTTTGAGATAGAACGTATTGTGGTTGCTTCCTTTGCTAGTTTATCTGCTAGCTCATTTCCTTCTACTAAAGTATGTCCTGAAACCCAATTTAGAGATACTTCAGCTCCTTTTGCTTTGATGATTTCTGCTGCTTTGATTGCTCGAATCTGATAGGCCTGTCCAGGGTGGTCTGATGGTGTTTTTAAGCGATATAGACCAGCTTGGTTGTCCGAATATATCTTAAATTTGTTGCCAATACAGGCAATTGTGCTAGCATATTCAATAGCTCTAGTAACCCTGTAAAGCTCTCCATTATACACTAGTTGATTGCTACCAATATTCAATTGTTGTTGATATGAAATTCGATTGTTTAGTTGTATTGCGATTATACCTACACCTATACCTATTCCTTTTTCAGTAGAAGAGGCGTCAGTATAAATGTAGGTAGTATCCTTATCTCTGTGATTGAAAACGATATTGTGAAGAATAGCAGTATCTTCTTTTGATGAATTGCTAATATTAACTCTGAAGGGAGTTTCCTTTTTCCATGGGGGGAAGTTGAAGTGAATAATCTTTTCAAGTGAAATAGGGTTGAGATCCTGATTTATTGATCCTCTAATTCTATCAAGTTGGATTGATTTATATCGTTTTCTTTGAGGAGTAAGGATTACTTCCAAATCGATTTGATATTGAGCTGATATTTCTTTTTCGATATTGATTGGATGGTTTGGCGAGAGTTTAGCTAGACGAAACGCGTATTGCCTAATATTTGAATCTAATCGAATTTTTGGGGGCTTTAGGCCTGCTTCTACTTCCATTGGAAGGATTGGGGCTGTTTTGAAGACTCCTAATATCTTTCGAAGAGCTAGGTTTTGAAGCGATTACATCATATTCTTGAAATGAGTTTGACCTCTCCACCAAATCATTAATCCGTAATCAGCTATACTGATTACACATACTATATATAATTGTCTAAGGGCTTTAGGATTAAGGCCCTTTTCGGTATTAGCTAATCGAGCTATTCAATAAAAGACACCTTTTGCTTGTGTAATTCGAATATTAACATGTTAATCGAATTTGAGGTTCGGGTCGAACCATATTCCCAGCCATCTAATGAGAGATTGGGGTACAATTATTTCCGAATTGGGTAGTGTGATTGGATATTTTTTCGTCAATTTGGATAATGAAAAGTGCATTAGCTTTGTTTTTTGCCAAATCGAATTGGATTGCATTTCTAGAATTGAGTTTATAGATTTATTTTGTAACTCTCTCTAAGGTTTTTGATATTCTTTTTCTATGTAGATAAGTGTGTGATTAAAGCAATATCATCTATATAGGAAAGAAACTTAATCGAATTGGGTAAAAAGAGCTCCCTGATATATATAAGGAAGAGAATTGGAGAAATCGGGCTGCCTTGTGGTATTCCGGTCGAAATTGGTTTGAAAGATTCGATTTGATTATTAAAAGATAGTTTCAATTGTTTTTGTTGAAGAAATGAGGCTATCCAGGCTATCAGATTTGTAGGCAGTTTTAGCTTCTTACAAATATCTAATAGTCGATTTCTCGAAACGTGATCGAATGCTCCCTTTATATCTATAAATAATATTGAGGTCTTTTTTACTGGCTTACTTGTTTCTTTCGATTTCTGTAGTCAGTAAAAGTGCAGCATCGATTGCTGATTTCTTTTGGCGTTCTCTTATTTGACTCTTGTAAAGGAGATGGGTTGTTTCGCTAAATATTCTAATCGTTGAGCTAGAATCCTTTTGCTTATTTTACTCAGGCAATTTAAGAGTGCAATTACTCTATATACTTTTGGAAGGGAATAATCTGGTTTGGAAGCTTTTTTCAGAATAGCTCCTGTGGCTTGTTTCCAATATTTCGGGTGATATCCTAGATTAATAAGTTTATTAAAGAGAGTAAAAAAGGTATGTGGGATTGCTTTATAAGCCTTTATAATGATCTCTTGAGTGATTCCATCTAGGCCAGAGGTTTTTCCTTGGATTTTGGCTGAACAGGCATTGCTTAATTCGATTTGAGTGAAATTAGGCCATTCCCATTTCTTGGATTGTTTATACCCTTCCCATTGTGGTTTTGGGGTAATAGAAGGGGATGGGAACAGAGTTGATCTGAAAACAGAGCATTTTCCTTCGAAAGAACTTTCTATTGCAATATCCGGTATCCTTTGATCTTGAAAGTCTTTAATATAGGCTATTGCTTTGAAAATTGTCTTTGTGTCCTTTTTTTCTAGAAACTTATTCCAATAATCCTTCTTTGCTGTTTTAATAGCTTGAAAGTACTTGTTTCTAGCAATTCGATATCCTTCCTTAGAGCTATGATTCTCCAGATCTAATTCAATTCTTTGCTTTGCTTCTCTTAGCTCTTTTCGGAGATCTTTCAATTCAGGTGTCCACCATAGTTTGGCCCTTTTGATTGAAACAATTTTGGGTATACACCTTTCTATTGCTTTTTGAATGATCCTAATAAGTTCGCTTGCTGCTTGATCTAGAGTTAGATAGTGATTATCTTTGTTTTTCAAAAGGTTTAAGGAATCTTTTTTGGTTGAAAGGATTAATTCTAAATTCGACAGAATAGAGGAATATAAGGATTCCGATTTGAGTATTGATTCGAACTTTTCCCAATTCGCTAGCTTAATATTGTATCTAGCTATCGATCCAGTATTAGAAGTACTTAAATCTTCTTTTCCTTTTAATTCAAATAGTATTCCTACATGATCAGATCCTATATCTAAGAGTGTTTGCCAATTGTGAATTTGAGGAGAGATTCCCTCTGATGCTAGCGTTAGATCAAAAACACTTGGATTAAGGAGATTAGTTCGATAGAAAGTGCTGATTCCGGGCTCGTTTAAAAGAATGAGATTCTGATCTTCAAACCATTCAGCTAATTGATCAGCGTTTCCGCTTTTCTTCGAAAAAGGATCCCACCATGAGTGATGGGCATTGAAGTCGCCTAAAAGGATGGTTTCTTGTGTGATAGATATATTATACAAGCACCTTTCGATTATGAAACCTTTCTCTTTAGCTTGATCAGCTTCGTTGTATATATTGATGATTTGAAAGGTTTTGTTTCCATTTTGACAATTGAAAATCTGTATATCAGAATCTATTGGAGAATCGGAAGCTAGATTGATTATAGCTTGAAGAGTTTTTGATATATATAATAATATATATAGCTGGTAATTAGGATTGAGTCTTGATAATGTTTGTATGAAATTGGAGTGTATAATAGATCTTGAATTTGAATAATCGATTTCGTTTTTAATAATCCAAGGTTCTTGAATCATAATGAGGTCGATATTAAGTTCTATTGCAAGCTATAGAATGTTCTCTATAGCTTGTAAACTCCGATTGAGATTTATTTAAAGGATTCGAATATTAGTGTGACTCATTAATGAGTAGTATTCGATTTTTGTTGAATAGCCTAATAGGTTTCGCATGTTTTCGAATTTGCTGTATGATTCCCTTGGCAATTCGAGCATTTTACTTCTAAGTGTTGATAGAACTTTTCTCTGATATTATATACTATACACAAGTATACTGATATAATATGCTTGCCTCCATATAATCCACAGGAAGGGTTCCTTCTACAATAGACATCCTGATGCTCAAATCCTTGACATTTCTGATATTGTGTAGTTGGTTTTGATTCATAGAATTGTTCTACTCTTATACTACTTCCAGCAATATATAATCGCTTTCGAATAGCTAATTCTGCTTCTGATTTTGTAGCAAAAGCAATAACGATAGCACCCTCTCGTTGATGAGCTCTTCTGGAGGCAGGTGTAAGCCAAAAGGGGGTTCCTATAGGCTTGAAGTCTGGATTGAAGGTTTTGATTTCGTCGAGTATAAGATCCATTCCTTTTGTACCTGAGAATTCTTTAATTGGGATTTTGTGAATAATGACTTTGTGCCATTCTTGATCCTTTTGGATTCTTTTGAATTTGATAATATTACTCCAAATCGCTTTCTTCTCCAATAAGAATTGTAATGTAAAGGGATCATTTGTTGTGATAATGATATTATTATTGAAGGATATAGTTGCTGCTGTAATAACTAGTCCTTTGATTCCGATCTTTTAAAAGACTTCATTTATTTTGTTTCGGATAATTAAAAGGGAAAAGAAGGTAGGGTTTGAAAAATCTGGTTTGATTAAGATAATTCGTTTTTGGATAAGATTAGATTTCTTTTCTACATTAGTAGATATAATGTTTTTCCCTTTGGGGACTAAATTCCATTCTCCTTTTTTTGAAATATCAGTGTATATTGGTTTCAATATAGTAATAATAGCAATAATGGACAAAAAAGGTTTAGCTAATGCTTTTGCTTGTGATTCGATTTTGTGTGTAACGATTTCCAAATAGGTGATTTGAAAGGTGATGATATTCGAAACTGTAGTAAGCTTCCCCTTTTCAATATATTCTCTAAAGATCTCTAGAAAATCTAAGAGCTTGAATTGTTCTTCACGTGATTGGAAAAGAGAGGAAGCTAGTACTATAAGGTCTCTAGCTTTCAAAATAGCTTTCTTGGATGTATTTGAATTGTTTTGGATTCTAGGTTGTTTATTCTGATTACTAAGGGGTATTGTAGGGCCCCGTTTCTTATTCTGATTGAATATATAGGTAGTATTGATTGTATCTTAAGTAATAAAGGGATCACTAAGTAGATTGAATTCTTCAAATCTTCTTCCAGAACTGACTGACTGGTTGGTTGATAGGATAGGGCTAGAGATTTCGAATTGAGGGTTTTCAGAAGGCAGGGGAGGGCTTGAAGATATTGGGGTACTTAGGACAACAATAGGATAAGTGTTTGGTATAATAAAGGCTTCAAAAGAAACCTCCATTATGACCATATCCCTAAATGTTAATAAATTGTTAAGAGAGCTCATATTGAGAATCTTATTCTTATTCTGGTAATTCGGAATAAGAAAATTTTACGCAAATTTTCATGTATGTTTTGTGTTCGAAACGCCAACAACAGTAGCACAACAACTATTGATCAGAATCACTGGGGGGCAATTGCAATCAATTTGGTTTAATAACTATAATCTAAATCGATCACGAACGGGTCGTATTTCGAAGAAAAAGTTTCCTTCGAAATTTGTTGTGTCTGGTGTTGAAGTGATTGAAGTGTGTCCTTGAATTTGATCTGACCTTTCCATTAAACTTCCGATCTGTAGTTAGCAATACTAGTTATATAAGCTATATATAGTTGTCTTATAGCCTTAGAACTAAGGCCTTTTTTTGTATTAACTAAGTGAGCTATTTGTTAAAAGGCTTTTTTTGCTTATACTACTCTGATATTGATGTGTTAATCGAATTTGAGATTCGAATTGAACCAGATACCAAGCTATTTAATTAGAGATTGGGGTATTACTGTTTCCGAATTGGGTAAAGTAATAGGATATTGAGCTATTAATTTGGAAGAGGAAAAATGTATTAGCTCTGTTTTAACTAAATCGAATTAAATTGCATTCTTTGAGCTGAGTTTGTATAATTGTTTTGTAGCTCTTTCTAACGAATTAATATTCTTTCTCCAAATAGATGAATTAATAATAAGAGCGATATCATCAATATATAAAAGGAATTTGATTGAATTGTTTTGGAAAAGATCTCTAATATAAATCAAGAAGAGGATTAACGAAATAGGGCTGCCTTGTGGTATTCCGGTCGAAATTGGTTTGAAAGATTCGATTTGATTATTAAAAGATAGTTTTAGTTGTTTTTGTTGAAGAAATGAAGCTATCCAAAAGATAAGATTGGTTGGTAGTTTCAACTTCTTGCAGATATTTAATAATTGATTTTTTGAAATATGGTTGAATGCTCCTTTTATATTCATAAATAAAACCGAAGTCTTACTATTAGCTTGCTTGTTGCTTTCAATCTCTATATTCAAAAGGAGAGCTGTATCGATTGCTGATTTCTTTTGTTGTCCTTTCATTTGGCTATAATGTAAGAGATGAGTAGTTTCCGCTAGATATCCTAATTGTTAAGCTAATATCCTTTTGCTTACTTTTCCTAAGCAATTAAGAAGTGCAATAACCCTATATGCTTTTGGTATCGAATAATCTGATTTCGAAGCTTTTTTAAGGATTGCTCTAGTGGCTTGTTTCCAGTATTGTGGGTGGTATTCAATATTAAGAAGCTTGCTATATAAAATAAAGAAGGTTTGTGGAATAGCTTTATATACTCTTGTAATGATTTCTTGAATAATACTATCTGAACCAGGAGTTTTCCCTTGAATTTTAGCCGAACAGGCATTCTTTAATTCGTTTTTAGAGAGATCAGGCCATTCCTATTTGTTGGATTATTGATATCCTTCCTATTCAGGTTTGGCTGTGATAGGAGGTTGAGGGAACAGAATAGTTCAAAAAGCAGAACATTTTCCTTCAAAAAAGGTTTTTAAAGCAATATCAGGGATCCTTTGATTTTGATAATCCTTTATATAGGCCATTACTTTGAAAATAGTTTGAGTGTTCTTTTTTTCTAGGAAATCGTTCCAATGATTCTTTTTTGCTGTTTTAATAGTTTGAAAATATCTGTTTCTAATAATTCGATAAGCTTCTTTTGAACTAGTATTTTCGAAATTGGATTCAACTTGTTGTTTTGCTTTTCCTAGTTCTTTTCGAAGGGCTTTTAATTCAGGAGACCATCATAGCTTAGCTCTTTTGTTTGTTATAATCTTCGGAGTATAGTTTTCCATTACCTTTTGGATAATCCTTGTAAGTTCGCTAGCAGTATAATCTAATTTGAAACAATATATATTGTTTTCTTAAAGAAAATCAATCGAATCTTATGTAGTTGTTGTAAATATACTTAGTTCGGCTAGAGTGGGCAAGTGTTTGGCTTTGAATTGTAGAATAGATTCGAATAGCTCCTAATTGGCTAGCTTTATATGATATCTGATTATTGGCTTTTGATAAGGGGTATTTGGATTCTCTTTTCCTTTTAATTTAAATAGAATCCCTGAATGATTGAATCCAATATTAGAAAGTGTTTACCAATCTTGTATCCTTAAAGAAATACTTTGAAAAGCTAATGTGAGGTTGAGTATGCTTAGATTTGTCAAATTAATTCGAAAGAAAGTAGTAATACCAGATTCATTCAATAGACTTAGATTTTGATCTTTAATCTATTCTACTAATTGATCGATATTAGTATTTTTGTTTGAAAAGGGATTCTATAATGGATGATAGAAGTTGAAATCGCCTAATACTATTATTTGTTGATTAATCGATAGATTGTAAAGGGATTGATCAATTGTATATCCTTTTTCCTGTACTTGATCTGCTTTGTTATATATATTGATAATTTGAAAGGTTTCGCTTCTATTTTGGTAGTTTATTATCTGTATATCCGGGTCTATTGGCGAATGAGGGGTTAGATTAATTATAGCTCGGAGGTCTTTGGAAATATATAGGAGGGTTCGGGGTTTGAGATCGGGGTTGAAGTTGGGGAGAATTTGTATAAAATTGGAGTGTATAGTCGATTTGTAATTAGAGAAATTGGTTTTATTTTTTTGAATTCAAGATTCCTGAATTAAAATCAGATCAATATTGAGCTCAAGAACAAGTTGTAAAACATTTTCTGTGGTTTGAAGGCTTTTGTTGAGATTTATTTAAAGAAATCTGATATTATTGTAATATATTGATTAGTGCTGTTGGCTTTTTTGTTGAATAGCTTTGAAGATTTTACAGTTTTTAAAGCTAGCTATATGATTTCCTTGATAATTAGAGTATTTGGTAATAATATAAAAACAGAGTTTTCCTCTTAAGTTGTAGACTATATAGAGATATATTGCTATAATATGTTTACCTCCACACTGTGACACTTTGCCTTAGAAGAACTGCGAGAGCAGGGTACAATTTATCCTTAGAATCTATAACTACAGAATCGGGAGCAAAGCGCTTGTAGAGCACTTTTATATACTAGCTATGTATACATAATCGTGCACATACACAAGCGCGCACATAAGCGATTACAGCTGCGATTGGGTGCGATCCGTGATACTACCCCCCCTTTCGAAAAAGCTTGCCCTCAAGCTTTATAATTACCTAATCCGTAGATGCATTGGCAATCCCAATAAGGTGTTGTTGTTTACGTTATAGCATGGTGTGGTAAACAGGTGTGTGCACAAATTTTGCTTTTTTCGTGACGGGAAGGCGTATGGGAAATGGAGGAAACCATTCTGTAGCCTAACAATAGTGTAAAGCCTTCGAAGCATATAGATCACCCGAATTTCCTTCTCTTTTCCAAATCTTTTTTGATCATTTACCTTTTTTATATCTTTCGATCAATAATCAATATACCTTTTATATCATCAAAAAAATGTAGTAGTAAGAGCAAGTTGTTGTTAGTGTAACTAAAACAACGGGAGGATGTATGTGTAGTAATGAGTTAATTATTTTTCTTTTGTGTTTACTTTGTTAATATGCTTCTTTACAATTTGTGGTGAAGAGAGCATCTGCTTTTTCTGTTGTGCAAGGCAAGCATTCTATTAAAAAAAAAGAAAAGTCGAGCTGCAGCAAAAGTAGCAGTAATCCTATCAGTGAGAAGGAGGATGATGAGGAAGATAGATTGAACAATAAAGATACATGTAAGTAAGGCTTTCTTTTAGTATCTCCAGCTTGTGGTTAGCTTATCTAACAAATACAATTACAGATACCAAAGGCAATGTGCCTAAGGGTAGGGTCGATCTTTGATATGCTCATTGGATGTATCCGTTCCATCGTCTTCTGAGATAAAATTTGGAAAAAGAATATAATCCCTTGATTAATTATATTGATGATTACAAAAAGAAGTTCACTGACAAGTTAACCATAACAGTATATTATTTTCATAATCTCGAAAATGATAATGAGATAGTTGAGAAAGATATTCTAGAGATCTTACATCAAAGTCAATCTGATCGCAAATTCGATATGCCCTGTTGCAGAAGTATTGGTTTTGTTGATATCAATAAATAGGGATTTCCAAGTAAGAGATTATCAAAAAAAACAGTATCACAACAGGAACAATGTATTTGAGAGGATAGCTGGGTTTGTACTGGCTGTATACGCAATTGTATTTCCAGTAAGGGAGATGGCATTTGCTATCGACTTTCTGGATAATCATCTAATCAATCTCGCTATCTGCTTTATTTGACTAGCAAGTATAAATATGAGCGTTTGCCTGACAGGGATACGTGCAAAATGTTTCTCCAATACCAATCGGCTGTTGCTGAGTATGGCAATATGGTAAAAATAAGTTACAACTTTGCCAGTTTTTAGTAAAATTAATTCTTAAAATAGCTTGATATATGGGAAAAACTAAAAAGTTATGTTTCAAAAGAAATACTTTCTTTTATTCTTGCTCGAGAAGCTGTGGAGTGTTACGTGACAAAGGCTGCATTGCGGGGAGATAAATTGAAGTAGTAGTATTAGCTTATCCTAATTCAAATGGAAGCAGAGCTTTCGGCAGTTTGCAAGTGGTTAGATGCAACTAAACGCTAGTTTGGTTTTGTTATTGAGCGTACTGCAATTAAGGGTTGTCTTGTCTTTCAGCTTATGGTTATCCTATATGTACTTATCGTTACTGTTGGCTAGGGACTCGACTGGTATTTCGGTTTAAACCATCTAGTTTTTGTTGTTATACCTTGTTCGACTGTAACCGTTAATGCCCGTAGGAGCTTTCTTTCTGGTTTGGTTTAAGCCTGCCAGACAGGGGAAAAGATTTTCTTTGTTAACATTTCATTTTTGTCCGATCGCTTTCAGCCTCTTATGCGATTAGGATTTTCTTGTTACAATAATGAATTAAAGAAATTCTTTCTATTTTTTTCATTTATATATTGATTGTTATCTATAAAATCGTAATTATCCTTTCCACTCTCGTAAAAACGAATCTATTTCGGTAGGTGTGTAGGGGATCCTGGCAGAGTAGGATTTCGTAAATGAAAGTCACAAAGGTAGTGCAGGGCAGTTTTTAAGTTAGAGGTGGGGTACCAGGTAAGATTGTTATTAGTATTCAACTATGATATTCTGTATTTAAACTGTTGGTGTACTTTCTTTATAGCTAGAATATGCTTCACTTTCTATTCGATATCACTGGTGATATTTATTAAAGGCGGTGATTCGAGGATTTGTTTGGGAAGTGGGTTGTCTACTGTTTTGCGAAGTTTGCTAGGTGGAAATACGGGGTGGACTTTTATAGTGAGTGATAAGTCCAATCGAAAGGAATCTTTAGTCTGATTAATAATCTTAAATCTATCTTGAATAGGGTAATCCAGTTTTTTGAATAATCGTTGTATTGGAAAGTCCCTTATTACTAAGCTATACGTAGTCTCTTACATCGAAGTCGATTAAGTAGCAATACGAGTTGGCCAATCGAGATATCTTTTTTTGTATATACAAAATATTTTCTTTTACTCGATCGAGTACTAATTTATTGTATTTAGTATACTCTCTAGTATCGGTTATATTCAAATTGTCGACAAACGTGATGGAGTTGGGTTTCCAATCCCAGGGATTGTGGGGTAGATAGCTATACAAGATCTTGTATAGAATTTGACTATCTAGTAATTCATAGGGAAGCGTGAGTTGAGCATAGTCCATCATTAATAGAAATTCAGATCAATCATTTTGATAATAGCTTATAAAGGGTTGCAAGCATTATTAGAGATATTGATTATAAATCTCAATTTGACCATTAGTTTGCGAGTAGTAAACAGTAGATAACTTGACTTATATTTCTAAAATATTATTGAATTCTTGCTAGAATTTGAATATGAATTAAGGATTACGATCAGAGATTACAGTCTCCAGGGTACCGTAGTATCTGTATACATGGTATAGGTATAAGCAGGCTTAATCTCTCAAATCGATTGATTTATGACAGGGTATCGAAATAATTTGTTTAATCAATCAATCGATAATGATAAATACATTATCATAACCATATTTATCCTTATTGAAATTACAGTAGTCCATAATGACATATTGCCATGCTTGTGTAGAGATTGGGAGCAGGTAAAGGAGACCGGGAGTGCGATCTCTTGATACAGAGCTGCGCTTGCATTTGTAGCAATTCCGTATATATTGGTCGATTGTATCGTTCATGTTCTTCCAATAGTATTGATTGGCCAAGAGAGTGTAGATCTTTTTGACACCAGGGTGTGCAGTGGAAATTGAATTGTGAACTTCGCAAATCAAATAGGTTTGTAGATTTTTGGTGTCCGGTATATAAAGTCGATTGTCATAAAGCAAGAGTCCTTTCTCGAACGTGAAATGCTTGTGCAATTTGGTAGTCTAAACATACAAAGCTTTTAAACTTGGATGGGATCTATTTACTTCAATAATACAATTTACAATATCGAAAAGCGATATGATTGTGTATATATCGATGTTTGCGATTATGTCCAGGTCTTGCCGTAGAGATTTGTGTATGATCTTTATGTCCACCTGATCATCTTTTATAAGCTACTAAAGATGATTCTTCTTCTTAATACTATTCTGTTAATCCAACTCGTCAATACAGCGTGTAAGCGTATTTGCAAGTGGATTATTCTTTCCAGCACAATATATAATAATAAAATTATAATCGGCGAGTAATTCTGCCTAGCACGCTTGTCAAGCGTTTAGCTGTTTGGTAAACATAAAGTACTCGAGCGCTTTATAATCGGTATACACTTTGATCTGATATAGGGATCCAGCAAGTTCGACTTTCTAGTAGCCTAGGGATTTGATGATCGCGAGTATTTCTTTATCATGAACTTTGTAGTTCAGCTTGGCGACAACCATCGTTTTCGAAAAGTAGACAATTGATAATCATTCGTTACCATGCTTTTGAGATAGTACACTAGCGACTACACCATCGAATACATCGGTTTCCAGTATACAGAGTAGTATATAATTGTAATACTACAGGAGAGAAGTAGAGATAAGTCTGTCTTTGAATATATCAAATACAATTTAACAGATTTTGTTGAAATGGAATTTGATGTTTGCTTTTGTAAGTTTATGAAGAGGTTTTACTATTATACTATAATCCTTAATGAATTAGCAATAAAAGTTATAAAAACCTAAAACGATTAAACACCCTTTATAATAATAGGATAAGTCCAAGTAGCAATCACTTTAATCTTTTCTGGATTAATTTATACACCATCTATAAAGATAATAAAACCTAAATACTTTATACATTTGATATTGAATTCGTACTTCTTAAGGTCTGCCTGAAGGCCAGCGGACTCAAGTCGTTCGAGAACGCGCTTGACATATTCCTTGTATTCATCTTCGTTTTCAGAATATATAAGAATATCATCGAGATAAGTAGTATAGAAGTTATTTAAATAGTCAAATAGGATATTGTTTATATATTGTTAGTAAGTCGCAGGGCCGTTTGTCAGTCCAAAAGGTAAAACTTTGCATTTATAGAAACCATATCGAGTGTGGAAGGTAGTGTATTCTTCGAAAGCTGGATCTATGTGGATGCAATGGAACGCTTGTCGAATATCTAATTTGATATACACCTTCGCACCAGCGAGTTGTGCGAGTGTCTCGTCAATAAGAGGTAGAGGGTACCTGTCTTTACATATTAAAGAATTGAGTAGTCGAAAGTCTATACAGAACCTTAAACTTCTATTCGGCTTTCTCACGAAGAGAATCGGCGTTGCGAATAATACTTGACTGGGTTCTATAAATTCTTTGGCAAGATTCTCTGTAATATATTCTTTAACAACCTTAAGCTGTTCAAATAACATCTTATACAGGGGACTGTATTTGAAAACTTTTTTATCTTCTTCTTCAAGTATGATCTTGTAATTGTATAATCGAAAAAGAGATAGAATATCGGACTCGTACTTGAAGAATACTCAATGATATTGCTAGTAAACTTCGGGGATCGGAGGCTTTATCTCAATATCTGTAATAACACAATTAAGAGTAGTAATAGTTTCTGGTTTAGAACTGTTTAAGGCAACAACTACAATTAAGATTCGATAATTGTTGTCTTGACTAGATTTGTGAATCGAAATAATATTGTCAATCTCTATATATATAACTATAAAGATCTCATAATCCTTACTTCTTTTGCAGATGAATTGAAATTGAGTCGGCTTGAGTATATAGATATCGAATGTATTGGAGATATAAAGCGGGAGGGATTCGTAAACAAACTAAATAGAGATTGGATTGAGAGTAGGTTTCTTCTTCAGATTGACTGGAACCTAAGCTTTGATCGTATTTGAGATTACTGTATTAGTCTCTTGGGGAGGGGTAATAAGTATCTTAAATACAATCAATACTATAGTCAGTTATCCATTATCAAGTTGGTGATATATCTCTTTCAATCGGGTATTCCAATCGTCAGCATCTTTCTATCTCAAATGACTGATTCTGGGTTGTTAAAGACTATCTCTAATTAAAAGTATATTTTTTGATAAGGAAACAGTAGGAGAATGCTCGAGAAGCCATTCGAGGTATCGGTTAAAACAATCGACTTTAACTCGGATTTCTATCAACCATTTGTAATCTAGGATTACACTATGTAAATCCAAATTGGTGATGAGAAATAGCAAATAAGACTATTGTTGAGCATTAATCGTAAAATTAAGAAATATAAAATAAATAATAGCTTCACCTTATATATTATTATAGCTTTTAACTTCAATTAATGGTTCGAATAATATAAAGCGGAGTTTGAATATAGGGAATAATAATGAAAGGAGTATCTTATCGATAAAAGCGAAGTTATTCGCTTTGGAATCTATAAGAGATTGAATATTGTATGAATATTCGTTCTTCGAAAATATGCATAATAGATTTATGGAATCATTTCCCATTAGTTTTATCAAATCGAGAAATCTTATATCCCAAATCGCATTTAAAAGGAAACTTTTACCTAAGCATATTAATTTAAATATTAATCTTCAGTAATGCAAACAGACTTGATAACTTCCGCTTGCACTTCTTGGTTTATATTCTCCTCAGCATTCTCTTTTACATCATAGAACTCTTTGTTTTCTCCAATCTCTTGGATCTCGGTTATAGTGTTTATATTACCTGTGCATAACATGAAACTGCGATTCACTTTTGATATAGGGGCGGTAGTACTATAATTGAAATTGTTTCCTAGAAATAAAATATTATTTGGCTTAAAGGTTTCTGTATAGTCAATAGGAGTACGAAAAGGATATTGAATGTGAAACTGAATAGATAGATTCGAATTACTTGATAAACAGAGAGTGCTTTTAGGGGTAATCGATAAATTGGTATTACTAAATGACTTTCTAAGAAATATCTCTTTAGTTGTTCTATAATAATTACATTCTTAAAGTATAACTTCGAGTTTATTGATTTTAGTAAGCTTAATAGCTAGATCCTCAATAGTGTAGTATTTATTGATATAGAGACTAATAGTTTGTTGAAGGAAATCGGATATTTTTCTTTTCAGATTGTAAAGGAGAGTTATCAGATCAATGATTTCTGTTTATATAGCTAATAATCTAAATCTGCAATACCATACTAGAAAGTTTCCTTATTAAATATTATTAAATATAACCCAGTATTTGTATTCAATTCGTGTATAATTGGCTTTAACCGAGTTCTTGTAAATAGCTGTAAACTAATCGATTAATTGCTATCCTGTTAAACAGAAGACTTGAATGTACAGTGAGAATATATATTCTTGTATCTTTCCTTTCATCTGATCTACTATATAAGATCGCCGTTACATTTTCGAAATAAACGAATTTTTGTAAAGTTCAAATCGTTCGGTGACTAATAGCTACCAAAAGCTTGCTTTCGGCTCCACACCATCTTTAAATTTGAATGAAAGATTGATAGGCTTTGAAATATATAGACACTCTACTACAATAATAAATAAACGAAAATAAAATATTCGATAAATTTGTAGATCGTTTGGTAGGGCGATTAAATTTGAAAGGGGTCTACTATCAATACTTGAAAGGGATCGTTGCGAAGATTAACTTTACAAGCAAGGGTTTTTCTTGTTCTTCTTTTTCCTGGTAGTAGGAGATGCCCTTTCAATAGAATTGACTAGAATATTAGAAGTTCGGACTCCGCGATTTGCAAGGGAATCTGCATAATATTGCTATCAGTATCTTGGAGATTGAGATGAGTAAGCGGTACTAAAACTATACTATAACAATTTGTCTTTAAGTCTTACGATTTCATTCCATAAGTCCTCAAAGTCTTTAAGAATCAGTATTTGTTCTTTCTGTGATAGAAAAGTGTGTATCAGTATGTTACCCTCGAGAGTTAATACCTCAATCGAGGAGTCGTTTCCAAACTGTTTACTTTTTCTATATCTACCAATATTTATATTAAAACCGTAAGAACTATAACCATTGCTTCGTTGAGATTAACTATCATCAACTAAAAGTGTTCGGCCGGCGAAAGGGGGAAAGCGATAGAGTCTTTTTAAAGTAAATGGGTTGGATATGATAGTAATACTTATAACTCTATATATTAAGGGTTTATTGTCTTTCATTAAGTAGATTTACTTGGAATCAGTTCTCTTCCTATAAGTGATATCAAATGTTCTCGATATACCCAAGAAGGTATTATGATTATAAGATATTATTTGATTGGCCATTAGATGACCATACGATTGTATAGTGAGTTGTAGATAATATAATACTTTGCCTTAAAAGAACTGCAAGAGCAGAATACAATTTATTCTTAGAATCTATAACTACAGAATCGAGAGCAAAGCGTTTGTAGAGCGCTCCTATATACTAGCTATGTACATATGATCGTGCACGTGCGCAAGTGTGCACGTGAGCGATCGCAGCTGCGATTGGGTGCGATCCGTGACATACACAATCCGCAAAAAGAGTCTTTTTTGTAATATGAGCTTTGATGTCCAAAGCCCTGGCATTTTTGACATTATATAATAGATTTGAATTCATAGAATTATTCTATTCTGATATTAGTACCTGCAATATACAACCGCTTTTGAATAGCTAGTTCGGCTTCTGATTTTGAGGCAAAAGCTATAACAATAGTGCTGTCTTTTTGGTGGGCTCTTTTGACTATTAGAGTGAGCCAAAAGGGAGTTCCTATTGGCTTGAAATCTGTATTGAAGGTTTTGATTTCAATTGTAATCAAATCCATTCCTTTAGACTCAGAGAACTCTTTTATAGGGATATTGTAAATAATAACCCTATACCATTCTTGATCTTTTTGAATCCTTTCGAATTTGATAATATTTTTCTAAATAACTTTCTTTTCAATTAGGAATTATATTGTAAAGGGATTATTAATAGTGATAATAATATTATTATTGAAAGAAAATATTGCTATAGCAACTATTAATCCTTTGATTCCAATTTCCTGAAAGGCTTTATTAATCTTATTTCGAATTATTAAAGGCGAGAAGGTTTTGAAGTTAGGAATTTCTGGTTTGATTAAAAGTAATCGTTTTTGAATAATACTAATCTTTTTCTTTATTGAAATAGATTTGTTACTTTTTCCTTTAATAACTAGATTCCATTCCCCTTCTTTTGTAATATTAGCATAAGAAGGTTTTGATATTGATATTGTAATACTGGTAGGAGCCGATTTGATTAAAGCTTTGGTTTGAGATTCGATTTTCCGTATAGCTGTTTCCAAGTGATTGATTTGGGATGTGATGATTTTGGAAGCTGTAATGAGATTTCCTTTTTCAGTATATTCTCTAAAGATTTCTAAAAGATCTAATAGCTTAGATTGTTCGTCATATAATTGAAAGAGAGTAGAAGCTAAAACTATAAGATCTCTAGCTTTTAGAATAGCTTCTTTAAAAGTAATTGGATCGTTTTGGATTTTGAATTGCTTATTTGGATTAATGAATAGTGTAGTAAAGTTTCGCTTTTTGTTTTGATTAAAGATTTGAGTAATATTATTTGGCTTTTGAATAATAAAAAGATCGCTAGGTATACTGAAATCTTGTATTCTGATTTCAGGGCTGGTTATTTGATTGATTGATGAAATAAGGCTTGATAATTCGATTGGGGTTCTTCTAGAATAAATAGGCAAATTTGGGATTGTAGGAGGGCTGGAAGTGATTACTGGATAGGTATTTGGTATTATAGATTGATCTGGGGTGGCTTCTCTCATATCTATATCTGAAAGAGTATTCAGATTAGTATTTGGAACCTCTACAACTATATAATCGGAGTGTTCCATATTGATATTGAGATTAGGTTGTCTGTTCTGGAGTCTTAGGACAGAGTTTTTCATATGTTTTTTCGCGTGCGTTTCGTGTTTCGAAGCGTCGACGGCAGTATCACAATAACTACTGGCCAGAATTACTTGGAGATAATTGCAATGGAATTGTATTGATAACTATGATCTAGAGCGATCGTGAGAAGGTCGTATTTCGAAGAAAAAGTTTCCTTCGAAATTTGTTGTTCGATGAATATTCGTAATTAATCAAAAGGTGTTGAGGTATCTCAATATTATTATATATATATTTATTATTAAAGTAATTAAAATAATATAAGTATAATTTAATGTAACTGTAACCTAATTTCAATTGAAAGAAAGCACTAGCTGTATTTTACCTTGTTTCAATTGGTAACTTGATTTTCGATCCAATTTTCCATAGAAATAGTTTCGAATAGATTAATGCTGTTTGATTTGATCTGAGTTTATATTAATTGAGAGTTGAGCTTTATTGATCAAAGGATGATTCTTTAATTATTATTCCTAATAATCCGAAATTAGTTTTATTCGAAGTAGATTATATTGTAGTTATTTCCTTTACTAGCTTATCTGCTAGTTTGTTTCCCTTTACTAAAGTATATCCTGATATTCAATTCAAGGATATTTCCGTTCCTTTAGTTATAATAGCTTTGGCTACTTTGATTACTTGAATTTGATAGGCTTGACCAGAATAATCCGAAGGTGTTTTTAGTTATAGTAGGTCTGTTTGATTATCTGAATAAATCTTGAATTTCTTTTTACTATTAGCAATTGAGCTAGTATATTCAATAGCTCGAATAACTCCATATAGCTCTCCATTATAAACCAATTGATTGCTTCCAATATTCATTTGTTCTTGATATGAAACTTGATTATTCGATTATATTATTACTATCCCTACACCAATGCCTATTCCTTTTTCTGTAGAAAAGGTATCTGTATAAATATAGATAATATCTTGATCTCTATGTTTGAAAATAATATTATAAAGTATTACTGTATTTTCTTTTGAAGCTTTACTAATATTGATTTTGAAAGGGATTTCCTTTTTCTATAATAGAAAATAGAAATGAGTAATCTTTTCGAAAAAGAACGAATCGAATTTTTTATTAATTGATTCTCTTATTCTATCAAGTTGGATTGATTTATATAGCTTTCTTTGAGGAGTATTGATTGGTTCTCGATTGGCATATTGGTTTGTTAAAATAGCTTTTTCGATATTGATTGAATGATTAGATGAGAGTTTTGTTAATCGAAAAACATATTGCTTGATATTTGAATCTAATCGAATGTTTGCTGGTTTTAATCCCGCTTCAATTTCCATTAAAAGAATTAAAATAGTTTTGAAGATTTCTAGTATTTTTTGAAAAACTAGATTTTGAAGAGCTTGTATTTTATCCCTAAAGTAGGCTTATTTTCTTTATTAAATTATTGATTCATAATCTGTTATACTAATTATATAGACTATATATAGTTGTCGAAGGGCTTTTGGGCTTAGGCCTTTTTCTATATTAACTAATCAAGTTATTCAATAAAAAGCTCTTTTTGCTTGTATAATTCGAATATTAATATGTTAATTGAATTTGAGATTTAAATCAAACCATATATCTAGTCATCTGATTAGGGATTGGGATGTAATAACATCGAAATTAGATAGTTTGATTAAATAATCCTTAATTAGCTTGGAAGCTGAGAAGTACATTAATTCTATTTTTACTAAATCGAATTGAATAGTGTTTTTCAAACTAAATTTGTAAATTTGCTTTATAGCTTTCTCAAAAGATATAATATTCTTTTTTTAAGAAGATGAGTTTATAATCAAAGTAATATTGTTAATATAGGAGAGAAATTTAATTGATTTTGAAAGAAATAAATCTCTGATGTATATTAGAAATAGAATTGAAGAAATAGGACTGTCTTATGATATTCCAGTCGAAATAGGCTTGAAAGATTCGATTTGATTGTTGAAGGATAATTTGAGTTGTTTTTGTTAAAGAAATGAGATTATTCAAGCAATCAGGTTTGTTAATAATTTTAGCTTCTTACAAATTTCCAATAATCGATTTCTTGAGATGTGATTGAAGGCTCCCTTTATATCCATAAATAGAACTAAAGTCTTTTTGTGAATTTGCTTATTTCTTTCGATTTCCATAGTTAGAAAAAAAGCTACATTAATTACTGATTTCTTTTATCGATCTTCAATTTGACTTTTATATAATAGACTAATAGTTTCTATTAAATAGCCTAATCTTTAAGCTAATATCCTTTCACTAATCTTTTCAAGACAGTTTAAAAATGCAATAATTCTATATACTTTCGAAACGGAATAATCAGGTTTTGAGGCTTTCTTCAAAATCGCTTCAGTAGCTTGTTTCCAGTATTGTAGGTAATATCCAAGATTGATTAGATTATTGAATAAATTGAAGAAGATCTATGGAATTGCTTTATATATTTTTGTAATAATCTTTTGAGTAATTCTATTTGGGCCAGGGATTTTTCCTTAAATTTTAACTGAACAAGTATTACTTAATTCGATTTGTAAAAAGTTAAACCATTCTCATTTCTTGAATTGCTTATATCCTTTTCATTATAGTTTTGAAGTGACTGAAAGGGATAGGAATAAAGTCGATCTAAAAGCAAAGTATTTTCCTTTAAAAAAGCTTTCGATTGAAATATCCAGTATCCTTTAATCTTGATAATCTTTTATATAAACTATTACTTTGAATATTGTTTGTGTATTCTTTTTTTCTAGGAATTTATTTCAATAATTCTTTTTTATTGTTTTAATAATCTGAAAGTATTTATTTCTAACAATTCGATATTTCTCTTTGAAATTTGAGTTCTTTAAATCAGATTCGATTAGTTGTTTTGCTTTTCCTAATACTTTTCGAAGCTCTTTCAATTCAGGTGTTCACTATGGTTTTCCCCTTTTTTTCAAACTGACTTTAGGTATAGATTTTTCAGTAGCTTTCTGAATAATTCTTATAAGTTCGTTTGTTGCTTGATCCAGATTAGAATAATCATTTCTTTCTTTCAAATTATTAAGCGAATCCTCTTTAAATGAAATTGTCAATATCAAAGTAGAGAGAATAAAAGAGAATAAGGTTTCTGATTTCAGTATTGATTCGAATTTATTTCAATTAGCTAGCTTGATATTATATTTAGCTAGCGATATTGTATTATGGGAACTTGATTCTTCTTTTCCTTTAAGTTCGAATAATATTCTTATATAATCGGATCCTGTATTTGATAGTATTTGCTAGTTTTGGATTTGAGAAGCAATTCCTTTTGAAACTAATATGAGATTGATAACGTTTGGATTGAGAAAATTATTGTAATAGAAGATATTAAGATCAGGCTTGTTTAGAAGAATGAGATTCTGATCTTCCAGTCATTCAGTTAATTGATCAGTATTTCCGCTTTTCTTCGAAAAAGGATCCCATTATGGGTAATGAAAGTTGAAGTTGTTTATAAGAATAGTTTTTTGTATGATTGATGAATTGTATAGGTGTTTTTTAAATGTAAAGCTCTTTTTTTTAGCTTAATTAGTTTTATTATAAATATTAATGATTTGAAAGGCTTTATTTCTATTTTGATAATCGAAGATCTGAATATCAGGATTTCTTAGAGAATTAGGAGAAAGGTTGATTGTAAATTGAAGGGTTTTTGAGGTATATAATAATATTTGTGGTTGATATTTGGAATCGAATCTTGGAAGTGTTTGTATAAAATTAGGGTGTATGATTGATTTAGTATTTGAATAATTATTTCCGTTTTTGATAATCCAAGGCTTTTGAATAGTAATAAGATCGATATTGAGTTTTGTTGTAATCTATAGAATGTTTTCTATAGCTTGTGAATTCCGATTGAGATTTATTTGAAGAATTCGAATATTAGTGTGATTCATTAAAGAGTATTATTCGATTTTTATTGAATAGCCTGATAGGTTTCATATATTTTCAAATTTGCTGTGTGATTCCCTTAACAATTCGAGCATTTCGCTATTAAATGTTAACAGAATTTTCCTTTAATATTGTATATTATATATAAGTGTATTGATGTAATATGCTTATCTCCATATAAACCACAAGAAGGGTTTCTTTTATAATGAGTATCCTGATATTCAAACCCTTGATATTTCTGGTATTATATAGTTGGTTTTGATTTATAGAATTTTTCTATTCTTATATTACTTTCAACAATATATAACCACTTTCGGATAGCTAATTCCACTTTTAATTTGATAGCAAAAGCAATAACTACAGCTCTCTCTTATTAATAAACTCTTTTCGAAATAGAAATGAGCTAGAAAGGGATTCCTATAGGCTTGAAGTCAGGATTAAAGATCTTGATTTCGTTTAAGATAAGATCCATTCCCTTTGCTTCTAAAAATTCTTTAATGGGAACTCTATAAATAATAATTTTATACCATTCTTAATCCTTTTGAATCCTTTCGAATTTGATAATATTACTCCAAATAGCTTTCTTTTCTATTAAGAATTATAATATAAAAGGATCGTTTATTATAATAATAATATTGTTATTAAAAAATAAAATAGCTACTACAATAATTGGTCCTTTAATTTTAGTCTTTTGAAAAGCTTTATTTATTTTGTTTCGAATAGTTAAAAAGGAAAAGGAAATGGGGTTTGAGATTTCTGGTTTGATTAGAATAAATTGTTTTTGAATTGAATCTATCTTTTTCTTTATAGGGGTTAATTTGATGCTTTTTTTGGAGATTAGGTTCCATTTTTCTTTTGAAACTTTTGCATATGTTAATTTTGATATTGGGATAGTAGTAGATATAGAAATTGTATTTAGAACTTTAGTTTGGGATTCGATTTTTTGAGTAACTGATTCGAAATAAGTGATTTGAGAGGTAATGATTTTGGAGGCTATAATAAGATTTCCTTTTTCAATATACTCTCTAAAGATTTCTAGGAAATCTAGAAGCTTGGATTGTTCATTGCGTAATTGAATAAGTGTTGAAGCTAATACTATAAGATCTCTTGCTTTCAGAATAGCTTCTTTTGAAGAAAAAGAATTATCTTAGATTTTGGGTTATTTGTTTTAATTGCCAAGAGATATTGTAAGACCGCGTTTCTTGTTTTGATTGAAGATATAGATAGTATTATTTGTATTTTGAGTGAGAAAGGGATTATTAAGTAGATTGATTTCTTCATTTCTTCTTTTGAAGTTGATTGGTAAAATTAGGCTGGAGATTTCAAATATAGAGGTTTCAGAAGGTAGATAGGAACTTGATGCAAGAGTACCTAATATGATTGTAGAATAGGTATTAGGTATAATAAAGACTTTGGGAGAAGCTTTTATTATATTAGTATCCTTCAATATATTTGAGGAACTCATTTTGGGGATTGTATTTCTATTCTGAAGATCAGAATGAAGAGTTTTCTACACGAATTTTCATATGTATTTCGCGTTTTGGGATATCGACAATAGTATCACAACAATTACTGATTCAAATCAATTGGGAGGAATTGCAATGGATTTGGTTTAGTAACTATGATCTATAGCGATCGCGAAATGGTCGTATTTCGAAGAAAAAGTTTCCTTCGAAATTTGTTGTATTGTATCCTTGAATTTGATTTGGCCTTTCCATTAAACTTCCAACTCGTAATCAGCAATACTAGTTATATAGGCTATATATAACTGTCTCATAGTCTTAGGACTAAGGCCTTTTTCTATATTAATTAAACAAACCATTCATTGAAAGACTCTTTTCACTTATATTATTCTAATATTAATATATTAATCGAATTTGAAATTCGGATTGAACCAGATACCAAGCTATCTAATTAGAGATTGGGGTATTACTGTTTCCGAATTGGGTAAAGTAATAGGATATTGAGCTGTTAATTTGGAAGAGGAAAAATGCATTAGCTCTGTTTTAGCTAAATCGAATTGGATTGCATTCTTTGAGCTGAGTTTGTATAATTGTTTTGTAGCTCTTTCTAACGAATTAATATTCTTTCTCCAAATAGATGAATTAGTGATAAAAGCGATATCGTTAATATATAAAAGGAATTTGATTGAATTGTTTTGGAAAAGATCTCTAATATAAATCAAGAAGAGGATTGGCGAGATAGGGCTGCCTTGTGGTATTCCGATCGAAATTAGCTTGAAAGATTCGATTTGATTATTAAAAGATAGTTTTAGTTATCTTTGTTAAAGAAATAAAGCTATCCAGAAAATAAGATTGATTGATAATCTCAACTTCTTGCAGATATCCAATAATCGATTTTTTGAAACATAATCGAATACTCCTTTTATATCCATAAATAAAACCGAAGTCTTACTATTAGCTCGCTTATTGCTTTCAATCTCTATATTCAAAAAGAAAGCTATATCGATTGCCGATTTCTTTTATCATCCTCCCATTTGACTATAATATAAGAAATAGATAGTTTCCGTTAGATATCCTAATCGTTAAGCTAATATCCTTTTGCTTACTTTTTCTAAGCAATTGAAAAGTATAATAACCTTATACACTTTTGGTATCGAATAATCTGGTTTCAAAGCTTTTTTAAGGATTACTTCAATGGCTTGTTTCCAGCATTATGGGTGGTATCCAATATTGAGAAGCTTGTTATATAAAATAAAGAAGATTTGTAGAATAGCTTTATACACTCTTATAATGATTTCTTGAGTAATACCATCTGGATTAAAAGTTTTCCCTTGAATTTTAGTCGAACAGGTATTCTTTAGTTTGTTTTTAGAAAGATCAGACTATTCTTATTTATTAGATTATTAATATCCTTTCTATTCAGGTTTGGTTGTAATAGAAGGTTAAGGGAATAGAATAGTTTGAAAAGCAGAGCATTTTCCTTTAAAAGAGATTTCTAAAGCAATATCAGGAATTCTTTGATTTTGATAATCCTTTGTATAGACTATTGCTTTGAAAATAGTTTGAATGTTCTCTTTTTCTAGGAAATCATTCCAATGATTCTTTTTTGCTGTTTTAATAACTTAAAAGTATCTGTTTCTAATAATTCGATAAGCTTTTTTTGAACTAATATTTTCGAAATTGGATTCAACTTATTGTTTTGCTTTTTCTAGTTCTTTTCGAAGGGCTTTCAATTTAGGAGATTACCATAACTTAGCTCTTTTGTTATTATAATCTTCGAAGTACAGCTTTCTATTGCTTTTTGGATAATTCTTATAAGTTCGCTAGTAGCATAATCCAATTTGGAACGATATATATTGTTTTCTTAAAGGAAATTAATCGAATCTTGTATAGTTGTTGTAAACATACTTAGTTTGGCTAGAGTGAATGAGTGTTTGGCTTTGAATTGTAGAATAGATTCGAATAGTTTCTAATTAGCTAGTTTTGTATAATATCTGATTATTGGCTTTTGATAAGGGGTATTTGAATTCTTTTTTTTTTTTAATTCAAATAGAATTTCTAAATAATCGAATCCAATATTAAAAAGTGTTTGCCAATCTTGTATCCTTGAAAAGATACTTTAAAAAGCTAGTATAAGATCGAGTATACTTGGATTTGTCAGATTAATTCGAAAGAAAATAATAGCACCAAGTTCATTCAATAGATTTAGATTTTGATCTTCAATTTATTCTACTAATTAATCAGTATTAGCACTTTTGTTTGAAAAAGGATTTTATAATGAATAATAGGAGTTGAAGTTACCTAATACTATTATTTATTAATTAATCAATAGATTGTAAAGGAACCAATCAATTATATATCCTTTTTTCTATACTTGATTTGCTTTGTTATATATATTGATAATTTGAAAGATTTCGCTTCCATTTTAGTAGTTTATTATCTGTATATCCGGGTTTATTAGCGAATAAGGAACTAGATTAACTGTAGCTCAAAGGTTTTTAGAAATATATAAAAGGATTTGGGATTTGAGATTGAGATTGAAGTTGGGGAGAATTTGTATAAAATTGGAATATATAATCGATCTACAATTAAAGAAATTAATTCCATTTTTTTGAATTTAAGGTTCCTGAATTAAAATTAGATTAATATTGAGTTTAAGAGCAAGTTGTAGAATGTTTTTTATAGCTTGGGGGCTTTTGTTAAAGTTTATTTGAAGAAATCTGATATTATTGTAACACATTGATTAATACTGTTGGCTTTTTTATTGAATAGCTTTGAAGATTTCACAGCTTTTAAAACTAGCTGTATAATTTCCTTAACAATTAGAGTATTTAATAATAATATAAAAACAGAGTTTTCCTCTTAAGTTGCAGACCATACAAAGATATATTACTATAATATATTTGCCTCTACATAATTTACAAAAAGGGTCTTTTTTGCAATATAAACTTTGATGCCCAAAGCCCTAGCATTTTTGGTATTATATAATAGGTTTGGATTTGTAGAATTGTTCTACTTTGATATTAATACCTACAATATACAACCACTTTCAAATAGTTAGTTTGGCTTCTGATTTTAAGACAAAAGCTATAAAAATAACACCGTCTTTTTGATGAGCTCTTTTAGCTATTGAAATGAGCCAGAAGGGAATTCCTATTAGCTTGAAATCTGTATTGAAGGTTTTGATTTCAATTGTAATTAAATCCATTCCTTTAGGCCCAAAGAACTTTTTTATAGGGATATTGTAAATAATAATCCTATGTTATTCTTAGTCTTTTTAAATCCTTTTGAATTTAATAATATTTTTCCAAATAGCTTTCTTTTTAATTAGGAATTGTATTATAAAGGGATTATTAATAATAATAATAATATTATTATTGAAAAAAAGTATTGCTGTAGCAACTATTAGTTCTTTGATTCCAATTTCCTGAAAGACTTCATTAATCTTGTTTCGAATTATTAAAAACAAGAAGATTTTAGAGTTAGGGATTTCTGATTTGATTAAAAGTAATTGTTTTTGAATAATACTAATCTTTTTCTTTATTAAAATAAATTTATTATTTTTTCCTTTAATAACTAAATTCTATTCCCCTTCTTTTATAATATTAATATAAAAAGGTTTTGAAATTGATATTGTAATACTAATAGGAGCCGATTTGGTTAAAGCTTTAGTTTGAGATTTGATTTTTTGTATAGTTATTTCTAAATAATTGATTTGAAATATAATGATTTTGAAAGCTGTAGTGAGATTTCCTTTTTCAGTATATTCTCTAAAGATTTCTAAAAAATCTAATAGTTTAGATTATTTGTTATATAATTGAAAAAGAGTGAAAACTAAAATTATGAGATTTCTAGTTTTTAGAATAGTTTCTTTAGGAGTGATTGAATCGTTTTGGATTTTGAATTGCTTATTTGGATTGATAAATAGTATAATAGAGTTTCGCTTTTTGTTTTAATTGAAGATTTGAATAATGTTATTTAGCTTTTAAATAATAAAAGGATTGCTAGGTATACTGAAATCTTATATTCTGATTTCAGAACTGGTTATTTGATTGATTAATAAAGTAAGGCTTGATAATTCGATTAGGATTCTTTTGGAATAAATAAGCAAATTTGGGATTATAGGAAAACTAGAAATAATTATTGAATAGATATTTGGTATTATAGATTGATCTAGAGTAGCTTCTCTTATATCTATATCTGAAAAAGTATTCAAATTAATATTGGAACCTTTATAATTATATAATTGGAGTATTCCATATTGATATTAAGATTAGGTTGTTTATTCTGAAATCTTAGAATAAAGTTTTTTATATGTTTTTTTGTGTGTGTTTTGTGTTTTGAAGTATTGACAGTAATATTATAATAACTACTAGCCAAAATCACTTGGAAATAATTGTAATGAAATTATATTGATAATTATAATCTAGATTATTTATTTATTTATAGTGATTAACGTCTAATATCTGACCTCCCAAGGGGTATTCTAGACGTACTAAGGAGCGGGCCTACGGGCCGCTAGCGTTCCAGCCGCTCATAGTAGTGTAATGTTAGCTAATCAGGGGCTTGTTTGCCTCTGGTATTCCCCCGCTCAGTACCGCTCATGGCGATCCTGCGGCTGTTCTGTCTAAGGGTTTGTGGTCCTGTTTCAGAGGGCCTTGTTTCGTATGCCATCCGGGTGTCGGCGGATGATCAGGTCGATCGCTGTCGATCGGGAGAGCGCTCGGAGCGCTTATGGCTGTTCGGTGCGGGTCTTAGGTTGATTGGGGTGGAGAGCTCATCCTCGGGGTATTGGAGCAGGTTGGAATTCGCGTAGTTTCGCGTAGTTTGAGCATATCCTAGTATAGAATCTGGATCTAGCGAGAAGGTCAGTAAAGCTATATTGTGTTCGCAGGACGCGGTTGACATATGCTATCGCGTCCCATTCGGATCGAAGTCGATTTGGTGCAAGCGGCCAGTCGCCGCGCGTCTGATTATTGATTGAACATTGAAAGAAATGCAGTGGGCTTTTCTCAATCCCGCATGTACAGGTGTTCGTGCTATTTTCATGATTGAATCTGATGTGATAGGCTGCAAAGTCACCGTGTCCGGTCCGCATCGCTATGAGTCTGTGTAGTACCCCGCGAGGGAGCTTGAGGCTTTCCGGCTCCGAGGTATCATATACCGGTTTCCATGCATTGTACGTTTCGGAGATCAGGCCCCTTTTTTCCTTCCACCATCTGCTCTCGGAGCGCCGACATTTGGCACGTAGGACAGAGCGGGAGCTGCTGACTGTGGGGAGGCAGGATGGGCCAGGGTCAAGCGGCCCAGCCGTGCCCTGATCAGCGAGGCGATCGGCTGCCTCGTTGCCCTCAATCTCAGTATGCCCAGGGGACCACTTGATTACAATATTGTAGTGTTGCATCGCTTGATGGCACTTGTGGTATGCCCATTGAGAGGAGGCAGCGGCGCTTCCTCGCATTCCCCAGATTACTGAGGTGCTATCAATGCATAACCATATTCGTCCCTGGTAGGGGCGATCAATGATGCTCAGGAGGCGTTCTAGTCCCCGCCACGCGCCGATCGCCTCAGCGTCAAAAACATGCGACTGTTCGCGTACACGGCCGTAGCCGCTATCGATCTGTTGCTTGCCGCGGTAGATTGCAAAGCCGTACCCCACGCGGTGACCGTGTTCGTCGTATTGTTCAGACCCGTCTGAAAACACAGAGTAGTCTTCTTGGGGGATTAAGTCCCACCATTCCTTGAATGCTTTCGCGGCGTCCTCTTTGTCCATACCATTCGTTGGATCGGTGCGGCACTCGGGAGAGAAGTGAGGCCGTAAGAGTCTGGGGCGCTCGGTGGCAGGGATCGCCCGTCCCATTCTTTGCAGTTTTGTATTGGGACCTTTCAGAGTACCTGTGCCTCGTCCTCTCTTCCTGATGCACAGCTTCAATCGGTTTACAAGTAGGTGTTGTGCATCCACTGTCTGAAGCCGAAACGCGAACCTCAGTCTGGCTTGCTCTAGTGCAACAATTCCAGCTGGGAGACCAGCTTCTACGAGGAGTGCGGTCGTCGGGGTCGTCTTGTAGACGGGTAAAGCTCCCCGTGCCGCACTGTGAATCGTCTTGCTGACTAGGTCGACGTGTTTCTTGATCCCGGTGCCGACCGGAACATGGCCTGCATTTGGGCGTTGTTTGTATAGCCCATCGAACCATACTTCGGAGCCGAAGAGGGCGACAGGGAGTACACAGGTAATGATCGCTTTTCGCAAGCAGGCTGCAGATGGTCCGTGGGCTGTATGAGCTATTGATCGGATGTGGGATGCAACACGCATAGCTTTCGCGGTGCGCGTTTTGACATGCTGTAGGAACGTTAGGCGCCGATCAAAAAAGACGCCAAGCCAGCGTAAGGTCGGTTGTGCTCCGTTGGTGAGCCCTAGAGGGGTCGGCGTGATGACTAGGTCCCGACTTATCCTCATAGCCGGGTTTGCAATTTCATGCTTCCTCGATATGTGAAGTAGCTCAAACTTTTCCGGAGCGAAAAAGACCTTATTCTGATCTCCCCATCGTAGGATGCGTCGAACGGTTCGGCGGAGCATACGTGTATTCGTGGATAGGTCCTTAGATGTGTGATATATAGCTATATCGTCAGCATATCCGAAGCGCTGTGCTCTATCTTGATTGAGAAGCTCAGCAAGATAGAGGGTATACAGGATAGGGGAGAGTGGCGATCCCTGGGGGGTACCGCATGCGACCGGGAAATCCTGTGTTGTGATCCCCTCAAGCCTTACACGCACACGTCTCCCAGTCAGGAATGAATCAACGAGTCGCAAGAGCGCCATAGGCCAACCCTGCTTCTTCATACGTTGTAGGAGCCGTCTTTTAAGGAGTGCATCATAGGCGCCTTGTACATCCATTGTTACTAGTGTGACCACTTTGCCAGCTGCTAAAGCAAGCTCAGCATCATGAGTGAAGGCAGCTGTGAGATCAATACCGGCTCTTTTCGGCAGCGCTCCGCAATGCTGAGGGCTGATAACGTTGTATCTCATGGCCGTCCATGCAATTTGACTGGCGATGTACCTTTCTAGTCCTTTTCCAATACACGATATCAACGCAATCGGCCTCCACGATCTCGGGGACGTCCTGTCCTTCTTACCAACCTTGGGCAGCATGACTACTTCAGCGAGTTTCCACTCGTTAGGGTAGTAGCTGAGCCTGAGGCAGGCCGCGAAAATCTCATGTATTACACTCTTCGTGCTAGGCCAGCACGCCTTGAGGAGGCGAACGGTTGCCCGATCGACTCCGGGTGACGTGCTCCTGACTCCTATTACATGTTTTTCCACTTCCTCCGCGGTGATCGTTCTTTTCCATGGTAAGGTCGTCTGGCAGCCCTGTTCCTGTAGAGGGTCGTGCTGTAGATCGTCCGATGCTTTGAAGCGGTCGAGTACCGTTGTAAAGAGTGCTTCGGCTTTTTCCCTGGTATCAGTGATCTCCTGGCCTTCGATCACCAGAGGAGGGGCCTTGAGGCCTGCTTCTGGGGTCAGCTTGTGCCAGTTCATGACTTTGTATAGTTCCTGATCGTCCTGTACATCGTCCAAGCGCTTAGTCCAATAGGCTCGTTTCGATGCTCGCACGACCCTCTGTAGGTCCTGCTGGGCAGTTGCCATTCCGTCAGCAGTTCCAGTTCTCCTGGCTTGTGTGTATGTTCGGTGTGCCTCCTTACACTCGTCGGTCCACCACGGGGATGATCGGTAGGGTTTGCGGCCTTTCTGCCCCACAGCTACTACAGAGGCGCTCAGTGCGCTTGTGAGTCTGGCGATCAGTCTGTCGACATCGTAGGTAGATCGGAGGTCCGGGTTCTGGAGGTTCGCTAAGCGGTTGGCCATTATGCCTGCCAGGCAGGGTAAATCTGAATCGCGTATCCGGATGTGCGCTTGCTCGTATTCAGAGGTTCCTCTGTCCGAGATGGTAGTGACTTGAGTGGCGTGATCGGAGCCGCTGTGCAGGTCGTTATCGATCACCGTCGTAGCGGTGATCAGGTTGGAAAAGGTCAGGTCCAGAACGTGTCCCCTCGCATGCGTAGGGGCACCAGGAGTCCCGATATACTCCATTCCCTGTTCGGCAGCCCATTGTGCAAGCGTGTCACCTTGGTTGGCAGTTGCTACTCCGGGTTCCCACAGATCATACTTAGCATTGAAGTCACCTCCGATGACCGTACCAGTCCCTGGGGCGATCTCTAGTCCGAGTATGTATTCTATTGTCAGCGGATCAAGCGGGGCGCGGTAGGCATTGAGGATCGAGTACCCGTTAACATTGATCCAAAGTAGGTCCCTGCTTCCGGTCTGCCTCATTTGTCTGACCTTCAAGTTGCCTCCTTTTCGTACGTAGGTGATCACTCGTGGCCCATGCTCAGGGCCATCAGCCGCTCCCCAGGTGTCGATCGGCTGGTATCGGTCATATGCGGCATGATTTTGGGTTGCCGAGTTATCGTACAGTCGGGGTTCTTGGACACAGATGATATCCATATCAGCCTCTCCAGCGACCTGTAGGAGGGTAATATGATTGGAGTGTCCGCGCCCCACATTCGCCCACGCGATCGTGAGCCCCCTTCCCCCTGTTGAGTTCGCACTGGTTGTGCGACTCATACAGGGGTGGTGGCGGTTTCGTCGGCGTTTGACTCACTCCCCTCGCTCATTTCAGAGTCGGGAGGTGAGAAGGCTTTTTCAGCTATAGCTGCTACATTATAGTTTACCCCTTTGTTAGCACGGCGCGGAGGGTTACGGCCCGGGGTGTGAATCGGACTGTTGGAGGGGCCCTCCCCTGATCGGGCCCGTTTGGGTGATCGGTCCACCAGTTGCCATTCGTTCTCGTAGGCAGTGATGCGGGCCCCCGGTACAGGGGGTCTGGGGATGACCACTTGAGGCTGTTTGGCTGGCGTTGGAGCAGGTGCCTTTCCCTTGCGTGTTTCCTGAGTCTCCCTTCGGCCAGCAGAAATGAATTATATTATAACTACTTTCTAGAATATATTATAACACAAAGTAGGTTCGCTACACCTACAGACGCTTTCCCGGCTCACTTGTGATAAAGCCACTAGTACTAGGCTTCTGTAGAATCTTCTAACTACGTTAAACCACCTATTGTATGATTACCTTCGGAAGTTCCGGCCAGGACCAAAACCATTCCTTCACGCCTCCATTCCTGTTTGCTCCTTAAGCCTATCTGATACCTCCATCATGCCCTCTGCCCTATAGTATCCGATTATAGACCGACACACGCATCCGTCCTCTCGAGCCATATAGACAGTGTCGCTGTCGCTGTCATTATATGCTACGCCTCGCGGCTAATAACCGTTTCGCGTTACCTTGCCGGATCTCTCCTGCACAACAAGGCCGACTATGTCTCGCAGGCTTGCTATTTCAGACCCCTAGCCAGGCAGCCCTTCTATAGTATTTCCAACCCACTAACCAAAGCTCTGCTTGTAAAATCCACTCCCCCAATGTATAGTTTGTAGTCGAAAGTAGAGCGCTAGGAGCGCGTTGCACATGTATATCGTAGGATTGGCCTCTGCCTGAGATCCTCCGCCGCCGTAATACCGATCGAGCGTTGTCGAGTGTGGCTTGCTAAAAGCGTCCTTCCTATACCGGAGCTCCTTCGCCGCCATGCCGCTCCCGCGCACTCGGAGGTAAGGTGCTAAAAACGTCCCTCCTCCTACTCCATATATGCTCCCGCCGGCCCCAGTAGACACTGTCCTAGCCTTTGTATACTTCCTACTACTCCCCTCACCATTTGTAAATATCCGATCCGGTATACCCGCAGATCGTACGTATTGTTGGGTTGTGAAAACTCTGCACGCTAGCGCCCCAGAGGTGTTCTGTCGATTTTCGTTCGTCAAGTTAAGGATATCGGCCCTGCTCCCAACACAGGCTTCAGTCAGACTCAGCTATATTATAGAAGCTTCATTATCCGCTGTTTCAAGGGCTAGTTCCGCTTCGCAGACGCTCTGCCGCGATATGCTCTGGCTCTGCTCCCCACACAGATTCGTAAAGGCATGGTTCCGCATCAATCCCGCTCTCATCTCCCTTCCACCGTCGAATGGTTTTCATCTCCGTTTTGCTGGTAGTCCTCTGTTCCGAGCATCTTCGCGATCACCCTCTGGTGATCAGCTGCGCGTACCTTCGCTCCCAGTACGGCCTCCGATTAGTGTACAACCACCACCCGGCTCCAGCTGACTCTACTTAGCTCTCCGATCGCACGATCGAAGGTTCGTAGGATACACCACGTACAGGCAGAAATGAATTATATTATAACTACTTTCTAGAATATATTATAACACAAAGTAGGTTCGCTACACCTACAGACGCTTTCCCGGCTCACTTGTGATAAAGCCACTAGTACTAGGCTTCTGTAGAATCTTCTAACTACGTTAAACCACCTATTGTATGATTACCTTCGGAAGTTCCGGCCAGGACCAAAACCATTCCTTCACGCCTCCATTCCTGTTTGCTCCTTAAGCCTATCTGATACCTCCATCATGCCCTCTGCCCTATAGTATCCGATTATAGACCGACACACGCATCCGTCCTCTCGAGCCATATAGACAGTGTCGCTGTCGCTGTCATTATATGCTACGCCTCGCGGCTAATAACCGTTTCGCGTTACCTTGCCGGATCTCTCCTGCACAACAAGGCCGACTATGTCTCGCAGGCTTGCTATTTCAGACCCCTAGCCAGGCAGCCCTTCTATAGTATTTCCAACCCACTAACCAAAGCTCTGCTTGTAAAATCCACTCCCCCAATGTATAGTTTGTAGTCGAAAGTAGAGCGCTAGGAGCGCGTTGCACATGTATATCGTAGGATTGGCCTCTGCCTGAGATCCTCCGCCGCCGTAATACCGATCGAGCGTTGTCGAGTGTGGCTTGCTAAAAGCGTCCTTCCTATACCGGAGCTCCTTCGCCGCCATGCCGCTCCCGCGCACTCGGAGGTAAGGTGCTAAAAACGTCCCTCCTCCTACTCCATATATGCTCCCGCCGGCCCCAGTAGACACTGTCCTAGCCTTTGTATACTTCCTACTACTCCCTCACCATTTGTAAATATCCGATCCGGTATACCCGCAGATCGTACGTATTGTTGGGTTGTGAAAACTCTGCACGCTAGCGCCCCAGAGGTGTTCTGTCGATTTTCGTTCGTCAAGTTAAGGATATCGGCCCTGCTCCCAACACAGGCTTCAGTCAGACTCAGCTATATTATAGAAGCTTCATTATCCGCTGTTTCAAGGGCTAGTTCCGCTTCGCAGACGCTCTGCCGCGATATGCTCTGGCTCTGCTCCCCACACAGATTCGTAAAGGCATGGTTCCGCATCAATCCCGCTCTCATCTCCCTTCCACCGTCGAATGGTTTTCATCTCCGTTTTGCTGGTAGTCCTCTGTTCCGAGCATCTTCGCGATCACCCTCTGGTGATCAGCTGCGCGTACCTTCGCTCCCAGTACGGCCTCCGATTAGTGTACAACCACCACCCGGCTCCAGCTGACTCTACTTAGCTCTCCGATCGCACGATCGAAGGTTCGTAGGATACACCACGTACAGGTGAGAGTCATCGTATCCCAATTATAATCTAGAGTAATCATGAGAAGATTATATTTCAAAGAAAAAGTTTCCTTCGAAATTTGTTGTTGGATATGTGTTTCGAAGTGTCAATAGCAATATCATAACAACTATTAACCAGAATCACTTGGAGATAATTGCAATGAAATTGTATTAATAACTATGATCTAGAGCAATCATGAGAAGGTTGTATTTCAAAGAAAAAGTTTCCTTCGAAATTTGTTGTGTGATTGGATTGATGTATATATGGGACTATTAGATTATATTATTTATAATACAGGAAAGAATTTTATAAATAAAGAGTTTATCTAGAATACAAAATCTATATCAATTATTATTAAGAGTGTATTAATTGAAGTATACAACTTTGTAGATATAATAGAGAGATATTATTATCCCTTATACTATACATACAAGATCTTGACTAAAAAGCTTGAAGATAACAATTTGATGAAAGCAATGATTCTGTAAATAATAATGAAAGCTGTAAATGATATAGCTAAACCAAATAGGCTTATTCCCATACTACTAGTTTATAGGATATATTCTAGATTGAGTGATATTAACTCATCAACCCCAATAATCATTCAATATACAAAAGCTATAAAAAAAGTTATAATAGAAGTATATCATATACAAGCTAAGAGATAAATCACAGAAACACTCAGACTAAAAAATGAACCATCCATAATATCAATCCTTACTTTACCACTTAATTCACAAATTTTAGTATAAAGAGAAGGAAAAGATAATAATATATTAGGCAAGTAGACTGAACTATACACTCTGATTGAAATAGATAAAAAAATATATGAAGTGGAACTCATCAGTAGACCAACTAAATTTCGATCTACATCTATATAACCTTTTTATAAAAAGCCTAAAGAAATCGAATCGAATGATAGTAATGATATAAATGATAATAACAACAGTAACATTATAGTAATTGATACATTACGAATAGAGACATCACAACTGCAAACACTATTGCTAGCAGTACAACCAGATATACAACTATATTGTTGCATAAAAAGCAATTTAACTAATATAATCAATTTAACGGATATCGACATTAAGCTACTACCACTATAATTAACTGTATTCTTACAAAATGATATATCTACACGATATACGGAATCACGATATAAGGAAGTTGATAGACTAATAGAAAATGGAGTCTTTAAAATTATCTCAAAAGCTAGTATACCATTTGGAATACAATTATTTAAATCATGATTTATTAACGAAATAAAAGAAGAAGATATTGATAAAGCATACACGAAATTACAACTAGTAGTTTAAATATATCAAGATACAGACAAAATCATTGTTTTAATACAATCACTGATTATTCAATATGTTAGCTAATATATTATACTTATACTTACCGCTATTTTGCAAGCGTCAAATAAGTATATTCAGATCTATTTATAGGATATTATACAGATATATATCCAATCAATCACGACTTTGAACAGATCTATTTATATGGAAACATTAGAAAAGGTTGGACTTGATTTTGGATATATGCTATATATTATAAAGCCCTTATATGGTATATCAGAAGCAGGAAATCACTGGTTTGGAATCTACCACAATCACTATAGGGATAGGCTAAATATGACATAATCTATATATAATCCCTATTTACTTTACTCTAATGATAGCATTAGCATTGTAGGATTACAAATTGATGATACTTTTATAGTTGCAAATGAAAGATTTGCACAATTAGAATAAAAGCAGTTGGAGAAAGCCGGATTTATGGCTAAAAACAGAGAGCAATTTATCGAAGATTATTCACTTAAGTTTAATAATGGTTTAATCATTTTTAAAGGTAATAGAATCTATTTGAATTAGAAGAAACAATGCGATAATCTCCGAATAATCACGTTGAAAAGCATTGATATACAGGGAACAAGGAGAAAGATTCGAAAGAATATCATTTCGAAGAATCAATATATTGCTCAACGTACAAGAGATACGTATATCGCAATAGTATATCAACCAAAAGCATTATATTATCTTTCAATTGCTGTTCAGATAATAGATTTAAAGGAAAAAGATATTATTAAGCTCAATAAGATCATTAAATAATAGATGAACAATCCAAGAAGAGGATTAACCTTTATATCTCTCAATATGGATTCTATCGAATTAATTATTTTTACTGATGTATTCTTTACTAATAATACTAATCTATCTTTACAAATTGGCTATATCATATGTTTAATAGATAAATACAACAATACTAATATTATCCATTAGATATCGATTAAATACAAGAGAATTACTAGAAGTATACTAGCTTCTGAATTATATATACTAATTTTAGGTTTTGATATAGGTACTGCTATTAAGAACACTATCAATACTATTCTCAAGTCTAAGAAGTAGATACTATTGATATTATATATAGATTCTAAATTATTATATAACTTATTAACTAAGTTTAGTATTAGTATAGAAAAGCGCCTTCTAATCAACATTATAACTATACAATAATACTATAAGAATAAAGAAATCGGGGAGATTAAATAGATTAACGGGAAATCGAATCCTGTAGATGCTATAATTAAAAACGGTACATATCAAGCTTTAAAAGACTTGATTGATATTAATAAAATAGTTATTAAAGTAATACATTGAATAAAAAGAGAATAGTGAAATAGGAACTAAGGGAGTAGAAATAAAACACTATGTTTAAGATTGAATAATGGGCTTAGGTATATGATTATATTCAATTTAAGAGTTGCTAGTATCGGGATATCAATTATGTGATCTAAAGAGGGCACTGTATTGTACTAGTATTAATATTAGCGTTTACACTTCTATTATATCAAGTACTAGTTTCCTATAGTTAATAATAATCAAGACGAATAATACAATCAATTATATTGATAAGACTAAAGTACTTTACACTTTAATCAACACCAAGTTGATATCAACAGAAACCTTTTCTTTGAAATATAACCCTTTCGCGATCGATTTAGATTATAATTATTAAACCAAATTGATTACAATTGCCCCCAAGTGATTCTGATCAATAATTGTTATAATACTATTGTTGGCATTTTAAATACAAAACGTATACAAAAATTCGCATAAAATTTTCATTTCAAATTATCAAAATAAGAATAAGATTCTCAATATGAATTATCTCGATAATCTATTAACACTTAGGCATTGATATAAAGGTGCAACGATCAACGAGCTTATAACAACCATATCTACGGATATCCCGAAATCATATTATACAATACATACCAGCGCGATCGCTGTAGTGCTCCGAGCTGCTTGGCTCGAGAATGCTGTTGCAGTAGAATTAGAGAGGGCCGGCGAGCCAGCTGTTATCTATAGGGATAGTGGGCTCCCCAATCGATCTCGATGACCGCTCTTTAATTATCACTTTGAAGAGAGTGCGGACTAGCAACAAAAGCGCTGGTCCCCTTTCAAGCTTGTTCGAGAGCGGCCAGAACATTATTGAAATAGTTGTGAAGACAGTTATTCAGAAGAAGATTGATACACAATGGAAGTATACTGCAGACGAGGCTCTAGTACTCACCAGCTTCGAGACGATCCTTGTATAGTTCACAGTGCAATTTGCAGAACAGGATTTGAGCTAATTAATAGGAGAATTGGTATGCAAAGTATTAATAGTTATTATAAATGGTATAAAAGGGATCTTTAATTCGAAGTTAGCAATAGAAAGTGTGAAGCCAATTACGCAAATGTATATGGGGATGCTTTGAACCCCAAAATCGCAACTACTATTCTTTCCGGCTCAATTGTAGAAGCAGGGGCTGCAAACAAGCTCAAGCGGGTGATTAGTAGAGTATCGAGATTAGAATGTACAGATGAAAGACTCTTCCTCCGATTCGACAAACAAACCAAGATGGAGTCGTTCTTATGGGGGATCAGATAGGTGTTAGTAAAGGCAGTTCCAGAGATTGCTACTTTAGAGACTAGAGTTATTGTGGTAGTAATATTTATTCGAACTGGGTGAACAGTCATAGCTTCCCCAGAAGCCTGTATAGTCCTTTTTGCGAACAAGTAATAGGCTATAGTAGCTATTAAAGCTACAGATCTTGTGATCAGTAAGTCATGGTATACATATATAGTACTAGGGATCCCGATAATCATTACCGATCTCCTGGGAATGCCCATAGAGATTGGGGAAAAACAAATGAGGGAAGAAATCTAATATCAGACAGGACTACATCCAATACGGATAGCGAAATCCAAACTCGAAGTAGATAAGCAGAATCGGATCACCTGGATACTATCCTTCCAAAAACAGCCACTTTATTGTAACCTATTCAACGAAATCCGAATGTTCCTAGTAAGTAGAAGACGAGCCTTGAAAAGATATAACCCAAAGTGTTAACAATATTGTGAAAGCTGGAAATACAAAAGAGAAGCAATATACAGAAAGTATGTATATTCGCTATCTATTTATAAACTAATCAGAAATTATAATCACTCAATATAATATACAGAATACTGTAAGCCCTTCCCAGCAGACTATAACAACTGCCCCACCAAGCCCCAGCGGGTAAACAGCAAAACAGTACACCCGGATCGAAAGCAGATCCAGATTATCCAACAAATAGAAAAGATCAGTATTACTATCGTCTCAGCACCAATAATAACAGTTCAAATATCGGTGATAGTGTAAGGAAGGAAAAAGAAATCTAGAATGGATACAGTCTTTTGATATAAAGATGATAATAACTCGGAAAGCGATACTGAAAGAGAATAAGCAAATGATATCTCGAAAAGCTCAATAAATGAAGAGTAGGATGTGTAAAATCAATATATCACTTATAGTAGGGCAATAAAGATTAACAAGAATCTCAACCTTGAAACTTTAAATAATTAGATTATGATTAGGGGATATAATACAATAATGAAAGATCTATATAAATAGATTGAATCCGTTATTTATTATCTGAATAAATATGCGGAAAAGCCTTGTACTGCATACAGCAGTATTGTAGTGAGTATTTGAGGAAAAGATCGATGTAATATATATACAAGAGCCTTGGATATCCAATACACATACTCAAATACATAACGGATACCAATACCTATCCCTAGTGACCTTCTGGAAAAGGAGCGGGACATGCGAGGAAGGGTAGGGACGCCCACAAGTAATAATATATATCAAAACTGAGATTAGATTACAAATACTACAATTAGCAGAAAAGGAATATAGAGATTATATATAGCTTTCTATAAACAGAATTAAACTACTAAATCTATACAGGGAATCAAATACTTTAAGAGTTCTGAAGATGATCCTTGATCTAATATTAATTAAGAACACAATCATTAGGGAAGACTTCAATACTTATCATATACTATTCGAGCCAGATATGAATACAATATATAATAACAATCGGCTCACGGAATAGTTCAACAATAAAGGCCTCAAGTTTACGAATATCTTAGGGCAAGCAATATATAAAACAAAATACATAATCGATCTAATCTTTTCTAATATTCTAGAAACATATATAGAAATAAAGGCTGATATATATTATAGATCTGATTACAATACCCTTCTTATTATTATATAAAGAGTAAGCTCAGTATCGAGATCCCAATATGCATATTGTATCAGAAAGGAAGATCTATCTTTATTTCAAAAAATGATATCAGTTAATATAATGAAAATCAAACGGAAGGCATAAATAGTAGTTACAAGTATAGCCCTGAATCGAATTATCGAAAATATATAGAAAGTATTATAATAGACAATCAGAACAATAGGAAGATCGAATCGGAAGATAGGAAAATCGGCTTTCTGATAAACACCCGACTACACGATCGTTCGAGATGTATACCTCTGAAGCTATATAACTAATAGCGATTACTTTACAGAATATAGAGTATTCTTATTATACATATAATAGGCCAAAAGAGAGTACTGAAGGAAATTCCTTAATAAAATGAAATCAAATCGAGATCTATATAGAATGATTGGATAGCACAATCTGAGCTCTACATACTACTCTCTATTAATTATAATAAACAAATATATTGTTATATTAGATAAAGAAAAGGCTAAGCTACTATACTCGGAGATTTTGTAACACTTCAAAACTATCGACAATCTCCTGAACTCTGGATACAATTAAAGTGGGGAAAAACTATTCTGGGAGGAGTTTATCTCTATAGAGAAAATGGAATATAATATTATAGAGATCTTGAGTATATCCCTGAGGATAGATTGAATTATAGTGAGATTACTAAAAACTATCTAAACGAAAATAGACTTAATTCTATATATTATTTTTAATAAGTATTTATAGCTTAATTATTTTCCTACAGTATAGAAACAAGCAAAGATAGTTATACTATCAAAAATGGGAAAAACAAACCGAATATCCCTATGATTATAATAGTCTATTACTCTCCTCTTCTATATTAGGAAGAGCCTTGAAAGGATTATAGCAAAATATCTAGCATAAATAATCCTAACATAAGAAATACTTAGTTTACAATATTATAATACCCTTTCGAAACAATTGATTATAAACTTAATAGCATTATTCATTTATGATGTAGAAATAACACTTAATAAAAACTACAAAATCACAATGATTACATTAGATATATAAGGAATATTCGATGTTCTACTTAAAAACAAACTTCTGAAATAAATGAGAGGATAGGGGTTTTTACAAAATCTAATTACTTTGATCGACTCCTTTTTAATCTAAAGGCAATTTAGGGTTAGATTTAATAAAACAATAATTAATTATAGTATAATGAAATATGGTACTCCATAAGGCTTATTCCTTTTGCCAATTCTATATATGCTTTATCTTGTAGAGCTATTCCAACAAGACTCTAAACTCCGATTTGGGTATACAAACGACATCTATCTATACCAATTATTGGCAAGCGTTTAACAAAATATTGTAATACTAACAAGAAATATAAAAAGCATATTTTATTGGAGAGCTAAAAACAAAATAATCTTCACACCCGAAAAGATGAAAATGATTCATATAATACAATACAAGTATTCCATCAATCCAGCATACGAAATAAACCACGATTACATCATCTTTCCGATCACATTAGGATTGGCTCTACAATAACTAGGCATATGATTTGATCGCAAACTTATATTCAAATAGTATATCAAAACACAAATAGCCAAAAGCCGGAAATTAGCTTATTACATTCAAGGGCTAGCCCGGATCACAAACGGATCCCCAGCAGTATCCTTACAGAAAGCAGTGATCACTTGCTTATACCTAGCTCTATTCTATGGGGCAAAGGTATGGTATGCAGAACAAACAAAAACCATTGAACAGCATTGAGACGGGACACCAATAGTAGTGAGTGCCCGATTAGAAGGAGCGATTTTAATTATCAATAAGATCCTATGAATAGTGATCAGAGGAGTCCTCCCAGTCTGACAAACAACCCCGAATATAGTAATAATGAGGGATAGCGCTTTTCCATCAGCAAAAATAGTATTAAAACAAATAAAATAAAGAGCAGCCCTTTGTGTTCAAACTATTAATCCAAAACACCCTCTTTATTATTGAGGGATAAGAGCCACCTACTCCTTTAGCAACAGGGAAGGCCAATTGCAGTCAGCTAGAATAAAGGTTCAGGTGATCAGTCAGTGCCTTCCCTGAATCAAGAAAATAATTTTAGTAGGGCCCTATTATATATCAAGGTATTGAACGGATCCCACTAGAGGCCTTACGAAAGAAATAGTAATAGAGCAGTTTCAGGAATGGTAGAACAAGCATATATACAATTAGATTACCATATTCTCTAATGGATCGGAACAGATCGATAAGGATGGTAGGCAAGTAGGATATAGATATGTCGTATATAGAGAACAAACAATAATATACGAAGGAAATGATGGATTGCATTATAACTCTTATGTATTCGATACGGAAGTAATCGGGGCATATCAAGGCCTTCAAGCAGCAATCAAAAATATTATTAGTATAAAATAAATGGAAATCTGTATATATATTAATAGCACATTAGTGATATAAAGAATGAAAAGTATAGCCTTTATTATATCGCAATAGGCTTTTTTCAAATATTATAAACTGATACAAACGTACTCGATTCAGATCAAATAATCGTTAGACCATACAGAGATCGAAGGGAATAAGTATATGGATATACTTGTTAATAAAGGAATAAGAAAATCAGCCTTAGGGTATGCGAATCGATCTACAGCAAGCGGTATCCGCTTTATAGCAAAAACTGCTATGGAATTGGCAGTATAGGTATAATGAATCAAACAAAAACCAATATTTTCTAAACAGTATTAGAAATGAAATCCAAAAAGCACAAATAAATGCTTTAATGAACTAAAACTCTTACAAACTACTCTTCATTGTATATTAGCGATCCGCTTAGTATACAACAATTTCGAAAACTATCATTAATGATTTAAATATAAGGAAACAATAATCCATTGTTCATATAGCACATACAAATCCCCCAAGCACATTATACACTACTGTAAAGTCCTTGCGACCTACGAAACCTGGCCCCCAGATATCAGGCCCAAATACTCACTCTGCAATCGAGCGGCTCAAGAACGACTATTGAAACAGTTAATACATATATCAGCCAAGTTCGCTGAATTTATTACTATAACAGACTTTTACAAAAGCATATGCCCTAGAACACTACCAAAAGAATAGGAAGAGGAAATGGAAATGGATTGACCGATCCGGGTGAACACAAATACAGAATAGGAGGCGATCGATATAGCAAGGCTATAAAGAACAAAATCGATATATGCAATACACTGCGCTGCACTAGAATACATACAAAAGCTACCCTTACAGGATAAAGCAGCTCTCAATCAAAACATTATATAAAAGATCGGAAAGCGCGCACAGAGGCGCTTAGAGGATCGGAGACAAAAGCGCAAGCGCGCTAGCTATCGCTTGGGAGGCTACTGAGGGTATTGAGACCTCATTTTTAGGAGAGGGGGATCATGTAAATTAGAGATTATCCCGTAGTTAGCCCAACCGTAATGCCCCCTGGGAGGCTCGCCTATACGGCCCGGTTGAAAATTACTAATAATAATAATAATAATATTAACACTTAGGGATATAGTTATAATGAAGGCTTCTTCTGAAGCCTCCATTATACCAAATACTTATCCTATTATTGTTTTAAATACCCCAATATCTTCAAGCTCTTCTCTACTTTTTGAAAACCCTTAATTCGAAATCTCTAGCTCTATTCTATTAATCAATCAATTAATTAGTTCTAAAAGAAGAGTTGAAGAGTTTAATTTACTTAATAACCCTTTTATTATTCAAGATACAATCAATACTATCTATATATTCAATCAGAATAAGAAATAGTATTCTACAATACCCTTTAACAATCAGAATATAAACTTTTTCTTCAAAATACGACCCTTTCGCAATCAATTTAGATTATAGTTATTTAACCAAATTGATTACAATTGCTCCCAAGTAATTCTGATCAATAGTTGTTATACTATTATTATCAGCATTTTAAATACAAAACTCATATGAAAATTCGCATAAAATTTTTACCTCAAATCTCCAAAATAAAAATATAATTCCTAATATAGATTATCTTAATAATTTATCAACATTTCAGAATATAACTATGATAAAGGTTTTTTCTGAAGCCTCCATTATACCAAACACTTATCCTATTGTTATCCTAGGTACCCCAATATCTTCAAGCCCTCCCCCGCCTTCTGAAAATCCCCAATTCGAAATCTCTAGCCCTATTCTACCAATCAATCAGCCAACTATTTCTGAAAGAAGAGTCAAAAAGTTCAATCTATTTAATAATCCTTTTATTACTCAAGACACAATCAATATTATCTATATATTCAATTAGAATAAGAAATATAGTTTTATAATATCCCTTAGTAATTAGAATAAACAATTTAGAATACAAAACAAACCAATTATATTAAAGAAAGTAATTCTAAAAGCAAAAGACTTTATATTATTAACATCTACTTTCATTCAATTATATAACAAATAATCTAAGCTTCTAAACAGAATGCGAAGACTCAATACCTATACGCGGTGTATTCTACGAATCTCTAGCTCTTCTTTAAGAGTCTGTAGAGCTAAGATTAAATCACAGATGGAATCAGAAGAATTGGAAGAAAAGGGGTTTTGGAAGATATAGGGAAGGAAGGATTATATTATGATTTTGCAATAGCAATCTTTATAAAAAGATAAATATCAGTAAAGCAATATAAATACAAAGATTATGAAAGCCCCAGTCAGATTCAATATCTGTTTTTTATTACTACCTCTATAGGTACAATACGGAAAGTTAGTTTTTTCTCTTTTTTGGAAGAGTCTTTTCAATATAGAGCTTATTACCGCTCTCTTCGAATTACAATCCTTTCTTTTTTTTGGCTTTCAGTCATTCGAATACGATTTTACAATACAGAGAATACCATTGCCTTTTAATTAATTCTATATTCTGGGCATCAATACAATACAACGTTTTTCCTTCGATTTTCGAATTTTCGAATTTTTCGAATTGATTTGTATATGGATTGTAGAGTTTAGGGTTCGACTCTACCCCACCATTTTCAATAGTTTCGATTATATACATCTAATAAGAGCTGAAGGATATCAAGTTTATAAAGATATACAAAGGACTAGTTTAAAAAAGATAAAGTTAAAAGAAGAGTAATACCTTCTATTTTCATCTCATTAGCAAAAGGACCTTTTGCTATACTGAAAGCAACTCGAAAGAGGATAACTCTTGTCCCTTATAAAAAGAAGGGATAGTAAATTGGATTCCAAGTTTGAAAAAGGATTGGATATCGGAATACTTTAATAGAATTAGGAGTAAGGGAAGAAGGAAGAGGGAAAGATTTTAGTGAATAAAGATATTATATCTCTATTTGCATTCCGAATAGAGATTGGGCAGAGCACCCCAATATTTATTTTTACTCCCCCAAAATTGATTATATCTACTGTAGATATTCACTAGTATTGCTAAGCTTTTAGAGCCTAGCTATTTTATATAATCATGGACTGGAGTGGGACGTTAAACTAAATTAATCAATCAATCAATTAATCAATCAATCAATCAATCAATCAATCAATCAATTATAAGCTTTTAGATTTTCTTAAAATCTTTAAAGAATATATTAAAAAGGGAAAGTTTATTACAATCTCCAATATTATTATATCTCAAATTATTTATCTCGAATCAGTTATACGGAAAATCGAATCACAAGTTAAAACACTAGCCAAAAATCCAATTCCAATTATTATAATATTAATTAAACCTAATTATGTAATTATAGCAAAAGAAGGAGAGTGAAATCTAGTTAGTAAAGAAAAAGCTATTAAGTTTATTCTAATAGACAAAAAGATTAAAATTACTTAAAAACACTTAATCCTAATCAAACTAGAGATTATGAATATTATCTTCTTTTTATATCACGGGATTATTTCTGGGAATATTTAGAAGCTTTATTGCTAAGCTAAATACCCAAAAGATTAGGAGGTAGAACTAGAAGTTTTATCTTATTTTTATATATATAGCAAAACAGAATAAAACAGAAAGGGCTTAATATTATTCTATGATATCACCCCCCTTCTTAAGGTATAATCTCTATATCATCACCTATTAAAAGGTTTCAGGATTCTAAATTCTAATACTTCAGGCATTTAGACAGGCAGACAGGATCTATATATACTAGCCTCCAAACCAATAAAGACTTGTAAACTATAAGTAGACCCCCCATACAACTCTATTTATAACCAAAAGTAATTCTATCTAATATCACAGAATCACTTCTAGAAATATTCAAAAGCTTTATCACTAAGCTAAATACCCAAAAGACTAGAAAATAGAATTAGAAGTTTTATTTTACTCTTATATATATAGCAGGACAGAATAGGATAGAAAAGGCTTAGTATCACCTTGTGACATTTTGTCTATATCAATATGAAACCAAATATTATTATTATTATTATTATTAGTAATTTTCAACCGGGCCGTATAGGCGAGCCTCCCAGGGGGCATTACGGTTGGGCTAACTGCGGGATGATCTTCTAGTTTACATGATCCCCCTTTTCTAGGGATGGGGTCTCAATACCCTCAGTAGCCTCCCAAGCGATGGCTAGTGCACTTGCGCTTTTGTCTCCGATCCTCTGAGCGCCTCCGTGCACGCTTTCCGATCTCCTATATAGTATTTGTTTGAAAGCTGTTTTTATCCTGTAAGGATAGCTTTTGTATATATTCTATTGCAGTATGGTATGCTGTATGCTTCAATTTTCTTCCATATAGCTTTTCTAGATCTATCCCCTTCTACTCCCTGCTTATGTTCGCCTGGATCAATCGATCCCTTTCCTTCTCTCTTTCTATTCTTCTGATAGTGTTTTAGAGCATATGCTTTTATAGAAATCTGTTATAGCAATAAATTTAGCGAATTTGGCTGGTATATACATTAGCTGTTTCAGTAGTCGTTCTTGAGCTGCTTGATTGCAGAATGGGTATTTGGGCTTGATATCTGAGGGCCAGGTTTCATAGGTCGCGAGGACTTTGCGGCAATGCACAATATGCTCGGGGAATTTGAATACTCTGCATGAACAGTGGATTATTGTTTCCTTGTGTTTAAATCGTCGGTGGTAACTTTCGAAGTCGCCATATGTTGAACGGATCGTTAGCATGCAGTAGAGAGTTGTTTGTGAGAGTTTTAGTTCCTTAGGGCATTTGTTTGTGTTTTTTGAGTTCCATTTCTGATACTGTTTGGAGAGTGTTGGTATCTATTTGATTCACTACGCCTGTACTACCGATTCCATAGCAGTTTTTGCTATAGAGCGGATACCACTTGCTATAGATCAATTCGTATACTCTAAGACTGATTTTCTTATCCCTTTGTTAGCGAGTACATCCGCACGCTCATTCCTTTCGATCCCTATATAGCCTAACAACCATTTGATCTGAATCGAATACGTTTGCATCAATTTGTAGCATTTGAGGAAAGCCCACTGCGATGTGATAGAGGCTGTGCCTCTCATTCCCCATATCACCGATATGCTATCGATACACATACAGATTTCCATTTGTTTTATGCCGGTGATATTTCTGATCGCTACTTGAAGGCCTCGGTATGCCCCAATCGCTTCCGCGTCGAATACATGAGAGTTGTAATGCAATCCACCATTTCCTTCGCATACTACCATCTATCCTCTATATACAACATATCCATATCCTACTCGCCTACTATCCTTATCGATCTGTTCCGATCTATCAGAGAATATAGTGATCTGATCGTATATACACTTGTTCCACCATTCCTGAAACTGCTCTGCCACTACCTTTTTCGTAAGGCCTCTAGTGGGATCCATTCAATATCCTAATATATAATGAGGCCCTGCTAAAGTCGTCTCCTTGATTCGAGGAAAGCACTGACTGATCACCTGAACCTTTGTTCTGGCTGGCTGCAATTGGCCTTTCCTGCTGCCGGAGGAATAGATAGCTTTTATTCCTCGATAATAAAGCAAGTGTTTTGGATTAATAGTTTGGGCACAGAAGGCTGCTCTCCATTTTATTTGTTCTAATACTACTTCTGCTGGTGGGAGAGCGCTGTTCCTTATTATCACTATATTCGGGGTCGTTCGCCAAATTGGGAGGACTCCTCTGATTGCTATTCGTAGGACCTTATTGATAGCTAGAATCGCTCCTTCTAATCAAACGCTTACTATTATTGGTATCCCATCTCAGTATTATCCAATAGTTTTTGTTTGTCCTGCGTACCATACCTCTGCCCCATAGAATAGGGCTGGGTATAAACAAATAATCACTGCTTTCCATAAGGATGCTGCTAGGGGTCCATTTGTAATCCAAGCTAGCCCTTGGATGTGATGAGCCAATTTCCGGCCTTTGGCTGTTTGTGTTTCGATATGCTATTTGAATGTGAGCTTGCGATCAAACTATACACCTAGCCATCATAAAGCCGATCCTGGTGCGATCGGTGAGATAGTGTAATTGCGGTTTATTTCGCATACCGGGTTGATAGAATACTTGTATCATGTTATATAGATCATCTCCATCTTTTCGGGTACGAAGATTATTTTGTTCCTAGCTCCCCAGCGAAATATACTTTTCACATCTCTTACTAGCATTACAACGTTTTATTGAATACTTGCCGATAATCAGTATAGACAGATATCGTCTACATACCCGAATCGGAGTTTAGAGTCTTACTAGAGTAGTTTTACGAGATAAAGTATATACAGGATTGGCGAGAGGGGTGAGCTTTATAGGATATTGTATTCTATTGTACTGTAACCAGTTATTGTTTCGTTAAGTCTAACCCTGAGTTGCCTTTGGGTTAAGAAGAAGTCAATCAGAGTAATCAGGTTCTATAGAAACCCCTATCCCCTTATTCGTTTTAGAAATTTGTTTTTAAGTAGAATATCGAACGCTCTTTGTATATTTAGTGTAATCATTGTAATCTTGTGGCCTTTGTTGAACGCTATTTTTGTATTGTAAACGAACAACGCTACTAAGTCTATAGCCGATCGTTTCGGAAGGGTACCGTAGTGTTGTAGACTGAGTATTTCTTGTGTTAGGGCTATTTATGTTAGATGTTTTGCTATAATCCTTTTAAGGCCCTTTCCAATATAGGAGAGAAGGGTGATAGGCTGCTATGATTGTGGGGATGTTCGATCTGTCTTCCCCACTTTTGATAGTATAACTATCTCTACTTACTTCCATACTATAGGAAAGTAATTGAGCTGTAAATACTTATTGAAAATGGTATATAGAACTAAGTTTATTTCCATCCAGATAGCCTTCAGTAATCTCACTATGATCCGGTTTATCCCTGGGGATATACTCGAAATCTTTATAATGTTACGTTCCACTTCCTTTATAGAGATGGGCTTCCCCCAGAATAGTTTTTCCCCACTTTAATTGTATCCAGAGTTCGGGAGATCGTTGGTGGCTTTGAAGCACTGCAGAATCTTTGAGTATAGTAGTTTGGCTTTTTTTTTATCCGATATAATAGTGCGTTTGCCTACTATGATCGGTGAAAAGCGGTATGTGGGGCTCAGGTTGTGTCATTTGATTATTTTATATAGGTCTCGATCTGATTTCATCTTATTAAGGAATTTCCTCCAGTACCCTCTTTTGGCCTGTTGTATGTACAATAGGAATGCTCTGTATTCTGTAGAGTAATCGCTATTGGTTGTGCGGCTCCGGAGGTATACATCTCGAGCGATTGTGCAGTCGGGTGTTCACCAGAGGGCCGATTTTCCTGTCTTCCGATCCGGTCTTCTTGTTGTTCTGATTGCCTGTTATAATACCTTCTGTATATTTTCAACAACTCAATCCAGGGCTATACTTATGATTGTTGTCTGTGTCTCCTGTTTGATTCCCGCTATATTAGCTGATACCATTCTTTGAAACAGAGATAGGTCTTCCTCCCTGATGCAATACGTGTATTGGGATCTCGGTGCTGAGCTTGCTCTTTGTATAATGGTGAGAAGAGTATTGTGATCGGATCCGTAATGCATATCAGCCCTGACTTCTGTATATATTCCTGGGATATTGGAAAAGACTAGATCGATTATGTGTCCTACTCTGTATGTCGCTTGCCCCAGGATGTTCGTGAACTTGAGGTCTCTATTATTGGACCATTCCGTGAGCCTATTGCTACTATACATTATATTCACACCTGGCTCGAATAGTATATAATAAGCATTGAAGTCTCCCCCAATGATTATATTCCCAGTTGATATTAGATCAAGGATCATCTCTAGGACTCCTAAGGTATTCAGTTCCCTGTATAGGTTTAGTAGTTTAATTCCGTTTATAGAAAGCCATATATAGTCTCTATACTCCTCTCCTGCTAATTGTAGCACTTGTAATCTAGTCTCAGTTCTGATATATGTCATTACTCGTGGGCGTTCCTGCCCTTCCTCGCACGTTCTGCTTTCTCTTTAGGAGGTCACTGGGGACAGGTATTGGTATTCGTTATATATTTGAATGTATGTATTGGATACCCAGGGCTCTTGTATACATATTACATTGATCTTTTCCTCAAATGCTCGCTGCAATGCTGCTGCATGCGATGCGAGGCTTTTCCGTGTGTTTATTCAGGCAATAGATAGTGGCTTCGATCTATTCATATAGATCTTCTATTGTTGTATCATATCCCCCAATTATAGCCTGATTACTTAGAGCTTCAAGGTTGAGATTCTTATTGATCTTTGCTACCCTACTACGGATGATATGTTGGCCTTACGCATCCCGTTTTTCATTTGTTGAGCTCCCCGAGATATCATTCGCTTGCTCTCTTCCAATATCGCTTTCCGAATTACTGCCATCTTCATATTGGGAGATTACATCCATCCTAGATTTCCTTTTCCTTCCTTACACTATCACCAGTATTTGAACTATTACTGCTGGTGCTGAGGTAATAATAGTACTAATCTCCCCTACTTGTTGGATGATTTAGATCTGCTTTCGATCTGGGCGTATTATCTTATTGTTCACCTGCTAAAGCTTGATGAGATAGTTGTCATAATCCACTGGGAAGGGCCTACGGCATTCTGCACATTGTGTTAAATAATTACAATCCCCGGTTGGCTTATGAGTAAATAACAAATGTACACACTTTTTGCATACTACTTCTCTTTTGCATTTCCAGCTTTCACAGTATTGTTGACACCCTGGGTCATATCTTCCCAAGGCTCGTCTTCTACTTGCTGAGAACATTCGGATCTCGTTGAATAGATTACAATGAGGTAGCTGCTTCTGGAAGGATAGTATCCAGATGATCCGATTCTGCTTATCTGCTCCGAGCTTGGATCTTGCTACCCGTACTGAACATAATCCTATCTGATACTAGATTTCTTCCCTTATTTGTTTTTCCCCAATCTCTATAGGCATTCCTAGGAGATCGATAATAATCATCGGGACCCCTGATGCTATATATGTATACCATGGCTTACTGATCGCGAGATCTGTAGCTTTAGTAGCTGCTATAGCCTATTGCTTGTTTGCAAGAAGGACTATATGGGCTTTTGGGGAAGCTATGACTGCCCACCCAGTTCGGGTGGTTGTTATTATTGCAATAGCTTTAGCCCCTAGAGTAGTAATCTTTAGGACTGCTTTTACTAGTGTCTGTCTGATTTCTCATGAGGATGACTCTATCTTGATTTGTTTATCGAATTGGAGGAAAAATCTTTTATCTATACGTTCTAATTTCAATACTCTACTAATCATTTGCTTGAGTTTATTTGCAGCCTTTATTTTTATTGTTAAGCCAAAGAGAATAGCGATTACGGTTTTGGGGGTTTGAAGTATTTCCGTATATGTTTGTATAATTGGCTTTACGCTTTTTATTGCTAGCTTCGAGTTGAAGGTTCTTTTTATATTATTTGTAATGGTTATTAATGCTTTGTATACCAGTTTTTCTACTAGTCAGCTCAGATCCTATTCCGCAAATTGCACTGCGAATTGTACAAGGATTGTCTCGAAGCTGGTGAGTACTAGAGCCTTGTCTACAATGCGCTTCCGTTGTATATCGATTTTCTTTTGAATAGCTATCTTCACAACTGTTTCAATAGTGTTCTGGCCGCTTTCGAACGAGCTTGAAAAGGGATTAGCGCTTTTGTTGCTAATCCATATTCTTTTTAGAGTGATAGTTGAAAAGCAATCATTGAGATCGATCAGGGAGCCCACTATCCCTGTAGGTAATGGCTGGCTCGTCGGTTCTCTCTGATTCTGTTGCGATAGTATTCTCGAGCCAAACAGCTCGGAGCGCTATAGCGATTGCGCTGGTATATATTGTATAATATGATTTCGGGATATTCATAGATATGGTTGTTATAAGCTCGTGGGCCTTGTTTGTATTGACTAAACTTATTATATTGAATATAATTAAAAAGAAAATTGAATTATAGATTTCTATAATAATCTAGATCTTTTAATTTTTAAAAGCATTATAAAAAGATTTTAATTATAAAAAAAAAGGTTTTTAAAAATATTATTATTATTATTATTAGTAATTTTCAACCGGGCCGTATAGGCGAGCCTCCCAGGGGGCATTACGGTTGGGCTAACTGCGGGATAATCTCTAATTTACATGATCCCCCTCTCCTAAAAATGAGGTCTCAATACCCTCAGTAGCCTCCCAAGCGATAGCTAGCGCGCTTGCACTTTTGTCTCCGATCCTCTGAGCGCCTCCATACGCGCTTTCCGATCTTTTATATAATGTTTTGATTAAGAACTGCTTTATCCTATAAGGATAGCTTTTATATGTATTCTAGTGCAGCACAGAGTATTGCATATATCGATTTTGTTCTTTATAGCCTTACTATATCAATCGCCTTTTATTCTGTATTTGTATTCACCTAGATCGATTAATTCATTTCCATTTCCTCTTCCTATTCTTCTGATAGTGTTCTAGGGTATATACTTTTGTAGAAATCTATTATAACAATAAATTCAGTGAACTTGGCTGATATATACATTAGCTGTTTCAGTAGTTGTTCTTAAGCCGCCTGATTGCGGAGTGGGTATTTGGGCCTGATATCTGGGAACCAGGTTTTGTAAGTTACAAGGACTTTATGACAATACACAATATACTCGGGGGATTTGTATACACCACATAAACAATGGATTGTTGTTTCTTTATATTTAAATTATCAGTAATAATTTTCGAAATCGCTATATACTAAGCGGATTGTTAGTATATGGTGAAGAGTAATTTGTAAGAGTTCTAGTTCATTAAAGTATTTATTTATACTTCTTGGATTTCATTTCTGATACTGTTTGGAGAGCATTGGTTTTCTATTTGATCCACCACATTTGTACTATTGATTCCATAGCAGTTTTTGCTATAAAGCGGATACCACTTGCTGTAAATCGATTCGCATACCCTGAGACTGATTTTCTTATTCTTTTATCAATGAGTGTATCCACACGTTTATTCCTTTCAATTCTTGTATAACCTGGTAACCATTTGATTTGGATTGAGTACGTTTGTATCAGTTTGTGATATTTGAGGAAAGCTTATTGTGATATGATAGAGGCTATACCTCTCATTCCTTATATCACTGATGTGCTATTGATATATATATAGATTTCCATTTATTTTATATCAATGATATTTTTAATTGTTATTTGGAGGCCTCGGTATACCCTGATTGCTTTTGTGTTGAATATATAAGAGTTATAATACAATTTATTGTTTCCTTTATATATTACTATCTGTCCTTTATATACGATATATTCATATCCTATTCACCTACCATCCTTATTGGTCTGTTTTAATCTATTAGAGAATATAATGATTTGATTGTGTGTGCACTTGTTTTATTATTCTTGAAACTGCTTTACCACTACCTCTTTCGTAAGGCTTCTAGTGGGATCCATTCGATATTCTGGTGTATAGTGGGGTTTTACTAAAGTCGTCTCCTTGATTTGGGGAAGGCACTGGCTGATTACCTGAACCTTTGTTTTGGCTAGCTGTAATTAGCCTTTCTTACTGCTGGAGGAGTAGATGGCTCTTATCCCTTAGTAATAAAGAGGGTATTTTGGATCAATAGTTTAGGCTTGATTGATTGATTGATTGATTTCATTTACGTCCATCTTCAGTCTAAGACTATATAGGACGGCTAGGCCTCTAGAGGCTCTAGCGGATAACTTTTTATTCTACAAAAATGGATATATACGATTTAGGGAAGTAAAAACAAATGCTGGGGAACAGTGCCCGCTCATTATACACATTGTATATAATAAGAAAATTGTGAAAATTAAGAAATTGTAAGGAAATCAAAGCCCTCTCTTATTTCTCTAATTACTTTTTCTTCATTCTCTTCTCCTCTCTCCTCTTCTACTACTATTCCTTCCTCTATCTCGTCTTGTATGAGAGCCCTGGCCAGGTGCCATGCTCTTGTAGCGATTTTGGTGATATTGATGAATTTAATGGCTAATTCAATACCTACTTTTGTATGGAGTAGGAACTGTATAGTGATCTTAGATAGTGGTATATTCTTGAATATTTCTTTTCTCTCTGCTTTGTATATGGGACAACTAATAAGGAGGTGTTGTGGAGCCTCAATATTACCACATATACATTTGTTATCAGAGAGTTTGAATCGATGTAAATAAGATTTGATATATCCATGACCTAATTTGAGTTGAAAATATGCGCTAGCAGTGTTTCGCTTGGTTTCGCTTGGTAGCTTGATTTTCGATCCTATCTTCCATGGAAATAGCTTTGAATAGGTCAAAGGGGATTGATTTGATCTGAGTTTGTATTGATTGAGAGTAGAAAGCCATTGATCTGAATCGTATTCTTTGATCATCATACCTAGAAGTCCAAAACTTGTTTCGTTTGAGATAGAACATATTGTGGTTGCTTCCTTTGCTAGTTTATCTGCTAGCTCATTTCCTTCTACTAAAGTATGTCCTGGAACCCAATTTAGAGATACTTCAGCTCCTTTTGCTTTGATGATTTCCGCTGCTTTGATTGCTCGAATCTGATAGGCCTGTCCAGGGTGGTCTGATGGTGTTTTTAAGCGATATAGACCAGCTTGGTTGTCCGAATATATCTTGAATTTGTTGCCAATACAGGCAATTGTGCTAGCATATTCAATAGCTCTAGTAACCCCGTAAAGCTCTCCATTATACACTAGTTGATTGCTACCAATATTCAATTGTTGTTGATATGAAATTCGATTGTTTGGTTGTATTGCGATTATACCTACACCTATACCTATTCCTTTTTCAGTAGAAGAGGCATCAGTATAAATGTAGGTAGTATCCTTATCTCTGTGATTGAAAACGATATTGTGAAGAATAGCAGTATCTTCTTTTGATGAATTGCTAATATTAACTCTGAAGGGAATTTCCTTTTTCCATGGGGGGAAGTTGAAGTGAATAATCTTTTCAAGTGAAATAGGATTGAGATCCTGATTTATTGATCCTCTAATTCTATCAAGTTGGATTGATTTATATCGTTTTCTTTGAGGAGTAGGGATTACTTCCAAATCGGTTTGATATTGAGCTGATATTTCTTTTTCGATATTGATTGGATGGTTTGGCGAGAGTTTAGCTAGACGAAACGCGTATTGCCTAACATTTGAATCTAATCGAATTTTTGGGGGCTTTAGGCCTGCTTCTACTTCCATTGGAAGGATTGGGGCTGTTTTGAAGACTCCTAATATCTTTCGAAGAGCTAGGTTTTGAAGCGATTGCATTATATTCTTGAAATGAGTTTGACCTCTCCACCAAATCACTGATCCGTAATCAGCTATACTGGTTACACATGCTATATATAATTGTCTAAGGGCTTTAGGATTAAGGCCCTTTTCGGTGTTAGCTAATCGAGCCATTCGATGGAAGGCACCTTTCGCTTGTGTGATTCGAATATTAACATGTTGATCGAATTTGAGGTTCGGGTCGAACCATATTCCCAGCCATCTAATGAGAGATTGGGGTACAATTATTTCCGAATTGGGTAGCGTGATTGGATATTTTTTCGTCAATTTGGATGATGAAAAGTGCATTAGCTCTGTTTTTGCCAAATCGAATTGGATTGCATTTCTAGAACTGAGTTCATAGATTTGTTTTGTAACTCTCTCTAGGGTTTTGATATTCTTTTTCCATGTAGATGAATGTGTGATTAAAGCAATATCATCTATATAGGAAAGAAACTTGATCGAATTGGGTAAAAAGAGCTCCCTGATATATATAAGGAAGAGAATTGGAGAAATCGGGCTGCCTTGTGGTATTCCGGTCGAAATTGGCTTGAAAGATTCGATTTGATTATTAAAAGATAGTTTCAATTGTCTTTGTTGAAGAAATGAGGCTATCCAGGCTATCAGATTTGTGGGCAGTTTTAGCTTCTTACAAATATCTAATAGTCGATTTCTCGAAACGTGATCGAATGCTCCCTTTATATCCATAAATAATATTGAGGTCTTTTTACTGGCTTGCTTGTTTCTTTCAATTTCTGTAGTCAGTAAAAGTGCAGCATCGATTGCTGATTTCTTTTGGCGTCCTCCCATTTGACTCTTGTGAAGGAGATGGGTTGTTTCCGCTAAATATCCTAATCGTTGAGCTAGAATCCTTTCGCTTATTTTACCCAGGCAATTTAAGAGTGCAATTACTCTATATGCTTTTGGAAGGGAATAATCTGGTTTGGAAGCTTTCTTCAGAATAGCTCCTGTGGCTTGTTTCCAACATTTCGGGTGATATCCTAGATTAATAAGTTTACTAAAGAGAGTAAAAAAGGTTTGTGGGATTGCTTTGTAAGCCTTTATAATGATCTCTTGAGTGATTCCATCTGGGCCAGGGGTTTTTCCTTGGATTTTGACTGAACAGGCATTGCTTAATTCGATTTGAGTAAGATTAGGCCATTCCCATTGCTTGGATTGTTTATACCCTTCCCATTGTGGTTTTGGGGTAATAGGAGGGGGTGGGAACAGAGTTGATCTGAAAGCAGAGCATTTTCCTTCGAAAGAGCTTTCTGTTGCAATATCCGGTATCCTTTGATCTTGAAAGTCTTTAGTATAGGCCATTGCTTTGAAAATTGTCTTTGTGTCCTCCTTTTCTAGAAACTTATTCCAATGATCCTTCTTTGCTGTTTTAATAGCTTGAAAGTACTTGTTTCTAGCGATTCGATATCCTTCCTTAGAGCTATGATTCTCCAGATCTGATTCAATTCTTTGCTTTGCTTCTCTTAGCTCTTTTCGGAGATCTTTCAATTCAGGTGTCCACCATGGTTTGGCCCTTTTGATTGAAACAATTTTAGGTATACACCTTTCTATTGCTTTTTGAATGATCCTAGTAAGTTCGCTTGCTGCTTGATCTAGAGTTAGATAGTGATTGTCTTTGTTTTTCAAAAGGTTTAAGGAATCCTCTTTGGTTGGAAGGATTAATTCTAAATTCGACAGAATAGGGGAATATAAGGATTCCGATTTGAGTATTGATTCGAACTTTTCCCAATTCGCTAGCTTAGTATTGTATCTAGCTATCGATCCAGTATTAGAAGTACTTAGATCTTCTTTTCCTTTTAATTCGAATAGTATTCCTGCATGATCGGATCCTGTATCTGAAAGCGTTTGCCAATTGTGAATTTGAGGAGAGATTCCCTCTGATGCTAGCGTTAGATCAAGAACACTTGGATTAAGGAGATTAGTTCGATAGAAAGTGCTGATTCCGGGCTCGTTTAAAAGAATGAGATTCTGATCTTCAAACCATTCAGCTAATTGATCAGCGTTTCCGCTTTTCTTCGAAAAAGGATCCCACCATGGGTGATGGGCATTGAAGTCGCCTAAAAGGATGGTTTCTTGTGTGATAGATATATTATACAAGCACCTTTCGATTGTGAAACCTTTCTCTTTAGCTTGATCAGCTTCGTTGTATATATTGATGATTTGAAAGGTTTTGTTTCCATTTTGACAATTGAAAATCTGTATATCAGAATCTATTGGAGAATCGGAAGCTAGATTGATTGTAGCTTGAAGAGTTTTTGATGTGTATAGTAGTGTACGTGGCCGGTAATTAGGATTGAGTCTTGGTAATGTTTGTGTGAAATTGGAGTGTATAATAGATCTTGAATTTGAGTAATCGATTCCGTTTTTAATAATCCAAGGTTCTTGAATCATAATGAGGTCGATGTTAAGTTCTATTGCAAGCTGTAGAACGTTCTCTGTAGCTTGTGAACTCCGATTGAGATTTATTTGAAGGATTCGAATATTAGTGTGACTCATTAATGAGTAGTATTCGATTTTTGTTGAATAGCCTGATAGGTTTCGCATGTTTTCGAATTTGCTGCATGATTCCCTTGGCAATTCGAGCATTTTACTTCTAAGTGTTGACAGAACTTTCCTCTGATATTACATACCATACACAAGTGTACTGATGTAATGTGCTTGCCTCCACATAATCCACAGGAAGGGTTCCTTCTACAATAGGCATCCTGATGCCCAAATCCTTGACATTTCTGACATTGTGTAGTTGGTTTTGATTCGTAGAATTGTTCTACTCTTATACTACTTCCAGCAATATATAATCGCTTTCGAATAGCTAATTCTGCTTCTGATTTTGTAGCAAAAGCAATAACGATAGCACCCTCTCGTTGATGGGCTCTTCTGGGGGCGGGTGTAAGCCAAAAGGGGTTCCTATAGGCTTGAAGTCTGGATTGAAGGTTTTGATTTCGTCGAGTATAAGATCCATTCCTTTTGTGCCTGAGAATTCTTTAATTGGGATTTTGTGAATAATGACTTTGTGCCATTCTTGATCCTTTTGGATTCTTTCGAATTTGATAATATTACTCCAAATCGCTTTCTTCTCCAATAAGAATTGTGATGTAAAGGGATCATTTGTTGTGATAATGATATTATTATTGAAGGATATAGTTGCTGCTGCAATGACTGGCCCTTTGATTCCGATCTTTTGAAAGGCTTCATTTATTTTGTTTCGGATAATTAGAGGGGAAAAGGAGGTAGGGTTTGGAAAATCTGGCTTGATTAAGATAATTCGTTTTTGGATGAGGTTAGATTTCTTTTCTATATTAGTAGATGTAATGTTTTTCCCTTTGGGGACTAAATTCCATTCTCCTTTTTTGAAATATCAGCGTATGTTGGTTTCAATGTAGTGGTAGTAGCAGTAGTGGGCGGAAGAGGTTTAGCTAATGCTTTCGCTTGTGATTCGATTTTGCGTGTAGCGGTTTCCAAATGGGTGATTTGAGAGGTGATGATATTCGAAGCTGTAGTAAGCTTCCCCTTTTCAGTATATTCTCTAAAGATCTCTAGGAGATCTAAGAGCTTGGATTGTTCTTCGCGTGATTGGGAGAGAGAGGAAGCTAGCACTATAAGGTCTCTAGCTTTCAAAATAGCTTCCTTGGGTGTGTTTGGGTTGTTTTGGATTCTAGGTTGTTTGTTCTGATTGCTAAGGGGTATTGTAGGGCCCCGTTTCTTATTCTGATTGAATATATAGGTAGTATTGGTTGTATCTTGAGTAATAAAGGGGTCACTAAGTAGATTGAATTCTTCAAATCTTCTTCCAGAACTGGCTGGCTGGTTGGTTGATAGGATAGGGCTAGAGATTTCGAATTGAGGGTTTTCAGAAGGCGGGGGAGGGCTTGAAGATATTGGGGTACCTAGGACAACAGTAGGATAAGTGTTTGGTATAATGGAGGCTTCAGAAGGAGCCTCCATCATGGCCGTATCCCTAAATGTTGATGGATTGTTAAGAGAGCTCATATTGAGGATCTAGTTCTTATTCTGGTAGTTCGGAGTGAGAAAATTTTACGCGAATTTTTCGTGTATGTTTCGTGTTCGGAGCGCCGACGACAGTAGCACAACAACTACTGGTCAGAATCACTGGGGGGCAATTGCAATCAATTTGGTTTAATAACTATGATCTAAATCGATCGCGAACGGGTCGTATTTCGAAGAAAAAGTTTCCTTCGAAATTTGTTGTGTGTGTAAGGTCGATTTGGTTAATTTGGTTGGAATTGATCAAATTGACCAAATTGACCAATTCAGCCAAGCTCACCAATTTTATCAATTCCATCAATCTTATCAAATTCACCAAATTCATCAAATTCATCACATCCATCGAATTTATCAAAAATCGTCCGAATTGATTGAATTGGTCAATTTACTATAAATTGACCAAATTGACCAAATTGACCAAATTGACCAATTCAGCCAAGCTCACCAATTTTATCAATTCCATCAATCTTATCAGATTCACCAGATTCATCAAATTCATCACATCCATCGAATTTATCAAAAATCGTCCGAATTGATTGAATTGATCAATTTACTATAAATTGACCAAATTGACCACGACACACAACAAATTTCGAAGGAAACCTTTTCTTCGAAATACAACCCTTTCGCGATCGATTTAGATCATAATTATTAAACCAAATTGATTGCAATTGCCCCCAAGTGATTCTGACCAGTAATTGTTGTGATACTGTCGTCGGCATTCCAAACACGAAACGTACACGAAAATTCGCATAAAATTTTCACCTCAAATTATCAAAATAAAAATAAGATCCTCAATATGAATTGTCTCGATAATCCATTAACACTTAGGGATACAGCTATAATGAAGGCTTCAGAAGAAGCCTCCATTATACCAAACACTTATCCTACTGTTGTCCTAGATACCCCAATACCTTCAAGCCCTCCCCCGCCTTCTGAAAACCCTCAATTCGAAATCTCTAGCCCTATTCTACCAACCAATCAGCCAATCAATTCTGAAAAAAGAGTTGAAGAATTCAATCTACTTAGTGACCCCTTCATTACTCAAGATACAACCAATACTACCTATATATTCAATCAGAATAAGAAACGGTGCTCTACAATACCCCTTAGCAATCAGAACAAACAACCTAGAATACAAAACAAGGCAACTACATCAAAGGAAGCGATCCTAAAAGCAAGAGATCTTATAGTACTAGCCTCAACTCTTTCTCAATCACGTGATGAGCAATCGAAGCTATTAGATCTCCTAGAGATCTTTAGAGAATACACCGAAAAAGGAAAGCTTACTATAGCCTCCAATATTATCGCATCCCAAATCACTCACCTCGAATCAGCTACACGGAAAATCAAATCTCAAGCTAAAACACTAGCCAAAAACCCAATCCCAATTACTATAATACCAACTAAATCAACTTTTGCAACTATAGCAAAAGAAGGAGAATGGAACCTAGTCAGTAAAGGAAAAGCTATTAAGCCTACTCCAATAGACAAAAAGATTGAAATCACTCAAAGACGCCTAATCCTGATCAAACCAGAGATTACGAATATTACCTCCTTCTCACCTATATCAATACAAGACCAAATGAACAAAGCATTTCAGAAAACTAGAATCAAAGGCCCAGTTGTAGCAGCAGTAACCCTATCTCTGAATAATAATATAATAATTACTACAAACACTCCTTTTACATCACAACTTCTGATAGAAAAAAAGGCAATCTGGAACAATCTCATCAAATTCGAAAGAATTCAAAAGGATCAAGAATGGCATAAAGTTATTATCCACAAAATCCCAATAAGAGAATTCTCAGGATCGAAAGGAATAAATCTCATTTTAAAGGAAATCAAAACCTTCAACCCGAATTTCAAATCTATAAGAACCCCTTTTTGACTTACACCATTATCAAAAAGAGCTCATCAACAGGAAGGAGCTATAGTGATTGCTTTTGCAACAAAATCAGAAGCAGAGCTAGCTATTCGGAAACGACTATATATTGCTGGCATTAGTACAAGAGTAGAAAAGTTCTACGAATCCAAACCAACTATACAATGCCCAAAATGTCAAGGATTTGGACATCAGGATACACATTATAGAAGGGACCCCTCCTATGAACTCTATGGGGGCAAACATATAACATCAGTACACTTATGTGTGGTATGTAATATCAGAGGAAAATTCTGTCAACATCTCGCTGCTCAATGCTCGAACTGTCAAGGAAATCACGCAGCAAATTCAAAAACCTGTGAAATCTACCAAGCAATCCAACAAAAGGCAAATAACACCAATATATGAGCTATACCAATATTCGAATCCTTCAAATAAATCTTAATAGGAGCTCACAAGCTACAGAGAACGTTCTACAGCTTGCAATAGAGCTCAATATCGATCTTATTATGATTCAAGAACCATGGATTATCAAATATAGAATCGACTACTCAAACTCGAGATCAATTATACACTCCAATTTCACACAAACACTTCCAAAATTCAACCCCAATCTTTGGCCACATACTCTACTATACACTTCAAAAACTCTTCAGGCTACAATTCATCTAGCTCCCGATTCTCTAATAGATCCCGATATACAGATCTTCAGATGTCAAAACGGAGATAAAACCTTTCAAATTATCAATATATACAACGAAGCCGATCAAGCCAAAAAGAAAGGTTTCACAATCGAAAGATGTCTATATGATATATCTACCTCACAAGAAACCATCCTATTAGGCGACTTCAATGCTCATCACCCTTGGTGGGATCCTTTTTCGAAGAAAAGCGGAAACGCTGATCAATTAGCTGAATGGTTTGAAGATCAGAATCTCACTCTTCTCAACGAGCCTGGAATCAGTACCTTTTATCGAACTAATCTCCTCAATCCGAGCGTCCTTGACCTTACGCTAGCGTCAGAGGGAATCTCTCCTCAAATTCAAAACTGGCAAATACTCTCAGATGTAGGGTCTGATCACTCAGGAATACTATTCGAATTAAAAGGAAAAGAAGCCCCAAATACCCCTAATACAGGATCGATAGCTAGATATAATACCAAGCTAGCGAATTGGGAAAAATTCGAATCAACACTCAAATCAAAATCCTCACATCCCCCTATTCTTTCTACTTTAGACTCAATCACTTCAACTGAAGAGGATTCATTAAACCTCTTGAAAGATAAAGACAATTACTATTTAATTCTAGATCAAGCAGCAAGCGAACTTACTAGGATCATTCAAAAAGCAATAGAAAGGTGTATACCCAAAGTTGTTTCAATCAAAAGAGCTAAACCATGGTGGTCACCCGAGTTGAAAGATCTCCGAAAAGAGCTAGGAAAAGCAAAGCAACTAATTGAATCAAATCTAGAGGACTCTAACTTCAAGGAAGAATATCGAATTGTTAGAAACAAGTACTTCCAAGCTATTAAAACAGCAAAAAAGAATCATTAGAACGAATTTCTAGAAAAGAAGGATACACAAACCATATTCAAAGCAATAGCCTACACCAAAGATTACCAAGATTAAAGGATATCGAATATTTCAACAGAAAACTCTTTCGAAAGAAAATGCTTTGCTTTCAGATCGACTCTATTCCCACCCCCTTCTATTACTTCAAAACCACAATGGGAAGGGTATAAACAATTCAAGAAATAAGAATGGCCTAATCTCTCTCAAACCGAATTAAACAATGCTTGCTTAGCCAAAATACAAGGAAAAACTCCTGGCCCAGATGGAATTACTCAAGAAATCATTATAAAGGCTTATAAAGCAATCCCACAAACCTTTTTCATTCTTTTCAGCAAACTTTTTAATCTTGGATATCACCCTAAATGCTGGAAACAAGCTACTGGAGCTATTCTAAAGAAAGCCTCAAAACCTGATTACTCACTTTCAAAAGCATATAGAATGATTGCACTTTTAAACTGTCTTGGAAAAATTAGTGAAAGGATTCTAACTCAACGATTAGGATTTTTAGCGGAAACTACTCATCTCCTACATAAGAGCCAAATGGGAGATCGGCAAAAGAAATCAGCAATTGATGCTGTACTATTATTAACTATAGAAATCGAAAGAAACAAGCAAGCTAATAAGAAGACCTCAGTACTATTCATGGATATAAAGGGAGCTTTTGATCACATCTCAAGAAACCGATTATTGGACATCTGCAAGAAGCTAAGACTACCAACGAATCTTATCTCCTGGATAGCTTCATTCTTGCAGCAGAGACAGCTGAAGTTATCCTTCAATAGCCAAACCGAATCCTTCAAGCCAATTTCAACCGGAATACCACAAGGCAGCCCAATCTCCCCAATCCTCTTCCTTATATATATCAGGGACCTCTTCCTATCCAACTCAGTGAAGTTTCTTTCTTATATAGATGATATTGCTCTAATCACCAATTCATCCACTTGGAAAAACGTAAATTCAATCAATCAATCAATCAATCAATCAATCAACCACTTGGAAAAAGAATATTAAATCTTTAGAAAGAGCTACGAAACAAATCTACGAACTCAGTTCGAAGAATTCTATTCAATTTGATCTGGCGAAAACTGAGCTAATGCACTTTTCGTCATCAAAACTAACGAAAAACTACCCAATCACGCTACCCAATTCCGAAACAATCACACCTCAATCCCTAATTAGATGGCTGGGAATATGGTTCGATCCAAACCTCAAATTCAATCAACATGTTAATATTCGAATCACACAAGCCAAAGGAGCCTTCCATCGAATGGCCCGATTAGCTAATATCGAAAAGGGCCTTAGTCCTAAAGCCCTCAGACAGCTATATAGCATGTGTGACTAGCATAGCTGACTATGGTTCAGTGATTTGGTGAAGAGGTCAAACTCATTTCAAGAATATAATGCAATCACTTCAAAACCTAGCCCTTCGCAAGATATTAGGAGTATTCAAAACAGCTCCAATCATTCCAATGGAAGTAGAAGCCGGTCTAAAACCTCCCAAAATCCGATTAGATTCAAATATCAGACAATACGCTTTCCGATTAGCCAAGTTATCACCAAAGCATCCAATCAATACCGAAAAAGAAACTTCAGCTCAATATCAAGCCGATTTAGAAGTGATCCCTATACCTTAAAGAAAACGATATAAACCTATTCAACTGGATAGAATCAGAGAATCGATAAACCAGAACTTCAACCCTTCCTCACTCGAAAAGATTATTCACTTTAACTTCTCCCCATGGAAAAGAGATATCCCCTTTAAAGTCAACATTAGCAATTCGTCAAAAGAAGATACTGCTATTCTTTATAATATTATCTTCAAACACAGGGATAAGGATACTACCTATATTTACACTGATGCTTTCTTCACTGGAAAGAGAATTAGCATCGGGGTAGGTATAATAGCTATATAATCAAATAATCGAATTCTATATCAAGAGCAAAGCAATATTAATACTAATCAACTAATATATAATAAAAAGCTCTTTGGAGTTACAAAAGCTATCGAATATGCTAGTTCCATTACTTACAATAATCAAAAGTTCAAGATCTATTCAAACAATCAAGCTGGTCTATACCGCCTAAAAACTCCTTCAGATCATTCAGGACAGGCCTACCAAATAAGAGCAATCAAAGCAGCAAAGATTATCAAAGCAAAAGGAGCCGAAATCTCGCTAAATTGGGTTCCTGGCCACACCTCAGTTGAAGGAAATGAGCTAGTAGATAAGCTAGCCAAGGAAGTAATTACAATACAATCCATTTTGAACGAAACAAGCTTTAGACTATTAGGTATAATTGTTAAGGAATATGTTTCAGATCAATAGCTTGATATTCTCAATCAATACGAACTCAGATCAAACCAATCCCTATCAATTTACTTAAAGCTATTTCCTTGGAAAATAGGCTCGAAAATCAAGCTACCAAGCAGAACCAATCGAAACACTGCTAGTGCATTCTTTCAACTCAAATTAGGTTATAGATATATCAAATCCTATTTACATCGCTTCAAACCTTCCAATAACAAATGTATATGTAATAATATCGAGGTATTACAATACCTCCTTATTAGCTACCCCATATATAAAGCTAAAAGAAAAGAAATCTTTAAGAAGATACCTTTATCCAAAATCACTATACAATTCCTATTTCATACCAAAATTGATATCGAGTTAGCTATCAAATTTATCAATATTATCAAAATAGCTATAAAGGTATAACATTTGGTTAGAGCTCTAATATAAAACGAAACAGGAGAAAGAGAGGTAGTAGAAGAAGAAGAAGATGTAATAATAAAGGGAGAAAGAGTTATTACAAAAATGAAAGGAATAATAGTTGAAGAAGAAGAAGAAGAAGAGAGAAGTCTCTTACTAATTTCTTAAGTATTATACTTTCTTTTCCTTATTATATATAATGTATATAATAAGCGGGCACTAATCCCCAATATTTGTTTTCACTTCTCTAAATCGAATATATCCATTTTTGTAGAATAAAAAGTTATCTGCTAGAGTCTCTAGAGACTTAGCCGTCCTATATAGTCTTAGACTGAATATGGATGTAAATGAAATCAATCAATTAATCAATTAATCAATGCCCTCTTTTGATCACATGATCGATATCCCGATAGAAGCTATATTTGATATTTATAATCAATATATATTTGATTGCTTGGATTAATATAAGGTTGAGACAAGCTTTTCTCATTAAAATCATGAGTCCACAAAACCTGACATACAGATCTCTCAATCCAAAAGGTTATTTAATTCTGATTTGAAATATAAAGTCCTGACTCAAAATGGTTCAGAGTTCAGTAATATTATTTTGAATATTGTTTTAGTTGATTAAAAGAAAATACTTAATCAATGAGATATATAACTGCTCTCATACTTTACCATCTTTTAGAAATAACAGGCGGTCAGTTTGATGCGTGCTTCGATAAAAATCAATTGTAGTATATACTCTGTATTATAGATTAAATACATTTTTAGTAAATTTGATATATTATAGCTAGTTAAGTCATATGATTATTATTGAAATGCGGATAAGTATACACCCTCGACACACAATCATTAAATTCAATCATCTCGAATATTCGTTTGATTTTCAGAATATTATTACAGAATGAAGAACAGTAAATGGATATTACCCACAACACTATTCATTGCATACAAATTACATAGCAACAGAACTCTCCCTTTAACTTGATATCCTGAAATTAAATAAATTTAAAATCTGAAGCTTACTAATAAGGGTCTCAAGGTGAGCACGGGGCAACGGGATGTTTAGTGATCACAACTCGAGTATGGTTAGAATTAGCTTTTCTCATTAAGCTTTTCTGCATAATAATCTTAAATACCTTAAGTACAAGAATAATTAGAATTAGAGTTGAGAAACCTTGTTCATCGTATAATTATTCTTTTTATAGATATTTGTAATCAGCTAACCTCATTAAATTAAAAAATCTCGTACACTCAAAACCTTTCAAAAGTATAAACTATTATTTAAGTAAGTATATTCGAGAATATTGCTCAGTTCGTCTGGAGTTGATAGATAATGAAAATTAAATTAATAAAGATTATAGGACAATCCATTTATCACAAACATATTCAAGGATCTTACTTGATTATCAAATGTTTACAGAGATCAATTAATATGAATATATGATTTCGAATATACTTTACCATAATTAGATATGCAAATAGTTTTATCACTAAGAAATCTGGAGTACTCCTTTAATAGACTAAGATTTATAGATTGGAATATACATTGGAGTTTTGAATAGCGAAATGAGTGATATAGTCAAGTATTCTGGGGACAACTTATTCATTCATCAAGATTTTAAGAAATCCAAATATATTGTTTGTAATAAACAAAGTGATTATTCGCTAAGAGTATAGCTTTTGGGTATCCTTTTTTCTCGTATCAAGATAATGCTTTATGGAATAGAGATATTAAAGAATAGAATATCCGATTCTTAATGGGATTCTAGACAATATAATTAGATAGATTAATAATATATAAGAATATGGAAAATTTTGAGGTTTTTGAATATTATTTACTTATCTACTTATTTACTTATTTATTTATTTATTTATTTACTCATTCATTCATTCTTTTATTTATTTATTTACTTATTTACTCATTCACTCATTTATTTATTTATTTGTTTTTATAATATAGTTTACAGTCAAGTATATCAATCACTATAATTTCAGTTAAGGCCCTCGCTATTCTTTTATTCTTTATTATTGCAGTTGATGCCGTAGAGATTATTAGCAAAGCTAAAGGTTTCACTACTGCAGTCATTGGTAATGGAACTACTACTGCTGTATTTCCAAAAGATCTCAACGAATTTGTTAACTAACTCTCCGATAGTATTGCCCATACCATTGTCCTTAACAAAACCTGGGATTTCACAGATAGTATGAAATCAAAAACCGAAAAGGATTGCACACCCCTATCCAACACATACACCAATAATGCCGGTTAGGATTCAGTTGATATTAATGGCTGGTGTGAACAGACTGTAAATACCAATCAAGCTCTTGCTAAGCCAATTATCACTTATAATATTGCTGGTATTCCTTTAAATGCTATCAAGCTCGATTCTAATAAATCCATTGTTGAAATTGGATTTGCTGGAAAGATTAAGGATAGAGGTTTCTATATTGCAGGTGCTAAGAATATCATTATCCAGAATGTTAAGTTTATTGAAATGAACCCCAAGTATATTTGGGGTGGAGATACTATTTTCATTGATAGCATAGATCTTTTGTGGATCGATTATATCAAGATCTCCAGAATTGATCGTCAATTCATTATTATAGATCCAGGTGCTTTTAATCGTATCTCTATTACTAACTCTGAGTTTAATAGTTTTATTCTTTAATTTGCTAAATGTAATAATCACCATTACTAAACATTATACTTCATTAAATTCCAAGATTCTATTACTTTCAAAAACAATTATATTTACAATACAAATAATTGTAGATTCAAGATTGGAGGTTTATATTCATCAGTTAAGCTAAATGTTTTCTTTCAAGTTATCAACAATTATTGATTAGATATTATAGGAAATATATTCCAAATTAGTAAAAAAGCAAAAGTATTTGTTAAAGGTAACATTTTCGAGAAAGCAAATATATCTATTATCTTCGATATTCTTAGCAATCCTTTTTGATCTTCAAGCAATGGTGTTGCAGGATGTGCTTCGGCTCTTGGCTGTAATTGTCAAGCTAATAGCCTTATGTCATCTAGATCTTTTGCTGATTCAAATACTAATATTTTGATAGTTGCTAAAGGAATGTTTCTTACTCCTATTACTGATATTAGAACTATTAAGGCTAATATTCTTAAAAATACTAATATTGAAAAGATTTAAGTGGTAAGTTGGAGAGGGATAGAAAGAAGAAATAATAGAAGAAGGAATAGCAAAGGTAACAAAAGGGTTAATGAAAAGAAAGAGTATAATAGAAATAATCTATCTCTTATATTAAACTAATAGTTCCATAAACCACCATTTTTCCAACAGGGAAATCAGTCCCCACTAATTTAGATTGTCATAGAATATTATTTCATGAAGTTAGTATTATTATAGAGTTATTTAATATCTTTTTTTTTTTTTTTCCTTCAAATATTCAAATAACATTTATAATAGCTTCGAGTTAAGAATTCGAATCTTTAATTAGAATTGTGTGACGAACCGGCCACTAGTGGGTGTACGGACTGACGGGACACTGCAAAAGTTGATTTGTGAATATCTCTTAATATATAAAATCCAATATCTTAAGAATTTAATAATTGTTTATTAGAAATGAAACAATTAGAATATGAATTTTAATATCAAACAATTGAAGAATGAATTTATTAAGAATTTCAAAAGTTAGAAAAGTGTCTCATCAATCTATATACCCATTGATAGGCCTTAATGCTTGATTAATCATCCTTTTATCCCATCAGATAGAATAAAACATCCTCGTTTGTCTTTTGATCCACTCACCTGAATAGAATTTATAAAAGCGCTTTCAGGTCCTCTCTTTATATAATAGTTTATTACTCTTTAGTATTAAGAATTGATCTATCTTACTTTTATGCTAGAAACATACTATTATTACTATTTCTGAAGCTCGCTTTTTTATTATAGGCTATACAGTTCCAAAAGGAATAATTCAAGATCTTGAAGAAGAAAATTAAATAATATGATTTTATATTAGTGTGGTTTAAAACGAGTGTATTACTTATTGTATATACAAAATTCATTTGTATATGATTATAGACTATATACTTATTTATATACTTAGGTCTCAGTGATATATAATATTGTAATTCAATCAAGTTTTTTAAGATAATTATAATTAATACCAAAACAAAACCAATAGGTTTATCAACTACTTAAATCAAAAATATATTTTAGTGTATAAGTGATATTTAAACTTTACTACCAAAAATTGACAATTCACTTTATAGTGATTCACTTTATAGTGATTCACTTTATAGTGCCTTCTCGCTAAATATAAAGATATTCTCATATCTTTGTTGTAGTTATAGCGAGCTAGCTAGTTAATGAAGAAATTTCTATAGTATATCAATTGTAAAGAACTGTTATAAAAGGATTCAATTCTACCTTAAAATCTAAGATTAAAGAAAGAAGAAAAGAATAAGAAAAGAACTATAAGAGCTCCGGAGTATATACACCAATGAGTCACGTACTAGACTAAGGTCCTAGAAGCTAGATAACTAAGGGACCCGAAAGGGACCGAATCGTTACATTAACTTACTAAAACATTATTTTGAATAGCAAATCGAAGATAGTATGTATAAACTCGTAGAATCTGGAAAAAATCTCAATTCAATTAACTAGATACTAGTACTACAAAAGTTTTTAGGGTTATAAAGACTGAACAATCTATAAGCCCAATACTAATAGAGATATAAAAATAAAACAAGGGATTAGGTGGCCACCTAATACACATGTTTGATGACAGGCCTACACTGAAACATATTTTGATTGATCCTTTTCTAATTGCTGTATCGAAAAGTAGATGCTTTAAAGCTCTCTAGTTGCAGGTCAAATCACTAGTATTTCTGTCATGATTACAGCGTTTGTTATATGTATAGGAAAGCTAGCAAGATATTAGTATTATTTTCTATTAGATAGAAACGATTTCTTACATTGATAAATCCATTCTCAGCATGAGTATAGAATTGATTATTTCCAGTTATATATATATAGTCATAATCAGTATGGAGAAAACCAAGAGAAAGTTTAGCGTTGACTTTTCCGACGATTCCAGTAGGATTCTTAATACTATATCCCTTGTTGTAGTAGATAGCAGCGGGGTATTTTTTGTAATCTGGGTTTCTAGTCTATATATCACAAATAGTTGCTTAAGAAAATTCCTTACGAATCTAGAAAATATTATTAGTATTATTTTATATATCAAAAGCTCTTTGAGGATGCTATATTTATAAAGCAACTTACTTAATTCTACTCTTTAAGGTTTTTAATAATATCACTACTATACTCAATAACCATCTCAATCAAAAGCTGAATATCCTTTATAGTAATTATTCCAATCACTTTTATTAGTGCTTCAATATATTTCTAAAGAGCTTGTATAGATTCATCATTTACTTATATAACTAATATTCCGAAGACATCAAATTTTCTACTAAAATGAAATTCGCTAGAATCAGGAACAATACTATTGAAAGCAATGGAAATTGAAATATCAGCTGAAGTTATAACTGCTTCTGAAAAAACAGCAGATTGTATAATAGCTGTACAAGCAAGAAGAGTGATAACTAAGAACTTCATTTTAATAGTAATAAGAAAGTAATTTTTCTTTAAAAAAAATAAATAGATTCGAAAACGAATAATAAATGAATATATTTGATTTATTTATAGAATAAATACAAACAAATATATTAATAATATAATAATCGAATTTGAAAGAATAATGATAAAGGTTTATATACTCTTCAATCCTCATATAAATTCCATCATCTCATCTCTCTAGCTCATCTTATTTGTTTATCTTGAACACCAAGATTAAAATAGAGTTTCTTCTCATTTTCTTCATTCTATTATCTTAAAGAATCCAAAAAACTTTAATTATATAACAAAATAGTATCTTTTCCTTCTTAACAATGAAATTCAGATAAAAAAGAAATTGGCCTGTATCTTAACAACAATGCTTACAAATTTTTGTAATAGATTTCCACAAAAGAGTGAAGAGTTATTTTTATTACAAAAATGATTTTATAATAACTCAATAGCCTAATGACCCATGCCTTTTTATTTATTCATCTTGTGATTCTTTATAGAAAAGGTAATATTGAGTCAAATTAAAAGAAAATTCAATTTAGTTAGAATTTCGATAATTATATAGAATATCTCTTTTCTAAATAAGTTAATAATATTATATAATTTCTTTATTTACAATTTTTCGCTAACACCTTGAACTTTGATGGTGTTTGCTGGTTTATTGCACTTAGAGTATTTGACAAGTAATGGTCTGATCTAGTCTAACCAAGTTTAAATTATAAGCTATTATTAAAACAAATAGTTAGGATAAAGTCGTATTATTTCCATTATATTAACCTCAAAATATAATCCATTTAGATATAAAACTAATTATAAAAAACTTCAAATACTTAGCAAGACTTTAATATCTTATAATACAATACCTAGATATAATAGAATTCATTTATTCGTTTGAAATCCAAATTGTAAAATATTATCTTGTATATAATCTTATCAGAAATAGATAGTAAGTTACACATAAGAAGTGATATATTGAAATATATATATCAGATCTATATATCCGGAAAGTCCGAAAAAGGAGTTTTATAGTAGTATGCATATACCATACATATACTATACATGTGATTTTCAATATCCCCCCTATAATAGGAATCTACTATTTAAATCACATAAACTCTATATATATATATATATTTGTAAAGAGCCTTATTAACTCCTGTAATAGTATTAACGCTTTAGTATTACCTGTAGTGTTTACATCTCCAATAGAGTTCGATAACCCTACAATCTAATATCGTATTGCAGTATAAGAGTATTCTTTTATCTGAATTCTATTCTCCTTGCTCATGTTAGGTGAAATCCAATCCACTATAAAGAGATATAATAGTACGAATTCGATCTGTTTTCGTGAAATCCCCTTTGTGTATACACTAATGAATTGCTTTGGATTCGTTATCTTCAGATCGTAGGGTTACCTTTTTAATATAATAAACAACCCAAATCCAATCTCATATGAACAGACCTCCAGCTTATCTGTTACCCCACATGGTTTTCTTAAAATGGTCAATTTGGTCAATTTGGTCAATTCATAATAAATTGACCAATTCGATCAATTTGGATAATTTTTGATAAATTCGACAGATCTGGTGAATATAGTGAATCTGATGAACCTGATGAAATTGTTGAAATAGGTGTATTTGGTGATTTTATCAATTTGGTCAATTTGGTCAATTTGGTCAATTTGGTCAATTTGAGTTAAATCAACCAAATCGACCAAGATGACTGATTTAACCAAATACAACTATTAACTCTCTTTAACACATTCGTATTCAGCATTTCAGATCCAATTCTAGATCTTTTTTATAAGTTATAAAGCCAGGGTATATAAACTGTTTTATAAGGATATCGGCTGTCTATTCAATTCCTGAAATCTATACGATATATAGTCTTTTGATATCAACCATATCTTTTCGAATATAGTGCTATTGAATATCGATGTGTTTTGCCTTACTATAGAATTTATTCTCTTACATTCAATTAATTCTACTAGTGTTGTCGCAATATAGAATTGAGATAAAGAGCCTCATTAACTTCTGTGATAGTATCAATATTCCAGAGTTGCCTGTAATATCTACATCTCCAATGGAGTTTGACAGCCCTACGATTTAATATTGTATTGTAATATAAGAATACTCTTTATCTAAATCCTGTTTTCCCTATTTATATCAGATCGGATTCAATCCATCTAGCAATACAAATTCAATTTGTTTTTGTAAAATCCTCTTTATATATATACCAACGGATTGCTTTGGATTCGTTACCCTTTAATCATAGAGTTACCTTTTTAGTATAATAAACCATTTAAATCTTATTATATGTGAACAGATCTCCAGCTTATTTGTTACCCCACATGATCTTTTTATTTTGATTAATTTGGTTAATTTGGTTAATTTGCTATAACAGTGAATTGATTAATTCAATTAATTCGAATGATTTTTGATAAACTTAATGGATATAATGAATTTGATGAAGCTGATGAATCTGATAAGATTATTGGAATTGATAAAATCGGCGGGTTTTGCTGAATTAGTCAATTAGTCAATTTGGTCAATTTGGTGAATTTGGTTAATTTGGTTAATTTGGTTAGTTCCAACCGAATTAACCAAATCGACCAAAAAGATTGATTTGACCGAATATATTGCCAGCATTTATTAATTCTCTTTGATATATATATATTCAGCATTCCAGATCTAATCCTAGGCCTTTTTTATGAGTTATAAAGCCAGAGTAGGTAAACTGTTTTGTGAGAATATCGGCTATTTGCTCAGCTTCTGGAATCCATACTACATATAGCCTTTTAGTATCGATTATATTTTTCCGAATATAATGCCACCGAATATCAATATACTTCGCCTTGCTATGAAATTTGTTCTCTTACATCCAATCAATTCCATTAGCATTATCATAGTATAGAGTTAGAATAAAGAGCTTTTTCTCAAAGCGTTTTCCTAAATCTTTTATTAGCTTTTTATTTAGACAATCTCTTTTGCTTCTTCATTAACTACTATAATCTCAGCTTCCATTATACAAAGAGATATCGATTTCTGTTTCGTTGAAGATTATACTATAGCTTCTTTATATTTGATAAGAGCTACTCCTTGAACAGATTTTCTATCGGCTGCAGATCCCCAAGTCGAATCTGTATAAGCTCGATATTTGTATATAAGCATATTTAGTCGATTTGAATAGACTATACCCACTGAGTATGTGCTAGTAAGATATTGAAGCAAGTGTTTCGTAAGTACTAAATAACTTTCCCCTAGTATATATATAATACGAACAAGTTGACCAATAGCATATACTATATCAGATTGAATATAGTTCGAAAAATAAATAATACTATTAATAATCTGAAGATATAATATTGTATTATCTTAATAAAGAAATTCATTTTCGTTTGTATTTTGTATAACTATATTAGGAGATAAGAGCAAATCTTTCGTATTAGTAAGATCAATCCCAAATCTTTGCAAGATCTTTTTCATATAATTTGATTGGTATATCTTAAGTAATCGATTTCGTCAATATTGTTTTATTTGAATGTTTAGGAATATATTGGTTTCGTTTAAGTCTTTATATTTCCATCGATTTCCGATTATCTTTTTTATCGAATTTATATTGATGTGATTTCCTATTATCAGCAGATTATCTATATATAGTAGGATATATACTCCGTTTCCTGTAAAGAGATTCGGATCTGCTATTGATTCTTCAAGTCCAATTTCTTTAAAGAATTTTCGAATTATAGTTCACCAAACTCTTGGTGTTTGTTTTAGGTTATAAAGTGACTTTTTCAGTTTGAGATATGGTTTGCTTTTGAGTTTGATCTCAAGAAGATTTCTTTAAAAAATTCTGGCATTTTTATAAGGATTTCTATATCCATTAGCTCATTATTCAAGAAAGCAATATCAATATCTATATTATCGATCTCTAGATCTTCTACTACAGCTTTTACTAATAAAATATGCAATATCGAATATCTTATTACACTAGCGAAAGTCTCTTGATAGTCTATTCCATATTCTTGAAGATACCCCTTGATTACTAGTTTTGCTTTTCTTCTAACCAACTTACTAAAGCAATTTAGTTTATTTCCCAGAATGTATCTGCTATTTAATAGCTTTCGGCCTGCAAGTATAGCTCCATTCATAATTTCGAAGGTATTATTATCCTTAAAACTCTGCAATTCATTTCTAATCACTTCTATTCATACTTGGATATCCCCTCGCATAGCGTTTTCCAGCTCTATTGATTCCTCAAATATTGAATTATAGTCATTAACTAGAAGATCTTTAAAATGTGCGGAGGTAGTATACAGTATAACTATATGCTGAACAATCTGATTACTAAAGATCTTTCTCAATCGTTTCTTACAACTTTTATTCAGAGCATCTCGGATTAGAGTAGTTATTGGAATAGGCCTAGTTTTTGGAATCTCTACAACTACTTATACTCTTTGTTTTGAAAATAGAGGTACTTGTACATTTTATACTGGGTATCCAGTTCCCTATAGTTATCACTACCATAGCATTCACAAAGAATAGATTCGAGCTTCCTCTCGCTCATTTTGGATCTGAGCTTTCTCTTACTTATTAATATATACATTTTCTTATACATCTTCTTGTACTATTAATTGCATTTTTCTTTTCATAGCTTTTTGCTTATTATATGAATAAGGTTTTCTTTTCCTCTCTATCCCGAGCGATCACAAATACCAACACATATAAAACAGACATTCAACTTTCCAAGGGACGATTCACATATACTCCTTATTTATTTCCCCTGCCCCGGCAGGCTTAATCCTATCAAACCTTGTAACCACAGGAGGCTCCCATCACGCCGATGGCGATGCACACCCCTGGCGCGCCGAGCGGTTCCTCAACCCAAGGGGTGCTCCCCTCCCAAGTAGTTACCAATACCTTAGGGACTGGTATACAGCCCCTACCAATTATAAAATTGTCTATAGGCTCTATCCTTAGTGCAATCAAGAAACGATTCAAAAGGATCAATAAGATAAAGAAGGAGAAACGGGAGGTAATCGAGGCATTCGTGGTGTTAGCAAATAAGTTTGTATAAGGATTTCAAAACCAATAATACAAACTCGCTGCGAAGTTTAAAAACACAATTATCTCTGCTCTACTAGGAGTAACGAAGACTACCCTTAATCAAAAGAAAAAGCCCGTAACGGAGCAACTACAGCCAGAAAGCAATATACAGAAAACCTACACTGATACACTGAAAACTCAGATGAGATCTAAAACAGCAAGCCCTACTACAGACTTTATTAATACAATACGCTCTGCTTCTAGTGGAAGCACGAACACTGATCGTTCGGGAGCATGCAGACTTAAAAGGGAGAATGATCGGATCGAGAAAACGATCCTTATAATAGCTAACAGGGAAGCTCTGCTTTCAGAGACTAGCCCATTCCTGTTAAGACTCAGAATAAAAGAGGCAGTTGCTAGGATCATATTAGCAGAGATCCCCTTTCTTTAGAGGAACAACACAGGCTGGATATTAAGGTGCAGCTTTGGTACTAGTCGGGAGGAGATCATGAAAACAGAAAATGTCGAGCGGGTACTTAAAACCCTTTATGCAACAAGTATGTGTAGATTAGAAAAATGGTTTATGTATACAGTCCTACAAGTACCACACGATTTCTATCACATTGAAGATACTCCTACTCCTATACCCACTAAGCTTATCAAGAAGGAGATTACAGCTCAAACCGGCAAGCAGCCAATCAACTACAGATTGGCATGTAGCGGGGTCAACCCGATCACTAAAAGAGCCACCTGAATCATTAGCTTCAATACTGCAGTACCGTAGTTTCGACTATTCAATAACAGCTCCTACTCGGTTCTTCTAGATAAACCCCGGGAAATTCAACTTTATAGCATTGGCTGCTTAGGGTATTATAATCTCTTCACTTGCAATAGAGCTTTAAGATGCTCAATATGCGGTAAACTAAATACTGAGTATGAAAACGCACTTATACATTAGTAATACACTAAAACAGTTCAATACGCTAATTGTCATGGGTTCTTCTGCGCTGGCCATTCCAACTACCTAGCTGTTCCTAGGGTTTACGCTAAACGATGGATTGTTCTAACCGCAAAGGAATTGGCTGCAGTTAGAGCTATTGGTAGAAAAGACTATAAAACACTACATAAAGCAGATGTAGATGAAGTGGATTATACTCCTAAATCACTTTTACCTTCTAGAGTAATAATCACAGAAACCCCAATCACTCTAGGGGTGAGGATTATAGTATATGAGAATGAATGTTTTAGCAAATACCTACACAAGTTTAATACAAATCTATTGATTGCACCAATCATGCTATGTATATGCCCAGCTTGTAGTTAAAGCTAGTGGAATCTCAATATAGAAGCCTTAGCAAAAAAAGCCTTTATTCTAATAAATCTGGAGATGAATGATGTAGAAACCTCTATAACGGTAGATATTATATCTAGATCCTCTCTATGAGTAGTATAATCGACGAGTATATTCAGAGGAATAAAGATCTCATTATCGCTTGGGCAAATGTAGGCCGGGGATATGCGAATCATATTATACTATTATAGCTAGCAGCTAAAGCTCAGCTGGATATGATCTGTTTATAGGAGCCAAGACTATACTGGAATTCAACTACACAAAATCACAATGCATACAATCGATATCAGCTGATCAATAACTGGAACCTCTAGGGAGACTTGGAGGAGAACGAATAAGGCCCTCGGGTTATGATATATATACGAAAAGGTACACACTTGAAAGTAAAGCAAATAGATCAACTCGAAAACAGAGACCTACTCTGGATACAAGTCAATGGATACTCGATCCTGAATGTTTACAGAGCTTTGTGCACTTTGGATATTATTAATTATATTACATACTTGATCTTAAATGAGTATATGATTATAGGAGGGGACTTTAATACAAAGCACAAACTGTGGGAACCGGGAGTAATCACAGTCAATCAAGGGGCACAGCTTGTAATATAGGCAAACGAGCAGGGTATAAAGTTTATAGGTATTCTAGGCATACCCATTCATGTAAGAGGGCATGTGCTAAACCTAACCTTCTCCAATGTACCATTCGCTTATACAGAGGTGCTGGAAGAACTCCACTGTGGATTTGATTATACTACTCAGGTTATCAACCTAGCGAACCGCGGAATAACAAAGTGGGATCAGTATCATTATTGGATAAAGGAGGCGGATCTACCGAGATTGGATAGACTAATGGCCAATCAGCTAGCCCACCTCAGTAATGTAGATATCCAGACTACAATCAAAATCGAGATTTACGTTAGTGAGCTTGTGAAAGTGCTAGACAAGTTGATTCAAATAATTAGCAAGATCGATCAAAAGGCAGGGAAAGCCTTGCTATGGTGGACGGATGAGTACAGAGAAGCTTATCGAGTATATATAGAAGTATGGAGGGGAATGGACTTAAAAAGGAAGACTTATACTATATACTTTTTATAAAAAGTAGTGCAACAAGTCAAAAGATCCTATTGGGCTATGCATTTAGATGGGGTTAAGGACGATAAAGAACTCTATCGAATTATAGGATAGTATAAGTTGACTCCCGAAAGTAATGCGAAATCCCCCTCCCTAATAATCGGTGAGCGGGAGATCTGTGATATAAGAGAGAAAGCGGATGTTCTATTTATAGTAGTTCTGGATTGATTCAAGGCGGACAATAATCTTCCAAACGATTCACTATGTAATCAAACATACAAGGGGACCTTCCCCTGAAAAAGAACAATCTCGGCTGAAGAGGTAGAAAAGCATGTCATAAAAGCCTCGTATACTGCACCAAGAATGGATCGAGCCACTATACGCCTTTTTAAGGTATGCTAGCCGAGCGTCAAGTTACTGATCCGGGAGATATTTGCATCATGCCTAGCTCTAAACTATTATTCAGAAGGATGGAAGCTAGTGGAGGTAGTAATGATTCTCAAGGTAGACAAGAAAGACAAAACGTCACCGCGGTCGTGGCGATCAATAGCTCTGATCTCCTGCATCGGAAAGGGTCTCGAACAATATATAACCAGCCAAATATCTTGGACAGCTTTGAGACATAAAGTAATCAACCCACAACACTGTGGAGCGCTCCCTAGAAGATCAGGGATAGATCTAGTAGCTACCTTCACTCACAATATGGAGCTTGCATTAACAACTGGTAATGTAGTTTTGATTGTTATTATAGATATATAGAAAGCTTTTGATATTTTCTTAAAACATTAACTCTTAAGCTGAATGATCAAACAAAGGTGGTCAACTTCATTACTCAAACTAATAAACTTATTCCTTACAAATAGAAAAGTCAGAGTGAAACTCGAAGGCATTATAACTGAGGAGTATCTAGTGGTATACGGTACCCCTCAGGGATCCTTATTATCATCTATACTCTATATGCTCTATCTTGCTGAGCTCCTCAATCGAGATACGAAATTCCGTTTTGGCTATACAGATGATATCGCGATCTACCACTTTTCCAAGTATCTCTCTACAAATGCTAGGATCCTGCAACGACAAGTACAGCAGATCATCAGATGGGGTAAGGAGAACAGAATCCTATTCGCCCCTGAAAAGTTCGAACTACTTCATATTACCAGACAACATAATACCACTAATCCACTATTGGTAGTAAACCCAGATCTGATAATCACTCCAGTACCGATTGCAACAAGTGGAAGCACTCAGCCTACTCTGAAATGGCTAGACATCTTCTTCGATCGCCGGCTCTCGTTCTTACAACACATCAAAACACATACAGCGAAAGCTATGAAAGTAGTCTCGCATATCAGATCGATCGCCCGCACTATACATGGGCCGCCAGCTTCCTCTCTAAGAAAAGCAGTGATCACCTGCGTTCTCCCAGTAGCACTATTCGGCACGGAAGTATGGTACGCTGGTAAACATAAGCCTAGCCTAGGCTAAAGCGATTCAAGTATAAGTGCAGGTATAAAAGGTCATCTCCGTTACATCAATAGAGTGATCAATACTGCTGCAAGAGGAGCGATCCTAGTATACAAAACTACACCGATTGCAGCTCTTATCAAAGAAGCGGGCCTGCTATCGGGATAGTCGCACTAGAATATGCCAAGCTGCGATTCGCACTCCGATTAAAAACGATCGACAATCAACACTTGCTAGTAAATCGTTTGAAGCCAGTAATACGAAAACGCGGACGAGGAGCAGGCACAGCAAGAGGGCCTCTTACAAGAATCCAGCGGTTCAGCTGTTTTATCCCAGAGACGCAACGCTCGAAGCTATTTTGCCTGCATTTCTCGAGTGGCTGCAGAACGGATCCAACAGAAGGATTAACCAAAGAAAAAGCAGTTTAAGTTTTCAAAGAGTGGTGGCGACAACTCTTATTTGAAGATTATACAATCTTCTTTGACGGATTAGAACAAATTATTGATTGTAAATATTGTGTTGGCTATGGATATGCAATATATCGCAATGGCATTCAAATAGCCTCCGGATTTAAGCAGATCCGAAGCGACTCACATGTATTCGATACAAAAGCGATAGGAGCATGGTGCGGATTAAAGCATCTAATCACTATACTTAAAAATCCCTTGAACAGCCGGATCTGGATATGTATTGACAGTACATCGATCATCTGGGATATACACGGAAACGCACCGCCCACAACACAATGGGCCTTCCACAAGTATCACAAAGCAATAAAACAACTCGACATCAGAATAAAATAGTTACCTGGACATATAGAGATTGAAGATAATGAGGAAACAGATCGTTTAACAAACACAAGCGCAATTGGGCCTATGGACCAGACAATCGACAAGCTATCAACAATCAGTGAGATCCGAACGATCGTCCGTCAAAAGCGCCTACACACAGAATCTACCTAGTGAGAAGAGATGAACTCCTCTCTCTCCGCTGGCTACAAGGAATGGTCTCCTAGATACAGTACAAAGGAGCCAAAGGAACTAACTCTACCAAAAGCAGTCTTACATCGATTGATAGCTATGAAAACAGACCACAGCAACTACACCACTTACCATCAGCGATTTGGTTATCAAAACAACAAGCTGGACTACTCATACAGCAGCGCTAAGGAACCATATCACTTCTTTAAATGCACTATAAACAACCTAAAGCGTTCAGACTGGCCCCTTGCCCCTGTAGAAATGCAATCTAACAAGCAGGCGATCACATATATCAAGAAACTCTTACACACACCTAGCAAGCTCACTCAGCTGATCACCGACTCAGAGTTCTACACTCAGATCTGTCCTAACTACTAAAGGACCCTTAGAAAGCAACAATCTTTTCAACAAAGCTTGCTGCCCATCCCTTATAAACTCATCACTCAACTGATCACTCGAATACACTACACCCTAAAAACCGCAAAACCCAATATATAACACAAGAGCCCTGCTGCTCGGCTAAACAAATAGCAACCCACTCTCGCTTCTTCTCCTCTACCATAGGGATCGAAGCCCACAACGAGCCTATCCACCCGGGAACCAAGCTCTGCCTCAACAACAACCCGGATCAGACGTTCCCTTCTGGAAACAGAAGCGGATCGCACCTGCAGAGGAGCGAATAGCCCTGGCATTGAAGTTAAATTGCTAAATTCGGTCGCGACGATCACGCCGCTCAAATAGTTCTGTTGAACCTTAATGCCTTGTATTTAAGGTTACTAGGAATGAGGGGTAATCAGGATCGACAGAGGCTTATAGAAGATTCTAGTCTTGTAGCGACGACGACATTGATTAGAAATACAAGAGATAAAACAGAAGGTTCTAGATAGTCCTGAAAGGCCTATATATACAGGTCCTCTATCATTGTAAATAAATAATTAAGTTGAAATCAATATTCAAGAAAGGACAATATTAAATCTGAGTCACCACTCGCGTATATATTATATATCACTTATATATATATATGATAAACCTCTGAACAAGAGGTTATGAGCCCGGGATAGCGCCAGGACTCAGATATTTCAATTCGATCAATCCGAAGAGGAGCTTATAAAATCGACTTATAAAGCTCAGTACACTTAGACTACAAGCTAGAATGGAGGAAGATTACGGTTTCGAGAAGCCGAAGATCAGTAAGCTCACCGGTACGAATTATAGACCATGGAGCATCCAAGTAAAGCAACTTCTTAAAGGCCAGGGCCTTTGGAATGTGGTAGAGAAAGGTACAGATATCGGAAAGGAGGCTTTAGGATCGAAGGATCCGGAAGTCATAGACGCAAAGGCTAGCACAATCATTATGAGCCTTTGCGGAAGGGAAGCTTTAAGCTTTATATTGCTCTGCTCAACTGCTAAGGAGCAATGGAAAGTGCTGAAAGATATGTATCAGCCATTAGGGCAACAACAATTAAGCTCTAAGATACAAGCTTTCACAGGGTATAAGATACCAGAAGGAAGTTCAGCTAAGGTAGCAGAGATAGCTAATTATCTTAATACCTTGCAAGCTGAAATAAGTGAAATATCACCAACAGAGAAGCCATCGGACACATTAAAGATATCGATCTTTTATAAGGTAGTCAGGGATATGGATTCGCGGTTTGACCCCTTGATTCTTCAATTAGAGGTCAGAGATGAACCACTAAGCTTTAGTGCTATAGTGGCTAAATTCATGGAATTCGAGCGTCGAATGGGCCCTAGAGAGAGTATAAAAGAAAATGCTCTTAGTGCAAAAACAGATTCGAAAGGATTTAAAGGAAAATGCTTCAATTGCGAAAGGGAGGGCATAGAAAGGCTGATTGTAGAAAGGCTAAAAAGGATCCGGATAGTTCTAATTCGAATAACCCAACTACTGGACCATTATCGACACCCAGTGGTGGTAGAGGCCTATCACCAAAAGCGGAACAAGCGAAATCAGCCGAGATTAGTTGGATGGCTAATATAAGCCAAAAGTGTTCTCAAGAACCTATATGGATAGTGGATTCAGGGTGCTCAAGGCATATGACATATGCTAAGGAGGAATTTAGTGATTATGAACTATTGGATGAACCTATCGATATTACTACAGCATCGGGAGCTGTAATTAAGGCTATTGGTGAAGGGACTGTAGTTTTAAAGGTTAAGGTTGAAGGGGAAATTAGGCTTACACCCTTAACTCGAGTTCTACACGTTCCAGGACTAGCAGGATCGTTAATCTCGGTTTTGCAGCTTCAAGATAAAGGACTGACTATAACAACTACAACTAGTCCTGAAAAGAAGCTACTGATACAATATCAAGGAGTGACTGTAGGTACTGCCTGTCGAATAGGGCATGCCTATACCCTTGAAGGACCTGATCAGTATAGGGTTAATAGCCTAAAAGCTTTTAAATCGATAGAAGCCCCTAAACAAAGGAAGCGGTATTGTGGCATCGAAGATTAGGCCACTTGAGCCCAGGAAGCCTTAGTACGCTGCATAAAGCTACTAAAGGCTTGAAAGAACCAATTAAAGGCTTAACAGAGCCATGCGAAGCTTGTATTACCTCGAAATCAGTAAGGATAATAAATCGGAAAGCTTCAGAACGTTGTAAAAGCCCATTAGAGAGAGTCTATAGTGACTTTTGGGGTCCTTATAAGATACCAGGCTTATTCGGAGAGCTTATATGCTTACTTTTACAGATGACTATACTCGCAAATCATGGGTTTATTTCACTAAAGATAGGAAATCATTGCGAAGTATATTTCAGGTTTTTAAGGCTAGAGTAGAGAATGAGACAGGTTTAAAGCTCAAGATTCTTAGAGCTGATAATGCCCCTGAATATAAGGCATTAGAGTCTCAAATAGCTACTACTGGCATAGTATTCGAATATACTACGCCATATACACCTGAACAGAATGGAGTAGCGGAAAGGCTAAATAGAAGCCTAATATCGCTAGCTAGAGCTATGCTTCAAGACGCAGAACTACCACCGAAGTTTTGGCCAGAAGCAGCTGCTACAGCCTGTTACGTAAGGAATAGAATTCCTATTGGCCCTGATGGCAAAACACCCGAAGAAGCATATAGTGGCAAAAAGCCATATATCGGACATTTGAGAGCATTTGGCTGTGTAGCTTATGCTCATATTCCAAAGGAAAAGCGTTCTAAATTGGAACCGAATGCTAGGAAAACGGTATTTGTAGGTTATATGCCTACAAGTAGACAATATAGACTATATGATATTGAAAAGGGGAATATCATAGTATCAACAGAGCCTAAATTCTTGGAAAACAAGCATCTGAGATGGCTAGAAGGCTCAAAAGATGAGGGAGAAGTATCAGTGCCTTTCGATCCAATAGAGTCTGTATTACCTATTAGTAGTAATAATAAGGGATCTACAGAACTCCAATCAGAAGAAGAAGATATTGGCGATACAATAGTGGTAGATACAGGAAATTGGATAGCCGGATCTAGATCTCCTGAGAACCTAGGTTTAGGGGGGTAGAGGCTCTTGAAGAAGAAGAAGAGCCTGAAAGCGAATTTGAAGATACCCAACAAGAGCCGGAAACCCAGGATCCTCAAGATATATTAGGCGAAGAAAGGCCTATAGGACGTACACTCAGGGAGCGAAAGCCAATAAATTACGCTTTGTCGACTATATCGAAAATCAAAACACCTGAAAGCTATAAAGAAGCTATAAACGACCCTGTGTATAGTGTATATTGGAAAGAAGCTATTCAAGAAGAGCTAAATAAGTTACAAGCTCTTGGAACTTGGGAATATGCGGAATTGCCTAAAGAAAAGAAAGCAATAGGGTGTAAATGGGTATTTACAGTCAAATATACCCCTACTGGCTTGATTGACAAATTCAAGGCTAGGCTAGTAGCCCAAGGATTTAAGCAGATTCCAGGGGATGATTTCCTAGAAACATTCAGTCCTACAATCAGACAAGAAAGCTTGAGAGTTTTATTGGCTATAGGAGCCTATGAGGACCTGGAAAATACGCCAAATAGATGTAGTCAGTGCTTACCCAAGAGCTGAACTACATGCTACGATATACCTTAAGCCTCCAGAAGCATTAATAGAATGCCCAAAGACAAAGCTTTGCTTCTGAAAAGACCATTATATGGTTTGAAGCAATCAGGAAGAGAATGGTATATTGAGGCTTGCAAAGGATTAAATAAGCTAGGGTTTAATTCAACTTATAGCGACCCAAGTGTATTCAGAAATCCGGAAACAGGTATATTAATAGGATTATATGTAGATGATATGATTCTATTAGGACCCAACTTAAAGGATATTCAAGAAGTCATAAAAAGAATATCGAAGATTTGGGAGATAAAAGATTTAGGGGACGTAGGCAAGATATTAGGCCTACAAGTCATCAGAGATCGACAAAAGAAGACCCTGAATATAAACCAGAAACAATATATTGAAGGTCTAATCGAGCGATTCAGGATGGATAGGGCTAAACCTGAGAAACTACCAGCAAATGATCGAAATACATTGGTTATAGGGCTTCCCGATGAAGCTCAAGCAGATCAAGCCCTATATCAGAGTGCTGTAGGAGGTATATTATGGGCAGCTAAAGGTACCCGTATTGATATAGCTTATATATCGGGACAAATCAGCCAATATTGTAGTAGGCCTACAATAAAGCATTGGAATGCTGCAATGAGGGTATTGCGATACCTTAAAGGAACTATTGATTATAGTTTAGAATACGGCCAAACAGATAAAGCTACAAAACTACAAGGATACTGTGATGCCGACTATGCTGGGGATATAATGGATCGAAAATCGATATCAGGACACCTATATTTACTATTAGGAGGACCTATAAGCTGGAGCTCAACTAAACAACGCTGTGTCAGTACTTCAACAACTGAAGCTGAATATATAGCTTTATCGGAAGCTAGCAAGCAAGGACAGTGGTTGAGAGGGCTATTGAAAGAGCTTCATAGGGGACAATATCTAGGCAAGAGCTTAGAAGTGCCAGTCTATAGTGATAATCAAGGATGTATAGCACTAGCTAAGGATCCTATAGCTCACAATCGCACTAAGCATATTGATATCAGATATCACTATATTAGGGATCTAGTAGCCTATGGAAAGACTACTATTGAATATTGCCCAACTAAGGATATGCTAGCAGATTTACTTACAAAGCCATTGCCAGCACCAGCATATATGAATTGTATCAAAGGGCTATTAAAGATCTAATAAGGATAGGAATATTTACAAGATACAGGAAGGGGACTGTTGAACCTTAATGCCTTGTATTTAAGGTTACTAGGAATGAGGGGTAATCAGGATCGACAGAGGCTTATAGAAGATTCTAGTCTTGTAGCGACGACGACATTGATTAGAAATACAAGAGATAAAACAGAAGGTTCTAGATAGTCCTGAAAGGCCTATATATACAGGTCCTCTATCATTGTAAATAAATAATTAAGTTGAAATCAATATTCAAGAAAGGACAATATTAAATCTGAGTCACCACTCGCGTATATATTATATATCACTTATATATATATATGATAAACCTCTGAACAAGAAGTTCCTTATCTTAGCACGTCTAAATACCCTTAGGGAGGTCCAAAACAGACGTTAATTAATATAAATAAATAAAATAAAATAAATATCCCGAGCGATTCTGAAATACTCTTTTCTTTAAGTTTTTTAAATAGATATCTGTATTCATTGAAGTTAGTATCTACTGTTTTAATGATAGTTTTGGTATAAAGATTGAGAAGGCAATAAATATTATTTCTATCTATTCCAATCATAATATACTTTTCTTTGAGTATTCTAAACTCGAATTTCTTAGTTATCAGACCTAATTGCTGAAGGTTCCTGATCTATACTTTATAATCGAATATCCTGAGTTTCTTAAAGTCAGGCTGTCTGCTATATATAGCCTCATATAACATTATCGATATAAAAAGTATTCTTATCTTTTCAAAAAGTAATACTTTGGTAAATGATTTGTTTTTTAAATATACAATATA